>NW_026137565.1:5498930-6197860 GCF_009805555.1 Andrographis paniculata | reverse complement strand
CTGGAAGAAAACGGTTTCTCCGGGGTTGATGGCCTGGCCGCCGTTGAGAAGGCAGTCATTGTAGGCGATCCTGTGGAAGACGGCGGGGTTGATGAGCCTGGCGGTGCTGAACCAGCCGCAGCTGATATGGATGTTGGAGATAGGGATGCAGTTGCCATCGACGCAGGGGTTGGAGAATTCGACCGTGTAGGTCGGAATTCCGCTGGGGAGTGGAGTCGATGCGTTTTGGTATACGACAATGTCTTCCGGCGAACAGGTCGGGTTGCCCTCTCCTATCCTGTTAGAAGATCCGTCTCCGTCGCCGCCACTGTCATCGCTGTCGTCCCCAACGATGTTGTCTTGCCAAATTGTTTTAATGAGGTAGTGAAATTAAAGGATTAATTATCAAGGGTAGGGCTTTGATTTGCATATGAATTTTACCATTAGCAGTGGCTGCTGAGTTAGAGGCTGCATTTTTTCTGGAGAAGGAGTGTCCATGAATACCGGCCACTGCTTCAAATTAGATAATTTTATGTCCGTGCAAGAACATTATAGTTATGGATATAGATATAGATATAGACACGGATATATGCACGCACCAGCAGAAAGTACGATAAGAAGGATTAAAAAAGCCCGAAGTATTTTCTGACCATAGTAGCTTCCACCTATCGGAGTTCTCATCATAGCAATCAAACCTCAGGATCTGCACAAAGAAGAAAGATGAGAAATTTTGAGAATGGATAAGTAAGAGAAGGAATTGAAGAAGTTATATATATTAATTAAACCTGGAAATAAAACAATTAAGTGAATAGTCTAGTCTAATGTGGATTCTCGGAGAAGGAGATGATCAATACATCTCGGACGTTGTTCAATTTATAGTTGTGCTGCATCGTAAATTATGCAGAGAATCTTAAAATACACTTATACCATTAAATACATATTTTTATATTATTATAAATATTATTGCAGCATGCATGCATGCAGTATCTACGTGTTGATCGATCTCTGACGGCAGCTGAGCAGTGGGGAGACGGACTACCATAATTAATCGTCTAACATAATATATATATATATATATACTGCATAGAATTGTTGTCGCTGGAAATTGCTCTCACATATGTATGTATATATATATATATGTATAAGTATAATGTGTGTAGGTATACTGAATTGTATTTATTAGAAAAGCGTCGCAGGTAAGCAAATTGGTGCAGTCGATTGCCTTTAATGATGGTTAAAAAAACATGACTTTCTGCGCCATTTTACAGTTTTCTATTAATACGAGGTCTACCTAGCTAGAGGCAGATAGCTAGGGCTATCAATTTTGAAATTTAATTTATATATATATATATATATGAGATCTTGTATCAAAATAAATATCGTCTGTCACGCAGTTTTCATTTAAAAAGAATGATAGGAATAAACAAAGAGAAAAGCAAATGATGTTACAACTTATTGCATTTTTCTGAGGTTTGTTGTGTTAGATTTATTATCTTAGTAATCAATCGCCTATACAAAGCTTCCTCTCTCCGTCTACGAAACCTATATTCATTTCTACATTCATATCCTCCCAACACAAAATTTATTTTTTAAAATAAATATTAATCTATTATTAATTAAAATATTTTCAAACTTACACTCTTCATTAAATAGTAACGGATACATATATATATACATTCAATATAAATATATATTTGATGGTGCCCCAATTGTGTGACAGGTCGTATCTGTATGTCACAGAAACATTCCCAGCTAGCCCCTGTCAGTATAAATTAAACGCTAATAAGGCTGCCCGCATTTAATTTATGTATGAGTGCAGGAATGGAATGGATAGGGATAGGGACTGTAGGCACATATAGGCGGGTCCAGGGAGTCCAGGCCTACAGACTCCATTACAACACTCTGGTGGAGGTCCCCATGCATGCACGCATTCGCATATACAAATCTTTTTTGCTGTATAACATCTATGGCGTTTGGGCTTTGAATCCTCAGCCCAAAGACAAAAATTCATCAGCCATGGGGAAGAGAACAGCCCACAAAATTTTGCAGATGAACTATCTTATTGTGTGCATTTTACAGCAACTACTAGAACCTTCAGAATCGACTTTTCCATATTCTATGCTTTTCTATTAGTATATTATGATATCCAACAGCATTCAATTCATCGTTCAAACATAACTTCCTCTCTGCATTTGCATTTGCATTGCTTGCCTTAATTTAGCTCCATAGAATGCAAAACAATACTGACAATTCTTCACCTCAAGGATCATCTGAAACAACAAATCGAAAGTGCGATCGCTTTGCAAAAAAGTCGTTTTGGTTTCTCGTTGTACTTTTCTTCTTCTCTTTTCCTTATTCCTATCTCTCCCATTTCCCCTGCTTCTTCTACTATAAGCTTCAGCTTTCCACTTTGATCTTCCCCTTGTTTGCTCAGATTCTCGACAGGAAGTACATGTTCCTTATCTGCAACGGAATCCTCGCATTCCTTGCCAAGAATGTCAAGTTTAGCAACAGCAGCAGTGAAGATGGTGTGGCGAAAATGGCTCAACTGTCTAATGAAGAAACTGCAGCATCGTCCATGGAGAATTCCGGCGATCCACTCGGTCTAGCTGCTGAAGAAGAACCACATATGGAGGAGCAACTGCAAGAAGATGGCGGAGATTTTCGTGAAGGTAACACAGCAACAGGTTTTGTTCTAGAAACAGCAGATAGGGAATTCGACAATGGCGAGGAGGAGGACGAGGACGAGGACGATGAAGTAGAGGGCGATAGTGTAGCTTCAGAAGCAGTAGAAATGGTGAGTGATGCAAGAGTCAGCACAGAAGAGTTGAACAAGAAGTTCGAAGAATTCATCAGGAAGATGAAGGAAGAAATCAGAGTTGAAGCTCAGCAACCCCTCATTACAGTGTGAAACTTTCTTTTTCCAATAAAAATAAAAAAACTTTCTTGTCTTCTTGATTAATCTTTACACTGTAATGGTTTTACGTTCCATTTTGTCAGGTCCAAGAAAAAGCCTACAAATGATCATAAAGGGATTAGTTACAAACCAACAATAGAAATAATGACACAATAAAGGGTCTCAAAAGCTTAGGAAATCTTTCCTAATGATAGCTTTCTTTTTCATACACTGATACACAGGACATCATCCTCAAAGTTAGGGTTTTTAAAAATATTAAAAAGTTCAAATTGGTTTCAATCATTAATCCCAGATTTCATTCTGGCAATAAAGTTGTGATCCATCACCTAATTCAATAAGTGCATCAAGAATAGGATCCACACACAGATTTTAACCCTTGATTTCATTACAGTGCCATTAGGTTACAACAAATATCTGTTCTATCTGTCATTTCCATTACCACATTGATAGTGCATCTATGTCCTCTCATGTTTTGGCAGCCCATACTGTAAGACGATTCAAAGCAAAAGCACCTTATTTTGATTGATTTCAAATGGCCACTTGTCACAATTTTCCTTCACAAGAATCCCACTAAAGTAAAAAAAAAAAAAAGGGTAGGGCCAAAACAGAAATCAAGCAGATAAACAGGAGGAAAGCATGTGTCTGTCTGTCTTTCCCATACCAATTTGATTGAACCAACAAATGTTTAAGATGATCATCACATTTCCACAGAAATGAACACAACATAATTAATAAGTAAGTTCTTACATTTCCCAAGGTGGGTTCTACTTTAGTTAATGATGTCTCCCACTAGTTTGAATTGTGTAATATGTGGTATGGTATCATCAGTTCATCATCCTCCTTGGCCCTAGTTGGTAAAGATATTCAAAATAGATGACCCTTTAGCTACTGCTTGCACACCACTAGTCAACACATGGAAATTAAAGAAATCCAGAAGGTACTCATCTCAATCAGACCCCTCCATTTCAGTGTTGCTGAAAATGGAGAGGGCAAGTAATCGTGAGGTTATTAGTTCAAATTTCAACGTTGTGCTTACTATACATAGTGACTTGTCCTTGCCAGCCTAATTTGAAAGTTTTAAAAATGTATCGAAAACTGCTGTACAAATTCTTATGTCATAAAAAAAAAATATTTCATCTTTTCGCCTCTAATGGTCACATTCACTTTTTGCGTTCTATTAGCATTAAAAATATCCTTATAGTATAAATTTTTTACAAGTATTATAAAATACTAATAGAAATATTTTTATAATACTTGTAAAAAATTTTTATAAATTTTTATAAATTTTCTATTAGTATTTTATAATACTTGTAAAAAATTTATACTATATTTTGATATAATAATTAATATTTAAAAATCAATAAGAAAAAAATAAATGGGAGCCAGACAGGAGTATATAAGTAGCTCTCTGGGGGCTTTGGGCACAGAATGAATTCATGGAAGGATATAAGAAAAATTATATTCTAACACATATATAGAAAATATACTATAGTAGTATTCAATATTGTTAACATATATTTAGAAATAATATATTATATTTATGGTAGTTATTTTATTTAAGAGATTCGTAGGATTCTTGTCTTATTTAAATAGTTTATATATGCCTATAAATATGTACTTAATCTTATGATTGAATAGAGAATTTCAGTTTCATATTCTAACAAATATCATGTACTATTTGTGCTACAATGTCTTGAAGTATATTGTATTGTTGTTTGACAGTTATCTGTTTTATATTAAACCAAAATATGAAATTGATTTCACTGTCAATAGCTGTTTTGTGAAGGAAATTAATTTGCAATTTTTACATGAGATGAATTTTTTTCTTTTTTTTGAATTTTGGATTATATTGCCATGGTCGTAACTTGTAACTACATTTTAGTGGTTGACCCCCCTAACTTTTTGACCATGGAAGAAATTTCAAGGCAAGTTGGATTGGTCCAACACCAACTTGAGGCACAGCGTTTTGGAAGTATAATAATATTAATATTAATTTATACTATTTAATTTTACTTACAATAATTTTTAATGAAGTTACTATTGTTTAAAGTTTTACTTTATTTTAGACTATAGTAATACATAATAAATATATGATTATAATAGATAAAATAATTTTTATACATCATAATTATTATTCAATATGAACACTATAATTATCCATCTCAATCATAATGTAAACACACACTTAAATATATAAGTAAAATAGTTAATCTCATCTACTTTTTTGTTCAACATTCTGCATCCTGTTTAAGAAAATATTTTTGAAAATTTTGACATTATTTAGTTATAGTAAGTTTTTAATGCATATTCTCTTATAAAATATTATTTTTACTTATTATTTTGTCTAAACGAAGCTTTAGCATTGTTGTTCGACAGTAATCTTTTTTTATATTGAACTAAATTTTGAAATTGATTTCACTTCCAATAGCTGTTTCGTGTAGATAATTAATTTGCAATTTGTGCATGAGATGAATTTTGGATGATATTGCCATGGTCGTAACTACATTAATGCTTAAACCCCTAACTTTGACCATCGAAGAAATTTCAAAGCAAGTTGGAGTCACAGCGTTTTGGAAGAACAACGTTCATTTTTGCTGACCACTCTCATCCACGAAACAGATATCTTCAATCTTTAAAATAAAAAATAAAAATAATAAAAATAAAAAAAACCGAAAAAATCGATCTTGTCAGCGATTGCCACTCAGTCTCCACGAAAACCCCACGCCATGCACATGGAATTTTCTTGCCTGCCGCGTCCGACTATTTCTTCCCATTTTTCCTCCATTCTTAGTTTGATCCATCCTTATATATAAGTTTTTGAAGATACGATTTTAGCATTCATCTGGGCTTTCCAAATTCAAGTAGATCCCAATAATTTGTTTCATAATTTGATCTAATACTGATTTGTAATTGTAATTACGCCGTCATGGCCACTAAGCACGTTCGCCTCCTCAAATCCATACTCCTTCTCGCCATCATTTGTCTCCTCCTCACCTCCACCGTCGTCGCTAGAGGCGGCGGCGGCGGCAGAGGGGGCGGCTCCAGAAGCAGCGGTAGAAGCGGCAATTGGAACAGAGGCGTCATTGTTGGTGCCGGCACCGGCGCCGTCGCCGGAAGAAGTGGTAATAATGAAGGCTGTAACTCCGGCCACGGTGGCGGCTGTAATAAAACAGGTGCGCCGCCGCATCGGAGCAGTGCCCCATCTCCATCGCCGCCATTGTCATTTTCCGTCGCAGTCTTGTTCGTGGCGACGATGATGTTCACCTGAAGCTTCTGTGCAATTATTATTATTTATGATTCTTTTCAATTGTGATTAGTGATTTGTAATTATTATTATGTCAAGTGTAAACGCTATCCATCAATAATAAGATTATTTACTTAACTTCCCTGTCAAACATTTGGTTCAAATTTCGAAATCAATGCTAATTAAAAACAGGGCAGCCCTGGACGCGTATCCCCGGCGCCGTCGGGCAATTCGCCAGCGGGCAGTGATCGGAAACTTCCAGCCCCCACCATTCCGGCCCCCCGATGCCGTTAAACTGCAGCGTGAAATAACACAATGTGGCCATGAATGCAACTCCGGCGTCCAGGCCGGCCGACAGGATGTAATTGTGTCGTGCCCACCAGGCCTTAAATCTCCTATACACATACAAGTTGAAGAACAGCCCGACGGCGAACCAACACACGTAATTCACAGCTTTCGCCACCGGCATCGCTCCGGTGCCCGATATCAGGATCGGGACATTGATCAGCCTGATCCATTTCTTCTCCGGGTACTTCCTCGCAAAGAACCAGACTGGCACCGGCGCCAGGAGCCCAAAAAGGAAGTAGTAGTTCACCGCCGGGTACAATCCAAGTTTCCCGAACATACGGAGAGGCCCAACTACGCCCCATATTATGGAAGCGTTGTAGAACACGTCGTCGCCAGGGCAGGTCCAGGGGCTCCCGTCGGGGAGTTTTGCCGTATCGCAGATGTTCTCGACTGTGGTGAGGAGCCACCAGGCTGTGCCGAAGTAGACCAGGGAGCTTACGACGGTTCCTACCAGCTTCATTTAATTAAAATCGAGTTAATTTCTATCTGTTAATGAATTTGTAGATTCAAGCTAACTGAGAATGTATGAGACAGGGTGTACCTGAACCAGGAACATCGATTTTGGGGGGATTTTCATGTAATGTCCGAGCTTGAAATCGGAAAGGAATAGAATGGCTTGGGACATGCTTATCGTGCCGTAGGTTTTGAACGTTGTGTTGGCGAGAGGCTTTCCCGGATACATGTAGCCGATGATCATCTCTGATATGACATTCAATCCTGCTTGCTGAAGAAATTAAAGTTTGATTCGCCATCAAAGTAATGTCGTCAGACATGGAAGTGTAAATCAAGGTAAGAAGATTACCTGGTTGGTGGTGGCGGTAATGACGCCGACAGGAAGCGTGAAGACAAAGGCGAGAGCCATCGACAAAATGACACCCCAGTAAGGAAGCTGCAGCTGCCGTCCGAAGCCTTCGCAGGCGAACATAGACATCGCAACGACTAAAATCAGGAGGCTATGGAACCACCATTGAGGAACAGGGTCGTAGTTCTTCCTCATCAATCTCGTGTGCACGTCTCCGAACTTGTCCTGAAACGATGATTTCGTCTGCTGCCAAATCGTCCTGCAACAACAAAATGCGACAGAATCAGGAGGCTGTCTGTCTGAATAACACAAAACATTTGTATTGCCTACCGGCCGTAGAAGAGCGCAACATGCGACACAGTAGCAGCCAAGTTCGCGAAGCTCAAGCCGTAAGTTAGGACAAAGAAAATGCTGAGATTCACTTTGCTGTAATCATCGTAGCCCTGTCGATTAAACTCGAAGCTTTTCTCTATAAGGATAGCCGAGATGTTGTACGGCGCGCCGTGAGAATCGAACACGTGAGGGGAAATGATCGGGAATCGCTTCGCGTTGTAGAAGTTGCTCCAATAGGCAATCGGCATTACTACATAGAGAATTATTACAAAACCAACCAACATGTTGACAATAGCAAATCCAGGGGTTGCCAGGGGACTGCCAAGAAAGCCGGCGACTGTTGCCCAATCGAGCGCGAAGGAGCCGACGCCTAAGCCGTGGAGGCCGGAGCCGATCTGCTGCGCCGTGACGGAGTCTTTCCATATCCAACAGGCGACGGAGAGGGCCGTAATCGATGGGAAGAGATAATTGGGGATCAGGTAATAAGAGAAGCTGAGAACGAGGACGATGATGAAGAATTGCAGCCTTGTCAGGCCTCCTTTCTTCCTGATTTCGACATCGTGCAATGCTCTGAAGAGAGAAACCTGGACAAGATTGGAGGGCCACCACATGTAGGGGGAATCTACTAGATACTTCCGGAATATTCCGGCCCAGCCGTACCCGAGAAGCTGCAATGAATTCCCTCACAGCTTAGGATTAGGACAGTTAAGGTTTATATATATATCTGTTAGTTACCTGAGTGCTGTGTGTAAGAATCATGGCGGCCACAGGGTTAAGCCGGCGATGGTAAAAAGCCTTGACAATGGTGACGGTGCCGATGGCGTAGACACCTGTCGTACCTGCGTTGGCGAATATGGTGATGAGACAATGCTCCTTCAAATTGAACGGCCCTGGATTCATGGAAAATGACCATTTTGTCCCTGGAATGGCGATGGCCTTCGTCGGCAGGGACGCCGCCATGAGCTTCCCCAGCGGGAGGACCAAAATCTGAGCCGACACCGAGGTTATCGACAGCGCATTCTGACGATACCCGAAGAATTGATTCAAGAACGACAACATTGCACACGACACTATCCCTAAAATCCATGTCCGAAACGTCAAACACGGCAGCGTCGGGTCGTCCGTCGTCGGCACCGTCAGCCGGACTTCCTCGATCGGAGAGTCGTTTATTTCATCTGAACCATAAAAAAATAATAATAATAATAATAATTACACAAACCTGAAAATTAATTAATTACTCGTTTATTTCATCTTATATATACTCACTGATCTCCGACGGGTCCATCGGTGCCGGAATTCAATACGCCGGCGGAGGACTGCCCACAAATTTATATTCAGCGAGTGAATGAATAAAGTTAGGCAATGTAAGAAATTCCCATAGGCTTTCTTTCTTTTGTCCTTTTTTTTTTTTTGGTTAAAGCTTATCGACGGGTGAACTTCAAATTCAGTTTATTTCTTACAGTAGTATGGGTTAGGCAGTGATGTGTCTGATTTTATGTCCTAACAATGGAACAGAAAGTGAATCTTGAATGAGGTTTAGCAGTGAGGTGATCTTGAGATGATAAGACTAAGAGCCCTTTAATTATGCAAGATTTTTGGATCACTCAGAGTCGCACCTACCAGTTACCAAACAAACTATGATTCCTTAAATTCTTTCTTGTCTGATTAAGAGAATTCGTAAATTTAAAATTTTCTGGTTTTGGCACTGCCCCATTAATTTGTTTAGAGTTCTTGTTTTCTCCCTTGATAAATAATAAATAATCATTTCGTCCTGAATATTAGTGTGGATTTTTCTGAATAAAGAATGGATTTTTGGACAGGATGATGGCCACTGCACGAAGGTATTTGTTTGGAAATTTGTTTTGAAATACTACGTAACAATACACATGATGGATCATGGAATGAATAATAGTAATTAATTACTGAACAATCATAATGATATTATTATTTGATGGAGTGCTTATTTAATTTGGGAAAAAGTGACAACCTCGAAATAGAAGGTGACGATAGAGACTTGTTGCCAAGTTGCCCAGACGACGTATTATGTGATAAATGTTGACTCAGTTTTGCGGTCCAATTATGTAACAGGACCATTTTTATTTATTTATTATTGTTGTTAATGAATAAGGTATGGAGAATTTTTTTAAATGTGACCTTACATTACCATACCAACAAAATTGTTGTGCCTTTCATTCTCAAGCAATTTCAAAATCCCAATGATTTCATTATCTTCTTCATTCATTCCTATCATATTTTTGTCCGCTTCTAAGGTCTCATTTACTTTTTGGATGCTTATACTTGAATATTAACTATTATATCAAAAATATAGTACGAATTAAAAAAAAAAAAAATTATCAAAATACTTCATAGTGTCTTATAATATTAATAAAAGAATAATTAGACAAAAAAAATTATACAAATATAAAAATATTTTTAATATTAAGTATAATGACGCAAGAGATAAATGTGAAAAAAAAAAAAAAAAACATTCTTAATTTAGATGATCATTCTGTGAGATATAATTTCCAGTTTCTCTAATATGTTTATATTGAATCAAAGACTATTTAAAAATATATAATGTATAATACTTTTAAAATTATATAATAAAATTAAAATAAAGTAAAATTACCAACCGCTAACATATTTTAATATTTGAGGTATTTAAATTAATCTTTTTAAATATTTGAATTGAATATTTGTAATAATAATATAGGCATACCTATAAGTTAAATTTTTTTAAAAAATAATTAAATCAAATGCTACATAATAAAGATAGCCAACTAAAATAATTAGAGGATAACCCAACACTCTTGAACCCCTTATTGACACCACCACTTATTTGAAGTATGAAAATTATTGAAATGTTTTTTTAACAATATATAGTTTAAGGGATATATTTGAATAGAAAGCAAGAAGAATTAGTATACATATATTAAAATTAAATACTATACTCTAATGCTATTGGCTTTGATAAATAAATTATTGATGATTTTAAATGAATGTAATTACTAGATCCTATATATTAAACACAAAAAACCTATGTATAGATTCTAGTTCTTTTATTTTTGATCAATAAATTATTGATAAATTTAAATAATTGTACAAACTAGATTGTACTTATTAAATACTAAAATTCCATGTTTTTAAGTCTCATCAGGAAAGACATGGTGGTGTAGGAGGTTAAACTTGTGACCATGAGATCATGAGTTTGCAGAGTATTGAGTTCGACTGGGGATGGAATCATGAATCGTCCCCAAATGTAAATCATTCTAATTGAAATATGTTAATAATTTTTTGTCTTCTTATGTGTTTTCTCAATATTTTTTATTTTCTAATTTTTTTTAGTATATTTTATTGTAACCTTTATAATATTAAAGTGAGATAAGTAAAAAGTAAAATAAATTATTATAAAAAAAATTATTGAAAAATTGATTAAAAAAATAATAATAAATTGTGATAAGTAAAAAAATTTGTATTTTATTGATTAATAACAATATATAAGAAAATTTTGATATTTTTGTCATTTACACTATATTTATATATTAATTATACATATAATAGTTAGTTTGTAATTTATAAAAAAAAAAAAATAAATAAAAATATTTTTATATTAATATCTCATTAGTTCTACTATAATAAAATACACTTCAATGAGATTAAATAAACACTAAAAAAAGTTACATTAAAGAGGGAGCACTAGTTCTCCAAAAATCAGTGTTTGACATTTTATTCATGAGGCAGATCCATATTATTTAATTTGATCAAATCAGTGTATATAATAATAATAATAATGATAATAATAATAATAATAAACATATATTACATACAATAAAATATATTTATTGCACATAATTTTTTCATACATAACTATCCTAACATTATCTTTTTAAATGATTTACAAATTCGAGTGAAAATAAACCCAAATATGTTAATGGGCCATGCCTAATTACGTCTAGGGCCCAAATATGTCTAAAGAAAACATAGGTTTGCTTGAAGATGACTATTTCTTAAAATAAAATAATCATAAGTCTAAATAAAATATATATATATATATATTTTCATTAAATATTATAAAATTATATAATATAAATATTTTTTTTAAAAAAATAAAAAAATAAAAAATAAAAAAAAAACGGGAGAAAAGAACTTACGATAACATCATATGTACATCATTGTTCAACGAATCTATTTTATATGATGTGTTTTTTCTTTATTCCCATCAAATTGTGTAGCCTCCAATTTGAGTTCGTTGGTACGTATTATTTTCTTCAATATTGTATGGCATATAAATTATAATTTTAATTCTAAATATTATATTAAATAATAATAATTTATCATAATTATTTTAATTTGAGATTTTTATCATTTATTAGTAAAAGTTTATTGGTGTGACATTTTACAAAAAAAAATACGTTTAATATAATATTTCAAAAAAATTATCTAAATAAATAGTACTTTCTTTGTCACACGTTAACATATATAATTACCATTTTATAAAATTTTTAAAAAATAATAATATTTTAATTATAATAAATAATTAAAATTGTTGTATAGATACTTTTATCTTTATTTTTAACATAAAAATAATAATATAATAATATATATGTAATAAAATAACGTATTTATATTGAATAGTGGAGTGTATAATTATAAAAAAATATATATATTACATTAATGCGCATATTAACCTAGGAAGGAGTATAAAAAATTCAAAAAATATTCATTTAAAAATAAAACTTATTAAAATAATAATAATATTAATAATAATTTATTATTCATAATATAAAAATTATTATATAACATTATTTATATATTAAATACTGTTTTAATATAGAGTATATTTTTTGTGTAATATTTGTAATATAAATTATATTGACAACCTTTTTGATAAATAATAGAATTAAAATAATTTTAAAACATTGATAAATAAAATATATATATATATATATATATGTACGATATCCAGCTGTTGATGATTTTCTAGTTTATATTATTATTAAATTGATTTCTTTATCGTGTCTCAGGTTTCAGCTCTGAATCTGTGAAGCAACTATCTCTGTCTTCTTCATCCACCCAACACTTGAATCTGTCTGTCCTTCATTAATTTATGGCCAGAATACTATGGAAGAGCCCTAAGCCCATGGCCGGCCGGAAATTTGCCCTTTTAATATTATTAGCAGCCATAGCCGTGACGGCGGTAGCGAAGCGCGGCGGCGGCGGCGGCGGCCATGGAGGTGGCAGGGGGTTCGGAGGGAGCGGAGGTGCCAAAGGATACGGCCGTCACAATTCCGCCGCCGCTTCTTCGGTCGGTATCCACCCCCAAAATCTCCTCTTCTTTATCTTTGTTCAATTTCTTGTTTCGATTAACTGTTAGTAATCTCTCCCACACACACACACACATATATATATATATATATATATTAACTCCACAGCTTGTACTTTGACATTGAAATACACTTTGATGATTTAGAGAGAAATATTTGAATTTGAATTTGAATATAGATTTAAAATATTTTAGAATTTGAATTATTAGGGGTTGCTTGCTTGCTTTGTATTTTAATACATTTGTATTTAAATAACAATCAAATATAATGTTATATGGAAAAAATATTTTTATATAGAGCCTCACTATCATCTTCTATAATAATTGTGTAAGGTATATTTATATTTTTCTATAAATCACAACTGACGCATATAAGCTTCAGATTTTCAAATAATAATAATAATAATAATAATGAATTTATATAAAAAAGAAAAAATAGAATCAGAATCAGAATCAGAATCAAATTATTTATTTTAGCATAAGAGTTGAGGAAGGCTTCTCCGGTGGCATTCGATTTTGTAATTAAATTAATTTGTAGTAAATGAATTTTCCAATATTGTTATATATAGTTAATTAGTCGATTCGAATAAACAGCAAAGATTCTGGTTCTTTTCTTTATTTGTTTGAGATGGATTTTAATTACCAATCTTTTATGCTAAGTTTTAAAATTCCATTGATTTCAATGTTATGGGTTTCTCCTTGTCTTTCACTAGTTTGAATATTATATATATTTGATAAGTTTTTTATGTGATATTTTATATAAAAAAGAATTGCTATATTGATGTGATATATTTTAGAGAATTTTTTAATTAAAATTGTCATAAACAAGTTTGAAAATAATAAAAATTTGAATAGAAATATATTTGATGTCATTAATAAGTGATTAAAATGATTGAATACAAAATGAGTTTTTTATTTAATACTCATTCCATCACAAAATGATACATTTTTCATTTGTTTCTGTTCAAAAAAAAATAATTTAGTTTTTTAATTTAATAATAGTATTACTTACTTAATATAATAAACACTTTTATAATTTATAATATATTATATAAATACTATTATTTTTATATTAAAATATTTATATAAAAAAAATAAACAATATTAATGAAAAACATGTTTTGAATGTAATGATTTTCAGAAGGGGATTTTTTTTTTTTATAAAAAATGAGAAAATATGTTTGAACATATAGGAAATAGAGAAAAGATATGTTTGATTGTAAGTCTGAGATGATGTTAAAAATTTGATTGTTGTATAATGACCATGTATAATAAAAAGATGTTCACCAAGTTAAATCAATACAATAGTGATCGATCCAATTAACATATATAATAAAAAGATATTAATTATGTTTATAGTGCTAATATATTGTATATATAAAATTATACTCTCTTCGTTCTAATACAATAGTCTTATTTACCATTTTTGTCCGTTTTAAAACAATAGTCTCATTTTCATAAATAACCATATCACCATAAAATTATTCATATTATTTTTTTATTATTGTACAATTGTCACTACTTTTTATACTAATATACTCACAAAGACAAAAAAGTTACTTATACTTATTTTTTACCAACTATCAATATTTCTTAAATTCAGTGCCCAACATAATAAGACTGTACTTTTGGGACGAAGAGAATATTATATTCTTTCAGGATATATGTTGTTGTTAGGACATGCCTTGTCTATCTTTATTATAGATAGATTTGATTAAAAGTAAATCTAAAACACTCCATCTCAAATATTGTGATGAGATAAAATATAGTGTAAGGATTAAATATCTTTAATTATTTTTTATTTTAGAAAAATTGAAAAATATCAAAATGCAGGACAAAGGGAAGAGAGTATATTTTAATGTTTTGAAATCATTTGATTCTTTATTTGAAATCTATATTTCAAATAAAGAATCAAATTCTGTATAAAACTTCATTCTTTAAATAAATACTAGTATTACAAAAAAAAAATAATAATAAATAATAATAATAATAATTAAAATCTCCTTAAACAAGAGCATAGACAACACTCGTCGAAAAATATTTCCAGAAATGGGAAGTGCTTGTTGGTTAGAGCGGTTAACTATTCGAGTCGAGCCGAGCCGAGCCGAATCAAATTTTAAGTGTTTGTTAACGTTCGCGAACAAGGCTGAGGCTCGTTCGTCAAGTTTTCGAGCTCGTTCATAGTGTTCGAGCTCAGCTCGTTAAAAATTTTTGTTGTTTGAGCTCGTATTCGTGTTCGGCTCGTTTAGACTCGATTAAGTTCGTTCGAGTTCGTTTGTCTTAATTTTTTTAAATTTATATATAAATTATAAAAAAAAATTTTAATTATTTTATTATATATTTTAAATTAATATTTTATTTATTTATAAATTATAATTTTATATGTATATATAATATTTATAATAAATATATTATTTAAACGAATGTTCGCGAACAAAATTCGAACTCGTTTGTTAATCAAACGAGTCTGTTTATGTTGTTCGACTTGGCTCGGTTCGCAAACGAGCTTTAACTGAGTCGAATCCAATCGAACGGCTCGGTTCATTTAACCGTCGCAGCGTCGGCGTTGCTACGAAACTCCGACTTTTCTTTTATGAGAGGGAATTAGGTTAGGTTAGGTTAGGTTAGGCTAGGCACCTGTGATGATGTCATTAGAGCTTTTTACTGCTCACAGATATCATCATCATCATCTTGTGATCTTACGATTTTTGTACAAATCAACACGTAGAATTATTAATTCATTACTTTTTCTATTGCACAACAGTTACTTTTTCTTTTTCTTTTTTTTAATTTAATTTTATTTCTTATTAGATACATACATATATATATATATATATATAAACCACTTTGTTAATGGTGGCGGTGTCGTGTGTCAAAAGGCAACCTTTCTTGATGCTCTTAAAAGTTAAAACATTATATTAAAAAACAATTGAAACATTACGAAAGAAGTAAACATGATCATCCAAGGAGAATGCCAATTTTGTGTATATGGGCCTGATCATCAAGGCCCATTGGGTGAGTAAGATTCAAGTTATTTGGGCAGACCGAAAGAAATATAAACTGAAAGCCCAATCCATTTTAAGGGCCCACTTTGTCATCTCTGTCAAATATAATAATAATCCTCTTAACAGACAACCAATTAATTAAAGACCCGACGGAATCTAAACCTTTTCTTCAAAAAAAATTTCTTTCTGAATTACATAATAATAATAATACAAAGAGTCAGAAAAAGATTCAGAAATGGGATATAAAAAAGCAATGTTCCTAAAAACAATGAAAGCAGATAGAGATGGGACCATGTTTCACATGCATGGCATGTGATGTGTGACCATCATGTGCATGGCCCAAGAATTAGTTCATATCATAATCACAAATTAAATAATATATATATATATACACACCTTAATAAATTAAATTTGTTCAAAGATGAAACCCAAATTTCAATAATCTTGCTATCCATCTATCTATCTAATAAGTAAGTAAGTAAATGCATTCGATGGATAAGAATCAATCAAGATGCATTATTGCTCAAAAGATAGGCAAACATGGATGGCCCAGAATTGATCCCAGCACCAATGTCTTAATTGGTTTAGCTTTGTGGAAACAAACCAACACCTATACATACATATATATATATATATCTTTTCTTACATGACTTTATACAAATAATTCAATCAAAGTATGGGAATGAATGAATAGATGAAAGAATCTCTCATCAATAAACTACATCTAGCTAAAAAGGCTAATTAAATTAAAGTTAATTAAAGCATCATCGAAATTAATAATATATACATAATGATGAATGGGTGGGTGGGTGGGGTGGGGTGGGGTGAAGTGTCTGCAGGCATATTTTTTTTTGGCACAGTCAAACTGGCTATGAAGAACAATTAATTAAAGATTGGGTTTTTATTTATTAATTAGAATTGTTAATTTTATTGTTATCTAAAAGTGAGCAGACAGGTGAAGGCCAAAAGCGCCGGTAGGGAAAGCCGAAAAAAGGCCACCACAGCCTGCAACACCACTACACGACAACCCAAATTAACTAATCCACCATAAAGCACATCGCTGCTATGCTAATCAAGTCTAGATCTAAACCCACTTGATCGATCTTGATGATATATATATATTGATTTGACAGAGAGACAGATCAGATGGCAGTCGCAGATGGAGTGGTGGAGCAGGCCAGCCGGGACGATGGACATATATACATATATATATACACATTATACATGAATTTATTTCTTTACTTTCTTCTTCTTCTTCTTCTTCTCCACACGCCCCAAAAAGATAAATACATAAAAAGTGAAGTTAAAAACAAGAGCTGCATCAGCACAGCCCAGCCAGCAAAGCCAATGCTAGAAAGTACAATCGGGTGATTTTTGGTTATTCATTGGTTGGCGTTATCCATTGATTTGTCAGTTTGACCGCAGCAGGGCCCCCACCTTTGCCCCCGCCCGGTCCTGTCGCGCTCTGACCCACCCTACCCTCCCCCTCCCCTCCCATAATAAAATTGCAGAATTGGAGAATAATCTCCCCTCACCCTCACCCCCAATTTCGTTTTGATTATTCTCTTCTTGCTGCTGCTGCAGCACTTTCTGTTTCCACCACTTGTTGCCAGCAGCAAGAACGAACGAAGCAGTTTTCTTTATTGCTCGAGTGCCGCCCGCCGGCCCGCATCTTTTACCCGACGAATTTATCCAAATATTATAAAAAAATTCCGATTGTTGGAATTCCGGTGCGTTTCTGTGCCCTTTTCTTACAATTTTATAAGTTGGGATTTTTAAGTTCTTGATTAGGGTTGTTTCAAGAGTCTCTTTAGTTTGGATCTTGGCTGTTTCATTCATTGATTTTTTGAGGTGACTTCTGCGCATGGATCGCGTTTCTGATGAATTGTTTTGTGAATGTAAACAAACAACAATTGCACTTGAATTGATTCAGCAACTCACTACAATCTTTAATTATTGTTTTTTCTTGTAATGGTGGTCTTTGATTCCCTTTTTGAAATGCTCTTTTGAAGTAGTCTGGAAAGTGGATTTGATTTTTTAAGTGTTGGTAAAAGCCCTTTTATGGGGAGAACGAAAAGCATCTGCTTTTGGTGTCGTCCGAGATGGACTGACTGACTGGCTGGTATCATTCTCTAATTGTGTCATCCCTCTTTTCCTTCCCATTTGTTATCCAACTGATCTTTAATTTAATTACATGCATCTCTGCTTTCGAGCTTTTTTTTTGAGAATGTGAACTTGTCGATTTGGTACTTTCTATCGAGATTGGTGCTCTGATTTACCTCTGTGTGTATGCAACTTTGTCATCCCCAAATTGCCACAAATTCTTGTTTTAGTTTGATCGAGATCTACAGCAATTGCAACTCCATAATCACATCAAAGATCTTACCTACATTTACTGTTAAACTAAGCATTAGTTATTGCTGAAAATAAAGTCGAAGAACATTTCTATCTTTATCTGTTCTAAAGGTTTGTTGACATGGCGGCAATGGTGTCACAGGGGTTAAGTTTGAGGAGACAAATGCTTGGGTTTCACCATGTGCATTGGAGGTATTGTAGCAGTTTTACAGCATATTAGTTGGATCTGAGTTTCACGTTGAGTTTATTTTATTTGCCATGGCCTCGAAGATCGGCACGAGACCTCCCTTGGGAATTCAACAGAATGGTGTCTGTGCTTCGTATGTGATGAAGCCACATGATCTTAAATCTTTCCATTCTCAACTCTCCACCCTCAATCAGGAGCTTAATTCTGAAGTTACAGGTGAAGCTTCTGGTGGCTCAGTGGCCATGGGGACCCCTAAACCCAATGTCGAATCCAAAACATCTCAATCAGCTCCTAATGATTCGACAAATGTGCCTCCACCTGAAATTATCGAAGCTTCTGTTGACGAAGAAAAGGAATCATCGGAGCCGGACAGTGTCAAGAATGGTGACGAAAATAGTGGTAAAGTGAATGAAAGTGGCAAAGCAAGCGGCCAAGGCGATTTAGTCGAGAGTGGGAAGAGCAGCGTGTGCCGGGGAAGTACAGCTAGCGATGTTAGCGACGAGAGCGCTTGCAGCAGCTTTAGCAGCTGCACAAACAAACCTCACAAAGCGAACGATTCGCGATGGGAAGCCATTCAAGCAGTTTGTGGCAGAGACGGCGTCTTGGGATTGAATCATTTCCGGCTGCTCAAGCGATTAGGCTGTGGAGATATCGGAAGCGTTTATCTCGCTGAATTGAGCGGAACTAAGTGTTATTTCGCGATGAAAGTTATGGACAAGGCTTCTCTTGCGAGCCGTAAGAAGCTTCTCCGCGCGCAGACTGAACGGGAGATACTGCAGTCGCTCGACCATCCCTTCCTCCCGACTCTTTACACTCATTTTGAGACCGATAAATTTTCGTGTTTGGTGATGGAATTCTGCCCCGGAGGAGATCTACACACTCTTCGACAGAGACAGCCCGGAAAATACTTTTCCGAGCAAGCCGTGAAGTAAGATTTCTTCGTAAATTTGAAGTAAAAGCTCAAATGTATGTTTATGATCAAACTTTCTTCTTTGTTTCTTGATTCAGGTTTTATGTTTCACAAGTTCTGCTATCTCTGGAGTATCTACACATGCTCGGAATTGTTTATCGCGATCTCAAGCCGGAAAATGTTCTGGTCAGGGATGACGGCCATATAATGCTCTCTGACTTTGATCTTTCGCTTCGATGCGCTGTTAGCCCGACGCTCGTCAAGACTTCATCTTTCGGTTCGGATTCCCAGCAGCGAAAAAATCAAGTGTACTGCACCCAGCCGGCTCCCTGCATCGAACCTACAGCCTGCATTATTCAGCCGTCGTGCGTCGCTTCAACAACATGCTTCTCAACTCGCTTCTTCTCGAGTAAATCGAAAAAGGACAGAAAACCGAAGAATGAAATCGGCAATCAAGTTAGCCCGTTGCCTGAGCTGATCGCGGAGCCGAGCAATGCTCGCTCGATGTCGTTTGTCGGAACTCACGAATATCTCGCGCCCGAGATCATCAAAGGCGAAGGCCACGGAAGCGCCGTGGATTGGTGGACTTTCGGGATCTTTCTCTACGAGCTTATGTTCGGTAAGACGCCGTTTAAAGGATCCGGTAATCGAGCCACATTGTACAATGTGGTAGGACAGCCTCTCCGGTTTCCTGAATCGCCGGTCGTCAGCTTTGCCGCCAGGGACTTGATCCGAGGTTTGCTCGTCAAAGAACCGAAACAAAGATTAGCTTATAAGCGCGGCGCAACTGAGATAAAGCAGCACCCGTTCTTCGAAGGAGTTAACTGGGCATTGATACGTTGCGCCACTCCGCCGGAGATCCCAAAGCCTGTCGACTATGATCGAATCACTGCGCCAGCTGCTCCGGCCAACGGAAAGACTCCCAGCACCAATGCTGATCAGAAACCCGACAAATATCTCGAATTCGACTTCTTCTAAAGGCCAGTGTCATCTAAACATCCTTCTTATGTTACGGAGAAAAGACTATTCATTCAGGAAATGCTTCGAAGTTATGTTTTTCCATTGATTGGGAGAAGAAATTTTAAGGCATTGTATTGTAGAACCAATCAAAGTAGCTGTAATCTTATCCGCCATGATCTTGTTTGTGTTTTTATTTTTTTGGATACCTAAAAACTGCTCACAGAACTCTGTTGTTGTAAAGCTTTGTGCTCTCTCTTTTATGTCATTAAAGGTCTTTCTCCATCTTCTGTCAAAATTTTGATTATCAAAAAAATCCCGAAAATTAATTTATTAGGGTTCCCAAAAGATCCACGTTTCTTCTTGCAGATCCGACATAACATGTTAAAGATCAAAGCAAATTCAAAAGCGAACAACCCCTATTTCTTGGAATGTGATGATACAGTGGACTATGGGGCAGGTGTCGAAATCTCCATCTTCTAATTAGTTGCAGACCTACGTCGAACACCATTTTTTCTTCTTCATAGCTACCAAAAGTGCACTTTCGCACGTATTCGATCGATTGACACATTTATATACACTATTTTGTGGAACAAAAAAGGGGCTTGGAAGATTAAAGGAAGACATGAAAGGAAAAGTCTGTGGAGGGATGCTTTTTCTTGAATTTTGAACCCCAATAACTTCATCTTTTTCTTCTCCGTGTAATAAAAGTGCAATCTTTAACTCGTCTTTCTCTCTTTCCACTTTCACCTTTCCCATATGTAAAACAACCTTAATGGCTCCATAGCTTCATTCATATACGATCATCATTAAAAAAAATAAATTTACTGTTGTATTTTGCTCGAGGAAGAAGATCAGAAATGGCTGTGGTACCACAAGAATCAATCCAACAGTTCGAAGCATTGATTGAAGAAGGTTGTTCCTGTACTGTTTCTTGATTTTGTCCCATGGCCCCATCATTAATCATCCTGATTGTCTTCTCCAGGATTCTCTGCAGCCGATGAATCGATTAAAAGAACATTCCAGGTTTGTACTTGTCGATTCTCTTTCACTGTCTGTTTCTCGAAATTCTTCTTACACTGTTCAATTCAATGCAGAATATCCATCAGGGGTACCCTCAAGAAACTTTGATGCGCTTTCTCAGGGCAAGAGAAGGAAATGTCACGAAAGCCTACAATATGGTCAGGACTCAGGACATGTTTTTTCAATTTTCTGTGCAGCCATTTTTAACCTAAATTAAAAATACTAATGGACTGCTGAAAATTCCAGCTGATTGATTGTTTGAAGTGGAGAGTGCAAAACAACATCGACGACATGCTAGCAGTGAGTTATGCTTTAACTATGATCATCAATGGAGATCAATTTCTAATGCTAATCCTGAATTCCATTAATTTCTTCCTCTGCAGACTCCCATTGTCCCTCTAGAACTGTACCGAGATATTCGTGATTCGCAGCTCATAGGATTGTCGGGTTACTCGAATGAGGTGAACATCTGATGAATGAATATAAGCTCATCGGAAAAATAAAATAAAATAAAATGTTTCGCCGTTGTTACGAATAATATTGCCATTCTTTTGTAACAGGGCCTCCCTGTCTTCGCCGTTGGAGTTGGTCTGAGCAGCTTGGACAGAGCATCTGTACATATTGATAATAACATCTTATCCTATTTCTCATCTGATTCGGATTTTCGCAGAAGTTTATATTGATATTACATTTCTTGATGTTTGTTTTAGGTTCATTATTATGTACAATCACACATTCAGATAAATGAGTATCGCGATCGCGTGATTTTGGTAAGCAGTCTCATACTTCTTCTTAGCCTACTACACTTGCGCATTCAATTAATTCGTCGTGTTTATTGCAGCCGGCTGCGACCAAAAAGCACGGGAAGCATGTAAGTAAGTGTATAAAGGTTTTAGACATGACTGGTTTGAAACTTTCTGCCTTAAACCAGATAAAGGTAAAAATTTCAGTTCTCGGGTGTGATCATAAGTGTTGGTGGGTTTCATCGACTATTTTAATCGACTTTCACTTGTGCAGCTAGTCACGATCATCTGTTCTGTCGATGATCTGAATTATCCGGAGAAAACACTAAGTTATTACATTGTGAATGCGCCGTACATCTTTTCTGCTTGTTGGAAGGTTAGTCCCACAATGTCTTCATCGATCACTTAGTAAAACTATGAAGTCTACAGCTTATAAGTATCTTCGGTAAACGTCTGTTTTTCTTCAGGTTGTTAAGCCGCTTTTGCAGGAGAGGACAAGAAAGAAAATCGATGTATTGTCTGGCTGTGGACAGGATGATCTCTTAAAGGTTGTGTTTTTGTCCTAATCGTCATTAATGGTTATGTATACTAACTTTGACAGAATACTTAGTTTTCAGAACTTTGTCTTCGGCGCAGATCATGGATTACTCGGCCCTCCCTCATTTTTGCTGTAGGAGACATTCCAGCTCTTCTGATCGTCTAGAGAATTATTCGGACAATTGCTTTTCCTGGGACCATCCTTTTCACCAACAACTTTACGATTACATTAAGGAACAATCGATGGTTTGTCACACTGTCGAACCTGAAAAACATGGCTCAGTGTGCGAGACTTTGTGCGAAGATACCAACACAGAAGTCATTGCCAAAAGTTGTGGAATTTAAGAAGCCCGATTCTAACTCTTATAGTTGCGAATATATATATAGTTTTAGTTGATTTCTTACTAAAATGGCTGATGGTTTCATGGTATTGAAATAGGATGTGCTAGGGTACCATGTTAGCTAGATTATTGTATGTTCGAACAGCGGGCTGGTGGATTGCGCTAGATGTATGCGCAACAAGTTAGGATGTAAATTCTAGTAATGTTATTGTAGTCTGGCGCGTATGGCTCGGACAACATGGATTATATATATATATATAAATGACAGCAGGATATTCGATCTTTCGCGCTATTCTTACGAGCAAGGACTAAGCTCGAAATTACATATATATATATTACATTATAGTTTTATGGTTACATAGGAGGACTATATATATATATCATTCTTGATTCTTTAAGTGAAATGTATGTAAGAATATTTCATGGAAAAAAATGACATAGGAACAAGACATCTACCCCTTTTATGGCCTCTAGTTGCCTGTGGAGACTGATTCTGAATGCTATTCATTTTGTGTTCTTGAAGACATCCAAACCGCAGAACAGCATTTTGTGTGTTCTTTATCATCGTTGTATCAGCATCATTTTGATTTAGGACTATCGGATGATTCACCGGCTTCATTTTGTTCAGTACGCCATTTCTGGAGTTCAGTTTCGACTTCTCTTTTAGCTGCATCTGCCATCTCTATCCTCTTCAGAGTATCGTTGATTTCAGATTGTAAAGCTTCATTCTCTTTCAAAACCTCCTGCAGCTTCTGTGACGCTTCTTTCTTGCTCGTGTTTATGCTCTCTATCTGCGCCATTGCCGTAGCCACTTTGATCTCAGTCTGACTTCCGAAATCCTCAGTTTTCTTTTTCATGGACTCGAACTCCTCGACAGGCAGCCTGATTAGATTTTCCAAGCCATCAGCTTTACCGGCCAGAGCATGATTGTGCATTTGTTCTTCCGCAAGCTTCTGCGCAGCCTTGGCCTCTTCGGCCTCCTTTAGAGCGATGTTCAGGTTATTCTCGGCTTCTTTGGTTTGAGTTCTTGCTGCTTCGGCTTCTTGCTTCAGTAACTCGGCACTCTTCTTGTATTCTTGTGTTTCCTGTCTAGCCCTTTCGGCTTCGGCTGAAAGCTTTTTTAAGGAAGCAGAACCACATTTGGAGACAGCAGCTTCGAGTTCGATCTCTTTCTTCTCCAGCTCGGCCTGCAAGTCGCGAACAGCTGCTTCTGCTTTCAATGTTTTATGCTCTGATTCGGCGCGCTCCTTCTTCACCTCCTCCAGCTGCTGTTTGATTGACTCAACAGTACTTCGGATCGAAGTTTCTTCTGCAACGACTTCCTGCAGCTTCTTTTTAGCACTGTCGAGCTCTGAGGCCATGGTCTTGATGGAATTCAAATCCGAAGCCTGAATTTCATTGAGTTGATCCTGCAAAACTGTGACTGCCTCCATTGTTTCCGCTAGCTTCTGCTCGAGAACTTCTTTCGGCATGTCCTCTTCTCTCAATCGTTCTATTTCCTTCTCGGCTTCTGCCTTGGCTGATTTGCAAGCCAACAAGCAAGACTCCTTTTCTGAGACGATTCTGGAGTAGTCTTCTTCTGCCTGGAGGGAGCTCAGCTTCAACTGATCAAGCTCCTCTCGTAATGACATTAGTTCTTGCAATAGGAGGCTCTGCTTCTCCTGATTCAATTGAGCTGTGCGTTGGGCGTCCTCCATTTTCTGAACCACGTCCAGTTTTTCTTGCAATGCTGCTTCTGTAACCTGTCTGAGATTGGAGACCTCCTGTCTGACAGTAGCCAGCTCTCCTGTGCAGGCCTTGTATGCATCTCGTTCGATTTCTATGTCCTCTTTCCATGCGTCGCTACCCCTTTGAGCCCTGAGGGATCGCTGCTCTTCAAGTTCTTTAAGTCTGATCTTGGCAGCTTCTGTAGCTTCCATTGATGCCCGCTTAGATTCACTCAGAGTTTCCAGCTTGTTGGTCAGTTGCTGCAACGTCCTATTGGCCCTTTGAAGGTCCCGCTGAGCCTGAGCCCTTGCGGCTTCTGCATTTTTCAGCTGTTCTTTGTAGCACTCCAATTCCTTCAGAATCAGGCTGTGCTGTGTCTCCTTTTCGAGAACCCTCTGCAACAGAAATTTGTGTAATCAATTTAAGGAATGAATTAATTCACCATTAATGGAATTATTTATGCTCGTTGTTCATATGTACCTCTTCAGCTTTTGATTTCTTGGTCGCAGGAGCTGATGCTCTGGGAGAGACAGGGTCGCCAAATAAACTGACGGCAGCCTTGACAGATTGGAAAGGTGCACTGGTATCAATCTCACCAACAACATCTGCTCTATGAGAGCTTGATGCCTTGGGAGATTCAGGCATATTTTTTTGTGTTTTTACTGTCAAACCAGACATTTTTTTATTTTTTTAATTTTTTTTTCACAAGCTGGAAAAATACCTGCAAAATTCAATCACCAAGCAATCAATCGGTACGCAATGAATTTCATCCAGTATCAACCCTAAACAATCTCTATGTTATTTATAATTGAAATAATTGTGAAATCCCTAGGTCTATTGTGAATCTCATCATGAATTCATAAATTCCGAACACAGGAGCACAACCATACCCTAAATTGCGCAAATCAATGTTCACGACTAAAAGAAGAAGAAATTCAACGTCGAACAGAATTCAATCTGCGTACCCTTTACAACCAATTCGAGCTGAACGGATGTGAATCTGTGCTTATGTTGGTGTTGTTGTTGTCGGTTTTCTTCCTTATCCCCAAGAGCAGCAGAGGAATCAAAGGAAGAAAACTTGAGGCAACACTGTGAAAAATAAACATGCACGTATATGTTGGCATAGGAAATTGAATAATATGCCCGAATTTTGCTCCAGCAGGTCAGACCGCTGTCTTCCCTATTGCGGCAATCCATTTTTGGTGTGTGGAAATCCGATGATTCCGCCATCTCTTCACCTGTGATTCCCCTACTTTCTCCCTCGTCTCTCCCGCATACTATTTTCTGTCTATGGCGTCGTGTTGATCGGATTCATTACCTTTCCCTTTCTTCTAACTATTAATCTCAACCGTCCATTGAGCGCGGGGAGCATCTGTCTAATCAAAATCCCCATTCAACGGCTCAGATTTATTTTAAGTCTTCCCAAGTAAACATTGCTCCTCTTTTGTCCAATACAATAGGTAATAACCAATTGGTTAAATTATACTTATAACATTTCTTGTAAAAACGCACAGATAATAATTTGTCTTAAAAGAAGGATTATTTATTTAGTTTAGTAAAAAAATTATTTAAGATAAAACAAGAAGGATTATTTATTTATTTTATTACAAAAATTATTTAAGATAGTTTTATCTTTTTCATTGGTATAAAATTTGCATTATTAAAATAATATTTACAATTAAAGTTTGACGAAAAAAATGTCATATAAATTCTATATTAACATAAAAAGATTTTAAGCAATAAATAAAACATGTGTTTTATGTATTTTTACTTGAACAAAAAGTAATATAATTAAAATGTATAATTATATATATTTTTTTTTAAAAAAAAAGACAAATTATATTGGAAGAATGGTACTTCTTATTCATACTTTATGATCGCTCTTATAATGAAATAAAATGCAGTTGATAGATACAACGGTAAGTTTTAGGAAGCAGTGTCTATCTGCTTCAGAGCTGCCATGGTAGACGAGGCGATGCCGGCCAGCCGGCCGACGAAAGCTGTGGCGCATCGGAAAACAATATGCTGTCGATTTTAAAGCATGGAGCGTCCCACCATCCCCACGGGCCTGTAACACATCAAAGTTTGCCGTAATATCAAGAATTGCATCGACTGCCTGCCATGGTATCACTCAAGAAAGATTACCTGTTAATGAACTCCAGAACAACAGCAGATGCGCCCCCTCCACCATTGCAAACTGCCGCAACTCCAAACTTCTTGTTTCGGTGTTTCAGCGCCCCTAACAGTGTCACCATTATACGAGCTGCACTGCAGCCGAGCGGATGTCCCAAGGACACAGCACCGCCGTGCACATTTAATTTATCCTACAGACAACGCACAATGAATAGAGCAGAGAAGAGTATTCATCGAACGGATCATTATATATCAGGAAAATGTGTTCATTAAATTAGATGCAGAGAGTAAAAGACACTCACTGGATCAATGTTGAGCAGCTTCTGGTTAGCAATAGCAACGGCCTACGAGGATGATGCTTGGGGAATGAGTTTGCAGATTTGGAAAAAATAGAAAAATGAATGAATAAAATTCATATGGGCATTCTTACAGAGAAGGCTTCATTTATCTCGTATAAATCTATGTCGGATGCTTTAATGCCAGAGTTTGATAATGCTTTTGGTATGGCCACAGATGGAGCAGTCGTAAACCACTCTGGTGCCTGCAGAAAAGATGTAATCACCGAGCCAGTGATGGTGGTGTTGATTCATTGAGTCAGTAATGATCATGTAGATCTAACCTGCGCGGCATCAGCATACCCTCTGATTCTTGCAATGACTGTCAATCCGAGCTTAATTGCCATTTCACCACTCACTAGAACTAAAGCAGCAGCCCCATCACTGCAAGGAACACAGTTCTAGATCAGATTGCTAATTAAGTAATGTTCTGTCCATCTCCAAGGACAAAGAGATGTTTATCGACTTTTTAGTCAAACACAGAAGAAAGATATATTTCTTGAAACTTAGTTAACAGAACCTTATAATTGAAGCATTCCCAGCGGTAACAGAACCTCCCTTCTTGAAACTTGGTCTGAGTTCTTTTAACTTAGATGCGTCAAACTGACATCACACGTGAGCATATAAGAAATAGAAAAGAGCCTTAGATTTAAGTAGCCGAAATAAAGATATCACTGAAGGATATGCATATAATGACAAATCAAATTGAGAGAGGAGTGACAGAATGAGGAGTTTGGCAGATGCTAAAAGAGAAAAAGAAAAATTTGTAGGCAGAAAAGTTGTAGTCAATTCTGTGTCCTTAACCACACATGGTAGCATAAAACTGCTATAACAAATATGGTTCATCAACGTCAGAGAGTTGAAATAACGATACAAATCGTGCAAAACATTTAGCATTATAGTTCGTTGAATATGCTTGTTCATACCTTTCTTAGGCCTTCATCTTTGTCAACAACAGTCGACGGCTTCCCCCTCCCACCAGGAACTTCAACCTGGATAAATGAAAAACAGTGAGTTTAACAGTCCAATTATATGTCTATTATAAAGAAAATTTAGAATGAAACCCACAGGTGTAATCTCCCATGAAAATGCACCAGAGGATTCGGCAGCAAGGCCCCGCTCAAAACTTTTGATAGCATAAGAATCCTGGAAAAAAGCATAAAAGCTAAGCATTAAACTGAAAACAGTAATACATACTTTGATGCCGTGACAATTATCCGACGTATGAACAGAGTAGAAAACAAACAAATATGGAGACTTGGGACGATAAGCGACTTTATGGAAACTTACAAATAACATACTACATATTTTACACAGGGCTAGGAAACCAGGAACAGTAAGATATTTAGGACATCTCTCAATAAGGATTGTCTGTTGTCATACGAACACCCTAGAGGTGTCAAGAACATAATCCACAATGAAATCAACAACAACAATAAATAAGCAAAATAAAAACAGCATTCTACAATCTGTTACCTGTTGTTCTCTAGTAATGTTATGTCGATCAGCACACAACTCTGCACAAACGCCCATATGATAATCATTGTAGACGTCCCAAAGGCCATCTTTGATCATGCCATCAATAATCTTGTCGTGCCCTAGATGAGATCCAGTCCTGTTAACAAAGGCATGTCACAACAGTTGAGAAAGATAAGTCTAAAGCCACATTCCTCAACCTCCCCATAGAAAAGATACAAAGCTTTCAGTAAATTTTTGAGAAGGAAGTATGAGCTTCTCGTTAAATATTTGTCCGTGAGAATACATGTACCTTCCTGTAGAGATATATTTTGGTGCATTAGACATGCTTTCCATGCCGCCAGAAATTACTACGTCATTGGCACCCGATGCTATTGTTTGGGCAGCAATCATTGTAGCTGTGTTTACAAACGCAAGTCAGGACAAGTTCTTCTGAATGGGAAATTATTGCGATAACTTAATGCCGGCATACCTTTCATCCCCGATGCACATACTTTATGGATGGTGGTGCAGATAACTGAATTGGGTAAACCTGCACCTAGTGCAGCTTGCCTTGCTGGGGCTTGTCCTAAATTTGCACTAAGAACATTACCAAAGAAAACTTCTTGCACCATAGATGGAAGTATACTGGCCCTATTAAGAGCAGCTGCAGACATTAAACTGATATTTAGTAACAGAAATCCGATGCCATGAAACTGCCCGCAAGAAAACTAGATTAAAAAGGCAATTACACACACACACACATGTATCTTATATCTTACCTTCAATTGCAATAGAACCTAATTTTGTAGCAGGTAAAGATGAAAGAGAGCCAAGTAAACCACCCATGGGTGTTCTTGCAACACCAACAATGCAAACATCTGAGGGAAGGTATCATTTTCTTAGTCAATATCCATGATTAAATTTCTGTAATATGCACAAGGATGGCAGATACCATACACTGAAGTATTTTATTTACATAGAAGAAAGTAAAATAGATCAGCTTTAAGAAAAACAGAGTTGAAGGAAGAAATTTAGGGCAAGAATCCTAAAGTCCATTTTTCAATAGCATAGTTGAAAAGCGCCAAAATTCAAAAGGCAGTAGCAATTGACAAAGCACATCCAACTGAAAAAAGTTCAATTACCTCTAGGTTTGATAGAATCATCAGCTAAAGAAGCCATGGTTGTCTGCAAGAAACATACAAAACCAAAGGAGATCCTCAAAAACCAAAACGTCACGACAAGAAGAATCGAGAAAATCGCCAGAAACACAAAATTCGTAGAAGGTGAGAATTAGAAGGACGAGAAGGTGTTCACGATAGCGTTGAATCGATCAAGAAAACATTTTACCAAGAAATTGCACTGGCAACGAACTAGAACTCCGAGATCCAACAGAAGTCAGTTATCAAAAGTGAGTCCGATTCGAAGGGAGGCTACAGATATAGCTCGGGCTTGTTTCTTCCTGAAACAACAACAGGCCGCCGTGATGCTTCTTCCAGGCTAACTTAGACCAACGCTGGGCTTGCGATAGCGACTAGAGCTTTGACACGCATGTCGAGGCAGTGCGGCGATCCGACGTACCAAAATGGTTCTGTCTGCGCTTATCCGAATGTTTGGCTCGTTGGGTTTTCTAACCTTTTTTCTCTTTTTCCCTTTTAAATTATATATATATATATCTTTTTTATAATATATAATAAAATATTTTATATTTATTTTAATCAAATATAAATTCTCTCTGTCACCAAAATTGAGGAAAAAAAAAAATTGAGTAAAGAAAAAATTTAAAAAACTGGTAGAAAAATATAATAAACTTAGATGACATAATAAATTTGAATGAGATAGACGAATATTAATTGACACATTTCATCCTAACACATCCTTAGGTCATCTGGAACCGTTTGTCTGTTTTTTTGATAAATTTTTAAAAAAATTTAGTTTTAATTTAATACTAAAATAATATATGATTGAAATATATTTTGAATTTAAATATTAAAGAAACAAGTCCAAATGATACGAATATCCGGTATTAAAAATAGGAGGTTGTTAGTGCTGATGTTGTAATTCAACAATTAATCATGTTATTTATTTTAAGTCATGTTTTAACTATGATTATAGATTTGTTTGGTTATTAAAGAGTGCATGTAATATGTTGTAAAATAATATGTTTTTATACAAAAATCAAACAATATTAATTTGAATTTGAAACTCAAAGCAAACATACTTTAGGAAAGGATATCATTAGCATGGTTTAGTTTGAATGAAATATATGTGTTCAAAAATAATATACTAGTAAGAGTTTCTCGTTAATATTAAATTATATAAACTACTGTCTCTGTCCCACATTGGATTTCTTAGTCGAATAAATATAATTAGCAGATAATTAAGAATGTATTAGTAAAAATAGTTAACTTAATTTAATTAAAATTTAAAAAAAATTAAAATTTAAAATTTAAAATAAGATTAAGATGAATAATCATGTTTAAAAAAAAAAAAGTGACATGAAATAGCAATATCAACATAGCAAGTGAGAAGATGGGAGTATCTCATTAACAATTGAGCCAAAGTGCGCATTTCCATAGTATTTTTCACAATCCAATAAGAATTCCAATATCATAATAAATATATAAAATTATTTCTGACTTAAGAAAAAAACACATCAAAATAAAATATAAATGGAGTAATTATTTAAATATATATATATATATATATACAATTTTACATTACACCCTGCAATTCCATTTTTAGTCAGTCAAGCCTAGTATCAACATCGCAAGAGTGTTTCTTAAAAAAAAGAAAAATTTGGTAAAATACAAAAAGTATCTAATTGACTACATACAACATCACTATATTGAACAATTAAACCTAGTGTACATATAATGAATTAAATCTCTTGAATATTTATCAGTTATCTACAAAAAGAGATTCAGCTGTCCCACAAATCCACAACAAAATTCAAAATATGTTGAACCACAATATTTAGAGTTAGGATCGGTGCTTCTACCATGAAAAGATCAACAGCTTTCACTAGGCACCTCAGATCAAAATCAACTGGCATTCTATACATCTCATTGCTTAAAACAAAAACTTTCAGCACAACAAAAATGCTAAGATCATAAAATTCGCCTAAAGGTAAGGTTTATTCGTACTGACTCAACTTTTGCGCGTTTGGGAATTGAGTGGAGCCAATCTCTTTGGGTGTAGCCAGTCATTACCAGCAACGAGCCATGTTTAAGCAAGAACGAGTGCTGCTGATTGCCATTGCTTGTCTTTTTCGATCTCTTGTTTGGAGGCTCGCCCTCGTCTGACTTAGCTACATTCGCAAAACATTCTATGCATCAAGAATGCTACTTTGTAAAGATGAATGTGCACACATGCTCACACATTTGAATAGATTTGCTGTCAACAAGATGGCATCAGTCTGCCGGAACTCAAAACCATATGTTAGAAAACCAAATTAGGAGATTCTTAATGTTACCTTTAGCTCTTTTGCTTGGTTTCTTCTTCAAGACAAAATCCCGTTCACATCCAAACGAAACAGAAGCAATTTGAGGGGTTGGTCCATAAAGTTTCTCATCATCCGCGTGCCAACCAACATAGTCATTGCCTCCTTTGTATCTGTTTAAAAGTAAGCTATTGAAGCTGCTTCCTGGAATCGCTTTGTGGACCTAGAGTTGTGCAGCACCAACATCAATGTTGAATTTTATCTAAGAAAATCCCAAATAAAAATGATATGTTCAATGTTAATCTAGAATTCGAATAAAATAGCTTTACCTGTTCCAAAATATCCTTCAGTGGTGGAAAATCATCCCATGAGTGAGCAAGGGGCTGATGTCCACTATAAACAAGGTTGGGCAATCCTTCACTAGCAATATAAAAGGTGTCTCTGGGCTGTTGGGATTGAAATCATTGAATATGAATATAATGGAAAACAATCTAATCAATCTCAGTGGAAAATGCAGAGAACATTCGACAATGATAAGATACAAGCAAGCATCCAGGACACACAAGCAAAATTACACTATTTTCTCACAAATATCACTAACAGAGTGGCTGATTCTTAAATTTCCTTCAATAAGCAAACCTTTAGGGTTTAATCGAAGGTTCAAAACAAAGAGCGGCAGCACTATTTTGCACAAATGTAAACAAAATCAGGTCCAGATGTTTGTCCCGCGCTTAAAGTGGAGAGTAAATCGAACCTGGACATGCGATCGAGCGAAGACGCGGATGGTAGGTCGGGTCCAAGGGATGCTTTTATTAAGGTATTCGAAATATCCCCATGAATCTTCATACGAAATAAATCGTGGAATGTGTAGAACCTGGCTTCCGTTGCCCAAATCCACCACCACCATCTTCTTAGGCTTTTCATCCTTTGCGCTATCTGCGCCGGAGCTCCCATCCGCAATGACGTCGCTTGCTGCACCCAAACTCAGGCGACCGCTTGACATCGAGAGATTCGTGGAGAAAATCGACCGCCAAGACACAGAAAAACGAAGAGGTAGAGAACGCGAAACAGTCAGGGACTTGCCCAACCGGTTTCGAACTGGCGATTCCGGTTCAAATCGGAACCACCATCGAACCGAAGCGTTATTCTATGAACCGTAGACCGCCGGGTTTTATTGTTATTAGGGTGTGTTTGTTTGAACGATTTTAGTGGACTTTTACTATTCATTCTTTTTTTTCTCATCTTTCTCATTTTTCATTTTTTATATTATACTTAAAAATCAATTTTACATTAAACACCTATTTATATATCGCATCTTACAGCTATCCAAATACTAACTCAAAATCCAAGCCAAACAAACACACCCTTAAGTATCATTAAATATATATCTGCAATAATAGTGGAAACAATCGACGACGAAAAAGGCTACAAACGGCGTCGTATGATTGGGTGGCGCAGCTGCTCTTCTGTATCGTCGTTTCGACTGGTTTCTTGCAAAAACTCGAAATGCATACTACGACGTCGTATGCGTATGCCCTTGCACTTGCACCGCCGGGTGGAGTTCATTTCTCCGAAATTGGAGATTGCTGTGGTTTCCCTGCAAAATGACGGGAACGCCGCCGCCGTCTCCGCCCAAACAATGTCCAAAAACGCACAGAAACGGCTGCTAAAGCAGCAGAGGAACGAGGCGAAGAAAGCACAGAAGAAGGCGCAGGTGAAGGAGCATAAGAAAATAGAGGCCGAGCGGAGGCGGAAGGAATGGCAGGAGAAATTGGGGAGAGTGGGCGAGGAGGAGAGGGTAAAGATGATTGAACAGAGGAGAGATGTCCAGAAAGAGCACATGGAAAAGCTATTCGCGGAAAGGGGAAGAAAAATCGAAAGGCTGCAACAGGCGAGGATTCATGGCCAGAATTTGGTAATTGATCTCAAATTCTCTCATCTCATGAACACTACTGAGCTGCACAGCCTCGTTCAACAGGTTCCTCCTTTTTTCCCCTTTCTTCAAATTCATTAAATTCGAAGAATTGTTCTCTCTGAATATGAAATTTGTTATGGAGCATTGCAGGGATGCCTTTGGCCAATCAAAACTTTCTATTAGAATTTCTGGAAATCGAGGGCAATTGTTTACTGCTATTAATTAGTATATCTTGCAATCCGACACCAGTCACCATTGTAGTCCACAGTTAGGGTTTTGCAGTGCATTCACGGCTCGAACTTAATCAAAACCATAGCACATATGACATTTTCACAACAAATTATATGCAACCTTTTCAGATTATGTATTGCTATTCACTGAATGGAAGATGCGCCGTGCCAGCCCACATTTGGTTGACAGGATGCCATGGAGAAATGCAAGAACAGCTTAAGCAAATCCCAGGATATGATAAGTGGATAATGGAGAAGGAAGATCGATCATATGCAGAAGTTTTTCAAGAGGAGAAAGAAAACTTGGTGTATCTCACAGCAGATTCAGACAACATTCTGGAAGAGCTAGACCCGAAAGAAATATACATCGTTGGCGGCTTGGTGGATAGGAATCGCTTCAAAGGCCTCACGGCAATGAAAGCAAAAGAACAAGGGATTAGAACTGCAAGACTGCCGATTGAAACATACATCAAGATGTCGAGTTCTCAGGTGAGTTTTTTAAATTTAAGTTGAGAGCATTTGATCTAATGTATGTGTTATGATCAGTCTTGTTGAATTCTTGGATGCTCTGCTCTTTCAGGTCCTCACTGTAAATCAAGTTGTGGAAATACTGCTCAAGTTCTTGGGGACAAAGGACTGGAGAGATTCATTTGATCAGGTGATTCCTCAGAGGAAAAAGATTTGAAACTTGTTGAGGTTCATCCATGGTTAACAGTTTTCTAAAGTTGGAGCAAGCATGTTTTGGATTCGCTTTAAAAGTTCTGCAGTTGAATATTGAACCTGTTGGGAAAGTTGGAGCAAGCATGTTTTGGATTTAACTTTATGTATAATTTGAATAATAAAAAAAAATGTCGTTAAATTATTATATAAAATTATGACCTATTTTAATACTTTTATATTTAACAAGAATACAAAATACATTGACTTTACCATCCAACAATTTAACTTAGGATTTGAATTGCTACCTTGTGTAATAGGATTAGCTAGTGTATTTGTAAGTATATCTAGTGAAAAATAATAATAATAATCATAAACATCTTTAACTAATTTACACTAACTACTTTATATTAATTTCAACTATGAAGAAGGAATTAAATGTATATTTAGGAAAATCTAATTGTAAAATTAATTAAAATGGATATCATGACTACGACGCCAAGATTGTATATTGTCGATGAAAATTGTTACATTTGTACCCAATCAATTCTTTCCCACCAATCAATTCTTTCCCGCGAAAAACATCTTTTAAATTATTGTGCACGACCACATATAATGTGCAATATTGATATATATAAGAAAAAAAAAAAAAAAAGTGACATTGAAACAATTAGTGTTTACATGTAATTGATAATGTAGTAAGAATGTCTTCATCCCATTAACCAGCTAGTGGTATGATCATCATCACCAATCAAAAGTGCAAAATAATTTTAGGGTTTTGTCATAAAACTAATAAGAAACTGAAGAGCTGCAGCGGGAGCACGCAAACAACGAACTGAATATATAATCCTCCATAGATGATTGATTACACACACCTGACTTGAGTGATTGATTAGATTACATCCATGCATTGAGATTTATATATTATAATTAATTAAATTGTTCTTGAATGTTGTTGCAGTACTGCTACTACCAGACAAAGATGGCCATGAGGAGTGCATAGATCATAAGGGAAATGGGGAGAAGAGAGAAGAGGAGGGCAAGTGCCTCGGGAGGATCAGGTTTCAGGTAATGAGGAAAACTGAGCAAGCTTATCACTACCAGGACAGCCATGGCAAACATAGCACACCATTTGTTGCTCACCTTCATCCTTACCAATTAAGTATTAATTACCACCAGGTACCTCAATCTTCTGAGATCTTCTTCTTCTTCTTCTCCAATTCAATTCTTCGGCTTCAAATCCATTAAGTATCTGTATGGCTGCTGACAGTGACAATGGCTGGCAGATATATGGGAAGAGAAGAAGGAACTAGCCATTTAAGGGATTCAAATTTGTTACAGAAAATTAGATGGCAAATAAAATAATAATAATAATAATAATAAATGCATGAGTTTGTTCTACTTACGTAGGTACGTATGAATAATTATTATGATATGGTAATTATGGTGGACGACGTTGGGCAGAGAACCCCAACGGTGCCCAAACAACTAATCTTCCTTCTTCTCTTTCATTGAATTCCTTCTTTCTTGTAATCAATGCACAGAAACGACGTCGTCTGTGCTCTGCATCAAAGCTTCACACGACGATGTCTCTTTTGTTTATTAGTATTAAAATGTTGAGTATTAGATTATTTTTGTAGATGTTTCCTTATTACTTCATTCTGAAACACCTAATTACACTAAAATAGTAAGGTCATTATTTCTCTCTATATATATAGAGTTAACATGTACTATAATATAGTCTAAATACAAATTTTCTCTTTGAGATTTTTTTTTTTTCAAATTTCTTATTTTGAAATCTTCATAACTTTTTTTATAAAAATATATTGTATTATATATTTTTTTTATATGAAATATTATAAGTTTGTTTATTTAGTATGAGATACTTTTATATATATATATATGATATCCGATGAATTGTGTTGATAATATAAAAATAATATTTTGAATTGAATGTTTCTTTTTTTATGAGAAAATAATATATATATATATATTGTTCGTAAAAATGGATTGGTAGTGTGGCAGAGGCGGATGCAGTATTAGGCAAGGTGGGTCCAACCTACCAAAACAAATAATTAAAATAATACTAATTATCACTAAATTACAAATATATTCTTAAATATTAGTTTTATTTTTATTTCATGAATCAGTTTCGGTATTCAACAAGATCCACCAAAAGAATTATTGATATCTTGCTTTTTTTTTCCCTTCAATCAACTTTCTTCTTTTAATAAAAAAGAAATATTGCAGCTACTTGCATAATTATATTCTACAGAATTGTTAAAAGCAAAACGAATGATTTTTGAATTATTATTAGGTAATTTCATTATTGATGTTTAATGTGATGAAATATTTTTGGATTTGAAGAATTTAAATGAACTTGCTATGAAATTTGTTGAGACAAAGAAAAATAGCAACGACAAACGTAGAAAGATCATTTTCAACTATAACTATCATCAAGAAAAAATTACGGAATAGCACGAAAGAATAATTATTAAATGATTGTTTCGTGACTTTTCTAGAAAGAGATGTGTTTACGAAAGTTAGTATAGATGCTATTGTCAGCCGATACCAAAATATAAGTGATCTCGTCGTGAACACTTATAACTATTTTGATATTTAAGTGATTGTTAATTTGAAATTTCATATTTTTCTAATGTAAATTTTTGTCGATATATTTAATTATATTAATTTATCGACCCACCAAATTCAAAATTCTAAATCCGCCAATGGTGTTGGGTGAACTCGTTGATTTACTTAGAATGACTTGACTTGTCAGAAGTGTGATTTGGAGGAAATACCATACATTTAACCATTAATTAAATACAACATATATACAATCGCAAAGCAACATAAAATTATGAATAAGTATTAAGTAATTAAATACAACATGTATGTTGCCTTTGGTCATCTTCAATGAATGATATATAATTTGATTGAATGAATCTCATCCCATTTTAAGTAAATTTTTTACGACACAAAGGGTGATTTATTTTATTTATTTATTTATTTCTTTTACATTGCCATAAGAATAAAATATTTTCCTCATTAATCAAAGTTGTTGGTGTGTTGAATTTGGCCATAGCGACTACATATACTAGAGGCTTGTTCTTCTTTTTATTGTTAAGCTTTCCAATATTACATCGTTTTTAATAAAAATATATTATATTTTTTAAAAAATCAAACTACTATACACACCTTAATTAAGAGTTTCAATTTTATTTAATTGTTTTTTCAAATAATATTTTTGTACCCAATTATTGTTTGTTCAAAATATATATAAAAAAAAAAAAAAAAAAAAAAAAAAAAAAATCTAAAGAAGGGTGTGCCTAATCTTCAAGGCCAGTGCTGTTAATTTAGTTGGTCTACTGCAAGAAACTGCACTTAGTTGGTCTACCCCAATTCATACATCCAATTAACACTAATCAATTCTCAATCTAACTTCTCACTAATTTTAAATTATTTGTTCACCAAAATAAACGCTACCATATATATATATATATATATATCTACACGAATTCAATAATATATATATTTATACACATATAGTTGGGACAGGCACGACCATTACACTTTACCCAAAACATAACACACAAAAAAATATATAAACAAATAATAATAATAATAACAAGAGTCGTGGGGATGGGATTAGGCCAACTACCAAACCCACAACATAACATAACATAAACTACTCGATCACCATCAGTCAACCTAGCTCGCTCCCAAATTACGACAGTTCGTTGACGAAACCCTTTACCTCAACTTATAAATTAATTTATTATATATACCCATCCAAGTCGTGACGTTGACTAACCAATTCCCGACCTCGATCGATTAATACCATCGTCCTAGCTATATAAACACACTATCAGAAGAAGTTGGGCAGCCAAACATCATCGTATTTGGTAAAGGGCCATTTTGGTAATTTCCTCACCCATGCAAAGGGGTCGACGACGATCTTGCAAGAAATTATAAAGGTGGTGTGGTGTGTTGGTAGCTTAAACCTCATTGTCCCTTCATTCCCTAATTTGCGTCGCCATAAAGCAATTTCATTAATTAAGCTTATTTTTGGAATTTATATTTTATCAGCTCCAATTAAGATTGTGATCGATCGCGCCAGAGATGGATTTTCTTGAGGCCTTTTTCATCGTCGTTTTGCTGGCCGCCGGAAGCCCCGCGACGGCGACATTGGGTGGGTTTTCCGGCGGGAGGGAAGATTTGGTGAAGTGGGCTGGTTATGGAGACGAGAAGCTGTCCACCGTCGTCATCGGTGGGAAGCTTCTCTGCCATGGCAATGCTGCTGCTACTGCTCTTCATCCCTATCCTATCTCAGGTAATTCATATATTTTATTTTTTTATTAAAAAAAAAAATTATCGTGATTTATTAGGTTTTGTTGTGCAGAAGGACGATTTAAAATAAGTATATAAAAATGTAAATCAAATCATTTTTTAAAACTAATTTATGGAGTAATTAATAAAGTATTACATTAAATAAGACAGGTATAATTGGAACGGTTATCGACAGTTGTCTTGTCAAAAAATCGGTTATCGGCAAAACCTAATGCTGCAATATATTAATTAAATTCATTAACATGGAATTAATATACAATCTTCGTCTAATAAATTCAATTATCATAGAATCAAACTCTGGTACCTTCCGATTGCAATATAATTATTAATTAAATTGTCAACTTCAGAGCAAGGTGCAAAGTAGCCAAACTATGTCCCTTGCTATTGTTGTCCTAGCTAACTAATTGACATCCAATATTTTGTCTACTCTTATGCAAATTTAATCTTATTTTACTTCACCCAAATAATTTATTACACAAATATCATTTTTTCAGGCGCAACGGTGGCTGTAATGTGCGGAACAAAGGCAAAGGCGAAGAAATTGTGGTTGGGCCGAGCCCGGACGGATAGACATGGAGAATTCGCGATGGATATTCCGTCGCATCTCCACGCGATTCCGAATTTGGAGAAGATTTGTCGTGTTAAGGTTGTCAGTCTTCCCTGGAGGTCGGCTTGCCGGCATGCGTGCACGAGGAAGCTCAGGCGGATAGAATTGGCGGCGACGCGCGAAGGTATCCGCACGTACACCGCTCACGACATACACTTGATGCCTCGAAAGCTCACGTGAAAAGCATGTGCCTTCATCATCAATAAAATGTATTTGCACCTTAGTCTCGATGGCGCTTTAGTCACAGACTGACTAAGGGATTCTTGCATTCATATTCATAATGTTTTTTTTTTTTTTCTTTTTTTTTTTGTTTCGTGTCGTGTAAATTTGATTATACTGATGTGTATATATATAATATATATAAAACTTTGTGTGTTCTTGTTTGCTGAACAAGAAATAATAATTTCAACAAAAATATATATATATTATTTTAAATATAAATATTATTGTTGATTTTTCATTTATATATACAACATAACAGTCATTACGTCTAGTTAAATATTTATTTTATTTTATTTTTTCTTATCACTTTAAACATGTGATTAGTTTTCAAATTTATATTGGGTTCATCCTTAGATGATTGTATTGGAGGAATAATTTTATGCTAACTTTGTATATAACATCTTCAATAAAATCAGTGTACCATTCATATCTCATTATTGTGTAAGATATAAGTCTTTTTTATATAAATTACGACATCGCATTCAACTATTATTTAGATTAAAATTTGTTAGCCTTACAACTTTTTACACAACATCACATTTTTATATTATGTAATATAATTCCTATAATTATTTAATATCATGTGAGCGTCATATTAGATACTAGTACCTTTTATATTAGCCTCCAAGTTAAATAAGATAATTATTCCAACCTTATAATAGCCGAAAACAACAAATAAATCTACATATATCATCAACAATTTATTCTATACTAAACAATTCCCATGGAATAAACAACTTTAATAATACATTGTGATATATTATTATTATTCTTTCCCCAAAAAACAAAAAAGAATTATCGACCAATCAAAATTCAGTTGAGTGGTGAGATTAAAAATCAACGCCATCGCCATATCCATCAATCAATCGTTGCTTTCTCTTCTCTTCTCTTCACATTTGCAGTTTACAAGTCCTATGGTTGTGGACATTCCCAAGATTTCTATGTTAAAAGAAATATATATGATGACTATGATTACGAAATGAAATGAAAGAAAGAAAGATGCCCACTTTCATTTGCTATCGCGTAGTGGATAAGAACATCAACAACAAGAACAACAACATAAACAGACACGAGAATTTCAAAAGATTCTATTTCGACTGAAAACAGACAAGTGCAAGAAACTCAATTGTCGTCTTCAATGGTCCACCTGATATCCCAAATCCATTCCCATTCCCATTCCCATTCCCATTCCCACTCCCACAATGATTTTGAACAACCAATTTCTGAGAAATCAAATTATTCAAAAACCCTAAAGATTTTCCTCCTTTTCTTTTTTTTTTTTTCTCAATTCAATGCTCATCTAAAAACAGGGCAACCTTTGACGTCAATCCCCGGCGCCGTCGGACAAGACGCCAACGGGCAGTGGTCCGGCGCCGACCCCCACCACTTAACGTTCTTCCCTTCATTCTGCAACGCGAAGAACAGCAGAACTCCCATGAACGCCGTTCCGGCGTCCAATGCCGCCGACAAGACGTAATTGTATTTCTGCCACCATCTCTTCCTGTACTTGAACACGAAGTAGTTGAAGATCGTGCCGGTGATGATCCAGCTAGCGATGTTCGTCGGCGTCGCCGGCGGCATTCCGGCGAATCCGAACGAGATCACCGGAATGTTGATCAGAGGAATCCATTTCTTCTCCGGGTAGACCTTGCTAAGAACCCACACCGGCACCGGCAAGACGGCGCCGATCAGGAATAGCCACACAAGGTTCCGGTACATCCCTCCGGGCCCGAATAGCCTCTCCGGCCCGATTAGCCCCCAAATGACGGACGCGTCGAACGTCACTCGAAACTTAGGACACGTCCACGGACTCTCGGGATGTAAAGCCTCGACGTCGCAGATGTTTTCGATGCTTCCTAACATCCACCAACACACTCCGAGATTGACTATCCCGGAAACGAACGTGCCCACGAGCTGCAAAAGAATGCGCCGTTGAAGTTCATAAACAAAAACAAACTTAAACTTTTAGGTGAGATGATCATTTAATTCCAGACCTGCGCCGTGAACATGGATCGGGGTGGGATTTTCATGTAATGTCCGAGTTTAAGGTCGGCGAGAAACGAAAGAGCGTGAATCGTGCTGATCCTGCCGTATATTTTAAAAAGTAAATTGGCTATCGGCTTCCCAGGAAGAATATACCCGATGATGAACTGAGCAATTATGTCGTAGCCCGGTTGCTGCACGACAAAAAGACAATCGATACATAACACACGAGATTCATTTAACATAATTTGTGAAGGTGTGCGCGTATTAGTCGAATGTAGATTGCCTGATTCGTCGTGGCTTGAATGACGCCGATAGGCAGCGTGACGATCCAAGCTAAAGCGAAGGCGAAAAGCATCCCCCACCACGGAAGCTGGACGTCGTTCTTCCATACAAAGCACATCATCAACGAGAGCGCGATACTTCCGAATAGCAAAACAAGGAACCACCATTGCGGAACTTGCTTGTAATGCTTCATCAACCTCGAATGAACGTCTAATTTAGCGTTCTTCACAGCAGCCTTGCTCTGCTTCCAAATATCGCTTTTTCCGCGAAACAAATCGATCAATTGAGACTGTTTTCGACAAAATATCGACCATTTTCAGCAAAATTGAACTACTTGTTTATACCTGCCATTGAACAAGGCGACGTGTGTGAGGGTGGAGGTGAACCGGGCGAATCCTGAACCGATGGAGAGGGCGAAGAGGGGGCTGAGGTAGAGTTTGCTGTAATTTTCGTAAGCTGCGATGTTGAGATCATACTGTGGGGTTAAGATCTTGTTGGTGTCGTATTTATGTCCGGTGGAGGTGAATAACTGGTTGGAGAAGATGGGGAATTTGCGGGCGTCGAAGGTGTTGTACTTCCAGTAGCATAAGGGGACGATGATGTAGATGAACATGATGAATCCTGCCATGACGTTGAGAATGGCGGGAAAGGGGGAAATCAGGGGGCTGCCGTGGTAGGCGGAGATGCCGGCCCAGTCGAGGGTGAAGGCGCCGACGCCGAGGCCGTGGTAGCCGGAGCCGATCTGCTGGGCGGTGATGCTGCGTGGCCACACCCAGCAGACCCACGAGAAGAAGGTGAGGATCTGGAAGAGGTAGCCGGGGAATATGTAGTAGAGGAAGCTCGCCGCCATGAAAACCAGGAAGAATTTCATCCTGCTCATCCCTTTTGAGTTGGTCTCCTTCTCGTGAAGTGCTCTGTAAAATTAACCCATTATCGAATAATCGATTGTGGAGTGTTTATTGATTTTTGGTGTGTGAAATTAATCCTGACCTGAAGAGGGAGACCTGAGCTAGGTTCGATGGCCACCACATCTCAGCTGGATCTACCAAGTATTTTCGAAGCATTCCTGCCCATCCGTACCCTAGAATCTGCACTTATTCAAGAAAACAAAAATTGAAATTTCTGAGAAGGGTTTTTTTTTTTTTTTTTTTTTTGATTAATTGATTGATTGCCTGAGTGGTGAGGACAATGAGGAGAGCGCAGAGGAAATTGAGGCTCTGTTTGTAATAAGCTTTCATGACAGTAATGGCGCCTATGGAGTAGGCGTCTCCACCGCCAATGGAAACGCCACAATTGGCCATCACCGTGATAATCACGTGCTCTTTGATGTTGAACGGGCCAGGGTTGAGGGTGAACTTCCACCGCCCCAACGCCGTGAACTCCTTCTCCGGCAGCGTCGCCGCCATCAGCTGCCCTAGCGGCAGCACCGCTATCTGCATCAGAATGGCGGAGATGGTGAGCGGCTGCGTTCTGTAGATGAAGAAAGTGTTGAGGAAGATGAGGAGGGTGCAGGAGCCCAGGCCCAGGACCCATGCACGGAATGTCATCACCGGGAGGGAGGTGTCGTCGGTTTCCGGCACCACCAGCGCCACCTCCTCCACCGAGCATCTCTCTTCCTCCGCCGCCGCCTCGTCGCCGTTGGAGGCGGCCTTGTGGGCGGTGCTCGAATCGGACACCATTGGCGCTGTATGCGTGTGGCTCGGCTCGGCGCGGCGCGGCTCGGCTCGATCGATTTGTATCTGATGATAATAATTTCAGTGCAGTACACTCCTATGTCGTGACTTATATATAAAGGGAGGTGGCTGCGTGGGAGGTCCGGGAAGGGCAGAGGAAAAAGGATTCTTTAGCAGCTCCTTTCGTGTCACACCGTCGATCTTGTGTGCTCCTAATTGATCAACGGCATGACGCCTTCTGGATCACCGACTCCCGGGAGCTTTTGAGTGTATCTCTTAGCGACGTGTATGGAAACGGACAGTCAACAAGTAGAGCTACTTTATAGCCTGCTTAGGTGTCAGTAAAATTATTAATTAAATAGAATGATTAACGGTGTGTTAAGGATGTGTTTTTTTGTAGTGATTGTTGTATTATGAATTTTATTTTCAAATATATATATTTATATAATTTCGGTAAACAACGCGATGAACACCTCGAAGTTTTGTGATGATCTTTGGATGCTCTTCCTTGGTTTTGATAGATTCTTCAACGATTTTTGGAGCTTTGAAGCTTTGATTCTTGAAGAGGTGGATTTGGTACTCCATAATACTTTTGAGGGTGTGTCCCTTTGATTTTTGGATCGAAGAGGGCCTAGTTGATGCTTTGTTGAAGAATGCGAATGCGATGAACTTTTGGGGCATTCCCTTGGCTTTGACGAATTCCTCAACGGCTTTGAGAGCTTTGATCCTTCCTCCGGCTTGAACATACGATGAAGAATGTTAACTCCATCGATTAGACAACTAATATTGGATCATTTTTCCAAATCAGTGACTTTCAACGAAAAACGCTTCGAATGACACGAAGAACATGAAAAATAATAGAAAGTCTAGAGACTTACCCCTTTGTTTGAATCCTCGATGCAACTTTTAAATGAACTGACCATAACTCATATTTATAGGGGAGGGGTGTCATCGACTTCCTTTTTTAATGGTGCCATGTGGCGCGTTCTGATTGGCCAATAGGAAAATTTTATAATTTTTCCTTTTCCATCGGATGCTTTTTTTCATTTTTAACGGATTTGATTGTGTACCTTCCTTTCTCGCCAAGATCTTTATATTACAGTCTTTTTTCGGAAGATATTAATTTATATACTTCCTTTACTGACAAGATTAATTTATTTTGCTGTCAAATTTATTATGATTCTGCACGTAATATTTGTACGATATCTTCCATTTTAAGTAGATTTTTCATTAATGGTTGATATCTATTGTATAAAAATTAACATATGTGCATAATTAAATACCATATATTTATTTTATTGGAATTTTATTTTCTTCCCAAGTACATGATATTTATTTGATTTTATACATATATTTTTAGTGTTTATAATATACTATTTACTTTTTAATAGAAACAAATACTATATTTTAGAGAATAAATATTATTGTATTCATATTTATAATTATATTTCAACAGAAATTGTCTGTGATATTATATTTTAGAAACTGTTGAAAAATTGTATAAATTGCATACAAAGAAATATATAGAGAGAGACATGAGAAGGAGAGAGAGAGAGACGCACAAGTAAAAACAGATACAAACAAACCCCAAGAATCGTGTGCGAGGTCAGACAGAATAAATTAATTAAGAATCCTAAAAATTAATAATCAAAGAGCATTTTACAGTTCATTTTATGCCATATATATACACACACATGCACTTGTCTATCTGCATAATGCATTTCTTCTTACTACATAATTCCATATTATACATATAAACATTTATGGATCTATTCCAATTCCCAATGAAGTAAACACATAATCGACAGGCAATCATCACAAGACATCAAAATTCGACCTTATACATATCAAACTCGTCCAATAACTTTTATTTGAGCCATTCATTCCAATACACCATTAATTTAATTTAATTGCATGTGTCTGAATATATTGTGACCAATGTCCATATGGGTCACAATTTTTGAAAGAAAAATTATAAAGTGATGGAGATCTTGGACTTAATGCAGCCAATAAATTTGTGAGTACATACATGTATTTAGGAATTCTGGGATTAAAGTTGTGGTAAACATAAAATAGTTAGCATATATAGTTCTTAGTGGGTACACTTTTTTGGGCGTGTGAGTGCCACGTGATACGTCGTTTCGGACACACTTTTGTACGCTAGTGACATGAGTGCACACGTGGCGTCGCCACGTCGGACCGAATGTTCGTTGTCCCGTGACGGAAGTAACGGACCCTCTCGTTGCCGTTAAGACGTGGCTGCATCGAAATGGCGGAGATTACAAACGGAGCCGTTAAGTCACCACCCACGTAAGAGCAGGAAGCTCGTGCCTTCCGCGTGCATGATTTCAACCATTAATCTCAATCTCGGTGCTAATCCACGTGGCGGGAGAAACACCTTTCTCCAAAAGAATCTGGTCCGTCCAACGTCCCGTCCCGCGAAAACCGACGTTCGAGATTAACTGCCCGCGTATCTGGCCTACCTCTCGGGATCTCCTTTTATTACCAAAGGTTGAAATATTAAACTGAAAAAGTGCTAAAAATTCATTATTATAATTAAATTTATTGCGTAAGAGAATTTGTGAGTGGAAAAAAAAATATCTTTTAACCATTTCGTGCTTATGTTAACGTACTTTGGAAAAGTGCTTCATAAACCTAAAATATATATATATATATACCTATATAAATATAGGCACAATAACATCTTATAAACAATTTAATAAATTCGTACACAGTACAGTTCAATTTGTTTGGAGATTAAATTTTCAATTCACTATTCTATTTCATTTTTTTTTCAAAAATATTAAATTAAACATCTATTTTATTTTATTATTTATAGGATTATTATATTAAAAATCAATTTTACATTCAAAAAATATCACATCAATAACTATTTACATCACATCGTCGACTATTTAAATTTCAACTCAAAAAATAATGTAAAAATTTTAAACATCATTTAAATAAATAGAACCTGAAATTGGTTTGATATAGGCAGAAAGTGGTCAACAGGGAAATGATATCGTAGGAGGCGTTAAGGTCTAATTCCACAAAGAGAAGTAGAACGCAAAGCCACGTGTCTAGCTGATAAGAAGGACCTTATTTTCCAGAAACGGGTCCCCTGAATTTGACTTTAGTTGACTTTTTGAATGATATACTGGGCCCTACATTTCGATTTTTATTGGTTTGTTTGTACACTTTGAAAGTATTCTCTATACAATATATAAATATATACATATTAATATAATAAATATTTTTTGTTTATAAAAAATTAATTATTTAATATAAAATATTATTTTTTATATTGAATTTTACAGAGTTGGTGGCCCGTAGAAGCTGTCGACTGTAGTCTTTGCTCAAATTCAGTAGTGGGTTGGTTCTTGGCATCTTGCTACTCATACCATTGCATTTGTATATAGAATATAAAAAATAAAATGAAATAAAATAATAAAACTAAAAATAAATAACATAGGATATTATATAGTATAAAATATTTATTTCCTTATTTTTAAAGTATTTTAATTTTCAAGCTATAAATATCCTTTTAGTATTTTAACAATATATGAGAATTTCAAGTTACTAGTTGAGATCGGAAATGAAAGTTTAATTTTACAGTTTTAAATGATGTTTGGTCAATCATTATAATTACAATGTACCACATATATTTAATATATATTAAATTATTTTTTAAATTATATTTATTATAAATGTCATTTTATAGTAAATAAATGATGTACTTTACAAATAAATAAATCTTCAGTTAGTAATAATTTTACTATTGTTAATCTTCAAATATAATTACTCGTTTACCTTATCAATAAGCTTTAATTTCATTATACGTAATAAAGTAATAATTTTACTATTGTTATGGTCGAGTTGTGAAAATCTTGTTAAGTAATGAAGAAGGTAGGGAACATTTTTACAAGTAATTTTTTAAGACTATATTTACTTGAGGTGATTATATAACATTATTTATAGTAAAAATGTGGTTACGAGAATATAAGAACATATAATACATTTTAATGGTTAATTAGGACTTAAAGAAGAAAACTTAAAGGCTCAATTTAGAAGATGATCGACAAGAAGGGAAATCAGCATTTCTATATAAGTACATAAGCTCCAACATTAATTTGGGACTAATCTTCATCGTGTCTGTCGCATCTGATTTTATAGCTCCCGGTCGGTCGATGTGGTAATAATAACGGGTGCCCATAAACATACGCATGCACATTGTTTTTATTGCGATGATCACAAGCTTCATAATGAACTTTCGAATGTGGAATTGTGGGGACGAACAAGCTGCCAAATTTTGGGATCGATCGAGAAAGCGATGTGTGGATTTTGGGTTAATTGCGATACGATACGATACGATGAAGACAGAAGCAAGAATACGAATATGAGTTATAGATAGATAGATAGATGGAATTGTAAAAAGTTAGCAAGATTCTTTTATGCCATAGGTTCTATACAATGGATAGAATCAAAATTTGAAGTGTTCATTATGGCTACAGTGCACTACACAAATGGTGATTATGATTGTGACAAATCAATCCTGAAAAATAAACATTGAACGAAATTTATCTATATATATGTATGATTGTGTTGTTATGAAGCATTTTAATTATTTAGAGCACTAGAAATAATTAAATTCCAAAGAAATTCAATACCATCAATAGTGGAACTCAACAACAAAGATATAATTGCATTTATGTAATTTATTGACTACCATAAAATATATATATAATTATTTTACTTGACTATAGTTTGAGAGAGTAATTTTTTTCGATTAAATGAACAAATAGTTTATTCATAATTTGCAAACCATAATGCTTACACAAGATATACAGACAAATCAGGCTCGATCTAACCCTGAAAACAAGAAACTAAAAAACATGACAATTTACAGCTCAAGACCATTGCTACCCACTCAACAATCTTCACAAATCGAATCATTATTGTTTCTGTAACCTATCATCACTCGAATGGGCTGAAATTTTGGACAGTGAGTAAGTTTTCTCAGTGAGTTCTTGATATGTCTCCTCTTCAAGATGCATTGATGGACCTAACAAAAATCAACACAAGAACATGAATTACAGTATAAAATGTTTGATGCTAAGGAAGAACTAGGAGACGACAGCTGATGCAGATGGCTATGGGGAAGAAATCGCAAACCTTTTGAAAAAGTTTGCGCCTTTCGTCTTCTCATCCATCTTTACCAATGGAGAATCCTTCTCTCGTGTTGTTGCATCTCTCTTTGCTTTCTTCGACTCCACTTCTATTGCTCTAGCCAGTGTCTCGATCTTTTTCATAAGAATCTGCAATGGCATTATGTAGCTGGTTTTATTACTTGTCGACAAGAGAGAAAGTGTTGTTAATACTACCTTGATTTCTTCATCTTTAGAATTCAAAGCACTGTCCTTCGATTCGCAGGATTTCCTCAAATTCTTGACTTCTTTCTGAAGCCTGTCGTACAAAAAACCGGATACTACATCTTCACCATCAATGTCAGCTATCTCCGAATCTTTCATCTCTTTGTTGCCGCCATTTACACCATTACCGTTGTCCATTCCTCGGCCATCACCATCACTGCAAATGCCATTTTTGTTCATCTCTGCGTTCTCCTTCTCATTGTTGTCAACGACCTTACTTCGTGAAGCCCACCTCTTTTTCAACAAATTGTCTCCAGAAGAATTTCGCGACGCAAATTCTGTTTTTCCATCACTCAACTGCATTGAGCTTTTGGCGACGGCAGATGCTCTGGGCTGCGAAGTAGATCGCTTCTTTGTTCTCATATTGGTTGAAAGGATCCCAAAAAAGTTACTAGACTTTTCGTTCCTGGGGGATCCGTTCGAATTGATGGAGAAAGTAGGCACATGCTTTAAGCCTTCTTCAAGTGTCTTCAACCTTACCTTCAGCTTCTCCTGAACAGAAATGTTAAGCATTTTTAGTGCAAGAAATGACATAATTCAAAATTTCTAAGGCGCGTTTATATTATGACCTTGACTTGCGCCTCAGCTTTCGCAGCTCGCTCTGATATGGCCAATTTGTCCTTCAACTTCTGCATCTCTGCCTGCAAAGCAGAGGAATCACATTTCAGAGAAAAACCAAGAAACATGTCGATATTAATCTAAATCCGCCTTCTAACATCATTTTAGCATTATGCACTAGAGCTACTAGTCCGCGTTATTGTTTCACTGATGTACCTGAAATATCCTTCTCTCTTCTAGCCATTGTTTGACGGGCATAACTTTATCCTTCTCATCCTTCCACTCGTTGGCCACCACAGACGCTATCCGGTTTGCTGAAACCTTAACTCTCGCCAGCTCCCTTTCCAGTGTCCTCTTCTCATCCTATTCAGTAGCACGAAATTAAGTTGTACTGAGATTCAATGCATCAAGCATCAATTTTGGTCTAATTCGGCGTAAGTTCTTACATTAAGTTCTGAAATCTGTCGTTTATAATCACGAATCACGTTGGCTGCTGCACCTCCAGCAAGTATGGCCTCCTCGAGATCCTTGATTGTTTGGCTCAGCTTCTCAACCTCTAAAACCTTTTGCCTATTTGTCTTTTCAAGGATTTTGTTCTCCTCCTATCGGCAAAAACATCTTTGTTAATCTATGTTTCTGTTTTGACTTAGTTTATAGATCATTTCTATAGATGTCGAACTAAAACTCATACCTGGCATATCTCGATTTGCCTCCTTAGCTCCATGTTTTGATTCTGAACCTCTTCCACTATTAGTGCCCTTTCGAGGGCGCTTCTTAGTATTCGTTCTGCTTCAAGTAATGCAGCTTCTTTAGATTTTGTATGACGCTCCAATGCCTTCTTGTCCTCCTGCAACGCTGCAATCTAAATGCTCCAAACCAATGAGTTCCAAGAGCAAATTCACATTTCATTCCGTGAGCTTTAAATGGTTCGGACATTGGATTACCTCATTTTTGTGCATCTTAAGTTCTGCCTCCAGAGGAGCAATGATTAATTCAATAGGAACAGAGTCGTCATCTTTTTGATTGGCATAAACCCTTCTTAGAGTCGCTTCTGCTGCATACTGTGCAGCCATTGCTTCCTTCTTCTCATCAATGAGTTTCTTGATGTCAAGGTTCTGCATCCACCAGACACAACACACTCAAACATTCTGTTTACTGAGAAAAAAATGAAATTTGAGTAGTAGTATACGTGGCCTGCTCCACACCTTCTGTTCGAGGTGATTTTCCATGGATCTCAACTTCTCTTCCATGCTATTAGTTTCACTTTCAAGCTGGATACATAAATTGTGCATAAGCATCTCAAATTTTAAAGTAAGCCGGCTATCCAGCCATGTCATGAATCTTTTGTTTTTATAGAAGTACCTCTTCGACAGCCTTATCCTTTAGAGCTTCAGTTGCTCGCAGCGCCTTGATCTCACTTTGAGCCTTCAGTAATTCCCTTTCCTTCTCTGCCACAAAATTCAGATCTAAATTTGTTAACCATAGTGTTCTACATGATCGTCATCAATAGTTCGAAAAATCAATAGCCATTTTTGCAAAAACATGTTCTTAACAGAGCATACAGAGAGACTGTAGTCACAGAGGACTTTTACATTCGAAGGTACTAATCGACTAATCAAAACCTTAAGAAACAAGTGACATGAACCATGCCGACAGATGCAAGAAAACCAGCAAGATCATCATCATCATCATCATCATAATAATAAGCTATGTAGCAAAAACTATAAAAAAAGGAATACAAACTGAGAACAATAAAAGTCCTACCATTCAGCAATGATCCCAATTGCAAGTGTAATCATAATTATAAACCATAATTAGCCACTTCTAAAGGCTTCATATAATATATATGTAATAATCCCCCCTTCAAAAAGTTACAAGTAAATAACCATAAAAGGCAAAAAGATTATATCTTCAAAAGAATGTTTGCTTTGCAGCAAAAAAGTAATCCAAGATTGAGTAAGACAGCCACGACAGGAACACAAAAATGCAGCAACAACTTTGACAAGTTATGTTTCATCTAATTCTTTGTGGCCTGTCATCAGCCTCCAATGATTGAAACAAATGCATGTCCCCTCACAATAGCCATCAGATACCCCAAAAAACATCAGAGTATGCAGCCCATTTGAATACTTGAAATTGAAAACCAGCCCTAAAAATCTCAACTCCAACCAGCAGCTAACTAATAATGTCATGCTGAATTCAAACAGGATCAGAAATGACAAAACCTTTTAGCTGATTCTGCAGTCGATTGATCTCCAACACAACAGGGTCTGGATGAGAAAAAAAAGAAACATCTTCTCCATAAACCACTTCAACGCCAGGCATTTTCCAGGGGCTTCCACTGATTGCACGAATAGCAATGGTTGTACTGATTCAACACAAATATGCAAGGGGTTTTGGGGGGCAATTGATATATATATATACACACATATATGTAAGAGGGGAGTTGTTAAGGGTTTAGTATTCCTCAGAGAGAGAAGGAGAGAGACATATAACAATAATAATAACCTTAGCTTGTAGAGAGAGTCCAAGACTCTACGAAATTGACCGCAAGAGAGTCGATGCCGATAGGATTGGTTTTTCCCATATTCTGAAGCAATCTTGGAAAGCAACAATGGCGGGCAGGCAAGCCGGCCCAGCCGGCTGACCAACCTCCATTTTTCCCCCATTTTTCAAATGCTTCACCCTTTCATGTTTATCACGAAGAAAAAATCGAGTTTTGGTTCTTCTATTTTTCATTTTCATTCTCATTTTCGGGAAGCAGACGAGCCCTTTATCAGACCCCTGATGTTGCTGTGTTCCCCTAAATGGACTAACCTTTTCACAAATGAAAAATCCCTTTTTATTGAAGCTTCGAAAATTGTCTCCCTAATTATGATTGTTAATGGATAAGAATGAGAGATTAATATTCAGTCCACTAATGCTGCCTGTTTAGGACTAAATCCATTGCTTAAGCGGAAAACCCTCCTCAAATCTTGGCTAAAGTTGATAGTGGGAGGGAATTCATGGGATTTGAACCACAACTGAGAAAACGAAACATATGATTTGAATTCAGAAGGGTTTTCGATTGAAGTGGCTTGGAAGTCTAAGCAAATCCAAAGCTATCACTCATTCTTTATTTTACTGGGATTTAAAGCCAAAATTAAAATGATCTTTGCTTGGAAGTATATTACAACGCAGATTAAGCTGAAAACAACATCAACATCATCGAAGCCGAGAAGATCGACTGACGACAGCATCTGCCATATGTCAAATTATAACTCCAACAAAGATATACATATAGAAAAATATAAATTTAATAGTTTGTGAAGACGACAAAGGGAAGACTCCATTTCACATTTCCAGTCGGAATCACTAATCAGACAGAGATGGTGGAGTAGAATAAATTCAACTCTTCACATTAGGACCCGTATGAATCATTCTCTAAAAAGCTCCATTCTTTTTCCTTTCTTGAATGATTAGAAATGTAATGAATGAGGAACTGGAAAAAGGAGAGTTTCCCAGTGGATTGTGTGTTCTTGAAAACGACCTGAACAAATAAGCTATGATCGAAGTTGTAATTGGGAAGACACGTCTCAGTTGGTAATGTTCATAATTCAGGAGTGGTTACAGCGTGATGATGAAGATGGATAGGGTCCGATCGAGTGGGTAGAATCACTTTGTCAAAAACATAATTAATTAGCATCAATCAGTGTTTATCTTCACTAATCGATTTCAATAATCTTAGTACCAAATGTGTTAATCTATTAAATATCAAGAACCCTCTTTAAGGCCCCCCAAGAAACATCGAATCCACAAACACTGCAGGCTCAAGATGAAGTATTATCAACGCAAGTTTTTACATTGTTTTGTTGCAGCCATGGATGGTTTGACTTAGGTTGAAATCTTGTGATTAACGTTCGATAAGAGCTGAGTCATTAATGCAGGATTAGGAATTGACCAAAAAACGGAACTCAAGTGAAGTCAGTGGAACTTAAAGGTGTCACTACAGCTACCTACTTCGATCAAACAGTCGTGGAAGGAATAATTTACTAACTGGATTACAAGGGAGAATTGTCATCTTCCTCATAGAAAGGTTCACTATACAGCTTGTAACTTCTGCAAATTAGTTTCACCTAATAAAGGGATTTGGGAAGCAGCCAAGATTTGGTATTTATTTGTGTTAAAATAGAGTGTGCAAGGAATATACCACTAAATGGTAGTAATTGACAAGATAAAATATTTAGGGATTGGTTTTGGTAATTTAATATTATTATAACATTGTAATTCACCTTTTTGTTATTATTTCAGTAGTGAAAATTTCCGGAATTAAGCGTAATAGCCTTCAAACTACATCAGCAAGTAAGTTGAATTGGATAAATATTAAAGCAGCTATTCTCAAAGGATTTTTTAAAACAATAGTTTAAAAGTTACTATTTTTCAAAAAAATAAATAATTTTTTTGTTATAATAAAAATAATCAACGTACAAATACTAAAAATATATTTTAATTGTTACGTAAATTAAAAATATATAATTAATTTATATATAAATATAAAGAAAAAAAAATAGAAAAATTATTTTTCGTTATACGCCTAATGACTCAGGTTTCATTCCCGGAGTATGTGTGAAAAAATTTATAAATAAAAAATAAAAAATCTATATATTAACCTAAATGGACAAGATTGGTTGTATGCAATGTTGATTCATTAGCCCAAAAGAGACCAAAACAAATAGGCGTGCAATAATGCAATATTTGGGCCTTGTGAATATCCACTTACATCTAAAAATTACGATACAAGTACAAAGTGATCTAAAATTGAATGGTCTCTGATTAATTTATTTATTTTAATTATGTTTATATAATTTAATATTAGAATAACAAAAAGAATAAGAAACGTAATCGAGACAATGAAACCATCATCTCGTAAAACAATTTTGGCTCCATTTCGGTCATATTCTTTCTAAAAATAAAACAGTTGTGTCATTCAAAACGACATCACTATCAGATTATATCGATGAACAAGATAAGATCTAGTCGAGAAGATTTAAATGAGGAGATGATATTTTGTTTGTAAATGAATGAGGCATATATATATTAGTTGACAAGTCATGAGATTTAATGGCAATTAAGGTGAACATTAAAAAATGTCTAGTGATGAATTTGTACGAGATATTTTAGATATTTAATTATTTTAAATTTAATTTTATTTATTATATTAGATTGTTATTATTTGAATATATCGAATTTACATGTCATGTGTATTTATAGATTTTTATTTTTTATTATTGTTGATAGTAAAATTTAATAATAAAACCTCGGACTTTAAATCGTAAAGTGAAAAGGAAAATAAAAAAGATAACTGTAAAAGTAAAACTAAAATGATATCCAAGGAGATTTTCTTGAAATTTTGTCCGATTAAAGATGTCATTCCTCTATCACTGAGGTTTTTATATACGTATCAAATCAAACCGTCCATAATCATTTCTATCGCAGTTACCTTTGAACCGTCCAAAAAACTGTTTAAAACGTTGCTAACCGTCAAGAATAGCTTCTATGTCGGTTATAAACCGTCCAAAACTGCTTACTCGTCGGTTGCCGATTTGAACCGTTCGAAACCGCTTATTAGTCGATAACTTTTGTGACCAACCGACCAGTCGTCCCATCAAAACCGTTTTCACGTCGGTAATCTTTGTGATCAATCGTCCCAGGACCCACACTCAGATGAAAACTGTCCGTAGAAGCAACAATCCGATCGACCTGGCCCTAACAACCATCCGACCAAATGACTCTAGTCTCGATTGGATCGTCATTAGACCCATCCAGTTCTTGGGCACAAACTCTAACCTCTTTTTTTTTTTTTTTTGTCCAACAATTATAAATACAATGTAATTTTTACATTTTCGTAAAATAATTTAAATAATTTTACACTTTGACCTTGTTCATTGATGGTGTCATTCATCTAGCTAGGTTTGGTCGGATCCCTTGACCGATCAGAGTTTATTCACTAATATCCATGATTACAATCATTGACACTGGATTAGAGTTGTTGACAATCTGAGTCGAGTCGAGTTGAGCCAAATTTTAAGTGTTCGTTAATGTTCGCGAACAAGGTTCGTGTTTGTTTGTTAAGATTTCGAGCTCGGCTCGTTAAGAATTTTTGTTGTTTGAGTTCATGTAGCCGAGCCGAACAACATAAACAGGTTCGTTTGGTTAACGAACGAGTCCGAGCTTTAACCGATTCGAGTTCACGAAAGGCTTGGTTCGTTTAACAATTCTACACCGGATCAGATTCTGTGCCACCCGTGACATGAGCTGCAGATTGTGCTGAACTATCATGTACAAAATCAATTATTCTTTTTCTTAATTCAAATATATATATTTACATATTTTTTTTAGTTGTCATAAAAAAATATCATAATTTTTTTTTATAGTAAAAAAGTATGTAATTTTTTATACTTTTTTATTATAAAAATAAAAAATAATAATTATTATATACTTGGATCAAAACTTGTACTCAAATATTTGAACACATAATTAAAGGACATAATAAATATTATTTTAGATAAATCTCTATCGATTTAACAATGTGATATAATGGTGATCAAGGATATGTTCTTTTGCAATTTCATTTTAATTTTCTATTATACACTATCATATTATTATAACAAAAAGTAAAATAATAAAATCAAATCAAATTTTAAAAATAACACATCATATAGCACTAAAACCATAGTCTATAGTGGTCAGCTACCGGCGGCTCATTGAGCAGCCATTGGTCACCTTTTTATCACACGGCTGTCTAACCATTTTTTTCGCATCAAATTTTGATTTATAAGGAAAAATGTATTGTTTGTTCTTTCAATAATTTTTTTTTTTTACATGAAAAAGAATTAAGATGAAGTGAATATACTATTTTGTATTGAATTATTAGACTTTTATGAATTAATAAAATATAAGTATATAATATATTTTTTAATAATATTTATGAAAAAAAATTGTAATTGGAACAAATCCGTTATAATTATTGATAACTAAAGGAAAAGAAAAATAAAATTACGGCATTGGATTTAACTCCCTGTCAAATAAATTCACTTACAATTCAATCACTATTAAAAATATCACCATATATATATATATTTCGCATTAATATCCCAACTGCTGATTTAATACATACATATGTTCTTTCTAATACTACTATAATAGTAATATAATTATTACTCTTAACGTATTCATAATAAATTAACGTTTCATTGCCTTAAATGTAAAGATCAATACTTTATTTAGATATAGGGGTTTTGAAATTTTATTTGAGTTTTGAAAAAATAAAAATAGTAATATCTATTATAATAATTTGTAAAATATATATATATATATATACATATATATTTTTTAAAAAATTACTATTAATAAATAATAGCAAAATTTTCAAACTTATGCATATAAACAGAGCTCAGATTCATGTATATATATATTATTTAAATATCACATTATATATATATATATATACATATATTCTATGGCCGTCAGTCGTGTGTGGTTGTTGAATTGAATTTTGCACTTCCTAAGTCCCAATTTTTGACGAGGAATAATTTATACGGTTGTCACTTATCAGTCAATTAATTGCCCATACCTCAGGGGCCAAACAGCAAAAGAAAAGAAAATATATATAGTAATTTAAAAGAGCTGCTAAAATGGAATGAATTTTTTAAATTTATTTTGTGGCCACCACTTCTGACTGAGTATTGATAATGCATAAAAAAAAATAAAAACTATTGCAATGTGGAAGTGGAAAGTCATGCGCCACCTACTAACAGCAGTACAATAATATTTAACATTGAAAAAAATAAATTTAAAAAAATTAAATAAAACGTGACTGTCTGACCGATTTTGTCTAAGTATAATGTTTTGTTAACGGCAAACGTTCAAAACGGCGAGGTACCAAACAAGTAGGCGAATCTCACGAGATGTGGTAGCACCACCGATCCTGATTGACACGTGTCGGAATTCTATTGGGTGTTTCGATGAGAACGAGGATGTGTGGTTTCCAGATTTGCCCTCGGCTGAGTCTATAGAGCGGCGCCTCGGCTGCATGCCGAATCGGACCCAATTTCGGTAATCTAAATGGACATATCTGACCTCCTTCCGGAATAAACAACAAACAAACAAAAAAACAGGTGCATGTGAATTGTCAATGGTCGCACACTAGAGAGGTGATTCGGGAGTACTACAAAAGGCGAGGGTGGGGGGGGAGAGGGGAGAGGCCATTGCATATCTCTCATATCGCGTGCACTCCACAGCTGCTGTTGACACGGGGAGTTGTGAGTAGTTTTCTGTTGTTTTTCCTGATTTTTGGATCGCTGTTCGCTGCCTGCAGCTGAATCGATCGGTTGATTGGGTGGGAGAAATGTCGAATCTGAACGGGTCGACTGCGGATCTGAGGTCGGTGTTTCTCGGCGTGTACTCGTCGCTCAAATCCGAGCTGTTGAACGACCCAGCTTTTGAGTGGACCGAAGGTTCGCGCCAATGGGTCGAGCGGGTCAGTTTTTCCTGATCTAATGTGCTATTTTCTGTTTCCGCTTTGGAATGTGCCTTGCAATGTTGGTGTATGTGTCTTTGATTTTGCGAATCGAGGCGTGAAGGATGGGGATTACTGTAATTCTGTGTGGTGATCTTTGTTGTCTCTGTGTGTTGACCAAATGTTTGAATTAATTGCCCTGTTTTGAGGAATCGTGCTGTTAGATCGAGAGAATGGAGAGTTTCAAACGTTTGCGAAACATTTTTCTTTTTTTGAAAGATTAATCCTGCTATTGGGAGTGATCCGTGTGAGCAGTTAGTTTATTTCATCACAGTAATAGAAATAGCAAGTTTGTAGAATATACTTTTGTGTGAAGGTGCTTTGCTTTGTCGGTTCCATAAAGCGAGCATAATATCCTTCTGCTTGGATGTGGAATGCTGATCTTTTGAGTAGCATGCTTTGTCTGTATAAAGTTGTAGCAATCACATCCAACTAATTTTGATGGCACTGAGTTGTAAAAGTTTATGCTAATCCCTTTTCATAATCAAATCCTGGAATTCCCTAGGGCTAAAAGCATTTTGGGCCCAAATTTGGTAATTGAGCATTTATATAACCTACCTGCTTCATGATTCCCTCAAAAAGGATAAATTTGTGTTTCCCACTTGTTCTTTTCCTTTTAATTTCCTGTGTTATTGATCATCTTTATGAAAATCTTCAGGATTTCTTAAAATGGAATTTGCATTTGTTCAATTTTACCTAATCGGATTCCTGCCTATTCAATTCATGCCCATAACCATCCTTTAAAGGGTTGTTTGGTAGATATTTTGGTAATCTTTTGTGTAATAATATGGATACAGATGGTTACAATTTTAATAATTCTGTTTCTGTCCTTTATGGTGATAATCTCAATCTGATGATTGGTATTAGTAAATGCAGGTAGGTTGTTAAAAAAGAATATGTTTTCTTCATTATATTTTTTTAAATTACAGTACGAACTTTTGGATACTAAACAAAATATAGGTTCTGAAATTTGACATTTCTTGATACCTTGTAGTGTTTATGATCATGCTATTACAGAATATGGATGATTAAAGTCTTGACCATGTTCATAAAGTAAAATCAGTTAAAGCAGCTTCTCAGTAGCTCATAATTTGCTTTCTTTTGTATGTACAGATGCTGGATTACAATGTGCCCGGAGGTTAGATATGTTCTATTTATGAGATTTATAAATTGCAAATGTTGTGAAACACAACTTGAGCATGTCACGTTATTTCTTGCAGGGAAGTTAAACAGAGGTCTGTCAGTTATTGATAGCTATAATTTACTGAAAGATAGAAAAGGCCTCACTGAAGAAGAGGTGTTTCTGGCAAGTGCTTTGGGCTGGTGTATTGAATGGGTAAGTTTGGTTCTCATTTCCTTTGCAAGAACACTTTTTGCACATGATCTGATTCATACACATTGAAACTGCAGCTTCAGGCATATTTTCTTGTCCTTGATGATATCATGGATAATTCTCACACACGGCGTGGTCAACCATGTTGGTTTAGAGTCCCCAAGGTCTGTGCTCATTGTGGAATGTGATAAGATAATTCTTCCGTCATCACAAGGCTCTTGTTACTTACAAATCCACCTTGATGCACTTTTTTCCAGGTTGGCATGATTGCTGTAAATGATGGGATCTTGCTTAGGAATCACATCCCTAGAATACTAAAGAAACACTTCAGGGAAAAGCCATACTATGTGGACCTACTGGATTTGTTCAATGAGGTGATGTGATTGTCTGGCCGCAAGAATGTAATTTGCTTTCCACTGCTGACTCACAGAAACTCCAACATGTCATTTTCAGGTGGAGTTTCAAACAGCTTCTGGACAGATGATAGACCTAATTACCACTATTGAAGGAGAAAAGGATTTGACCAAATATTCGTTGCCTCTGTGAGTACAGCATTGTCATAATCATGCCATTAAAAGAACCTAGAATAAATTGTTATCGTGCTTAGTCTCTAAATTGGCAATTTGTATTTGATCCTGAAATTGTTTCTGATGGCTGCTATAACCAATGCATTTTCCTACAATTAAAACAGCTAATTTAAGATTTTTGTTTGATTCTTTGCAGTCACCGTCGCATTGTTCAGTATAAGACTGCCTACTACTCTTTTTACCTTCCAGTAAGTAATTTCAATGTCTTTAAGCTTAGTGCTCACATTTACAGACCAAATTCAGCTGTGATCTTAATATTTCTGCCACTCACCCCACAGGTTGCATGTGCATTGCTCATGGCGGGTGAGAACCTCGACAAGCATGTACCTGTGAAAGATGTTCTTATCGATATGGGAATCTACTTTCAAGTTCAGGTGAGATCTATAGGCAACATCACCATCAATTATAACTCTAATCTATATCTATCTTGTAACACTCTCTGTATACTTTGTTCTTTTACAGGACGATTACTTAGATTGTTTCGGTGAGCCTGAAAAGATTGGGAAGGTGAGGCCCCAAACTTGATGTCAAGAAAATCCCTGTTTTATCAATGGCTGTTTTGTTAATTCATTTCTGCTGCTCCTCCATCAGATTGGGACAGATATCGAAGATTTTAAGTGTTCTTGGCTGGTTGTAAAAGCCCTGGAGCTGTGCAATGAAGAACAAAAGAAAATTCTTCACGTAAGCAAAATCTAAACAATAACATCCGCTGCTCTTTTTTTCCCGGTTACACACCCTGCCCTGACATCTGATCTTTATAATAACCAGGAACATTATGGAAAAGATGATCCGGCTCATGTTGCGAAGGTTAAAGCCGTGTACAATGAGCTGAATCTCCAAGGTGTGTTTGCCGAATACGAAAGCCAGAGCTACGAGAGGCTGACGAACGCCATTGAAGCTCATCCGAGCAAAGCTGTGCAAGCAGTGCTCAAGTCGTTCTTGGGGAAGATATACAAGAGGCAGAAATAAGATGGGAGAAAATTCCGCGGACATGGTGCACGTTTGTATTAGTTAGCCTCTCGATGTGGCTTCATGATTTTCTTCGATTGTCTTTATCTTCTCATCTTGTTTGCAGTTAATGTTGCCATAAATGGTTTATGTAGAAATTATTACCAGTTGTGGAATTGAATGAATCTTGTTCGCAAATTGCATTAGATGATGATGATGGCCTTTGTTTTCTAGACCTCGTCCCTCATAGTGAATCGTCATAATTGACGTTGGAACAGTTGTAGCATTGTTGACCTGAAAACGACGTCGTTTCTGTCCCTTTTTCTGATTTCAATAATATTAATAATAGTCAGTGATCATAAAAGCTTTGATTGGATTCATTTGACTTGATTCCATTCTATTTTGGTCCATTATTGAATCTCGAGTCTGGCGGTGTGATGTCTCAGTTGAATCACTGTTACATTATATTTATCCAGAAGCGGCTGGTATCGGATTGATATATTAATATAATCAACAGTGCTGATTTTATTATTATTATTATTATTATTATTATTTTTTATCGATTAATTTTGATCCTACAGCTGATATTAATCGAGGACAGCTTAAATAATTAAAATTTTGATTATATAATATTTAATTAGCATTAATTAGTTATATTATTTTTGAAAATATTAATCTATTCAAACTATAAATATACTAATAATTAATTACTTTCTAATTATTTATATATACATTATTAATAAATACTACATTAGTCGGTATTAAGGTTTCATTTACTGGTTAATGTTTTATAATACTATTATAACAATATTTTTGCTAAAGTTAACAAATAAAATATAATATTCTAAAAACATTTTCTTTTTAATTTTAATTTTTATTGTTTAAGACTACGGAGTAGTATAGTAGATAATAGCGGCAAGGATTAATTTATTTAGTCTATGTAAACACAAATATTACAGGACGATGATGGACATTTTTTATAGTATTAAATTTTAATAAGACGCAATAAAGTGCAGGCGGCTAATGATACAATAAATGAAGATAATGAATGACAGTCAGGAATTGAATACAATACTGGTACGTAGCGTTTCCTTAGAATTTTTTTTTTTTTTTTTACTAATTTATTATTTAAAAACTGCCAAATTAAATATTGATTTTTATTAACAAATAAAATAAAAATAACACGCATTTAATTTATTTTGCTTAGCTTATTTTAGAAAAGTCGATCAGTCCAAGAACGCATGCGCAGTCGCTATTGAAAAAAAAAAAAGAAAAAAAAAAGGAAATGGGGAACGGAAAACGGGAAAACTCTTCCAAAACGCCCCTCCCTCACGATCATGAGGGTACATTTGATTCTTGACGTCAAAAAAGATTGGGGATTCAATTTCATGGGGTTTTAATACTCAATTCAATAATTAAAATTATATGTGTATACGTGTATGTATTGTATGTATATGTGTGTATACCTTCTCGGATTTCAGTTTGTTGCTTTCTTGATTACAAGACATCTACCCATCTGCAATTTCCCATTGTTTTTCTGAAATTTTAGTCGGCTTCGTCCAGACCCAATTCGTCCCAAGAATCGGAGTTTTCTCGTTTTTGTCTTACTCCAGGATTCTTATATTCATCATTCTCTCATTTTCAAGCTTCCAGTTAACGTTTTTTATTCATGATTGTACGTCCCTTTTATAATCTCGCAATGCAGTAAGCGTTTTTAGGTTTGTAGGCAATTAATTAGGACCCCTACTTTCCTCCTCAATCATTCTTGATTGATATTGTTCATCTGATCTTTGTGGGATTTCCTTTGGTGAGCTGAAGGAGAAAGTTCTTGATATTTTTGGGAATATGAAGCTTTTGGTTCGTGTGATTGAAGCTAGAAATTTACCTCCTCTGGATGCCAATGGACTCTGTGATCCATACGTAAAGTTACAGTTAGGAAAGCAGAAGTTCAAGAGCAAAGTTATCAAAAAGTGTTTGTATCCATCATGGTGCGAGGAGTTCACTTTCAAAGTCGAGGATTTGAAAGAAGAGCTTATTGTGACTGTTTTGGATGAAGATAAGTACTTCAATGATGACTTTGTTGGGCAGATCAAGCTGCCCGTCGGTCAAGTTTTCGAAGCCAGAGACAGCTCTCTTGGCACTTCTTGGTACACCTTGCAGCCCAAAAATAAGAAGGCCAAGAACAAGGACTGTGGTATTGTCTTTTTACATCATCTTCACTTTTGGAGATTTTATACTTTTCATTGCTTCTTTGTATCTAATTTATATCTAATTTGAACATTTTTTGTTTGGGGAGACTAATTTAACAATTGGTTAGTTTTACTTGTGAACTATGGTTAAAATGTGTGTTCATTGTGTGTTGAATGGCTTGTTTATTTATCTTTTATTTTGTTGGATTTTGGGACTTGTGATCCATGATTTGGTAGAAGTTATAGTTCTTGTGAATTCAAAAAGTCTTGACAAATGCATTATGTGAATATATAGGTGAAATTCTTCTAACTATATGTTTCACTCAAACTAACGCATTGTTGGATCTGCCCTCCGCTGGTGATCCTGTATCATTTCCACAAAGGCATGGTGATACAGCATCAGAGGTATCTTCAAGGGCTTCTCCTACAAGATCAGAGGAAGCTGCTACTTCTAAGGAGGAAAAATTGAATGCACATACTTTAGCTAGTCGAATTGCTAAAATTTTTAATAAGAATGCGGATTCACCATCTTCAAGTTCAGCTGAAGCTCCTGATGAACAGGATTCGCAGGAAGGTGTGGATTCGGTAGTTCCACATCATAATTCTCAAGAGCAGGAAGCTTCATCAGTTGATTTCGAAGAATTGGTGAAAAATATGGAGATGAGAGATCAAGGTGGTGATGCTCCAAGTAGTTTATCTGGTGGCGTAGTACTCGATCAACTGTATGCTATAACGCCGCAGGAATTGAACTCAATGCTCTTCTCTTCTGATTCAAACTTTGCGAAGTCTTTGTCAGACATGCAGGGCTCGACAGATTTACAAATAGGACCCTGGAGAAGTGAAAATAATGGCGAAAGCTTGAAAAGAATGATTTCTTATACCAAAGCTGCAAGTAAATTAGTTAAAGCTTTGAAAGCAATGGAGGAGCAAATATATTTGAAAGCCGATGGCAAGAACTTTGCTGTATTATCCAGTGTGAGCACTCCGGATGCTCCGTATGGGAAAACTTTTAAGTCGGAAGTGCTTTACTGCATTACTCCAGGCCCCGAGCAGCCATCAGGAGAGCTGTCTTCCCGACTAGAAGTTTCCTGGCGAATTAACTTTCTGCAGAGTACTATGATGAAGGGTATGATTGAAGGTGGAGCAAGACAGGGTATAAAGGAAAGCTTCGAGCATTATGAAAAGTTACTTTCTCAGAAGGTGAAGCCACTTGATCTTAAAGACGCCGGTTCTGAGAGAGATCATCTTTTAGCCTCTCTTCACGGCGAGCAACAATCTGATTGGAGATTGGCTGTTCAGTATTTAGCTAATTGTACAGTAGTTTCTACCATCTTAATGGCATTATACGTACTCATCCACATATGGCTTTCCACGCCTAGTAAAATTCAGGGTCTTGAGTTTAATGGTTTGGATTTGCCTGATTCGATTGGTGAATTGATTGTCTCGGGGGTGTTGGCGCTGCAAGGGAAACGCGCTCTGGAGATTGTATCTCGATTTATGCAGGCAAGAGGGCAGAAAGGTATCCTCACTATATCCTGCTACTTTATGAATCATCTTAAGTACATTAGTAGATATCACTTATCAGTTGTTTACATATCGATTGTGTTTGAACATATCCACGTGCAATTTATCATTCTCGATATCTATACATTAGTACTTCATTTCTGCTATGCTAATTATAGGCACTGATCATGGAATCAAAGCAAGAGGGGATGGCTGGTTGCTCACAGTTGCCTTGATCGAAGGAAGTAGTTTGGCAGCTGTCGATCCGAGCGGTTTCTCTGATCCTTATGTGGTGTTCACTTGCAATGGGCAAACTAGAGCAAGTTCTATCAAGTTTCAGAATTCTGATCCTCGTTGGAATGGTACATTTACTATCATTTTTCTGTTCTTCGATAGATATTAGTTTTCGGTTTGTTCTGGCGAAACAGAGCTGATTGCCTAGATTTTTGTAGAACATAGTACTGAATTTCTTCTTCAATAAGATCAGTGGCTGCTTCTTGCAGAAATTTTTGAATTTGATGCAATGGACGAACCTCCATCTGTGCTGGATGTGGAAGTCTTCGATTTTGAAGGTCCTTTTGATGAAGCCACATCTCTTGGCCGTGCTGAAATAAATTTCTTAAAATCTAATATTTCGAACCTGTCGGATGTTTGGATTCCTCTACAAGGAAAGCTGGCTCAGGCATGCCAATCTAAGTTACATTTGAGAATTTTCTTGAACAATAATAAAGGTTGCAATGTCGTTAAAGACTACATAACTAAGATGGAGAAGGAGGTTGGGAAGAAGGTAAATGCCCTCTTTTCGATCTTACATACACACAAACACATACGCATATACAGATTTTCATATTACACAACTCTCTTCATATATTAAACTTCTTTTTGGCTGTCTAAAATGGTTCAAAAAATGTTAGCAGATAAAGATGCGATCTCCTCAAACAAACTCGACTTTCCAGAAGCTTTTTGGGCTGCCCCCGGAGGAGTTTCTCATCAATGACTTTGCTTGTCACTTGAAAAGGAAGATGCCTCTCCAGGTAATTAATCAATTTTTTGAGCACTATCAAAGTCCTGTTTTTCGCTTTGAACACTTATTCCTGTGACTGATGCATGTCTCTTTCCAGGGGCGCATGTTCCTCTCGGCAAGAATACTTGGATTTCATGCAGATTTATTTGGGCACAAAACAAAGTTTTTCTTTCTCTGGGAAGACGTAGAAGACATTCGAGTCATACCTCCTACTCTATCATCAATGGGCAGTCCAATCATCATCATCACACTATGGCCAGGAAGAGGATTAGATGCTCGCCATGGAGCGAAGAGGCAGGACGAACAAGGCCGTCTGAAGTATAATTTTCAATCGTTCGTGTCTTTTAACAAGGCATACAAGTAAGAAAGTATAGAAACTATTATTAAGCATTGAGACGATGATGAATTTTGGTCGAATTTGAATGCTTTCGCTTAGTTGTGTATGATCTTCGACGAACATGAGAACATGTAGCCACATTGCATTTCTTGTTATGGTCGAAACTCCTGTGTTTTAGGATTTTATTCGCTCCTTTACGCCTGAAATAATCATGTATGCACGTGTGTATCTTTACAGAACGATAATGGCTCTGTGGAAGGCGAGAGCCTTGACTCCCGAGCAAAAGGTACAAATGATCGAGGAAGAATCTGAGGCCACCGGGGATCCAGTTTCAGAGGAGGATCTCGTGGCTAAGACTAGCAACAGACACGAATATGAGTCTGAAGCCAAAAGCTCCGAGGAAGGTGCCTCATTCCTCGAACTCGAAGATGTTAACATGTCTGTTGTTTACGCCTCTATCCTCTCTGTTCCAGTGAGTTGTATCCTTGTAATTCCGATTTTTAAGTAGTTTCCAGCTCAATCAGGAAAAAAAAAAATAAATAAGAAATCGACTTTTGATTTCGCAGACGAGTTTCTTCATGGAGTTGTTCCGAGGGAGTGAAATAGACCGTAGGGTTATGGAGCGTGCCGGATGCCTCGACTACTCCCATAGCCCCTGGGAAGAATCCGAAAAGCCGGAAGTATATCAGAGGCAACTTTATTACAAGTTCGACAAGAGCATCTCGCGCTATGCAGGAGAAGTGACCAGCACTCAGCAGAAGTCGCGTCTCCCGGGCAGAAATGGTTGGCTCGTAGAAGAGGTCATGACTCTCCATGGGATCCCTCTCGGCGAATATTTCACGGTACTTGTCATGCATTTGTTTGTTCATCCGTCTGTCGATTAATCTCGGGTTTCTTCATTTGTCGTTGTTAGTAATGGATCATTATCGAATGCATGGCTGCTGCAGCTTCATTTAAGATATCAAGCTGAGGATCTTCCGGCAAGATCGGTCGGGTGCAGCATTCAAGTGTTGTTCGGGATTTCATGGTTAAAGAACTCGCGGCAACGCAAGCGGATCGGGAAGAACATCGTGAAGAACCTGCAGGCGCGCCTCAAAGTAATGTGCGGCGTTTTGGAGAAGGAATACGTTTCAGGGGCGTAGCAGCGTAGGCTGCTGCTGTTATTGTCGTTGTGCTTGTTTTTTTGTACAAATCTCTTACCTCCATTGATCTTCCTTCTTGTATGATTGCTGTTGTGTGTACCTCTCTACTCTTGTAGTACTACTACTACTGTAAAACATTCTTTTATTGCAAAAATTTTGACATCAATTGACCAAGAAGGCCTTCTGGAAATGAATTGATTGTAGTTTAGATTATAAAATATTAACTTAATTAAGTACTTCTATATATTTTTATTTTTAAATAATTAATTATACTATAAGAATTAAAAAGAAAAGTGATAAAAGTGAAAAAGGGGCGAGCTTTGAGTTGGGAATGACTTAAATTCTTGCAGGAAGCGCACTTTCGCGAGCCCTTCTCAACTCCAAAATTCGTCTTCGTTGCTGCAGTGCCCTACAAGCTACCGACTGCATCAGCTTCCGGCGCCAGGATCGGCGGTAAGAATCTGCGTTTGCGGGGGAATATTCTCGGTTTTTATCTTTTTTTTTTTTTTTTACCGAAACTAGGAGGGGTTTTGAATTTTGCCTACTGTTCTTCGTATCCACATTCCATACTTAGTCACTTTTGTATTGATACTCTGAGTAACTCGCATTCGGCCTGCATATCCGAAAACCTGTTTGGTTCGCGTGTTTTAGGCTATTGAAGGAAGACGACATGGGGGAGAAAGGGCATTATTCGGACAAAGTTGGAAAATCTTCACTAAAATCGTCGAGTAATTTATCTTTTGCTCAGTTATTTCATTTTTTAGCCGAACACTCTACTTAAATTGCGTGTTTTTCTCAGTGTTATGTGCCTGGTGTGTTCGGTGAAATTATTAGCGTATTTCTCTTTGCCATTCTTACTTTGCTGCAATTTGGACATGGTGGGTACATCTGGTAATGCATGGTGTCTGAGGTTTAGTTATTTTCTTTCATTTTTAAGTTTTACTTTTTGGCTGGGGGTGGGGGAGTTCATATTAAAGCTATGTGAAAAATGGGATGTTTTAGATTCATGATTTATGTTTCTCTAGAGTTACTTGGGGTTCTTAGGATTGTCTGAATTTGAACCATAATTTGGAAGATATGTTAGGTAAAATCTATATCTTATTAGTAAGTTTGTCTCTCATATGAATTTGAATTTTACACTGACAAAATATATTCCTGCTACCCTGGATATTCTTCTTTGTGATCTTAATGTGTAATTGCGTATCCGTTGGATGAATACGGCAGTACATTAGAGGTATTAAAGTGGTAACTTCATCGAATATTGGTTATGGAACAGTGATAGCATACCATTTACCTGCTACTCTTTTACATGTAGCCATTGATCTCCTAGTTTGAACTCATTGCATTTAGTGCAACGAGTGTCATCTGTGTCTGGATGCTACCCTTCTGCTTTTGGAAAAAAACAAGACGTCTGAAATATATGTTTCTGTATATCCCTGTTTTCTTACTAGTTCTTTTGTGTGACATCAGCTGAGAATGGAGACGGCTCATCAAAATCAAAAAAAGGGAAAAAAGTTCAGTTTGATTCTGATGGTTAAGTATTCCCAACCATCTCATTCATTTGTGCATTATTATTCATTTTATCTTATTATTATTATTATTGTTATTATATGAATTTACTCATTCCCTGTGCTTATCACCTTGTGACTCTGATTGTTTTAGATTCTGATAACAATATTCCGAAATATAATGGGAAGGGCGATAAGCCAACTGCGAAAGGTTGACCCACATTTCTAATCTTTTAGTCATATGAGAACCATGGTAGCTTGGGAAATTGGATTTTGATATTATTTGTTTTTTGAACTCCTTTGTGGTATCAAACTTGCTAAATGGGATACAGGTGATAAAACTGCAAATGGCTCTAAGAAAGTCGCTGGAAAAGATCTTCGACTTCATCAAGGTCAGTCTGTTGTGATATTTCAAGTTATCCCTTTTCCACCATTTGAAACAGAAAGCAATTATGTGCAGAACTTCCTCCGAATTCTGAGTGTTTGATGGACTGTGAAGCTGCTGAACTCTTACAATGCATCCAAGATCATATGGTTGTGTTATCTCAAGATCCAGATATAAAACTCCCAGTGTGAGTGTCAAATAAAAATAAACAATGTTATATTTATTCTCTCAGGTCATTTCATGTGTATTAGTGATTGTCATTGCCATTTTATTAGGTCATTCGATTTGGGATTGGCGTATGCTAAGAGAGGGGTGCACTATGCCAAACCACAAACATTGAAGAGAATTTTTGAGTATCCTTATTCATCCTGATGAATATATTTTTACTTGTGAATATTTAAAAAATCATGAGATGAGATATTTTTTACGTTCTCCTATTTCATTTCTAGATTTGTTTCCTCTTAACTCAGATTAGACCTCTTCGGAAGCTTGGTGTATCTGAATGTGAGGTACCTGGTCAATATATTCATTTTCACAATCATACATGTTATGTGATAATGAGGAGATGACAAAAAATTTATGGTTGCAGATTTGCCTGATTGCTAACATTTCCCCTGAATCAGTTGATGAAGTTTTTGCTCTGATCCCAGCCCTCAAGGTATCACGTACAATGATTTTTTGTTAAGGAAACTGAAAATTGTTGGTCACCTATTTCTTAGATATTGTGTGATTATTTTAAGTGTGGGAAGTGCTTATGGTTATTTTTGTACTTCTGACAGCAAGTGATTAGAGAGATGCTTTTATATTATATTAACTCGTAGTCCCTTCTCCATAATAGACATAACTTGGGAATTTAATGTATTCATCTACTGGCAGGGGCTTTCAAGTGTGTGTTTGTGTGTATCTAAATGCCCTAAAGTGGGAACTATGAAATTTTCTCGTATCAAATAATGGCAAAGATCGAATGTATACTGTTTTAACAGACTTATATGTAGCGTCAGGACATACATTCTGTATAGGCATTGGCTTTTATATTATTAATGAAAAACAGATGTATATAGATAATGTTATGGCAATTCGTGGGAGTCAAATTTCATTCTGTTTTGGTTTCCATGAAAAGATTGGAACCTCCTTAGCTTAAGTGCTATGGATGGTTGAATTATTGCCGCTTTACCATGTTTATTGGAGTCTGTGACAGAACTCTGTCGACATTTGTTTCTAGGTCAAGATGAACCGGTTGAAAGACCCCCTCCGAATTGCATTGGATGAGCTAACAGCCCTGAAAGCAGCATTGGCCAACCTGAAAGATTTGGCATAGGCAGTCGGTAGAAGGGCTAAGGTGAGAATTATTTTTGGACAATTAACTCTCATCTTTTGTTTAGATTTGATTTACATTCCGGTAGAGAGCAGGATTTTTTATTTCCAAATTTGACTTTGGCTGCTCCAAATGTTTGATATGCAGACTAGATTTGGATCTCTGTTGATGAATTTGAACAGTTTCTTTTGTTGTCCAAGGTCAGGTTTGGTTACATGCATCATTCTGTGGTAAATGAGCGGCGAGCAATTAGGACTTTGTTGTATCCATAACCTCGACTATCCTAACTCATGGGTATTATAATACCGGGCTGACTTTTCTGCTTTTGAAAATGCTATTTGGTGTTGCCCTTATACTAATATTTTGGATGCTAGTGTGTTATGAAACCATAGCAATTTTTGGGAGCTGTAGGATGTGAACTCTCGTACAAATTAATGTCTTTCTCGCTGTGCAAGATTGCCTGTGCATCGAAATGTTGGCACCAATATACTATCCGATCAATCCATGAAAGATGTGACCTATTGAATTTCACTATCCGAACATATCATTGATTCTGGATTGATGCTAAAGGGATACGGCTAGGACATATATACAAGTACTAGTCTTTAACTAGGATGGTAACGGGTGGATTTGAGATCTGCTTACAACCTGTCCAGGAGGCTCGTATCAATCGATATATATTTTAACTAGGATGGGTTCAGAATGAATTTTTTCTTGGATTCTTATTTTCTTAGGACATAAATTTTAAATCCGAATCCGCACACCATACATTTTTAATACTCAATTGAGGTGTATCACTTGTCTTCATTGCCCCCACTTGCCACTTTGGAACACGATATTTGTCAAGAAAACAAACTCGCCCATCTGTCTTAAATGAAGTCTCTGTACCTTCCCTATAAACAATTGTATTGGGTTGCTAGGGACAAACCTCGGATATCCAAAAATGCTGCCTGTCTGGTCGAGTGGCACTTCAATTCCATGATTCGATTGACCTCTGTGTAATTTGAGTGGTGGACTTGCGAGTGTGTTGCAGCTAGTCAAAAATGGCAGCCTGCAACCAACCAATGTCCACACCACCTCAGATTATCCCTAAAAGAGATTGCTCTTCGATCTTGCCTATAAATATGTTTGCAAGAAGAGAAAGAGAACTCATCTCACACTTACATTGAACTCCAAAATGTCGAGCAACAAGGCTTTGGTGAGGCCCTTGATGTGGCTGCTGCTGGTGGCATACCTTGTCACTTGCTCGGGTCGAGAGGCCGTATACGCCGCGAAGCCAGCCACCACGAAGGTGAAGGCGAGGTCGACTGATCCCGTATACTATCCCCAAGGTGAGTACATTCTTCTGGCTTTGATCATATTAGTTTGTTTAAACAACGACGATTAAAAATAATTGACGGGGTTGTGTTTCGATTCTTCAGGGTGTCGTTGCTGCCAGTTCAGCTTCACCAGGCCGATCACTTGCGTCAGTGTCTGCTGCGGTCGGACCGGGGAGAATTGCTGCGTTTAATCTGCTCAACACATGTTTCGAGCATCGATGATGCATTTCTTTTCTTTTGTGTTTGTCTTTGAATAAGTTACTACAAGCCAAGTTCATTTCTGTCACAAGATGTGTAGTAAGGTTTGCTGATTACCCGTATCCGTTTATCGTAACATTATAAAGTCGAGCAAGCGTCGATAGCGCAGTTCGAAACAGATATTAGCCAACAACTGAACCTAAACAGTTCCTAAGTGTCTGTTTTATCTGGAAAATTTCAGAAGAGGGAACCATGAAAACCCCACTTCAAGAACATCTAAATCATCTCAACAACAGATGAAAGCACAAAAGAGAAATGATCAATGAGAACATGAACCTTCTGCCATGTAAACTGACGCCAGATGAGTCGTCGTTCTCGGTGACCCCAACAAGAAATCTGCAGTCTCCGACGGAAGGATTCGATGAAGTGACCATCCCAAGGCCATCGAAGTCGCAGCTCTTCGGATTCTGTTTCTGCAACTGATAGTAGCTATTGAAAGCATACGAAATATTTCCCTTCTCACCAATGTCATTGCAAGAACCTCCATAGTTAAGCGTCGTGCAATCAGCGTAAGAACAAGCGAGCCTGAAATGGTTCGCCACAGCAGAAAGATCCCGGTAAGGATTCGCCACGCACCATCTGGAAGGAAGATACTTGACCTGTTTCGCATTCTTCAATCGACCATTTCCAAGATTCAACGGATATTTAGCCTGCCCGTCGAAAGTGAATATTCCCCAATGCCTCTCGAAATTCCCAGGGAGAATACTCTTCGCCCCTTCGTCGAGAAGGCTGAAAAGATAGATATCCGCAGGGGATACACCCGGCCGTAGAGGAGTTCCCTTGTTGCTTACAACATGATTCACAAGTCCTTGATTGAAGGCCTTAGCAGCATTCAGATTGGCGCTTACAGCCCCGTCTGTTGGCCATCCAATCTCTCCGATAACAATTGGCATCTGACCGAATCCAAGCTTGCTTAGAGCTGCAATTAGAGTGTCGAGGTTTCCATCGAATGCATTGTAGTAAATATTCGATCCATCCACCACAGGGTGCGACGTACCCCCGAAGAATGCGTAGTCTTGAGGGAAATCGGAGCTCGAATACAGGCTTAAAAATGGATAAATGTTTACAACAAAAGGGGCGCCGGTAGAGTTTAGAAATGAAACCAGCTGAGCCATAATTTGGGTCAGATCAGATCGGAATGTTCCCTGAGAAGGTAAGGACGATTCATAGGCATCTGCATTGCAAGGAACAACTATTTTTACAGTGCCTGCAAGATTTGCTTTGGCCAAAGACTGCTGTAAGTTCATTACAGCAGGCACAACGTAAGGCTGAAATTGGCCTGAATAGCTAGTTAGAAATGGTTCGTTTCCTACAGCAACGTATCTGCAATTTAGCACAATTTGAAAACAGAATCAGCTCTAAGCCATTTTAAATGGTCGAAACGAATAATCCCAATTTGTAGATGAATAAAATTATGTAAGCTGGAAAAGGAGCATACTTTATATCGACGCCGCCTTTACCGACAAATTTGGACACATTCTGAGCAACCCACGAATCAGTGGCGGATGCCGAGGTGCTGAACGCCGACAGCATTTCATTAGGGATTCCGACCATTACTTCAATTCCACTGCCCGCCAACGCACTCAGCACGGCGGGGTCCGCATCGAAGAGCTTTACTTTCGTGATTTTGTTGTCCTTCAAGAGATCCACCACAACCTCCGGCGAGAGGCGGTGGAGCGCCACCGTGCCCCAGTTTACCCCGATGCTGGATTCCGCCACCGCCGCCGCCGCCAAAACCCACAGCAACAGCAGCAGGATTTTGGTCGGAAAATGCGCTCCTCCTCCCATCTCCACCAGCTAGAAATCGCCCGGAAAACCGTGCGCTCATTGATCGATCGCAAAAATGCCTGCCGGAGAGGCGGTGAGGTTTGAACGAAAGGCGGAGGTGAAGAAGCTTTTAAATACTGAACACAGTAGACGCGGTAAAGCTTTTAATTGACGAAACTACCCACGGAGGACATGCTGTTTCGGCCCCTTTTTCTAAAAGGAATAAGGGTTTGTTTGGTCTTTTAGATAAATCTTTATAAATATATATATATATATTTAAATAAGTGTCATAAATAAGGCGATATTTTTATATTCAGAGTTTATCCTAAAGAAATCATAACTATAAATTGTGGGTAATAGGTAAAAATAAATAAATGAATAAATTAGATGTGCGACGCTTTCATTTTCGTCTGCTTCCAAATATTAGTTGACGTATTGAAATTGAAAATTGGATATGATGATAGAAACCGACATTTCACACGGAAAATGACACGTCACATATTTTGTAACACTAACACCATCTTAATCATGAAAACACTTCCTTTACATAATGGATTTATCATGTTTCAAATAAATAAATAAGTCTATAAGATTAATTGATTAATATCAATAAAATAGAGTGGATTACAGTGTCGACTTGTAAAGTGAGATTTAATATTCATCAATAATAATCAATGGAGGTATCATTGAGACGTCGATTTGTAATATGTCGCCTAATAATAGGTTACCACAAAACTAAGGATATGTTATCTTTGCTTTTACTATTTCGATTCTGTATTTTTAAAAAGATAATACATTTTTCTTTTAATAAAAATATCTCATCATATATTATTTTAACATTAAATTCAAACTAATTTTTTCTAAATCCATTTAAAAAAACATACACTAAATTATAAATAAACAGTGGCTCTGTTGGAACATATCTGGCCAATGGAGTGAGGACACGTGTTCGAGAAATAATATGCCACATGTCTCTCCCACTGAAATGGTTGAATCTACATTAAAAATCCTAAATCAATGTCCAACTCATATCCTTTCTCCCGTTAATATACCCTATCTTCCTATCTCTACACACGTATTAATAATAATAATAATAATAATAATAATACATGTGTATTTATTATTGGGATAGAGTATCCCATGGGGACCATGTGGGATCACATGGTCGAAAATTTTGTGGCCTTAATTGGCTTGTGTGAGTTAGGTTGTGGTGTGGTTGATTTGTATTGATCTATTTTTTTTGTGTATATGTCCGAAATATTTTACATAAAGAATTGTTACAATTATATAATAACTAATCTAAAACTTATTGAAGCTTTGATGTTACGTATGTACGTTTTGCAAATGTATATTGAAACTTTGAATTGAACTAGATGTTTTTATATAATTTTAAATTTAATATTTTTAATAAAATATAGCTATATATATTTAATTTAATGGTTTTTTATTTTTGATTTTTAAATAAGGACAAACAATCCCATCTTTTTTGCAAGAATTCCATTTGTGTTGTGGTAATATATATACTACAAAAAAAAAAAAATTAAAATTTAGTTAAAAAAAATTGGTAGCAAAAGGTAATGAATTAATGGCACTAAAGTTTTTACGATGAAACTCATTTTCTCTGCTATACTATGTTAGTGAAGATTTTTGTCGACAAATATAATTTTCATAACGTAAAATAAGTTTTTTATAATGAAAGTTAAAAAAATAAATATAGCTATGAAAATATGATTTCGTAGCTAAAACTCTTTTGCTATAAAAATTAAATTCATGACAAAAGAATTTTAGCAACAAAATATACATGAGTTTTTTAGCCAAACGATTTTATATATGAAAAATAATTTTATAGCTATAACCATTTTACTGTGAAAATATAATTTCTAGCAAAAAAAAAATTTAGCTAACAAATTATTTTTATAGTACATAATTTATTTGTAGCGATGGAATTAATTTTTGTTGCTAAATAAAATATTTTAACTACAAAAATAGTTCTTAACTAAAAATATTGTAACTAAGTAAATACTCCATTCGTCCGGTTCCAAAGTTTCATTTACTTTTTACGTCATTATACTTAACATTAAAAATATACACTAGTATGATATTGTCCGCTTTGGGCTGAGCCCGCACAGATTTATTTTTGGATATTCTCTAAAATGCGAGTTCACTTGAGACTTAGGTGTGGAATGATTAGTCAGTTCCTATTCGGAATGTAGTAATTTCTTAACAGCCGCAGTTTCGACTCCTACTAATAGTTTAGTGCATTCTTTGTTGTTACTATGGGTCCTGAAGCCCCAGGAGATTTTTAGTAATAAAAACTATTGAAACGCAAATATAATTAAATGCATACTAAAAAAAATAATTAGCGCATATTGAGATACTCAATATATATACTAAGATAATAAAAATATATCTAATGATATTTTATTTACTTTCCAAATAAATTAAAATTAAATGCAGTAATTAAATTACCTATTAATCACAATCATTTTTGTTACCTACAGACCAATATTATGCATAATCAAATGTAATTATAATCTATACTATATATAATTAGAACCTATCAATATATACAAGTAAGTATATATAATCAAGTAGCATTGGCCAATTAAATCTTATAACATTAATTACTTACTATAGAACCCATTTAATCTTTTTCAATTTGAAGTAAATATTTACAAATTTATTCTAAATTAGACACATCATTACATGCAAGGTGTGCACGCTCGATTCGCAGATTGGTCTGATTTGAAATTTACTTTTGAACCCAAATTTTAATTTTAAATTTTATAATATAAATGGCTTTTACAATGTTTCTCCTAAGATAAAATTTGTTTAAAATAATAATGTCAAATATGGGAAATTATATCACATACCTATAATTAAATTTTGCAATAATTTGCTATTGTGCAGCAGTTAATTAGAGAAACAAAAAACCCTGACTCCTACAATTTAGCTGTTTGTTCCAATTGGAATGAAGCTGCATTAATGGCTGCCACGAATGTCAAGTAATGATGTGTCAACACAGTAACATATCTTCTTCGATGGTCTTCTCAATGATTTCATCTTCTTATAAATAGCTGCGCAGTGTTTCGGACATTCTCCAATACACATCATAGAGATGTCAACAATGTTTCCGGCAGCATTGTTTTTTGTCATTTTGGCTGTGTTCCAAGAACCAGCCATTGCCGTAAAAAAGGTGAGCATTGTTGCAGGGTCATCTGCAGACTGCAATATTAATGTTCTTATGGTTTTAATGGAAATCTAGTTTTGGTTGAACTGATCCTATGTTCTGGATTTACGTATGATTGTATTAATTTCCTGCAGTCTTATGTTGTGTATTTGGGAGAGCAATCTCACGCCTCGGGGTTGACGACGACGGACGCTGATCTTGACTTGGTGACGCAATCTCACTCTGAGTTGCTCTCCTCAGTCGTGGGAAGGTTAGGGTTTCGATATGATTTCTTGCTGTCGCCATGGATGCTGCTTTAATTTATTAATCAGTGCATGTTTGCTGATCGATGGAGATGCTGGTTTTCCCTGTTTTGCAGGGAAGGATCTTTGATTTACTCATACAGGAAGAACATCAATGGCTTCGTCGCCATTCTAGATGATGATGAAGCTGCACGAATGAGAGGTAATACATATATATATATATATATAGATATACCCAGATTTTACACACACACACACATATACCTTTTCTGATGGTGGTTGTGTTTTTTTTTTAAAATTGATTCTGTGATCACAGAAAGTCCTGGTGTGGTGTCTGTTTTCGAAGATAAAGGCAAGATTTTGCACACGTCACGTTCGTGGGAGTTTATGAGGCTTGAAAAGAATGGTGTCATTCATCCTTTGTCCTTATGGAAAAGGGCCAATCTTGGAGAAGACATCATCATAGCTAATCTCGACACTGGTAAAAACTAATTTCCATGTTTAATTTTTCCACTGTTTGATCGATCAACGGTTTTTTGCTGCTGCTTTGACAGGGGTATGGCCTGAATCGAAAAGTTTCGACGACAAAGGTTTTGGTCCCATTCCATCGAAGTGGAGAGGAACTTGCGATTTCGGAGGAAACAATTCAAGATCCCTTTGCAATAAGTACTAAATTCTTTCAAAAAGTCTCCTCAATTTCGGATCCAATCATCATCGTTTTGATCGATGCCATTGCAGGAAGCTTATCGGAGCCAGGTACTTCAACAAAGGCTTTATGTCGAACGCCGGTGCTCTCAAGTTTAATTCGACGTATAATACAGCTCGGGACACCGAAGGACACGGCACGCACACTCTCTCCACCGCCGGCGGCAATTTCGTCGCCGGAGCGAGCATCTTCGGCACCGCCAATGGAACAATAAAGGGCGGGTCACCAATGGCCCGAGTTGCATCCTACAAAGTCTGCTGGCCGCCGACCAAGACAACTGCCCCATGTTATGAATCAGACATCATGAAAGGCTTCGACACCGCCATTTCTGACGGCGTCGACGTCTTGTCGGTGTCTTTAGGCGGAGAGGGCCCCGCCGAGTACCTCGACGACGCCATCGCCATCGGCGCCTTCCACGCTGTGATGAAAGGTATTCCGGTGGTCGCCTCCGCCGGAAATACTGGTACAGATTCATCCGTCACGAACGTCGCGCCGTGGATTATTACCGTCGCCGCAAGCTCTATTGATCGGGAATTCGAGGCCAGTGTTAAGCTCGGCGATGGAACTGTTCTAAAGGTAGGTTTTCTAATCATCTGTTAAACCCTAATTTTTTCCCCAAAATTTATCCTCAATGTTTCCAGGGATCGAGCCTCTCCAAACCATTGCCGGACACTAGAATGTATCCTCTCATCACTGGTGGTCAGGCCAAAGCTGCCAATGTGTCTGCTAGGGTTGCGTACGAACTTCCACCTGGACTTCCATTGTCGTCTTCTTCCTTCTCTGGATAACTTAATTAATTGCTAATTCACAGGATGCTCTGTGGGGAAAACTCGTTGGATCCTGAGAAGGCTAAGGGGAAGATCGTGATTTGCCTGAGGGGCATTTCTTCGAGAGTGGATAAAGGGGTTGAAGCAGGCCGCGCAGGTGCTGTCGGGTTTGTTCTTTGTAATGATGCTGCCAATGGCGACGACATCAGTGCTGATACCCATTTACTTCCTGCAACTCATTTAAGTTACAAAAATGGCGTTTCCCTCTTTTCTTATATCAATGCGACCAAGTATGTACCTCAATTTCTGTACCATTTTCTTTTCTTTTTATTATTATTTTTTTTTGGGTATCGAATTTTTCAAGTCTTCTTTTACAGGAAGCCAGTAGGGCTGATTACTCCTCCCACACCATTGTTGAACACAAAGCCTGCTCCACGTTTGGCTTTGTTCTCGTCCAGGGGCCCCAATCTAATCACGCCTGCAATTAATAAGGTTTTCAGATTGTCGAATGTAAATGTACACGGTAATGGTAGTTTATCTAATGGTGTATTGATTTGCAATTTGCAGCCCGACATTACTGCTCCTGGGGTCGACATCATCGCTTCTTACACTGAAGCTCAAAGCCCGACCGAATCCCTCTTCGACAAGCGTAGAACTCCTTACCTTGAATTGTCCGGGACGTCCATGTCCTGCCCTCACGTCGCCGGCGTGGTGGGATTGATCAGGCGCCTCCATCCTGACTGGAGCCCTGCTGCGATCCGATCGGCAATCATGACGACAGGTTGTCATTGATTTCAGAAACCCTAAATTTCAATTTTGTTCAATTTGATTCTTCATTCGCTTGCTAATAAATCTCCGGCGATTACCAGCGAGAACGAGGGACAACACAGTGCGGCCGTTGGTAGACGCCGGCGGCAGGAAGGCGACGCCATTCGGGTACGGGTCGGGTCATATCCGCCCTAACCGGGTCTCCGACCCGGGACTGGTCTACGACCTAACAGTCAATGACTACCTCGACTTTCTCTGCGCCGCAAAGTACGATGAAGACGTAATTCGGAGATTTTCCGGCTCCAAACACGCGTGTCCCGCCAATTTCAGCGTCATGGATTTCAACAATCCGGCGATCACCGTCCCGTCCCTCGCCGGCGGCCAGGTTACAGTGAGAAGATCCGTGAAGCTTGTGGGCAGCCCTGCAAAGTACTACGCCCGGGTTCGGAGCCCGTACGGGTATTCGGTTTCTGTGGAGCCGGGTAACCTTAATTTCGAGAAAACTGGTGAAGTGAAGGTGTTTAAGGTGACGATAAAAGCGTTGAAGCCTGTAAGTTCGTACAGATTTGGGGATCTGACGTGGACGGACGGCCGGCATTACGTGAGGACGCCGATATTGGTTGCCTCCGCCGTGCCGGAATAGTTGGACCGGGTTCGGTAATGATGTCTTTCTTGAAGGTGTGATCTTTGATTGTGTTATTAGAAGCTGAGAGACTACAGGGTTGTATTTTGTTTCCTGATTATTATTCCTTCCATTCTCATTTTAATAATTGCCAAGGATTTGTCTTATTGATACATATATTTTTGTCTAAAATTTTTACGTATTTAATTTTTATATTTTATTGAAAAAATAATTAATTTTGATATAATAATTTAAATAAATATATTATTAATATAATTTTTGAAAAAAAAATATTTATGTAATAAAAACGGTTTAAGAGATACAGATAAATAAATGAGCTAGCATTGCGAAACCCAACTCATATCCGCATTTCAATGAAATGATTAAAAAAAAATTATCATATTGGAGCTTCCATCTTCTTGCACCTTCCTACTTTGAGTGTAGCCGGAAAATTTCATCTGGTTGGGTTAAAAACTCAAACTTTTTGTCCTTGAATTCCAGCTATGTTTGATTTCAGTTCGTTTTAGACCTTTTGATTGTGGGGTGTCTTTCAACTCTTAGCAAATCAATTTCTTTGCTGTGATTGCGCTTGTTTTGGCAGCTTATTAACTCTAATTCGCTCGATTTTCAGAGGGTTCTCCAATCCTCATTATTCACTCATCTATTCGAGTTGGGTTTTCATTGTTGTAAGTTTCACAAACTACTTTCCTTTTCTGAATTTCTCAATCTATATCGTCTGGGCTTGAGTCCCTCACTGGATTTGCCCTTATTCATGTGTCTAAGGGTAAAAAATTCCGGCTCATTCTCATAGCTGAAGCGTTAGGGTTTGATTGTGGGATGTTCGGAGGTCGAGGCTGAAGCATAAACGATGAAGATGAAACTCAGGAAATCAGTGCTTTTCTTGCTGTTGGTGACGGTTCTTGCGCCAATTGTTCTGTACACAGATACTCTTGGATCGTATTTCACATCATCTTCTTGTAACATTCGTTGTTCCTATTTCAATCTTTATTAAAAGAGTTAACTGGTTCCTGTCTAATTGATTTGTGTTTTTCCTTTGTGTTTTTATAGCTCGGGATGCATTTGTAGAAGATATTTCAAACGTAGTAAGTTTTGCCCACTTTGCTTTTATATACTTTAATAATTTTTGGTGAAGACTGAAGAGGGAAAGTTTACTTCTTGGATGTTCTGTTTGTAGATGTATGCTGGTGAAATCAGGCCATTAAATGTGCTACTCACTGCAGGTGTTTGTTACTTCTTGTTTATTTCTCGAATACACAGTATGGAATCTTTAAACTGATGAAAGTTATGCAACTTGATTAACAGAGGATGGGTTTTCGACTTTATCCTCTTTGAGAAGTAGCGGCGTTGACAACCATTCTTTGGATGATCATCCCTTGAGACAGGTGACACTGGTGGCTGCAAGGGAGGATAATTCGATGAAAAATGAACCAACTGGGGATGTAAGAGGTGGGGTTAATTCAAATGATCAGCAGCATTACAAAGGCTCATCTGATAATGAGTCGGGGAAAATGGTAAGGGTATGTGCTAGCACTCCTGCAGGTTAATTATGTCTCATATGTTTGTGGTATTAAGCATAGTTAGGAAACTAGTTATCGGTATTGTATTGTTATATTAATGTTGTTGAAAGCTGCTGAGGTGTTCAATGTTATATGGAAAGATTTTTTAGTTAGGTGATTCAACTGTAAATATTTGTTTGTTCGATTACCTATGTAAGATTTCGGAGATTTTTTTGTTGGGAGATTTAAGAAGACTTTATGCTGTCTACTATTTTTGCACTACTTTCCAAATTTTTTATTTGTTTATTGTAGGAAGTGAAGCATCTACTACAGTCTTCCGATATATCTAGTAAAGATACTTCAAGAGAACAAACGAGGGCTATGAGTGAGAAACTGAGAGAAGAAACAGCACTGCCGGATGTTCGCATACGTCAGCTTAAGGACCAGCTGGTTCGAGCCAGAGTTTATCTGTCGCTTTCAGGGACTCGAAACAATGCTCACTTTATAAGGGAGCTTCGTGTGCGTATTAAGGATATTCAGCGAACACTTGGAGATGCCACCAAGGATTCTGAGCTGCCCAAAAAGTGAGTTGTATTTTACACACGTGTTTCATCAAATAACTTTTACATGTGAAAGCTTGTCGCAAATGGAAGATTTGTGTTGATATTTTTCTTTATCAGTTTTGGTTTTGACCGAGTAGTTTTAGCTTCCCAATAATCGGATTTTTGGTTGAATGTAGTTCTTTAGAGAAGTTGAAAGCGATGGAGCAAACATTGTTAAAAGGCAAAGGCATACAGGATGATTGTACCGCCATGGTAAAGAAACTTCGTGCGATGATTCATCTGTCTGAGGAACAGCTCCGAGTCAACAAGAAGCAGACTTTGTTCTTGACACACCTAACAGCAAAGACAACTCCTAAAGGGCTTCACTGTCTTCCTCTGCGACTTTCAACTGAATATTTCATGCTGAGTTCGTCTCAACAAGATTTCGCCAACAAGGAAAAACTAGGCGATCCTAACCTGTACCACTACGCCTTGTTTTCAGACAATGTCTTGGCTGCGGCAGTTGTTGTGAACTCAACAATAACCAATGCAAAGGTGCAATAGTTATTGAATCTAAAGATTTTCATTTATTGATCTGTCTTGGAAGCCTATTACAGTTCAATTTGATACTGATTTTTTGGTGTTTTCTACCGAGCAGGATCCTTCAAAACACGTCTTCCATGTTGTCACTGATAGACTTAACTATGCTGCCATGAAAATGTGGTTTTTGGCGAATCCTCCAGGCAAGGCCACGATACAGGTTCAGAATGTTGAAGAGTTCACTTGGTTAAATTCAAGTTACAGTCCTGTTCTTAGGCAGTTGGGGTCTCCCTCCATGATTGATTATTACTTCAAAAGTCGTCGCGGTGCTGCATCAGATTCAAACCTGAAATACAGAAACCCCAAGTACCTCTCCATCATGAATCACCTTCGGTTTTACCTACCTGAGATCTTCCCAAACCTGGGCAAGGTTTTGTTCTTAGACGATGATATTGTGGTCCAAAAGGACCTCACCAACCTCTGGTCTCTTGACCTGAGGGGTAAAGTTATTGGAGTGGTAGAGACATGTGGAGAGAACTTTCATCGGTTTGACCGTTACCTCAATTTTTCGAATCCTCTGATTTCTGAAAGGTTCAGTCCCCGTGCCTGTGGTTGGGCTTTTGGGATGAATATCTTTGATCTGGACAAGTGGAGGAATCAAAATATTACTGAAGTTTACCACAACTGGCAGAACTTGGTAAGTTACATTTATTTTCAGCGGTCGACTCAATTGCATGGAAATAAATGCATATGCAATTATACCTGTCTAAGTATGCCGAATGAGATCTGAATGAAGTTGAGGCATTTTAGATTGAGTTGTGATGAAAATTTCTTGCATTATATCCCCCTGTGAATTTTTACTGAGCAAGAAACATCATATCTGACATTGAATATGTTTTTATGCTCAGAATCGGGACAGGCTGCTTTGGAAACTCGGGACTTTGCCGCCCGGTTTGATAACCTTCTGGAACCACACTTTTGCCCTTGATAAATCTTGGCATGCCCTTGGACTGGGGTATAATCCAAATGTATCACAGAAGGAGATCGAGCGGGCTGCTGTTATACATTATAACGGCAACTTGAAACCTTGGCTTGAGATAAGCATACCCAAGTTCAGAAACTACTGGGCAAAATTCATCGATTATGATAATCAATATCTGCGGGAATGCAACATTTCTCCATGAGCGACTTGTACCAGCGATTCACCCTCAGCTACGTTTGTGATGGCAAAGTTATTTAATGACGATTCTCCCTCAGCTATGTGAGTGATGGTGAAGCTATTTAAATTGCAACTACATGCCCTTCCTATTTTAATGTGTGAATAGGATGCTGCTAAGCTATTTAGTTATGTTTTCTTTAGTGGCGTATTTGTTGTTGGAAGCTGCTGCTGCAAGCTGTATGTTGTTGTACATGATCTGAGAGTGCAGTTGATATTCTTTTGTAGCTTGAATTCGACATTGTGCAGTTGCTGCTTTGTTCTCTGGATAAATTTTATATCAAAGCCTACATGTTCTACTGCTGAAGAACTAAGCCCAATGCCGACTCGATAAATCTGCGTCTACAGGTAGGGGCCCTAACAAATCTTGTAGGCTATGGGAACACTTGGATTACTCTGATTATGCTTCTTGACTTAGATTCCTCCTTGTGTAACAATGATGTGCTCTTTGTGCTTGTTACATCGAAAGAAAGATGCTGTGGTCGTCTTCAGTCACAAATTCATTATCAGGATCTTTGGACAGCCAAGTATCCCTGAGAAGTTCTTATTTCTGCTACTTTGGTATAACATTAACAGGAGAAGAAAGTTCATGGTGAGTCATTTACACTTAAAAGGCAACATCCAAGTAAATAAACCGTCGTTTTATTCAGCGTCCCCTTTCAGTATAAGATGTTTTTTTGTTCTCTAAAAGAGAAGAGGAATGGGAAGTTTTTGTAAAAGAGAAGCTGCATTGGTAGAACCTGCTTAGCAATTTGTTGTATGAGTTCAAATAACTGTTCCACTAGGAATCAGGGCATCCTTGACTACAGTAACAATGCCACTCTTGATGAAGTAGCCATCAGTCTCTCTAGCTGCTTCTTGCACGTCGTCGCTGTTAATGATCTGTTGGGATAAGTTAAAACAGGGCATCAAGAGCTGGCACATTGGGAAAACATAGGCTTCTGGTCTGCAGGAAATAGAATTTCTATGGAAGGGAAGAAGGTATTGAGGATCTAACCTTTACATTTTCTCCAATACGTGCATTTTTGTCGATAATTGCCCGTTTGATGTGCGAATTCTTGCCAATGCCAATGGGAACCCCTCCTTTGGCTGCCAGCAGCCTTCTATCTGCATCCGTCTGTCCAAATGGCATTTACAAGATTAAATCTGGAACATTGAAGCAAGTAAACTTTTGTTGCGAAAGAAAGGGTTGGCTGTGGCATTTACCTCATAATAGTCGGCTCCCATCAACAGGGTGTCTTCTATGATTGCACCCTCTGATATGCATGATCGAAGACCGATTACAGAATGATGTATTGTACAGTTCTGTGAATCGAAAAGTGAGCATTTTAAATTAGCAAACTGCTGTTGCTATCAGCATCCCGTTCTTCATATCCTATTCAACAATGCTGTATGGAAAACTCTTTAAATCAAGAAATTTACCTTTATGACACAGCCCTCACCGATGACACTGTCAGTAACATCTGCATTGAGCATTTTGGAAGGCGGCAAGTACCGTGGTTGTGTATAAATTGGGGCAGAACGGTCATAGAAACTGCATCGAACGAACCAAGTAATGTATATGTTTGCAGCCATAGTGAATGAAAAGAAGAGATGGGGAGAGATCAGCAGCACATGTTTCGACCCTGGTAAGAAACTATTAGCTTACCTGAAATCTGGCACTGGCTTTTTTGTTATCCCCAAATTGGCATTGTAGAATGCTTCAATTGTCCCAATGTCCTCCCAGTAGCCATCATACAGATATGCCTGAACCTGATCCATGAACAGCACATTTACTCGGATACACAAAGAAGAGCCAATCATTAGCTATGGTAAACACTCCATCTGTTAGTAAAAAAGATTAGATCCCTTCAGTCTTTCTTGTAAACAGTCACTTTTAATGTCTAACTGGGAAGAGAAACAATCTTTCCAAGTGATATCTGTGACTACATCCAACAAACAGTAATTCCACAAGCAAGACTTACCCTCATGCCGATTGAAGTAGCACCGGGAATGACTTCACTTCCGAAATCATTTGCGGCCGGAAAATTATCTTGCAGTAGCTTCATCATTACATTCTTACTGAAAACATAGATGCCCATGCTAGCAATGTATGGCATTTCCTTTGCTCTAACGTCGTCTAGACCTAAAATTGTTGTGTCAACCTTCCATAAAACAGACCAGAATTAAAAGATATCAGTAGATAGAATTCCAAAAGCACAGTGTTAAAGCCAATAAATGCATGGCGGAAGGTTGTACCTTCATGGCTTTCAGTTGATCTCCCTTTGGTTTCTCTGCAAATTCTATAATTCTTCCCTCCTCATCGATCTTCATTAAGCCGAATGCAGTGGCACGTTTTTCATCCATTGGTAGTGCTGCAACTGTTATATCAGCATCAGTTTCTCGGTGCGCTTGGATGAATTTTTCATAATCCATCCGATACAAGTGATCTCCAGCAAGAACCAGAAATTCAAGAACTTCATGTTCTTCAAAGAGCCACAAGTACTGCCTTACAGCATCTGCTGTACCCTAAAAGATGCCACAATATAGATTAGACAAAATAATAGGTACTGTTGTGAACACAAAATAAAATTGAAGTTTCCCCGAAAGCAATCAACACAACAAAGAAATATATTCACTTTGTTCCCAGTTTAGCCACACTATGCAGCTGCATTTTGAGGGTATCAGATTTAGCTAGCAAGTGATAACTTCGCCTATTCCAGAATTAGCTTATAGTTTTCCCTGGTTGCTATTTTCTAAAAAAGCCCGTATTTTGAAGCTAAAACTTCAATTTCCCCGGATGTGGTGCAGCAGCTGATGAAATGCTCACCCACCCCACCAAAACAAGGAGAGAAAAACATAAAGCAATAGGCGAAATAAGAGGTGCAAGCCCTGAATGTCTTACCTGGAACCAGTTTGGATTTTCTGGGCTTTGCTGGGCAGCAAGAACCTCAACAAATCCTTCATTCTTATAGCCACCCATGTTACTTGCATAGGCTCGTGACAAATGGCGATTAAGGGATGCAGAATTGAACTGAGTCAGTACATAGATCTTGGATATGTTGCTGTTCAAACAATTACTAACAGGGATGTCAATCAACCGATAATTTGCACCCAATGGAACAGCAGGCTTTGCCCTCTTCTTTGTAAGAGGATAAAGCCTTGTCCCAGCTCCACCTCCAAGAATGATGCCCAGTACACTCTGCATGAACAAGAAAAAAGAACTTGTATCAATTCACAAAAGGAATATTGGCTTAGAAGTTAGACATTGATCAAAAAAATGTGTTCTTGAATGCAAGAGTAGCCGCCAAATAGATTTAGCAATTACTATATATAAGCTAGCACCAATGGATAGATCAGAACTAAACATTTTCAGATGATTTAGGCAGAAGTTTCATATATTTACAGGAAATTCATGGCCACATTATGTTTTCGCATAGATCAGATAACATCATTCATTCCAAACGGTGGCATTATTTCAATAGATGCAAACCACGAGTAATGCTGATCAGATTGCAGTGAAAGACAGAGTGTAACATTAGCAAGAATTCAGACTGACATCTCCAATCAAATAATCGTACACACAGACAAGAATGGAAGAGATAATATACAGTGCTGGCGTCTGGGTCGAGACAGGTCTGAGAAGAACTGGAATCAGAGACAGCTTTCGGAGAAACAACGTGAGAAGGAAGCAATCCGAGCTTTCTGCTTAAACCATTGTTCCTTTCCAGATTCACACGTAAGGCACCTCCAAATATCTCCGATTTGGAGGAACAAACACTGTATTTACAATGCAATCTGGTCTGCCCACTGATTCCCGAAGAGGAAGACAAAGAGCGCTTCCCAAATACCACAGGAGATGACGATGCCACCGCCGCCATCTGCATTCCTTCCAAACCTCCAACACCTCAACGCTATTACCACGTACACTCAGATACAGGATTATTTCCGATATTGTAATAGATATCCAAATCGAGATCCTGCACTGGATACACACTGCTGAGAAATGAAGGAATCAGGATTGATTGGAGTTTAGATTGCGAATCAAATCGACAGAAAATCAGAGATATTGGCGTCCAGAAGTGTGCTTGGAAGTGTGTGTCGAGGAATGATCGAGATAATATCTTTTTGATAACAGACTCTTACACCTCGGGCCAATACACGCCACTGGTTTTAATTTTTTTATTATAATTTATTGTCCAAATATTCAAATCAACAACCATTCCTCTACAGATTTCGTCGTGTATTTAAAAAAATAATTATTATAATTAAGAACTATTTAACGTGCTATGTGACCCACAAATTAATCTTAAAAAAACAATAATTAGCTAGTCCCTTTCAAGAAAATGAGTTGTGCAATCAACCGTCATTATTTTAAGATTCCTTAAAAAAAAAATTAAATTCAATTGTAATTGATTAGTGCCAATAAATATTAAAGATTATTCACGCTAATTGGCATCACAAAACTTCTGATTTGAAATAGCCTAATAAACGGCACGCGCCGTGCACGTGGATGTGCCGTTACATTGTTGGATTTGATATTATACTGAAAGTGAAAATATTTGTAAGGATTTTATTTTTTTCAAAAAATAGAAAATTTAAATATCTGTAGTATATACGTCGATGTGTAATTAATGTGGTGAGCCACGTAGGTATGGCGTCTTGCGTATTCAGTAACTGCACACAACCGTACCAATATATAAGCAGTGCAGGGGCGGTTCACGTTCTCCGTCCCTTTTTAAATTGAATCTTCTCTGATTATCAATGGCCGCAGTTCGATCTGCTTCGCTGACAGTCGCAGTCGCGACCTGGTTTATCCTGCTCTGTCCAGCGCTCATTTCCTCTGCAGAGGAAGCCAAGGAATTAGCCTCGCAAGTGTGCAGGAACACGACGGATTTCTCCTTCTGCCAGGACGCAATCTACGCTGATCCCCGCGCTCCAGGCGCCAACCGCGTCGTCCTGGCCTACATCGCTTTCGGAAAGGCGTACGCTAACGGAACAGATACTAGAGCATACATTGCCTCGAGGTTAACATCCGGCGGTGCTAATGAATCTGAAGGTGTGTTGACTGGTATGAAGAACTGCTTGACGAAGTATGACGAGGCGGTGCAGACGCTGGCGCAGATACTAGGCGACTTGGATTCGGAAACGTATTATGAATTGGATAAACGGTCGCTGGAAGTCGGAAGATTTCCGGCGGCGTGCGAGGAGGGTTTCAAGGTCGGTGCATCTCCGGTAAGCCAGAGGAACAGTAACTTGATCAAGCTTATGAATATCTGTTACGTTGTTTCGAAGCTTTTCTTATACAATTGAATTTTCATTTTATACCTCTTTACTTTCACTTAAATAATTGTGCATTCTGACTATTTGTTGATAAAATATCAAATGAGAATTGTATTCAATTTGGATGATGTTCGAATTATTCGAATATGTTTGCTTTCAATTTATCGCCATTCCCAACGCGTTTCCAAATTCAATAAGGCTTCTCCGGTTACTTAGTTTGCTTAGCTTTCGTGACTTGTCTTATTGAATTTAATTTGCTAACAATAACAAAAAACTATTATTCAAAAAGAAATTAAACTACTTGTACAGTGGACAGAACGATTCAGGAAAGGTTAAAAATAGGAGTAAAGATATAGTCTAAATCTGTAGCATCCAAAAGAATTTTGCACCTGACAGACAACCTCCGACATCCTACAATCAATTCCATCCTCCAACTCTAGTTGCAATCCATCAGTTCCATGCAATGCAGGCTTTGTTTTCGGCACTTAGGTCAGTTCATTATGCGCTATATATATATACATAATACATATATATTAGAACTGGTGAAATTGTTATGGCTGTTGGCATTGGCAACGAAGGAGATGGACGCAGCACGTCCGTAGCTGCAGTCCCCAACTCCCGATCAGTGACGGAAGGATCAACAGTGGCGAAGAAGGCTCGGATTGGCTATAGATTGGTTAGAACATATTCTACCAGTTAATAATGTATCAGTTAAAATTAACCCATAAAGTCTTGTTTTTGCCCTATGAATTTGACTAATTCTGCTCTTCGTGTTCTGCACCTATAGCTCGCCTTGCAACCGATTTATATATGAAACATTGTTACCAAATCCAATAAAATAGTAATTTATTTCAGTAAAATAAGCAGAATAGTAATGGAGTGATGCGACGGGGTACGCCCTCCAGACGGGGGCGATTATTCCCGAGAATATTCCGTGGCCGTGCCCCGCCCGGTCGCTGTCGTCGTCTACGTCAGTTTCCACATAATTTGTCTGTCTTCAGCATGAATGTTTTTGTACTTATCATTAGCCCTAATTAATATCTTCTGGAATAGCGGCGGTGATATTTGCATGGTTGAGGAGAATCGAGCGTCCATGGAAGCCAATCTCGGCTGTGAATCGTTGGTCTAGGCCCTGCGAGTGGTCCCGCTTATTTATGATAATGTGTTTGATTGAGCCGGCGAAGACACCTCCGACTCTGCGCTGCCCCTCTAAGTAAGTGCTTTGTTAAATAAATTCGTGCTATGCATATATTGCCATTACATGGATCTCAAATGAAGAAGAAGAAGACGATGATTATTAACGAAGGTTTGAGTTAGGGTTCCAACAATTGTGATTATAAAGCGTGATGCAGTATTCATTAGCATACCTACTTACTTACCTACCTACCGCCTGTGCTTCATTTTCACGTGTGGCTTTTTTACTTGTGTAGGAAACTCAAAATCAGTGCCATTTGAACGCCACATTCTCTTCACTGCTAATTAGGTCTGGTCCATTCTGCGTCGTCATCCGGTGAATTGATGTTCAGATATTTGCAGCTGAGAAGTGTATAGATCTGGTTGGTATGGCTTTTTTCTTTTCTTTTCTTTTTTTCCTTCTTCCCTTTTTTTTTTTTTTTTTTTTTCTGGATTTAAGACTGACATTTCTGAAATTAGTAACTGCTTTTTCGCTCGGTAGCTTGAAGTTTGCTCAACTCCTGTTCCTTCATACACATCTTTGCATTTCTAAAGTTTAGCATATTTTGTAAATGGTATAATTGATAGTGGAAATTTCCTTTTATCTTCTGGAAGAAAAGAAAATTTTATGTGCTACAACAGTTATGCTTTGGTTTCAGGGCTGAATTATATCTTGACATCCAGGTCAATAGGCTAATTCAAATGCTTCCATAGTTTAGGTTCCTCCCGCGATGATAAGTTGGAAGGGGGGTTTAAATATCCCCAATGTCATGTTTTTATTACACATTATTGAATCAGATTACTAAAATCATCATGATGTTGTTTTAGCTCTTTTAATTTGATGATGATAGATTTGTGTTTTTCCATTATTTTATGGTTCATTTCATTTCTTTGGATGATATCAAGGTTAAATGAGTTTGGTATACTCTCTCTGTGCTTTATTAACTTATCGAGAACTGAAAATATAAATGGGTTAGCACATGGTTAGAGTTCTGATGACTACACACTTCTTTTCTTTAATACTATTCCATAATGATTTTCTTCCCCAAGTAAGATCATCTAAAATACTTTCTTGACTTCTGCATTACCACGTCTTATGAATTCTAATTGTTTATTTATTTTTGATACCATAGATGTTCAAAAAATGCACAAGCTTGCGCAACTGTGGTTTTCAGCAATAGAGCCTTTTGAAACAAACCATTAGACTGTGATACACAGCGTGATGGATCAGGCTGGTAGTAATAATGTGCAAAACAATGCGAATTTGTTCTCTAAGCAGCGGCTTCGATGGACGAACGAGCTTCATGAACAATTTGTTGGTGCTGTGGCACAACTCGGCGGACCAGACAGTGAGTTGTTTCACTTTTGGTTGCAATACCTTGGCCCTGCATCTCTATTGGAATAAAAGAATATGATGATACTAGACATGAACTCGCAAGTATATAAGATAACGTTAATTTTTTGTTATCAGGAGCTACACCTAAAGGTGTCCTCAGAGTTATGGGAGTCCAAGGCTTAACTATCTACCATGTCAAAAGCCATTTGCAGGTATATATATCTTGAAACTTCACCTTACTTACATGGTCGCCCATTTGTAATTTGCACTAATATTCATTGTCCCATCCAGAAGTACAGGCTTGCCAAGTATGCTCCCGACTCTTCATCCGATGGTAGGTTGTTATGCTATACTATCTTCATAATTTATGGTGGAGCAATTTACCATACTTATGTAGCCATAAATTTACTTAAAATTGTGGTCATCGGACTCATTCTTGTTTCACTTTTTCTGATGTATAAGGTACAGTGGGTGTGAAAAAAGAATTTGAAGGCCTACTTGCTAACTTGGATGGTTCACCGTAAGTTGAATCTTCTTTCATTGTATTCATTCAGGCCATCTATTGATGTATACAATCATTAGCTCCGTTTCGTTTCTTTATGTATATTATTCTGGTCGTGCTATAACATTACTCTTTTTGCTTAAAGTGGGATGTGCATAACTGAGGCCCTCAAGTTGCAGATGGAGGTTCAAAAGCGACTGCAAGAGCAACTCGAGGTATACTCTGCTTTCATTTCTTCATTCAATGGTTTATGCATAAAATGATCAAATTATTTGGGAGATTGTTAAGGAAGTTGCATCAAAGAAGGTGCATCCTATAACTTGTTCATATTTATCATCTATGGTTCATACGACGAATTTTTAATTTAGCCAGGAGCTGAATATGGTTAATTTTGCACTTCACTTTTGAGAGGCACGCACGTATTAGTCACTAAAATGTTGCCCTTGAGAGCCTAAAAAGCTCAGTGATGAGGAATGTATGAATTTCTTGAAAGTGCTTTGTTCATGTGAAATTACGCATTCCATTGAACTTCCGATGGATCTTACAGGTGCAGAGGCAACTGCAGCTCCGGATAGAGGCCCAGGGGAAATACTTGCAAAAGATGATCGAAGAGCAACAGCGCCTGAATGGAGTTCTTTCAGAACCACCAGGACCGGGAATCTCTGCTGCTGTCGCCGAGGGAACTAATCCAGAATCCGGTAATAAACCTGAACCACCCACCCCTGCCCCAGCTTCGGAAGCACCCTTTCTAAACACACCAGCCAAAGAACATCCTTCTGCTAAGAGTGCTTCCGTAGAGGAATCTTTCACGTCCCATCATGAGCCACCAACCCCTGATTCTAGTTGGCATCTAACTTCATCAGTCGATTGTGCAACTGGTGGGAGTTCCAAACGAAGTTTAGCAGTTGTAACTCAGAGGTAGGTAGTAGCTGATCAGTTGTTGTTCGAGCCCAGGGAGTCGAGCTCAAGTCCCTCCCTGGACTCAACAACGACAACCTCTTCAGTTTCCTTGACTAGGATGGTAGTTTGGCTGTGCACAACTATTTGTTAGTTACTACAGCTACAGGTTTAGTGACAAGCGTAGAACACTGCTTGTGTGTTTGTAGGTTGTCACAGTGCATTTACCTTGAATAACTTCAAATGTATTTGGCCGTTTACAGAATGGTTTCAATATATTGCATTTTAACAATAAAACACACACTAGTTTGAAGAAATCACACTGCTGAAATGACTACAATCAATGAAATTCCACTCTTGTTTCTTTCTATTGCATTGTTAACAGAAATGCAATTGTTGACCAATACAACCACAACTGGATTAAGCCCAGACCGAACCGGCTAGGCCTAAAATACATCAACTAGGATTTCCTTCACAACACAACTGAAAAATAAAGAAAACCTGCATATTAGAGGATACAATAAACTAAGAAAAAGCACAAGTGAGAATGGAAAATGAGATTAGGGAATATGGAATTCTACTCTATGATACAAATTGAATGATGGTAGCAGTCAGTCAGGAGGAGCGATGTCTCCTATGATTAACTCTCTTGAGAATGCAAAGACGGATACGCTGGCTAAGAGCCTCCAGCTTTTCGAATTTCTCACGCTTGGACTTCTTTGCACTCGAGGAAGCTTTCTTCTTTTTCTTGCTGTTTTCCTTGGAAGAGTTTAATGCACTTGCTTCTGAATTCCGAAGGGGTGTTGCAAGCACCTTTATAGCTGTCTGGAAGTGTACAATGTAATCTTTAAGTAAATCATAATTGGATGAGAAAAGGAGGGTATGGTAATAGCTGTTTCGATTTTCCTATTGGAATACATAAGGGGGAAAATAGGCATTGAGAGAAACCTGATCATGATTGCTGGTACTAGTACAATTTATAGATGCATCATCACTCCCCAGAGATGAGCACCTTCCCCAACTTTCTCGATTCGAGCTTCTGGGAGAGCAACACTCTTCATTTTGACCACATTGCTCGTCCTAAAGAATTTGAAGTTTGTGAAATTTAATGAATAACAACAAAGAAATTTCTGTGATGATTCAAACTAGAAGCCACAGATGTCAAACCTGTGGAGCTGATGTGCTGTTGCCATTAAATTCGGGATCTTCACCCAAAGAATCCTGCAAAACAGAAGAAAAAAAAAAGTTACTTTCTTCAAATGCAAGCTAGTTAATTCGGCAACAACAGGACTATATTTTCTAATATGAAAGCAATGTAGTAGTACATAAAAACTGTTACTGCAATAATGAGTTTTAAAATTTTCAATATGGAGAAGGTTTAGTAAATTTACATTACAAACAGGTGCAATGTCAGAGAGGAGCTCCCCCACAGACTTTGTTGTCGAAATACTGCGTGGTGCAGAAGAAGAACTTGCTGCATCAACACTGACATTTCGAAGCCCAGCAATTATCTCATATAATATACTCTGGGGAAAAGAAGAAACACCATCATCAAAAATATGCGTTGCAGAAAACTGTAAGAAAATAAATAAAAATGGTAAATTACAAGGGGTCAATGTTAACTGGAAATGTGTTGTTCCAAATATCTGGTATAGAGTATAGATTAATATCATATGACATTAGTAATGCCAAATAAACTACTTATAATAGAATGAATTCCACAAAAGATACTTAGTACAGATCATTATCAAAGAAACTGCATCTTGTGGTGCGTGGAATAATAAATGTAATATAAACCTGCAGCTTCAGTGCATCTTTTAGGTGGAACACCTAAAGCACTTCAAACTTGGTATAGAGTTGAATGACCCAAGTAAATAAATTAAGACGCATGAGTGGATAAGATTTTTTTTTAAACACTAGAGTTTAGTCATGCATACGACAAAGTGTAATGTGAAGAATAATTTACCTCTTGCATATCAGCACCAACCTTGATATCCCCCAGATCATAATATTTTTCAATCTTTGCTGAATATGGAGACCGAAGTCGAGGAGGGCGAAGAACATTGTAGAAGAAAATTGACACGGAATCATAATAAAATTGAGGCCGAGATGAGTTGTGGTCACCATCAAACTTGATGATATTTTTGTCACCCTGCATAAAGAATAGACATAGAATCATAATAGTTAACTGTAGCCCGAGAAATTATCATTTGATGCAGTGAGGGTTCATAATGAGAGAGAGAATATTTTCACACCACATATGACTTGAAGATAGCATCGCAATGGTGAGGATTAATAAATTTGTCGTCTTTGGCATGTCCAAATAAAGCAGGAATAAATGTCTTGGGTGCAACCTGCCAGTTAAAAAGTTGAAATGTATTATAATATAAAAAGGTTAGAGTCTCTAAATTTGGCAGATAAAACTTCAAAAGTAGTGTGCACATGAAGGTGAAGGACCAAAATAAAAATCACCAAAATCCCATTAGTATGTAAAGACCTGTATGCAGTCAAGTCGCATGATATCAAATTTGGCCTTCTTCTGGATTACTCGGCGCATGTACTGGAGGGCCATCTTAACCTGTAACACAAAGTGATTGTGTTGGTATTATATTCTTAAGAACATTTAAAAGTATAGATGTTAGAGTTATTATAACTTATAAGCAACTTGAGGAAGATAATCCCGCTTACAGTAAATTTGGGGAGTCGGATTTTATAGACTTCTGCAAGTTCCAGCATGAGATTGAATAAATTAGAAAAGGCACTGTCCAAAACCATTCCAGCAATAGAAGGGTCTTCTGCTCCATAAAGAAGGCTGTGACAGATACAGATAGGTTAAAGGGTAGAGTGGCAGGTTTTGTAATCTGGTAAATTTGGGAAGATGTATGTGATATAGCAATATTTTAACAAAATTAAATTTGTCAAAGAGGGTCACCAACCTTGTCACCGCACCCATAGATCTCCCCCACAGACCAATACGAGATACTTTCTCATTGCTTCTCAAATATGATATCACAACCTTGAGGTCATTTTTCTGTAATTGGAAACGAAAATTTGTCAGTTGATAATTGTACAGCTCAAGAAGAGGCAAAGTTTAGAATAAAATAAAATAAAAGGTGAGAGAAAAAGCACACCTCGTGCCAACCCAGACTAACATAATCTCCATCAGACAACCCAGAACCTGAAAAATCAAGAGTGAATACTGTGATATTTGAAGGCAGAAGAACCACAGCTGCCTCATTTGCATCCGCTCGACATCCACTGCATGATAAGAAACTAGACACATAAGTTTCTGGACCTCAAAACCAGCAGTAAGCAATCAACTATTCTTACAAATATATCCACATCTAATATAACTGCTATATGCATATAATGCATGTGAATACTTCAACAGAAGGTCGGCTTCATCTGGATGGAGCTTCAACCTTGGTACCAAATAAGGGATTTCATGCCTTTTCATATCAGAACAAAAATTAGAACCTGTTATACATTCAAACTCAAAGCCCAAATCCAACATGGAGATCAATAATACCAAAACACATGATTTCACAATAGGACAACAGGACCAAGTAGGGTCTTTTCTTTATTTTTTTTTTATCAAAATTTAAGTAGTGTTCTATAGGTAAAGTTGTATCAAATGCCCAGTGCCCAACATTTTCATAGAACACTTGCAACTTGCATCTGCTAGAAGATAATCTCCGAGCTTTACCCACATTTACTAAAGGAACACTGTTTTCAAAATAGCATCCAACAGCAAAAGTACATTAGAGTAATCTAGTGACTTGTGAAAGAATTTGCATATTCATGACTTCCATGCTTTCTTAATGGCCATACCTCAAGTTCTTACAAGTATATGAATTCTTGCAGGTTCTCAAGGCTAAATCAGACCTAACTCTTTTAACAGATAATTCTTTAAAGCCACAAAAAATAAATAAATAAATAAATAAAATTAAGGTTACTCTAGGAATTTGTCTGTTTGGAGATTCAAATCAGTCTCAAACTATTCACCATACTTTTCCTCTCATAACCATCAAATTAAACATTTGTTTTTCATTTATAAGATTACATCGAAAACCTATTTTCCATTCAAAACATCACATCAAACACTTATTTATATCCTATTAAAGACAATTTCAATTCAAATTTTTACAATTCTCAAACCACCATCCGAAAAAAGCCCTAATGTTATCAGTTTCATCATTATTCAACCAGTAAATCAAATCACAAACAGCCCCATATAGGCTCCAGAGGACCAATAAATGGAAACTAGTAATGTGAGAGTAGAGGAGATGACATAGCTAGATGTTATGGAACTCTGTAAACGGATTAACATATTGGATAGACAACTATCTGGTATACTACTGATTGCAGGCTATGCAGATATAGTAATGTAGTTACATAATCTACTTTGTGAACGACAAGAGCATACCTATTCCCATGACAATATATAACACAAGGTAGAGGAGAATCATCTGGGAACTCTGAAGGAACATAGTGGCTACATCTCAAGGTATGTCCCCGTTCATTTTCAAGCTGTAAAATATTGAGCAGACTATATACTTTCAAATTCTTAAAACAATCAGATAAGGAACCATTAAATATAATGCAAGAAAGAAGTGTTGGTAACTGATGCCCATACTTGCCTCAATGTCTTCTCTTTTGTATTTTCTACCTCCAAGAGAAAAATCCTTTTCCCATAGATACTGATCTGGGTTATAGTCAGCCCTGTTTCACAGCAAAGGGAAAAAACTATAGAACTTAAGAATGTAGCTGACATACTAGGGAGTAGGTAGTTGTACTTTATGCAAACACTACGAATGAATAAAAATTTGCTAACAATAAAGGAAAAGCACAGCAAGAGAACAAACAACTATACACTACTGGAGCAGGATACAGATTACAGTCTCTTAAAGTTAGGCCCATCCCATTGAATCATATTCCACACAAGAAAAGTATACAATCCATGAAGGGCCATGTTCATAGTCACTAAGATAAATCAACAAGTACAAAGAAGTCACTAAGATAAGCCAACAAGTACAAAGATATGCATTCTTCCTTATATTTAAGGAGATACAAAGAAATCAAAGAAAAGATAGCAGTAAATGCTATCTATGCCGTTGAAAGTTCAAATCAAAATGATCTTTTCTAAAGTCAATATGTGGCGGATTCCCAACTACCTAAACCAGGCCCAAAGTTCATGCATATAAGGCCTTAATTTTTCGACGAGTTAAAAATGCATCCACTAAACAAATAGACAATAACTCCTCAACCAGGGAACTTTTGTGTAGTTGTTATCTTGTTTGATCTACTGAAGAACTTGTTAAAGATGAGTCCTCTTCAGTCCCTCTGTCCAGTTGGGGGAGGTATGACCAAATAGTTCAACAAACTAAGTATGGAAAATATGAAACTCCATAATTTGACTACTTCACAGACTCAAATTGTAAACATACACACATATAGCATTTTTTGTATTTTCTGTTTTCAGAAGGAAATTACTGAGATATAAACAAGGCAACTGGAAATACGAAAAAACAGCTAAATTATCAATCATCTACTCGCAGTTGAGAGAACACCACTAAACAGGAAATAAAATTCTAGCATTTAACTAAAACTAATACAGAATTACTGTGTGGGGAAAAAATAAAGAATGAGTAAAGTACAGCGAAAAGAAAGCTGAATGAAGAATCATACCTTGGCGGCCTAATGACAAAATTGATAAATTGATCAATCATCTTGGTAACTCAGGCAGCCACTTGACGTGATACATCTACCCCACATTGCAAAAACATGATGCCCTGCTTCTGTTATCTTATATTTAGATAGGTTTATCGAATTAAGTCTCGAAACCCTAAATCGTCAAACTTCTCCTCATATCATACAAAGGTATTTCGCGCAAGCAGCTGCACCACCACCAGCGCCACAGCTATCTAAAGGCTAAAATGCGAAAACCCTATATCCTGAGCTAAAACACGAATTGATAGCTAATTGCTGGCAATTCTAATGACCTAAAGATCCAACTGCTTTGATGCCTTACAGAAATCTTATATGTTCTATATGAAATTTACAAGAAAGAATAGCCGTAACGTCTGCCAATCAAACCGACAAAAAAAAAAAAAAAAACGAATTTAGCTTGACATAAACAGATCTCGAAACCTAAACTCCCAAAAAGAAAAACTACAAGCTTTTTTCACTTAAAACGGAAGAAACCCTAAGCAACAAATCCAAAAACGAGCGAAAAAATCAACACCACGATCTAAAGAACGGAAATTCTAAACCACACGAAATCACGACAAAATACAACGAACCATTATCAGCCGAGCACAGAATGCTAAAAGCTAAAAGAAAAAAGCGGAATAGAAAAAGACCCAACTTTTCAATTTTTCCTACACTTAAACGAAAAAAAAGAAAAAAAAAAGACCTATCCGTCCGCAATTTCGCAATTCAAAAACGAAGATTCAAAGAAAGAAGCAGACGCATTCAGGGAATCTCCAGCCAGCCAACAACGACGACGACGACAAATGCAGACCTACTGACCACTGAAGAATAGAGCTTAGCTAGAACGTCGGCGACGGTGGCGGAAATGGGCAGGGCAGGCAGCTAGCGAAACTGCTCCTGCTTCTTCTACTCGTGACATGTGATGTGTGTGGTGCTGGCCGGAAAGGAAATAACTGCGTTACATGGAGGACGGACCACGCTTTCTCATAAGACACCTTAATGGCTCATGATTTGAAATTTGTCGTTTTGCACGCATACATTACTTGCTGCCTGCTTCTTTCTTATGACAACCTTAAATTCCAATTACACGCTATTTCCTATTTTCCCGTTACATATTTATAGTGTTTTGAATAAGATATTGATACATGCATAATATTTATTTATTTAAATAATAGATACTAGTGTATATGTTATTGTAATTTGAAGCAAGTATAATGAAAAATACCATTGTTTAGCTGCGGATTACCATGTCATAAAATAAAATATATTTTAGATTTTTAGGTGTATGTATGTTTCATAAATTACGATTACATAATAATTATTTATTTATTAATTAATTAATATAAAGTAATACTAGTATATTATATAATCTCTGAATAGCTAATGCCATTAGCGCTAATACCGAGTGAAGTAAACAAACAAACAAATAAACCACCACTTCAGTTCAATCATTGTTACACAAATTAATTGGCATTGGTTTTGCCCTTTCTTCCTTAACCCCAACCCAACCAAATCCCTTTGCTTTAAAACAAATTGTATAATAATATATTTATAAATCAAAGGGAATCTTAACACACATGCACCCACTGCTACTAATTCTTATCCCATTGATAATTAATTAAATTAAAGATTAACAATCATAATAATAATAATAATAATAATAATGGGATGCCATGCCAAAGTGAATGAGGCCAAACAAAAGGGTGCATGTGCATGTGAATGTGATGGATGCTCTCTGATAAATTAACTCTACCAAAACTTATATATGTATATGTATACGTCAGTGAAGTGATCAGTGCAATTCCCTTCACGCAAAGCAATTTTCGTTTGTGTTTGTATTGGTGGCTGCTTCAGCTTCGGCTTCAGTTTCGTCATTGTCTTCATCATCATCTTCTTCGTGAGATCGTTTTTCGGCATTCATTGTTGTAATGTGTGTGTATCCAGAGGTGGCAAAAGTTGGTAAAATATGACAGTCAGATACGAATTTGATATGGAATAATTGAATTTTGATTCAATTATGTATACAAACTCGACGCGATAATAAATAAGTCGGGTTAGAATTAATGTCTTTAATTCGAACCCAACACAATATGAATATTAATTAATATATTTCTTATATATGTAAAATAATTTTAATTTAATAATATGTGAAAAAATTATTAATTTAATTGAATATAATCTAAATATATTATTTTTAATAGTTTTTTACTATTTATTATGTATGGAAATACGACTATTTTATATTGACTTAATGACCATTAGTTTTTCTAGGGATTGATTATATTTTGATTTGTAAAATTTAAATGTTATCATTTTTTTTTTAAATAGGTAAACGAATAGATTCATGTTAATCGGGTTGGATTTGGATCATCTCATTTGCTTAAAAAATTATTAAACAAGGTTAACTGATAAGGTTTGGATTGAACTTGACCCGTTTTAAAACTCAGTCCGAACTTGTTTGCTTGCACTCACCATCCCACAAATCACTTTCAACTATGTTTGTATTTATTTATTCATGTACTTTGCGGCATCAACTTTAATTAATTATTATTATTATTTTTTTTTTATAATGTAGGAATTCGCAGTCGGTCAAATGCATTTTTAGTAAATTCCGACTGAATTTAATATCTTCCAAATTAGGCTCGATAAAACAAATCACATTAGGCAAATCATGTATGACAGATATCAACTTTAATTTTCTTAACAATATAAAGGGTTGATTAGTTTCTATTTGAAACAAAAAATTACTATTATTCGATGCATATAACTTCATCTCACAAAATATCATGTTAAAATACTATTTAAATTAAAATTCAAACCAAATATTCAATTTCAAGCCAAATTTAAACAATCCCCTTAAGATAATGGGTGTATTTACTATATTTTAAATATATTGTTGAAGTTGACCCGTAAGGAATAATCTAGTATGTGGGAGTTGTGCCAATCTACTTAGTATGTAATTTGAATTTAATTTTGATTAAAGAGAAATATTATCAAGGTAGAGCCACTAGTGAAACAGTTTAAGGAATAATTCATTAAACACAAGTGATTGTCTATTGGATCTAATAAATGTCTCGTGACAATGACATTTCTTTTAAATAATGTTCTTAGTTGTGAGATCTAAAGTCACGATGTAACTCCCTGGAAGTCTAGTACCAATCGAATATGATTTAAATGAATAAATATGATCACACAGTTTACATCTATTCATTTCAGTTATATATATGTTCGATTATTTTATTATCATCATTCCGTTCGTTACATTCAGAAAAATCTATTCATTTAGGAACACAAAGTATCATACATAAACACATCACCTATTCCCATTTAAAAAAATAATAATAAAAATATATATATTATCGCTCACAGTTTATTTTGCTCACAAACGTAGCTCCGTCTCATCATCACTATACATATATATGCTCCGGTCACCTCGGTCACTTTCACTTCATTTTACCCTCACTCTGCTTCACTCATACACTTTCCGCTCCACTCACATTTGACCATCAAGTCTTGGTTTTGAGCATTGCGTCTAAATATATCCATATAGGGTACACCGCAGAGAGATGATTTGTAAGTTTTCGTAAGGTGTGTTTGTTTGGAGGATTGGATTTTGGAATTGGATTTTTGAGGATTTTAAAGTATGAATTTGTAAGTTGTGTTTGTTTGGGGAATGAATTTTGTAATGATTATGTTGGAAGAAATTATTATTTTATTGAGAGAGATGATATGTTGATGTGATAATTTGAATTAAATGGTATTTAGATGTAATTGAAAAATAATTTTGAAATAGTTGAAATGAAAGTTTGATGTGATATTTAAAATAATATAAATATTTTATATTATTAAAGTTGTATATATATTACCTCACGTACCACCTACCAGTCTGTATCTTCAATCACGTGAATCGTTGCTAGCGAATGGACTTAGATGAATTGCAGAGAATCTCAACAGGCTATTTTAGCCTACCCTATAGGTTAGTAGGGTTTGAATTTTAATTTTTAAATTTATACAATAATTGTACAGTAGACATTAAGTCGAGTCCGCCAATTGAACAGACCTGCATTTGACCTTCTGCCAATGGTCTTTAACACAAATTTGGTCTATGTTAGGGGGAGCAAAATCGATTTCAACACATATGTGGATGAATCAACCACGCACAATGTTTACCATGCTCATGTCGACCTAGATCGGTTTGCCCACAATTGAGGTTAGACATGCCAAATTTAATTTTAGAAATTTAATCCAAACATTTGTCTTATCTATAGTGACATTCAATAAAAAGAAAAATCAAAACTCCATCACTGGATAACTATATAGTGATCGTATAACATCCATAGACTCCTATGTAATGTCTTTTGACGATCTTCACCCTAATCAAATTTTACCGTATAAAAACCATTATTTATGCCCATAAGTTTAAAAAGTTTCATCGATTTCTATAATCTTTAGAGCCCATCTCATACTTAGATAGGAAATAAGCTTACTAAGGAGTTTGATCACCACGCAATCCTCCCGTGGCTACTTGAGAGTCGTTAGATATATATAATGAATGTCGAACGTCTGTCATTGTTGGTGCAAGAAATTTTAAGATTTATTCTTCTATTAAATCCCTTCAATTAGGGGGTTTGTTTAATTTGTGTTTTTATTTGAAAGAATTTTTTTTTACAGCATAAGAAATTTTGTAGAAAGAATGAATTTGTTTGTATTATATCTTGATGAAAAATTCTTTTACGTGAAGCATATAAAATTGGATAGATAATATAAAATAAAATAAAAATGTATAATATATTAACTTTTTTAAAAATATATATATTGGATTATTTTTTTTAAAAAAAGAAAACAACTCAAGATTTTTTTTAGTGGATCCGACGATTTTCGAGGGTCTGTTATCGCCTTGAAGACAAAATTAATTCAAAGAGTACTTGTAAGGTGTGTTCGGTTGTAGGTTAAAATCCCACTATTCATCCAATTTTTTTCCCCCCAAAAATATCAAATCATAACACTTATTTTTCAATTTTTTATATTATACTAAAAATCAATTTTACATTCAAAACATCACGTCAACACCTATTTATATTACATCATACAACTATTCAAATTCAAAATTTTTCTTATTCAAATCCCAACTCAAAATCCAAACCCCCAAACAAACAACCGTAGTGTAAAATTAAATATTTTTTAAAATATTAAATATAATATTAAAAATAAATATACAAATATGAATATAATATTAACAAAATATTTTATCTAGATAGCGTAAAAAGCGAGGTTAAAATTGCAATAAGCAGTACACCTCACCCGCAGACCGCAGTATTTCTTTCCAACACATCTGCAGATCACAACCGTACACGTGTCACTGTAGACTAATCTTGGTCTTATCTATTGTCGGCCGGCGAGATAGAAGCACGCAAATCAACCATTACAAGGACCAGATCCTCCCACCCCAACTACCCGCCACCACATTTTCCCCTCTCACGATTACCCTAACCTAACCTAGCCCAGTTTCCCAATTGCGGCTCGAGCTCGAGGAACCATTTAGGGAATCAATCGCGGTCCTACTTTTCGCTTATTTTCGATTTTCACTGTATCATCATCGAAACCCCAGAGTGGGAATCGCACCTCACGATTTGAGTACTTCTGGGAATTGAGAAATCGAGGTCACCTTTGTTGAATTTGGTCTAATCATCCTCGATCGGAGTCACTTGTATTTGTTCTTTTTTAATTACGCCCATCTTTTGTTGCGCTTGGCAGGGCAATCGGCTTCTCCTGTAAATAAATCGGTTTAAGAGCGTAGAGAGGTGATATTTGCTGTTTAATGAAGTTGACGTTAGCTGTTCTTCCAGCTGCCTTGATTATTTGCTTAAAAGAGATGTATAAGTGAATTTCGTCTTCGTGGTGCTTAGGGCTCGGTGCTGACTCCAGATTAGTGTTATATGGTGCTGGTGCACTCCAAAATAAATGTCTCAGGAAGCAGAAATCGAAAATGACTACGAGATGGGCGAGCTGGAAGATGATGCCTATTTTACCGGTGAAGCAAATGACGACACAGAATCTGAGGAGGAGGATGAAGATGAATATGATCATTTGGTATGTGCAATCTGTAACAAAAATTCTGTGTGAATTATTTGATGTCATAATCAGTTTAGACATTTTTTGTTTTGGCGGCATTGGTTAACTTGAATGTGGGGTTAGGACGATAAGATAACGGATACTTCTGCTGCTGAGGCACGGCAAGGGAAAGATATCCAAGCAATACCGTGGAAGCGGCTAAGGATTTCGAGGGAGAAGTACAGACAAACTAGAATAGAACAGTATAAGAATTATGAGAATGTACCCGAATCTGGAAAGAATTCGCAGAAGGTAGCTTGTTTTTCTGATCATGTCAAAACCAGTTTGAGGTTGTTTCCTGTAACTTTATGTTGACACATTTTGTTGTGTACAATTTTCTTCCGGAATGCTAGGAGTGCAAAGTAACAAGGAAAGGCGCTGTGCATTATGAGTTCTGGCAGAATTCTAGATCAGTGAAATCAACCATTCTTCATTTTCAGGTAGGGGTTTCTGACAATTTCTACTCTCTGCTTGTGAGCAATGTTAAGTTTGATATTTGTTTATGAGTAGCACAAAGGCTTCTAAATACCTTTGCCTACCAAATACTAATGCAATTTTCTATTATTTTAGAGTTTAGATTCAGCAAATATGCCTATACTGAGCAGTGGATTATGCTTAAATACGTAGCAATTTCACTGTGGAATATTGCCTTATAAAGTTGCTTTTTATCTCCAGTTGAGGAATTTGGTTTGGTCAACCTCAAAGCATGATGTTTACCTCATGTCACATTACTCGATCATTCATTGGTCTTCTTTGAGTTCTAAGAGGACTGAAGTTCTTAATGTTTCTGGTCATGTGGCTCCACGTGAGGTGCGACTATGTAATTCATAAACTCTCCGTGCTATGGGTTTCATGTTCTTCTTGTGGAATGAAACAATGTATTATGGACTAAGATATGTCGTTTTCAGAAACACCCTGGAAGCTTATGTGAAGGATTCACTCAAACCCAAGTAAGCACACTAGCTGTCCGTGACAATTTGTTGATTGCCGGGGGATTCCAGGGAGAGCTCATTTGCAAGGTAATTAATTCTGCTAGTGAAAGCTTCAGATGGACTATGTATTTTTTTTTGTCTCATATTACAAGATATATATAGTTTATCACCAGGAATCTTCTTGGATATTCTTTTGGTGTCTTTGGAGTTTGGACATTTGACATAATCCTCATCTTTGTTGCCATGTTGGTGTCTTGAGATATATAATTTTCACATGAATGCTAATGATAGTTCAGTACCGATTAACTGTTGCTGGGATGTCATAATACATATAGAATAGGAAAGTCTATGCTTGGAACTTCTCATCCCTTGTTGATAGCTGAATGAAGAATTCTTTCTTTGATGCAGCATCTTGATCAAGTTGGTGTTAGGTTTTGCACAAGGGTAACTTATCATGATAATGCCATCACAAATGCGATCGAGATATATGATGGTCCAAGGTGAATCTTTCTCTCACCTTCCCAAACTCCACTGCTACTGATCTCTAAAGCGAATCTTATGCAGAATCATAGCTGGCTCTCTTTAGAAATAATCTATACTAATTTCTTTTGAACCATCAGCGGCGCTACACATTTCACAGCTGCAAATAATGATTGTGGAGTACGAGATTTTGACTTGGAGAGATTTCAGCTTCTCAAGCATTTTACTTTTCCCTGGCCTGTAAATGTAAGTATTCTGTCATAGCTTGTGAAGTTGCTCGTGTATTTGACATATTATGGATACTTTGTATCCTATTTGTATATGAGTCCTATCTTTGTTATTGTGAATAGAACAAAAACTATGAGTGTATTACTGTCATCTGTTGGAAGTGTCTATACCTAATTAGTCATAAACTTTTTTATGAAATTGCAATTTTAATCAATGAAATAAAAGCTTCCAGGAGATCATAACTGGAACACTGTGAAAGTTTAAGTTGAGCATATTCACACACCATGCTGCAACACACATCATGAAAGTTTGAGTGGCTATCTGTTGAAGAAGTTAGTAGGGGAAATGGGGAATATTAAATAACTTTGGGGCTTTCTGTTCATTAATATTATTATATTATTGCTACAATAATATGAACGTATATAGATCAGCATCCAGATTTTGAAATTATATCATTTCATACCTTTTCAATTCTAGTATGTTCTGGGAGACATGTTTTACGCCTGATAAACTGTCAATTTGGTGGTGTTAATGCCTTATGTTTTGTTTCAGTATGTTCTTGGGCTGTTGCTTGTGTTGCTGGCTTTATGTAGGGTAGTTGAAATATTAGAACTTTGTAAGGCAATTGAGTTGTGCAAGTTGATTGAAGCTACCAGTGTATCAATTTTTTTGTATGCGCGCCCTTCTTTTCTCTAGTTTATATTATAGAGAGGTTAAACTTTGTTGGTTTGTTTACAGCATTCTTCACTCAGTCCAGATGGCAAGGTGGCTGTTATTGTTGGGGATAATCCTGATGGGATGCTTGTGGATTCTCAAACGGGGAAGGTATCTGTTATATATATATTCATGTAATGATGTAATCAGGATAAGAATTCAACTGTGGAAGGATGCAGAATTCATGGCTGAATTTCATTCGTGAGGAATGTAATTTTGAATGCTGTGGTAACTTTTTTTTTTTCTTCGTGCAGATGATTGCATCTCTTCGCGGACACTTGGATTATTCTTTTGCTTCTGCATGGCATCCAAATGGTCACATATTTACCACTGGTAACCAGGACAAGACATGCCGGATATGGGATTCCCGGAACCTATCAAAGTCAGTCGATGTACTCAAAGGAAGTATGGGTGCCATTCGATCTATTCGTTTCACATCAGATGGGCAGTTTATGGCAATGTCTGAGCCAGCAGATTTTGTTCACGTGTATGATGTGAGAAACAATTTCGACAAAGAGCAAGAGATTGACTTTTTTGGTGAGATATCCGGCATCTCCTTCAGCCCTGATACCGAATCCCTCTTTATTGGGGTGTGGGATCGCACTTATGGTAGCCTCCTTCAGTACAACCGATGCAGACACAACTCATATCTGGACTCTCTTATCTGAATCTCTCCATTCACTCTGAGTCCCTATATCTGATGTCGGAGAAGACCACAAGAGCCAATCTGTTGGCTGATGAAACCACCGAAGCCTGCATCATCTGGCCTGTCCTTTATCCTCCTCAAATAATGCTGACAACCACCTGAGAACCAAATGTTTATTACTCGGATCGCATTCTGTGTAGGTTGTTCAAACTGAAATTTCAATCCTATCTCCAGGCTGGTATGTTCTTTTTTCCCAGAAAATGTCACTTGATGTTCCTAATACTGCTTAAACTTGATGATAGTATTGGAGCTGTTGAATTTTCTGCATCAAAATAAGTCTTTGCTTCTTCTTTTTTCACAATCACTGTTCATATGGGCTGGCCATCCATCACCATCTCCACCTGGTATGCATGAGTTGTGCACATTCTTAATGGCTGCCTGTCTGTGTGTCTGCCTCTCTGTTTACATTTGATAGGGAAGCTTTCTCTGTTTGCACATGTAATTAAAAAGCCCTTTTTATCGTCAATGAATGCATGTCAACATTCAATTATATCAATAATTTGTGTTTGATGTGCCATTCCACCATCCAAGTGAGTGTTGTCAGTTCCCTCCACTCACCAATTTTGTCTACTAGGGTTTGTTCCATGTTACAATGAGATGACTCCCCATGCCCATCTTACATAAAGGGGTTTCAGTCCATTATTACTTAGACAATGAGATGACCATTATTATGGTCATGGATTGCCCAATTATTTAGACCTGTCAGTCATGATTGTGATTAATTAAGATTAGGTTTTTGCTTTTGGTAGTGCAATGTTTGAAAGTTCGGTGCAGCTTACAAGAGCAGATATGCATTCAAGTGATAAGGGTTGATTTTGGTGAATTTTACCATTTTTGAATATACATCTAATGTGGTAAGAGTCCCACCAACCAAAATTTCCTTTAGATTTGCTCAGCACAGAATGATTTGTTCTTTATTCTTGAAAAAACAGTTAAAAAGAAAATCAAAGCAATCATATTATCAACATTCTGACTCGAAACTTGCAAACTGTAATCATACAGAAACTATAATTCAAGATTCGAATTTGCTCAATGGCATTTAGATCTTTACAAATCCACAGTGGTTCCTCAACCCCACCTTAGCAAGGCTCTCCTCGCCTAAAACACAATTCCAACATATGTAATATTTATATATACACATAAATCAGGTGTAGGTGTGTACATATAGATGTATCTCTACAGTTGAGGCATCAAATTTATTTATCTTCTGATCAATAACCCTCCATCCAAGTTTAATCATAGTTCAGAACCACCGTTGAGAGACGCCAAGCAGACCTTAGCTACAGCCTCTGGGGGAGAACCCGATTTTCGAATTGGTAATGTCGTAGATAATCTCAAACGTCTGCTGCTGCTGGTTGCCGATAATGGCGTTCTCCCTCGTGGTAGCTGCGAAGGACAGGCATGTTGTCCCCTTGACGACTTCTATGATCACATTCTCCGGCGCCAGGGTGAGTTCTGCTCCTCCCTGAAAGATGAGATTAACTGGTGGCACTGCAGTGGCTATCTGTCCAGCGCCACCTTTGAAACAGGCGTCGAGGATGGAGAAGGCTTCGGCTACCTGAAACTTGGAGGATATGATCCTGACAAGCTCTTTTCTCAGAGCGTCGTAAACTGGCGCTGCCAGGCGCGATATTGTGGTGCCCGAGTCTATGATGGTAGGGACACTGTACGCCGATGCTGCCAGAGGCAACGGCCTGCCCGACACTGATATGGCTGTTAGCTTCAGGAAGTATAAAGTGGGATCGCGAGGGTCGGACAACATCGGAGTGGATCTTGCGCCTGAATTTACGCTCCCAATTGATAGGAAGCCTCCGCTGCCTGGTTTCCCTAATGGCGCCGAAGATGGGAGACAGTAAGAGAAGGCTTTGCCGTACCTGGCAGAGAGCTGGGACACCATGGAAAGTTCATTCTTAGCCAGGCCGATTAGTCCGGCTGATCTTCCAAACAGGCCCATGTTGTCTTGTCCGCAGCCAAACACAAAATCTGGAAGTGACTCAGATCCGAAGGTCAGAGAGTCTTTGCTTAGGTATCCGACAGAGAAGGATTGATCCCCGTAGGATGCTGTGTATATGCACACATTCGAAACTGTGCACATGGGACTGTTGAGTGTGGCTACCTTGAGCGATGAGCACTGGCTGGTTCTACAGGGCAGTCGCCGGTAAGTGTTGGAGGCTGAGGGGTTGAAATGGCTGCCAACCTGTGGGTGGCAGTAGACCCTACAGGGCTCGCACTGAATCCAGGGGAAGGAGCTGCCGGTGTCCACAACCACCAGATGGTAAGTTGGGGGAGTCCCCAGGCCTATTTTGGTATAGTAATTAGCTATACCAATAGACTGTCCTGGATTCAACGGGACCTTCACAGACTTTCCATTGATCAGGCCACTGGATCCTGCCAGGCTTGTGACGGTGCCATTAAGCCTGGAATGCAGAAACTTAACTCGGGCGATATCGAGGGCAAGGGCTTCTGAGAAAGGCAAGGGAGTCTCCTCAGGCTGAGCAGAATCAGGGCCCTGGCCATGGATATGATACAGAGGCAGGCGAAAAGCTTGTTGCTTAGACCGTTCAGCTTCTGCAACAACCAAGAATCAAGAATGAGTTCAAATATAAGTTGTGCCTGTTGTATATGTGCATATTGTGAGTGGATTGAGGAAACATGCCTGGATTTAATCTAACTGAAGAAGACCCTGCAAGAAAGAGAGCAAACAACAGAAATAAGAGCGGCTCCATATCAGTGATGAGAGTGTTTTGGCACAGAAGTTGTGGGTTTTAAAAGCAAAATATATATTGGCTGTTATTTAGGTAGAAGATTGAAGTGGGCATTTCAACAGATCTGTGAGGTTCTGATTGCAGCCTCAAGTAAACATGGCATGATGGGGTCTTAATTTTGGGACCCATTTCTTGCCTAATCAAAGACAATTCATTGATTGAATGATATACTTCATATTTCTTTCACACTAAACCTTGATTGTCATTGCCCTGTAATCTACATAATTTGTGAAAAGGAAAGGGGTAGCTGCTTAGTCACATATACAGATCACATTAATTGCAATAAGCTCATGAATGAGACCTTTTTACCTGCCTTTTTAGCTGAATCTTGAAACTACTAATACAACGATGCTCAACATGGGATTAACGCTGTCTTTGAAATGAGAAGAAACTGGAAGCCAGATGATTCGTGATCCTGTAACTGTAAGAATGAATAAAGGAAAAAAAGAAGTGGTTACAAAATCAGTGAATCAATCTGTTATACAAGGATCAGGGCAGAAATTGACTGCTTTATTGTCACACTCACCTTTCCATTCATAAATTTTTCGAGGGGTAGGGGCTAAACATTGCTGGCTATTGTTATCTCAACACCTGTGAACTGTCAACCAGAAAGTTCCTTTCCAACTCGATTAAAGATGGAGCCCGGTGAAAAAGAGCAATCTTTATTTATTCAATATTCAATCAAACACTGAACAGTAGCACCAAAAAGCAATACCAGGAATACAGAAATGTTGACTTATGGGTAGATATGATAAGAAGACAAATTCTGGTTTCTGTAGTAAAATTATCAGCGCCGGAAAGCATTGGTATCAGAGGCAGAACTTCCCTGTGAGTAGTGAGTTCGACGGCGAATACTCTCCTCAATGGTTGAACTTCCTCCTTTCTCAGCACCGAAGACACTTTTTTGAGCAGCATCGAGGAAGTTTCTTCCAGAAGATGTCTTGTCATGAATAGCATCCTCTGCATCCTTGTCTGCTGCCTTCTTCAGCCGTTTCCATCTTTGCTCCTCGTGCAGCTCAGCATCCATTTGCATCTCCCTCAACCTTGCGGCTCTCTCTTCCTCAGAAAGTTTAACAGCACTTTGATGCCTGTTGCTTGGTTCATTCCTGGATGATTTATCAGAAGAATTGACATGGCTTTGCTTATCATGATGAGATTCAAATTTCCGTTCAAAATAATGTTTTTTATATTGAGAATCATAATCATTCTTCCTACTATTCCCACGGTCATCACTTCTGCCATATTTGGAATTGGAAGCACCACTACCCCTGTGGAGTCCATGTTCCTTATCGGGGTGAGATTCAACATCTTTGCGTCGAGAGTTGTAATCAATCTTCTTACTAGTCTCACGATAATCACTTTTGTCATACTTGGAGTTGGAACCCCTGTGGACTCCATGCTCCTCATCATGCTGAGATTCAATATGCCGCTCATAGGAAGTTTCTTTGTGTCGCGAATCATATCCATGCTCCTCATCATGCCGAGATTCAATATGCCGCTCATAGGAAGTTTCTTTGTGTCGCGAATCATAATCATTCTTCTTAGTGTTCTCACGGTCATCACGTTTGCCATACTTGGAGTTAGAAGGGCCACTATACTTGGTGTGGACTGCCTTATCAGATTTGGAATGCTTGTTATAGCTCTCTCTTCGATTATCCACAGCCAAAGAAGTATCCTCAGAAGCTGAGTCATTTTCTGACAATGAATGCTTCTGATGCTTAGACCTCTTTCTATGATGTTTTTTTCTCTGCTTCTTCTCATCCTTGCTCTTGTCCTTCTTTGATACTACCTGGAAATTGACAATTGGCCATATTAGTTACCCAACTCAAAGAACTAGAGTAGCAATGAATAGCATAATATTACACATTAGAACTCAAACAAGAAGAAAAACCACCTAAATAACTTCTAAATTCTTTAGGGTAGCATATATTTTAATCACATATATGAAGTCTGGGTAACACGAGCAAGACAAATTTTTCTGTCTCTAGTGAGGCCACACAATAAAAATAATGTGCATGGTTACAGCACAATCTGATATGAAAGATAAAATACCTTAAATTCCCAAATGTCAAACTACTGCCAAGTACCCAAGGAAGAGAGGGAATTTCGATACAGGGTTTCAGTTAATGTATTCCGCAATTTATACACCACTAGAATGGATAGAGGAAATAAAATTCATAATTCCTGATAATACAATCCATACTAACAGGGGAAACATGACTACATCAATGTTAGAAAGAAAATACTTTTCCCTATCAAGATACACAAACAAAAGCTTGATACTTCCATTGATTTTAATCTAATACATGCATGAAGACTTATTCAAATGGACATGGATAGTCTACAGACCATAATCCTACAGGACGGTTTGGACTTACAGATTTGCGAATCATGGCCATCTGAACGGGGTTGTTCTTGATCCGAGCTAGAGCCTCCTGTTCTCTTTGACGAATCATAAGCAAAGGATCTGAATGAAGTTTCCTCCACGCATCATTGGCTGACTGTGGTTTGTCCTCAAACAAAGCTCCCGGCACAGCTGACTGCTGCTGCAACAAATACCAACAATCCCCAAATTGATCAGCATTCCAACAAAACATTAAATTTGAAGAGAATATGTATAACAATTTTTTTCAATTAAAAAAGAAATACATTTGCAGTAGAAGATGAAGCTACAGGAGCCTCGGGTTCAGCCTTCGGCAAAGATTCAAGCGCCTTGAATCCAGAATCCTTTTTGCCCACTGCTAATCCGGAATCGTACAGGAAATCCAAACGCTCTTGCTTCCTGAAAAAACCAAAACAGATTGAATCTGAAAATTTCACAAACTTGCCACAGAAACCCTAATCCCAATTCTAAACCCTAAAACACACAAAGTTAAGGGATGGGGAAGGTGAAACTTACGGGATAAGACCAGCTTGCTCTTGAAGCTGCCGAAATTCAGCACGCTCGCGTTCCTCATGGATCTGCTTGCGGAGCTCGTCGAGCTTTTTCTGTTCCGCTTCGTGCTTTTGCTCGGCTTTCCAAACATTTTCGATGTTGCGGAGGCTGCCCGTGTGCCATCCCTTCTTGTTGAGAAACTTCAACGCCATCAATAAACGATTTTTCTCCGATTAAAGGGCCGGGGCTCGATGAAGTTGTGTAACCTGCCTGGATTCCGATTTCGGAGTTACAACGGGATCGGGTGGAAATCAAGAGACCTATATCTATGTTTGTTTGTTTGGAGAAAGGAGTCGGGTGTTGGATATACTACTTGGTTCGTCCGCGTTTTTATTTCAATTTATCCTTAATACTTATTTTGTATATTTTAGTCCGTAATTCAAATTTATTTTTATTTTTATTATTTTAATTTATTCTAATTTTTTTAATAAAATATATTACTATTTTTTTAAAAACAAATTATTCTTTATTAATTCAGTCAAATAAACACATAATTATAAGATGAAGAGAGTAGTTTATTATTAAAAAACAAAAAAAAAAACCTTAAATATTGAAAAATAAATAAATAAAATATTTCCGGTGTCTCATTTGACTGTAGATACAACCAATTAGAAAGAATATAGATACGCTAGATACGCTAATTTAGGAAGAATATATATACAATAATTTAGAAGAAATATAATTAATAAATAATTATAAATAAAATAATTATTATATAATAATAATAATCTATTTAAAAATTTAAAATAAAACTAAAATATATAATTATTTTTAAAACAAATAAAAATAATATAATAGAAACCAACTCTGTTCGGCCCGCGAAGAATATTGCGAAAAAATAAGAATTATGATTTTTTTTAATTTTTAAATAATTATTTTAATTCAAAATTATAATATTCAACTCAAAATCCAAAACTAAAATCTTAGACTAAACACACCTACTGAATTTTATAGAATTACATGTCAATGAGTTCTTTATTTTGATTTTTCAATGGAAGATTTATAATTTGTTTGATCCCAGTTTGAAATTAATTTAAATTAAATAATATTTTGATATAATTTTTATAAAATAAATAAAATACTATATTTTTATCCATGTGATAATTGATGAACTATTAATGGTTATATATATAGAGAATAGCTCTTCAAGAATATGTACCTATAATGACAATTCAAGAAGGTAAGGAGCTGTTTTCCTGTCTGTATGTCTTGTCTGTCCACCACAAGAACAAGAACTGCATAAGGGGGGAGGGGTGGGGGTGCGGTAGTATTTCATACATCCTCATCATCATCATCATGTACAGCAGGAATTGTCTGAATACTGTCGCTGTTAGCACTTAGCAAGCCTATCTCCAAATATCTACTTGCCGGTTTTGTCGAGCATCGTATATTTGCTTGAAAAGAATATATAATAACTGGAAGGGATGAGTAGAAGTTCTCCATACCATCTATCTGTGGTGCAAGATGAGAAAAACCATCCAACCAATGTAGTGATGTTTGGCCATGTCAATGGTAACCTCCCCTCCGTGAATCACCAAAAAGCTCAGCTGCCATGAATCCAACAAAAAGCTCAGTTAATACAAGGTCGCATGTAAATCCAGACTATAAAATGTACGCCCGTTGTTTTGTTGTAGACAGATGGTTTTGTTTAGACCTGACAGGTTTTTATGCCAGCCAATGGAGACAACATACGTAAACAGTATTACCGTTACATAATAAGATGTTACCGACGCACAATTTATTACTGATTCTACAACCCTAAGCCTAATAAAGATATGTAGAAATTGAGCTTACCGTGTTCATCTTCATCACCATTTTGAGATGTAAAAAATGGGGTGAGGTAGTTTCTATCTATTTCAGTAAACGATGCAGCGCTGCAAGAACAACAGTGTAGAAACCAAGAAAAAGTTGAGATGCAAAATGGGAGGAAAAAAAAAATGAAAAATAGTAATCTGGGAATCATATTTCATTACCTCTCACGAAGCTCTTTCAGTTTCATCTTAAAACGGTTTCCAGATGACGGCTCCCCTTCGTATCTAGGAGCTCTGTATGTATTGTTTGTCTCCAGACTCTGAAGGGGAAACAAGAATAATTGTGATTGGTAAAATACACAACAAAAATGATGCATTAAAACACCACTGGATATGGAATAAACATAAAATCCTATAAAAAATCAACAAGTGAAGCAAGGACTTTTAGTCCTTTCTTTTTCAAAACAGTCACAATGTAAAGTAAATTTGGATTATAACATTACAATTCTCAATCAATGAACAAGTTTAACTAGTATCTCCACACGCTACCACTTTTCCAAAATGGACCAGAGTGAAAGAGGACAGAACATTGAAAGAACTTAACTTCAGATATCCAAAAATCTTGATTCAGGGAAAGTATTTCAAAATCTCAGAAACACATATAACATGATACTAATCTATCCATATCAAAATAAATAAATAAACAAAACACGAATGCACTAGAGAAATGACACCATGAGGCATAATTCTCATTATTTTAGATTACTTTTGGCGAGATGAAATACTGTATTAACACGTTATGGACAAGGAAACTATATGCCGATCCACTAGAAATGTATACAAGGTGACAAGAGCAGACATACTTCACCTAATGGGCCATCATGGTCATCACCCACAACTTCCAGTGCTTCCAACATGGTTCCAGTTGATCCACCTATCAACAAGACCTAAAAGTTTCCCACCACCATAAAAAATGTTAAAATATCTCAAGAGAAAGTCGACAAAGTACAATATTAACATTAAGTTATTCTAGTATTACAAAAACAAAAAAAAAAAAAAAAAAAAAAAAAACAGAATAATTGAGGAACCCGTATTGTTGCATAGCCCATGTAATCCAAGCAAGCAGATACTATTTATGTAGTATTAGACACCCCAACATTGTAAGTATAAAATATTTTTTGGACAAAAAGAAAAACTAACTATACACCACCACGATTCTTGACCAACTATTATGATAACAATGCCAAAATATGGTTAAACTTGGATTTTCCAAGACGGGCGCATATGTGATCCAGCCTGGGTGTACATACAAAACTGGCATTTCAATCTAAACTAATATAGCTTGACAATGCACTTGCTTGTGCATTAATGCAACACCAAAAATTCTCTCACCGTCAAAACAACTATTGAAGTAGTGGCGGTGAAGATTGTCTGACCGTGTCCTTCTGGAAGATCATGAATTGATTGCAGCGCTAATGCAAAAGCCATTGCCCCTCGAAGCCCTGTTATGGAAATTGCAGGGTTTCCGCTGTCAGTAAAAGCCCATCTTATGCATGAAATTGCTAGGTGCAATGAAGTAACTTGAATAGAAATATATAACTGCATACCACTATACCAAAGTGCTTTCTGATGCTTCATTGGTATTTTTCGATGTGCAGGTCGAACCAAATTCACCAAATATGCACACGAGAACACATTTGCAGCTCTTCATAGTATAATAGAGCAAGGGTCAATAGTTGTTTCTCATTCAAAATATTTAATTGTCCCAAAAACAGTTTAGGTAAAAAATTTGGGGTTAACAATAATCCTTTTCCAAAAATGGTCATAGCAAGGATTGATAAGATATAATCAATTCCATCAAATACAATTGCAATGAAGGTGAAAATGCATACCTTGCAACTCCAATGAATAGCTTTGATATAGGCCAAGTTAAGGAAAATGAGAAACACTCTCCTCAGAAAACTAAACAACAGATACTCATTCAAAAATTGCATAATGAAAGGATACAATTGAGAAAAATATAAAGCCAACATGAGACCAGCTGTGTTTTTCCATAGCAATGTCAAATCCCATGTAGATAAATCTAGAAGTAAGAGAAAAGTAAGAAACATGGGCATTCATATAATTGAAGGAGGTTATAAATTGGAAGATTGCTCACACAAAGGTCTCTGCCAGCGATGATATCAAATGGAAAAATGCAGAAACAAATTTCTGAGAATTCTCAGATAAGTTTGAGAAACTGTAGTGCTTCATCACCTAAGAAAAATATAAACAAAAAGTTTATAAGTACCCACTATCAAACTAAAGATAAGGACAAGGCAAAATTTACACCATTTTTCACTTACTATTCCTGTGAATAATATTGATACGATACCCGAGAGACCAAGACCTTCAGCAAGCATGTATCTGAATATATTTGCAGTTGGAAAAACAAAAAATGAAAAAAAAAGCTATTTAACTAATATAAATTCCATAAGCAAAAATAAAAGGCTCAATAGTGTCTTACGAGAAATATGGAAAAAGAACAAACAGACAGCACTCCAGGTTTTGCAGGCTGTACAAGATAGAAAAAGGAATTATAATATATAAATACCAAGGATCAATTTTGGATTAAAATGGGGAACAAGAAACAGCATAAACCAGTTACGTACTTGTCAATATCCAGACCAGCATACTTGAAAAGGTACTGAGAGTTAAGGCTTGACAGATGTGTTATGAATTTAGAGCCACTAACAGATCTCTGGGCATGAATTTCAAACCATTATAAAAGGATATCAAAGCAGAAATGAACCCAACTCCAACTCCTGTAATTTAGAAATAAATGGGCCTTATGAGGTTCAATAAATGGTGTCTCAATGCAACATATAACATAAGTATTTGGGAATAGGAGTAAGTAAACAAAGTGAAAGCATGTTTTCATCTTCAATGTGACAACAGGTGAAAAACAATTCAGGAAAAATAATAACTTTACAAGATGTTTAATTAAAACTTGAGACTATCTAGTATCAATTTTGTATAGTCAGCAAAATAGGAATTGCATGCATAACTCATTAGTGGTAAGAACACCACAACATTTACAAACAAAAGTTGGCGCAGATAACACTACTTATAAATCTCAACTCAACACTTTAGCTAGAATCAACAATTAAAAACTAATTTAAAAAGATATGTAGACAACAGATACCTGAGAAGATGATGGTTATCAAACTATTTTAATCAAGAGGGCAGGAAAAGCAACATATGAGAAGGGAGAATATTGTGGTTTCCTAAGCTAAAGTTTAGTAAAGGCTTAATCTTTATAATTCATATGATTATCATCGAATATCTAAACTAAAACTTGAATTGCAGAATTTATTCAGAATGCAATAAATGATTGAATTACTGTCTGGTAGTAAGTTTACAAACCTGCAGACAATGAGCCAACAAAAGTCTCAAGAAATCTGACCACAACCATGAAATAGCTTTGATCAGATGACATATGGCTCCTCACCATTGACATAGTCCTGCAAAGGTATACCAAGGCTATAAATAACTGCTCAAACCTACACTTGTTGAGAGATAAAAGCTATAATATGACTCACCTGTATAAAGAAATTGCCATCTTCAAACAGCATAAAACACAACCAGGCAGCCAAGTCATGCGTTAGAGAATGATTAGATAAATATGCATGTTCTTTAAACAGGTATCCTCTATCAGATAAACCAGCAGAAATGCAGAACTTACTGCATCATTTAGTACAGATTCACCGAAGACCAAGGCATAGAGATTCACATCCGTGCCAAGCTCCTATAAACATCAAATCACTTTTGTCATCTCAGATATTTTGTAAGAAGACATAAACTGAATTGAGCCATTTTACAGAACAAAATTTTTTGAACCGTAACTGCACATTAGCTCGCTAGTAAAGGAACAGGAAATCGTTCTATTCCAATTTTTTATTATAAAAAATGTTATAGAATAATAGAATAGTCAGCATTGGAAAAATCAACCAGGTTTCTGGTACATAAATTGCAGCTTTTTCAATGAACATTCTACCCAGACAGTCATGTGGCAAAAAAATGTGATAATACCAAAATCAAAAGATTAATTTGCTTATAGGCCCAATTATGATTCAAAGTAGATTTAATTTGACCTGAATGGATCTATAGTAAGAATTAATAAGCCAATGAGTGATAAACATAGCCATACAAACCTGTAGCAAGACCTTGTTACCTGAAATATAGAAAGAACAGTGACGGGATCGGTAGCTGAGATGAGAGCACCAAACATCAGACACTCAACAAAAGGAAGTTTGTAGATGAGATATGTTATTCCACCAAGATATCTACAAAAATAAACAATAAAATCATGAATCAGTACATAAAATATATCATCTAGAAGACTTAGAATTATAAGAAAATTTGACGAGTTTAAGAGAAATGGTACCCACACCAAAATTCCTGTGACAACAGAAGCAACAAAAGTTCCAAAAATTGCAAATGTGACTATGGCCCCAAAGTTAGAAAAGAATGGCTTCTGCAAAAATAAAAGATTCAGGGTAAAGGTTGTGATGCTTTCAGTTTTTGAGACAATATGATACGCATGAAAGCCAAAAGAAAGAAAGGTCTTTTTTGTAGCTAAGTTTGACTATATCTTCCAGGGTCTTACCCTACACCCTTATCCAGAGAGAAACAATATATGCATAATTAATCATCTATCAGACTTAAATGTGATATAACCCTATAATAAGAATTTAATATATAGCATCAATCTCACCAGGAAAATCTAATGATTCAAAGTTAAGTCAACTTGATATAGAGTATCAAATGGGGAGTCTATCTCTCTAACATCAAGGAACAAATAATCTCAAAGAAAACAGATCAATTGCACAAATATAGGACCAACTTACAGGTTGAAGGCTGAACCCAGATTGAGTGAGCACAAATACGAAGTTAAGGAAATCGTTCCCATTGAAAACAAGTAAAATAGTGAAATATTCCAATAACCATTCATAATAGATATAAATTCAAATTAACACGCAAGGATATAATATAATCGGCGGCAGCAGAAACAAGAAGAAAAACTCCTCGTGGAAATTGAACCACGCCCTGCAGTACCAAAACAACTCAAAATGTAAAAAACAGTGAAATTATCACACAACTAAACATATGAAGAAATAAATACGATATATATGGTCTCAGAAAACCTGATGCTATTCTCCGTATTAGAAATGTTCGCCAAACCTCCCACGATCAACCCTGCGCCATGTATTCAGTTCCATTAAGATAGAGAAATCGCCAATTAAACAATATAGCAAATGATCACTTGCACCCAAAAATTTAAAAATAAATGGAGCCACTACAAGTTAGAAATCAAGAAGGGGGAAACTTACCAATTAATAGGGACGCACTAGCTTCCGGGAGGTAGTAGAACCGATGGCGGCGTAGAACGTGGCCGAGAACGAAGGACAGCACGAGCATCATAATCTGAAGAAGAATTCCCACACCAGCAGCCTGCTGGTCTTTCGCCGGACTTCCCCTAGGATCGGCCGGAGAAATTTTCAACTCGTCCATGCCGTTCCTCGGGAATTTAGTGCTTCGAGGCTCTCTACAAACCAGTATACGTCCCGAATACGATACTACATCAATCGAATCGACGAATCACGGATAAATTCCTAGAGCCGCAGAATGCTGGTAATTGTTGGTAGTTTATGGCAGACTTTTCGTGTCCTTTCTCGTTTGATCTTCGGGAGTTTTGCTTTTTCCGCTTGGGTTTACTGTGAATTCACGCCTTCCGAGCTTCTCTTCTAGTCTAGGTTAAATATAGTCTCATTTTTTTCGTGTATGTTTTTTTCAGGAAATGCTGGTCAACTCGAGCTGCTGTATTTTCATTTTTACTCCTTGTATTTGCACAATTGCGCGATGCAGTCCTTTATTAGTATAAGAGTTTCTTATCTTGTTATTTAAAATAAAAATTAATTTTATTTAATTTTAAATGATTTTAAACTATAAATAAACAAACTTAAATTTGTATTATATATCGTGAATTGATGTAATGTCCTGAATAATTGTTTTTTAAGTGTTAATTGTATGATATAAAACAGAAAGGAAAAAAAAAAAATGTTAAAATAACAAGATCTTAAATTTACAACCACTCTAAACATTTTATTAATTAATTGATAGCAATAATAACATATTTTATTCCATTTTGATTATACCTGGATGTCATTATCAAGTTTTAATTAGAATTAGCATATTATAAACTTCATTCAATTTATTTTAATAGATTTGAGATTATCATTGCATTGTGTTGAAAATAACCTATGGATTGAAATAAACATTCAATTTAGGAATTTAATTCAACCTTTATATTAATTATTATTCAGCCCAGGTCAAAATTGCAAATATATATATATATATATATATATATTGACAAAAGAAAGTGAAGGTTGCGTTTAATTGCAAATTGAGAAGTGTAACTGAAATTTTGATATTAGCATCGAATACGGTTCCTTACTATATGAAAAACATTATAAAGAATGGTTCGTGTGTAACATATGTATATTGCAGGCCCCACATATAATCGTTACACACAAATAATGAATGTTAGAATAACATCAAAGAGACAATTTTCAACCATACTTAAATGACTAAAATAATATAAAATGCTATTTTTCACAGTGAAAAATTGTTAGATGATTTAAACGACAATCTATTATGATACAATATCATTTGGATATTTAATTATTTATCTACAAACACGAATCAATCAATACGTTTCTTAACTAAACTTGTTCGTGGACAACCACAAATGGAGGTCGAACTTGAAACCTAAAGCTCTGTACTATATTAGATGATTTAAATGATTAGAATACCACATCGTTTACTTATTTATCTACAAACGAAAATCAAACAACATGCGAATAAGAGGATAAACACCACCAAACAAAACTTGCCCGTGGACAATGACAAATGGAAGACGGTGGACTCGAACTCCCCTAAAAGCTTACAACAACATAGTTGTGGATCTCGATTTCGAATCATTTGGGGTGATTTTAGAGCCAAGAATTCATCATACACAACCACCATTAGCTCGAAATTAAGCTAAGCCATTCGTTATCGAGCATCATTTGATGAGCATTGAGTTGCATATCTAAGTGCTAATGCTTCCCTTAACTAATTTCAAGTGATTAATCAAAACCATTATTGAATCAAACGTTAGGAACTTAAGTTCAGCAACTCTGCAAATTTTAACCCAGTGATGTTTCAAAATTCAAACTAAGAACTATAAACATATTCTAGAGGTCCACAGGTTAAAATTTAGTATTGAAAACAGCACCTCAACATGAAGAAAACCCTTCTGGACTAACAGATAGATATCAAAAGATCAATAAAACTCTTTAACACCAATTTATGAAGTAATCCTTGTTAACTTATGATTGAAATTTTCATGCCTCTAATTTGTGTTTCTGAAAAAAGGAATGATCAAAATATACATATGAACAGCTGAAAAGATGACTAGCCTATGAAGGAGTTTCTGTTCAAATCAAAGGACTTGCCTATCAGCAGCCTCAGCTACAAGGGGCAACCTGGGAAGCTGACCCAGCAAGCAAGAAGAGGAGCCATAGATCAGGCAAACCAAGAGGAACAAGAACACGGTGCTATCCAGGCTCATCATCAATTCTAACCCTAATCCATCTCTTGCGTTGAAAGTCCTCTCCAGAAGGTCAGGAAATATTAGCAGCACATCGAGAACAATAGCTTGCATAGTATTGAACCTCACATACCTACTGAAATTGGAGTTCCTGACAACAACAAAGTAAAGCGTCAGGAAAACGAGGAAACCGTTGAAGGGGAAGCTCTTGAAGACCCTAATTGCCGGAAGCAAAGGCTGGATGAAAGCCTGGAATGGGGAAAATTGGGTAATCACGTATTTCCCGTACTGGACGCCGTCGAAGAAGGGGTAGAAGTAAACTATTGCTGAGATCAAACGGTCAGGAGCGTCGGCGGAATTGCTGCCCTTCGACTGCGCAACGACGCTGGCCGTCCTGCTAATTCTTCCAGGTCGTTTTGAGAGTAGAATGGGAGGTCTTGGATAGACGGTTTGGATTGAGTGTTTGGTTGGTAGAATTGAAGGGATGGAGATGGAGATGGAGAGATGATAGTTCATGGCCATCCCTCTCTCCCTGTAGGCTGTAGGTAGAGTCTGTGGATGGGCAAGAAAATCTTCGAAATAAGGATTGAAGTAGGAACGGTTGAGTGGGAAGAAGAACTGAAGTCTGAAGATATGCTGTGGTGCTGTCCGCCATTGGCCATTGCAATTTGCAGGTGAGGTGTTGGGTTGCTTAGATCCATTCACTGTCGGCCCTAATTGCAAAGGCAAAGCCCACTTTAAGCGACCCAAGTTATATTTCACCCGAAACGGTAACTTATATCGTTATTTTTATTTTTGGTAACGAGTTTTCCACTTTTTTACAAAATTATTTTTATTTTTTCACAATAATTAGATAAAATATGGATCAATTATCAGTATAATACCATTATTCATCCAAATGTCGATATTGTTTTGGGACCAATAGAATTGTCAAATGAGCGGGTTAGCCTCGGACTCAGTCTTAATAGGACGGATTCCGGTCTAAGAAATTTGGTTGAGTTATAGATTTTGAGTTTTAGACCCGGACGGATTTGAGACAAGTTACGGATTTTACTAAAAACCAGTTTTTTCCCAACCCAGACCTGAATCCGGATATTTTATTCATTATTATAATTTATTTATATTTTTATACAATATAAATTATGTAGTATTATTTATTTATTAAAAAAATAAACATAAAATAAAAAATTAATTCTAAATCAAAATTGTCTTTATGTTTATCCAGTAATTCTCTTTATAATCTAGATTATTGTGAGCCATAGTGTTCTTATTTTTAGAACTATATATATATATATTTTTTGTACTTTGACACATATTTTTTTAGTATTAAATTATTTTCTTAAAAATTATATTTTATTCTTAAAAAAAAAAGGATTTATCAGATTGGCCCCGAATCCAACGAGATGGGTAATGGGCCAGGTTGAAGTGGATCGGATCTTGGGTCCTAGTATTTTTTAGCGGACAGGTTTTGGATTCTGTAGAACCGTCTCGAACATGCTTTATTGACATTCCTGAAAAAAAAAAAAAAATCATTTAAATATAAAAAATTAATAGATTTTATCAATAATATAGATTTTAATAATAATAAAAAAATTGATATATGATATTACTTTCATATATATATATATATACAATTTTGTTTTTTATATTTTTTTATATATAAAAAAAATCTTAAATAGATCAAGATATCAAGAAAATGAATAAAAAAATATACTAATTTATAAGTTAATTGATGTTAAAAATAGTATTTAACATTCTCATAAATAATTTGTATATATATTATATGTTACAATCAAATTATAATAATAAAAAATAAGTTATTTATAATTGTAAATCAATAGCATATAGTTGTAATCTATTTAAAATTGATTTTATATAGATTTACTATTTTTTTTTTCAACTTATATTTTTAAAAAAAAGGTTAAGATAATAATGTTTTAATTTATTGTTTACTATTTAAATTAGATATGTCAAAACGGGTTAACGGGACGGATTGGCCCACAACCCATCATAACTCGCAGATAGGCGGGTTGTTTGCGGGCCAATTCGCGGCGGGGCAAATCAGAATTTCATCAACCCAATTCAACTCACCGGCGGGTGACGAGTTAAGCGGGCTAGCATACAGACTTTTTTTTTTAAAAAATAATATTATAAATATTTTTCGTAATTAATATTTAAAAATAGCTAAAAATAATTTTATTGTAAAATCTAAATAATAAATATTTTAAAATAAATAAAAAAATATAAAATTTTTTTAATTCTAAATAGTATTAGTTAGTGTGTTTAAAAAAATTAATAATATGAAATATTTTACATTGGTTTTCAAAATATTTTGAAAAGTCTCTTTTAACTGTGAATCCAACTCTTCGATCATAAAAAAATAGGCTTCGGCGTTGCCTGGTGAAATCCGTTGAGGCTCGATAAAATCCAGCGATATTGCTCTTAAATATATAAATAGTTATTTCAAAATAATTCAAATAAAAAGTTACTCCATAAAAGCCGAAGAGTATTTCCAAACCCTAAATTAAAACTGTTCCAGAAACGGGTCCAACCAATTTGAGGCTCAACTATCCATCTCGAAAAATTTCTAATGTAATTCGGGTAGGAGCGACCATACCCGAATTCTGCTGGTGCCAGACCAGCAGTTGATATTATTATTATTATTATTATTATTATTATTCTCCTTATTATTATCATCTTTTACAGGCTGCTATTTAGGGCTTCAACGCCTTTCTTCATCTGCGGGGACACGGGAAGGATTTTCATGGCGAACCACCTCTACAGCTACACCTCAAGCACATACGGTGCCGGAGGTAGTTCCGCGGCCAGTCTATACAGTTCTAGGTCTATTGGGGATTCATATCTGTCTGACACTTCATTGCTAGGTTCTTCGTCGAGGTATTTGGCCGCGGACTCATTACCCTCCGCCCTGTCTTCTTCGTCAATGCTGTACGATCCAGATAGCTACTCCACTGGATTCCCTGGTATGTCGTCGCACGTCTATGCCCCCCCTGGTGTGGATGTTGGGTCCTCAATGGTCACATCTGACTCCATTTACACTGGGCTGAAGCGTAATACATCTGAATGTAAGAAACTTTGCCATTTTTTTTTAAAAATCTATTTTATTTTTTGTTGAAGTTTACTAATTCTTGATGATTGCTTGCAAAACCTTGTATGGGTCGCTTGAACTTCAAGCTGATGTGTATTTGCTTAATACGCATTTCTGGTATGTGCTGTGTTTGAATCTGTGACACAAATCAGTTACGTTTTAGGACTCCCTTAAACCCATAGAGAGTGGTGAAACATATTATACTGATTTTTATTGGTTTGTTTTAACTGTTTCTTAGATGTTTCCAATTATTGTGTTATTCATTGGAAATAGTTGGGATCCTGAAAAGTGGAGGAGGTTAGAGTTTCTTTTTGCGAAGGAGCTAGGTTATAGATGTTGCATAATTAATTTTTAAAAGTAAAGTTTCTTTTATTCAATGTTGCTGGCAATGCAAAACAGCTACTACAGCTATATAGATAACATACATTTTTTTGACACAAGAAGACATACATATCTCATAATTGTATAGAGTGAATACATTCCTATTATAATGGCATGATATATATTTCACTGTACATCTCCATTGTTGTGTTGAATCCATGGAAAACTCATGATTGTTAAGAGCATTGTCCTGTTGTGGTTTTTGAAATTTATTTTAGGCTGGAGTGTCAATGGCACTTCTAGGTACATTCTCCATGTTAGTTTTTATGTCATAAACAATTATATTTATCTAGCTTAGTATTGCTGCCACTACTTTCAATGTTGAATATTACTCAAGTGAATGAATAGAAAAGTTGAAACCATTATTTTCTTATATTATTAAGTTAGAACATTTTCTCTTTTAAATAATATAGATGTCATCCCTATATTTGTGTGACATCTAGCCTAAAGGTTGAAGTAAACATTGATAATCATGTAGGAGAAGATATAATTTACTGCATCACTTGCACAATATTTGCTTCCATGCCAATTTCACTACCAAATACTTTCAGCCATTAAGCAGTATATTAGGAATCTTGTCTAATATGTTTAAACTGTATAAATTCACTACTATCTTACTTTGGTAACCTAATACTTATGTGTAATTAGCTTAAAGATTTAGGGTATCTATATACTTATATATATGTATATATTTTGCCTATCCAAAGTTTATGGTTTCTGATATTTTACTTATTAAAAAATGTACTTGGACTTAAAACAAGCCTAGGAGCTAATATTTTACTTGGTCTAAATATATATATATATCCTATTTGTATAGTAACTACGGCGGGTTTTCTTGTTATATGTGTCTACTATCTATCTAGCACTCTATTATCAGACTCTTTTGGGTATCCATAACAAGATTGGGCAAACTGAAGCTTGGTATTCGGCATACCCTTTAGCCAAGCGTTCTAGGTATGAGAGTACGAGCCATTTGCCCATTTACCCCCAGAGGCTTGGAGAGAAGGATTGTGCCTATTATATGCAAACAAGAACCTGTAAATTTGGAGATAGCTGCAAGTTTGACCATCCTATTTGGGTTCCAGAAGGGGGAATCCCAGATTGGAAAGAGGTGATCTTTTAAATTACTTTATCATCTAGTAATATTTTATTCAGTTACTACCAAAACTTCTAGTTGAGTTTATGTGGATATTATTTATTAGTTAATTTATGATTAAAAATGTTCACAAATTTTATTACTGAATCTTATTACTGTAACTCTTGGTTCAATGCTATTTGGCACAGTTGTTATTTTCATACATCCATTGATAATATCCTATTTTAATATTTATTTCCCCTAAACACTCAACTTTTTATATAATAACATAGTGTTATTATCTTATAAAGCAATACAAAATGAGGTATTATTTATTAGTTAATTCTATGATTATTATCATTTACAAATTTTATTGCTGAATCTTATTACTGTAACGGTTGGTTATTTGGCGCCGTTTTTATTTTCATAAGTCCATTAATAATACCCTATTTTAATATTTACTTTCGCTAAACACTCAACTTTTTATATGATAACACAACGTTCTTATCTTATAAAGCAATACAACATGATGTTGCAGTACAGTACATAAAAAAGCCACAAATAATACCTCTAGGGTTGTTCTTAATATATATTTTTCTACCTTTACTTAAAGAATCTGTATAAAGAGCCTACATATTTGTTCACTAGAAAGTTTAATATTATTTAGATTGGGCTATAGGATATATTGTTAATTCTTTTCTATCCTTTCCTATGTGAGTTCTTTTACAAGTCCTTTTTGATTTTGGGACGATAGTTAGATAATATATTGGCTAACTCATTATTGAGAGTCCAGGGCCTTACTATCTACCTATTTCTCTCTCATTATGATTTACAGCGGTTCTGTTTTTACACATTATTGATAGCATCAGTGATGAACATATTGGAGGTTTCCTTCTATACTATCTATTATATGCTATTTTTAAGTAGATCTCATAATGGTGGCTTACTGCAGGAAATTAGGAACTTGTCTTCTTTTGTTTAATGTACTTTCAGAAGTTCAATTAGGTTCGTTAGATCTTGTACCTTCCATGCTATGTTTAAATCAATTATTTAGGTTGGAAAGTACAAGTTTTCTTCAGTAGGTAAAGTTATGATAATTCATATGTAAAAGAATTTAATATTTTAAAATTATTCTCCTAGAAGTTTATTTGTGTAATGTAATCTGTCTTTCCTGAATCAGGCATATAAGTATGATAAGCTTTCCATTCAAGGAGGAAGTCCTGTTTGATTGATATATTTAACTTTTTAATTTGTATTTATTATTCAAAAAAGCATTGTTTGCTGCTTTTCTGTTGAAACATCTCACTGGTGCTGTTTAAGCTTTTGAAAAATTTCTAATAAAAGCTTATAGCTGTACAAATGCATCTGAGACAACTTTCAGATAAACAAATTACGTACCTCAGGAAAGCTATAATAGCTATGCCCTCAAAAGGTTGATAATGCATTGTGAAAATCTTGATGGTTCTAGTTGAATATGCACTTTTTTGAAGCGTAGATTAAAACTTCCCATTCCTGTTGCATATTAGCTTATGTCTTCTCACTAACAGACATCCATGTTATTGGTATTTCATAATTTTAATTTGTGGTTACTTTCTTTTCTAAAACCTTATATTGTACTCCTTGTTACTTTCTTATAATTATCTCTCTCATCAATTTTGACTTCACATCCATCTGTTTATTGACCATTGAAAATTTTGGCTTGTATTCAGATTCCACCTGTACCTAGTGAATCTCTTCCTGAGAGACCGGGGGAACCAGATTGCCCTGTAAGCTGGATTCAAAGCATTTGCCCTCTTGTATAGGATGAGATGTTCTGAGTTGAACTTCATTATTTATGTATTTTGATGATATGTTTCAGTATTATCTGAAGACTCAGAAGTGCAAGTTTGGGATTAGGTGCAAATTCAACCACCCAAAAGATAGAATTGCTGCTCTGGTTAGTCTTAATAGTTCAATCTATTGCTAATATTTGTATACTTAACAACCCATGTTCACTCTTTCCAACTGCTATTATTGACTCAATATTAGGGTGCTACTTTGGAAGCTGATCCCTCTATCTTACCTGAGAGGCCATCAGAGCCGCCATGTGCTGTATGACACTTATCCCATTCAGGCCATTTCTCATTAATATCTTTCCACTTAACAATTTAATTTGTACCTTTAATCAGTTCTACATGAAGACTGGAAAATGTAAATTTGGCTCAGCTTGCAAATTTCACCACCCCAAAGATGTGCTCATACAGTTAGCTGGCGGAGAAAACCCAATGCCTGGAGATGCAAAACCAGTGCAGCCAACTTCTACTCCAGCATCGCTGCACAATTCAAAAGGCCTTCCAATCAGACCTGTATGCATACTTCAAAGAAACTTTAACTATATTCTTTGGTGATCATATATCGTGCTGAAAAATGATAAAATGATATAAGTTGAATGAAATGAAAAACACTGATGCATTCTTCCTGTCACATAGTACCTTACCATTTGCTGCTTTGTTATTTGTTTACCAACTTTGAGTCTTTCCACTCTGAATTATCTGAGCTTTATTGTCTATTCACTGTACTTAATCTGTGTTGAGAGGACAGTGAGAATGAATGAATGAATTTTGAGAATTTTGTATTTTTTTGCCAATGTTTGTACTCTTCCGTTGGGTTGCATTTTTTTTAGTTTTGTTAGATGTCTTCTCTTACTGATTACAATCGACAGGGTGAAGAAGATTGTCCGTTCTACATTAAAACTGGAAGGTTAGTACATCCTTCTGTCCTTATTCTATTAAAACATCTTCCATGGTTAGGTTATGTGTTTGCCAGATATGGCAGGATTAATATTGTTATATATAAACATATATATATTTATTTATATTTTCTGTCAGCTGCAAGTATGGGGCCACATGTCGCTACAATCATCCAGACAGATATGGCAAGTGACTTATTTACCTCATAATTTTGTTTTTGCGCTTACTGGTTATTGCTGACAGACTCAAGTGTTGTGCATCCATAAATTTCGCAGCTGTTGGTGTTGCACCTACTCTTCTAACGTCTCCCTCAACACACTACAATATTGGTGTTGTTGCTCCGACAGCATCCCTGCTGCCAACTTTTGATCCAAGGCTAACTCAGACCACGGTACAGTTGATTCTCTAAGCTCTCTGCAATCCTGCTGGTATTGATGCATATGATTTGTATACACAAAAAAGGAATATTTAAATTAGTTTCCATTCAGATTATAGAAAAACTGTATTGAAATGTCTTCTACTTTTTGTTATTATTGTCCTTTTCCTATTATGGATGAGAGCAGAAAACCTAGCCTAATAGCATGTTTCTAGTTCTATTTTAATCTAGCTATATTATTAAGTTGCTGTTTTCCTATTTTTACTTTCTCATGGATTTTCATTATTTATGGTTGCAGCTTGGTTTGGGTGCCGCTATTTATCCTCAACGACCTGGGCAGACAGAGTGTGATGTGCGTATCAATTTTTTTTCCGTCATGTTGCTGTTATAGATGAAAACAAATTTCTAATTCTTTGCTAGTGCTCTTTTCAACTTAGGTGTTTGCATGTTTCATTTTATTCATGTTATATGCTGCTTAGACTGCTTAATTGTAACTTATTTGTCCACTTTGATGTCTTAATGTAAAGTAATGGTGTTTCTCCTTGGATCAAGTATATATATTATTTTGGGAAGTAGCACCATCATCCAAAACTAATTGTGGTTCACTATTGATGGAATGCAGGTTGCATGATTAGTCTTGGCAATTTCTCTTATTATATGAACTAACTATTAAACTGTTTATCTACACTTAATAGAATTTTGTTGCTCTAGATTGGCTCCGTTTTGCTCTCTAGCTTAAATATACCATTGCATTAAATACTTCCATTTTCTCTTCTGCTGTACTAATGTATCACTTGGCTTTGTGGTTCTAGTATTACATGAAAACTGGTATATGCAAGTTTGGAACTACTTGCAAGTTTCACCACCCTGTTGATCGTTCCACACCAACTGCATCAGCTACAGAATCTCAGCAGCAGAATGTGAAACTGAGTCTTGCTGGCCTGCCAAGAAGAGAGGTACATTAAATGTTTGATATAGCCTCATCCTTGAATTTTTTAATGTTTTGCTTGAAAGGCAGAATTTGTTTCCCTTATTTAATCTTTCTAAGATTGAAAATTTCATTTCAATTCCTATTTGGGACCTGAAATTTTGTGGTTGGCAATAATTATCTTGCTTGACTAGATCAATTTATTATTATATGTCTTACAATCTCTTTCCTTGATGGGTGGTGTATTGATTTCTTTCCAACTTATTCTCTTAACTGACTGGATAAGATAGCACCTGTACTACTTATGACTCTATATTGAGGTTTTGTTATGAGCTTGTTCTAGCTCATATTTCCTGCCTGCCATGACTTACCCTCTCCGTGCGCCCCTGCGCGCCCGCGCACACACACACATATATATATATATATTAATTAGGCTGTTCATCTTGCAATATTTATAGGGTGCTATAAACTGCCCATACTATATGAAGACCGGGACATGCAAATACGGGGCCACCTGCAAGTTTGACCACCCACCGCCTGGAGAGGTTATGGCTATGGGGTCATCACCCAGTGGCGGAGAAGGAAATGAAAATGGAGCTGTTTAAACAATTATGAGAGGACACAACAACCCCAAAGTACGTTGTTACTTTTCCTTATGGAACACTGTCTGTATCATCTTTTTTTTAATTTTTGAGCTTGGACTATGTGCTGTACGAGATTGTTGGAGGTTTGATTTGCTTGTTTAGATGATAGAGGCTTGTGTGACTGCTGAAGCATTGCAATTTGGAATATTGAAGCCCTTCCATTATTATTATTAATATTGAAAAGACTTGAGTGTAGTTGATGATAATTAATCCTTGAAGGTGTTCTTGTTCGTATATGAACAAGAAGCCATTGATGTGTACGGTAGTACATCTCTAGTTGTATTTAGCTTAGGAGAATCACAACACATCAAACACAACACATACATATTTAGATTTTGGGTAAGGAAGTTAGCCGGTGCCGGAAACACCTAAATCTTTCTTTTCGTCGTCTTTTCCAGCGCCGAAAACTGGACCCCCTAAGCCGGCGGCGTCCTTCACCTTGTCTTGATTTTTGTCTACTTGAACTGCACCCTCATCCTGTTTTGAGTGAATATCCATCCGTGTCTTTTTTTCGCCGGTGGCGGCGGCTACCGACTTGTATGTGGTGGCCGTGAACGACTCCGGCGGCTGCGCTCCTTGAGCTCCTGACATTTCTTCCTTGCTATCCCAACTATATCCACTGCTTCTATTCGATTCATATATATCTTGATTTAGATATATATATATATTATATGTACATACATATTTGCATGTATGTGCACAATCACACATAGGTCTACTGCCCTTCCACGTGTATAATAATGTCTGCTACGCTGTACAGAACAAAGCATCTAGAATCTTTGGGTATATAGCTGAGCAATATCTATACATAACATAAAATTAGTTTAGATGATGAAAACAAAGCCCCAAATCGCCTACTATACCTACTGTCTTTGTACAAAATTACAGTTAAGAGGAGCAAGAATGTCGTCTCTACTGTACATCCCACCCAACCCAACCCAATAAAGAAAAGACAAGTCTAGTCTAGTCTAGTCTAGCCTAGAAATACTCGAACACAACGTAAGAAGAGTCATTAGAGCTGCTGGTCTTATGGTTATCCTGCCCCATTTCTGGCAACTTCTTGTCCGAATCTTTACTCATATACTGCTTGAAGTCAAATGGCTGTGGAACATATGGAGGTGTGGCACTTCTCACAAGTGCCCAATTCACCCCCTCAAAGAAAGGATGCTGCTTTATTTCAGTAGCACCTCTGGTGTATGCAATCCTCTTGTGTGGCTCCTTCACCAGCAGCCCCTTTATAAGATCCCTCGCCGTCGAGCTCACCTGCGGATTATCAGGGAACTTCAATGGCTGCCCCACTACATTGAACAGTGTGGCTCTGTTTCCCGACCCTTTAAAAGGAGTTATTCCATGTAGAAGCTCATACAAGAAGATCCCCAACGTCCACCAATCGACTGCGCTGCCGTGCCCCTCTCCGCGGATGATCTCCGGCGCTAAATACTCGTGTGTCCCCACAAACGACATTGATCGAACATTTGTCGGCTCCGCCATCAGTTCCGGGAGGGAGTTGGCATTGTTTCCCAATCCGAAGTCGGATTTCGACTTGCGGTTCTTCTTCGGGAGCAGCCGTGGGAAGAATGACGACGGCTGGTAGCAGCTCCGGACTGCATTCTCTTCGTCTAAGATCCCGCCGTAGCCAGAGTCGGGGTTTCCAGTGTGGACAGATGAAGACTTCACCAGCGTCGGATTAACAGAGCAGCGGAGCGAGAGATCGAAGTCGGATAGCATGATGTGCCCCTCTTCTCTCACTAGAACATTCTCAGGCTTTAGATCCCTGTAAACTATTCCGAGCATGTGTAGGTATTCGATGGCCAGCAACACCTCGGATGCATAGAACCTGTGTTCGGAAGAGATTTATGTAGTAAGAAACTGAAATGCAGCTGCCATGGATAAAGATGAGGGACTGAGAAATGAGATACCTTGCAGCTTCCTCTGTAAAATATTTGCTGGGCTGTTTCTGCCGGAGGGTGTGGAGGTTACCTCCACTGCAGAACTCCATGACCAAGCAGTAGTACTTATCGGTGTCGAAATAAGTGTACAATGTAGGTAAGAAGGGGTGATCGAGAAGGCCAAGAATTTCTCTCTCGGTTTGAGCTCTAAGTAGCTTGTTTCTGCTTGCAAGAGAGGCCTTGTCCATTACTTTCATGGCAAAGAAGGCGTGCGTCCCCTTGAGCTCAACAAGGAAGACACTCCCGATGTCGCCACGCCCGAGGCGCTTCAAGATCCTGAAATTGTTGAAGCCGAGAGGCGAGTCTTTGGAAGAAACAGAAGTGATTGCATCCCATCTGACATCTCCGCCGGTGTGTGGTTTGAGTGGCGCGCAGGTGCTATCCATGCTGTCGCTGCGGTTGCTGCTCCCGCTCGTCCATCCTTGAGATATCGTCGATATGCTGCTCTTGGCAGCATTGCTGGCCTTGGAACCTGCATCAGGTTGAAGAAGCCATTGGTGATTGGATCTTATCTATGTATGTTCATACTTGTTTTGGGGAGAAGGCAAGGGGTAGTATTGAGAGTTAAGAGTTTGGATTTGCATTACCTGACATTGCCTCGTTGCTTGTCATTGCACTTGTTTTTGCTGTCTGATCTGATTTCGTTGTCGTCGTCGTATCGTGATGAGATACATTAGACATTGTTGAGGTAGAACTCTTGTCGTCCAGCTCCGTCCCGCCTTGTTCAATGGCATTTTCTTCTGCTGGAATGCGATCCATCTGATTTGGAACCAGAAACAAAAACCAGACCCCAAAAAAAGACAAAGAAAAAGAACTGATTCATGTTTTCATACCATTACGGATATAATCAACAATGCCACAAATGGATGAATTATGCCAGAATCCATAATATTCGAATGACTGTAACAGAATAAAATTCGTATGCCATAATTGCTGCAGCTACACAACAAACTCCTGTTTCTTCGCATTTCTAATCGTTCCTAGATCCAGAACAATAATTAAAGAATTCCGATTCTTATTTATTGTTTCCTCTAGCTATGAATCATGAATGCCTTTCCAATTTCATGATTGATTGCAGCGATCTATCCCTCACAATATTATATTATCGGATAAGTTCATCTGCTGAATTTTCGAAACCGATTTGCCAAAATTCTAGCTACATAAACGCATAGATAAACGACCAATTGCCTTTGCATGCAAGCTAATGGACATCCAGATCATCAATACATTGTATAAAAACATCGTAATGTTGTAAACGAGATATCCTTGAATAACTTACGCGAACTTGTTCTCTCCTGGATCCAAATTTCTCTGCCGATCTTGCAGATCATTGGTTGGATAGGTCTTTAAATTGCGTCAGGAAAATTGTTATGAACAGCAAGGAACAGGGATCCTCGATGGAATCTCTGCCAATTCCATTGTGAATATAGGTTTGGTAGAGATGCGTTGGGAATGGGATAAAAGCTTATGAGGAGGAGCGCAAGAGAAGAAGAGATGGCGGAAAATAAATCAACAAAAATAAAATAAAATAAACAAATTATTATATGATCATTCCTATCTATAAATACACATAGATAATATTTTACACATTACCTATTTTAGCAACAATATGTAAATTCCATAATTATTTATTGCGATATTATGGTGCTGACTCTACGGGGATTAAACGTCAGTTTTCATTATTATGAATCAATAATCTATATATTAATATATTTTTTAAAAAAATTAAATAATATTGCATAAATTTTTAACATTTTATTTCGTGAGTTATCAAAACGACGTCGTTGCAAGTGGAGTAAGTAATCCATTGCCGGCTGGCTGCTCCTGCTACTATAAATACTGATTTTTTTTACTGTCTTCCCCACCTTATCCCTCTCTGCAATACAGTCGAGCCCTGTAGGTTGCCTTTATATATTAGCATATATGTCTGTCCCTCGACCTCTGCCCTGGAAAAATGGTCCCCCTTTTCAGCGCAACCCGAGGACGCCCTTTGCCTTTCTTCCCTGAAATCGAAACATAACCAGTTTCCACCTTTCTCCTCCCTACTCTCTTTCTGTTTCTTTGCGGTGGCGGTGGCGGTGGCTATGGTAGAAATGTGTAGCGACCAGAGGGCCCTCCTTTTCCACGTCCTCACCATCCTATTCATCACTGTCGTCTCTGTGCAACAAGGGTATGGTAATGGAAGTGTGAAATTGGAGCTGATTCACCGCCATGGTAATGGTACGGGGAGGAAATGGAGTAGTTTCCCTCTCCGGCAACTGCTCCACAGAGACGCCATTCGTTTGGCTGCAATTTCGGAGAAATTATCTATGGCGAAAACTGAGTCAATCGCTGCAACTACAAGCAGGAGGCGAATCCAGGAGAGCAATGCGTATTATTTTTCAGCCTGCAAAAATGGCACAGTGTCGGGCCAATTGCCAATGCACTCCGGCGCCGACGCCGGCGCCGGGCAGTACTTTGTGCATTTCAGGGTTGGATCTCCGGCGCAGAGAGTGGTGCTTGTTGCAGACACTGGGAGCGATTTAACCTGGATGAATTGCAAATACAGTTGCCATGGAGTTCGATGCAGGAGGAGGAAGAAGAAGAAGGAAAGGGATTTCAGAAAGAGGAGGGTGTTCCTTGCAGACCACTCGTCTTCTTTCAGGACTCTGCCATGCTCGTCCGCCATGTGCAAGGTTGATCTTGCCAATCTCTTCTCTCTGGCAAGGTGTCCTTCTCCCATGGATCCATGTGCCTATGATTACAGGTAAATCAATTTGCAAATCTCCATCTTATCTTCGTTTACAATTACAGCCTTAATCCATTACAAAGCAGCTTTGGATTCCATAGACAATAATGGCTTAAGCATTTGTTAGCAAAAAAGAGAAAGGGATTGTGATTTTTGATTTGTGAATACTGCTGCTGCATCATCTGTATTCACATAAAGTATCCAATGCCCCTCCACACATTTTCTTGGTTCTGTCAGGTTTTCAGCCATTGTAATGTCCCTACATCCATCCAAGTTGGGATCAACATTACTTTGCAAGATCATCCTCTAAAACTGCCACTAAACGACGCCGGGGTTAGGATATTTTGTCGGCCCCTTCCTATTTCAGCATTGGTTGTTTCTTCCATTAGCGGAATCATCAATTCATGTTCACCAAAACTTATAGATGAGAAGAATCTTGGTTCTCATTTAGGTTGTCTTCTTTAAAGTTGCCAGATGGAAAAGGAGGGAAGCTTCCAACTTAATGTCCAACACCATTAAATGCTTGGTGGACAAATCTGTGTGAGAAGGGAAGGCCACCATTCCTGCTGGTGTAGTAGTCATTACAGCTCTTACCTACATCCCACACAGCAGTAATGACCCCTTCTTGGTAGTAGATTGGGTCACATGACTCACATCCCCCTGCACCTTGCTCTTTCCCCTGTTTGGTCGACTTATTACTAATTATCGACGTGACAACTGGCTTGTCCGATCCGAACAAGTCCCACATTCCCCCCATCTTTATTGCATACGCCTAGGCCTAAAGATCGATGTTTTAGCTCTATCATTCATATTCGATTGTCTTTTTTACTTCTGATTAGGTACTCAGATGGATCAGCTGCCGTAGGCCTTTTTGCGAACGAGACAGTCACTTTTCGCCTCACAACCGGGAGGAAGCTAAAGCTCCACAATGTGTTGGTTGGTTGCAGCGAGTCTTCACGCGGGGAGAGTTTCCAGGGCGCCGACGGTGTGATGGGCCTGGCATACAGCAACCATTCGTTTGCAGTGACGGCGGCAGCAAGATTCAGGGGGAAATTCTCGTACTGCCTCGTCGATCATTTAAGCCCGAAGAACGTATCAAGCTACCTCATATTTGGGTCACATGACGAGTCGCGCGTAACACTTGGCAGAATGCGATACACGGAGCTTGTCCTCGGCGTGCTCTCGTCGTTCTACGCCGTGAACCTCAGAGGCATCTCCGTTGGCGGATCGATGCTCGACATCCCTACCGAAACATGGGATGTGAACGGCGTAGGTGGACTGATCATCGATTCGGGCTCGAGCCTTACGTCGTTGGTTCAACCTGCGTATCAGCCGGTAATGGCTGCGATAAGGCTGACGTTGCTGAACTTCGCGAACTTGAACCTGGATATAGGTCCGCTCGAGTACTGCTTCAACTCGACAGGGTTCGATGAATCTGCGGTGCCAAGATTGGCGTTTCACTTTGCTGATGGGGCGAGGTTCGAGCCGCATGTTAAGAGCTATGTCATCGACGCGGCTCCGGGCGTGAAGTGTCTGGGATTTGTGCCTGCAGCTTGGCCCGGTTCGTCGGTTATTGGAAACATTATGCAGCAAAATCACCTCTGGGAATTCGACATCGTCAATCGTAGACTCGGCTTCGCCGCATCTTCTTGCAGCACCTGAATGGCTCCGTCCATCGTTTGTCGTCTTCATCTTCATCATTATCTCTGTAATTTCAGTCTTTCTTATTCCTATTCTTCAATCTGTATACACCACAAAAGTTGGAGATTGTCTTCTGCTTTGTTTTTTAACTAACTCACAGTGAAGTGAAGAGATCAGTATTGTTTACAGCTGCAAACTTTTATAAGTATTTTCATTTTCTGGTAAAAGAGAAGTGCAATGCCGACATAGAGTGGAACCATCAATGGCAGCCATTAATAACGAACGACAGGCTATGTGTTTGGATCGAATCTTCTTCCCAAGGATTAGCTCTAGTTCATATATATATATATAGAAACCTTCACTGGATTACCTCACCATCCTCACATGTTACTCAAATTACTCATTTAAATAGAGCACATCACAGCACAGCACAGTACCAGGTGTAGACATGGAGGCATGTCATCTAGTGCTCATCACGTTTATCTTTTTTCCCAAAGACTCCATTTTTATAAATCACTAATAATCATTTGAATTCAACCACAAATCTAGCTACTCAGATCTGCAAACTTGGCGTACACCAAACTGTATTATGAACTGGTTTTTACTAACTGCTGTTTTGCTCAATGCTCATCTGGCAGCTTCTTCCTCCTTGGCCGCGAAACAGCCGCCGCCTGCAAGACAACTCCCTCCGGCTGCGTATCTTAAAACAACATATTACCAGAAATCATGCCCCAATCTTGAATCCATCATTCATCGGAGAATAAGCTATTGGGTCAAGAGAGATTACACCCTCGCAGCTGCCATTATCCGCCTGCATTTCCACGACTGCGCCGTCAGGGTAAACCGTAAAGGTTCTCCTTTTATTACAGATTTTGATCAGAGTTTTTAATCAGTTGAGTATTATGATTAATGTCTTGCCAGGGCTGCGATGCATCTGTCCTGCTGAATCATTCCGGCAGCGAGAGGGCAGCCGAGGCCAGCAAGACACTCCGGGGATTCGATGTGATCAACGACATCAAACGAGCGGTGGAGAAGCAGTGCCCCAGGACTGTCTCCTGCGCGGACATTCTAACCGCCGCCGCCCGCGACGCCACTCTGTTCGTTGGAGGTCCTTTCTGGGAAGTGCCGTTCGGGAGAAAGGACGGTCGGATTTCAGGGGCGAAGGAAGCTGAGGCCGTGCCACAGGGCTACGAGAACGTCACGTCATTGCTCAATTTCTTCGACAAATTAGGACTCACATTCGTCGACATGGTCGTCCTGTCGGGAGCCCACACAATTGGCAGATGCACCTGCCATGCCATCAAGCGCAGGCTGTATAACTTCACCGGAAACGGGAAGCCCGATCCTTCCATGAACGTCAATTACCTGAAGTTGCTGAGGGATCAGTGCAAATCGGACAGGAATTTCGTGAATTTAGATGCGACAACTCCTAGGGTTTTCGACGTCGACTATTACAGGAACCTGTGGAAGAAGATGGGGCTGCTGTCGACCGATCAGCAGCTGTTTTCGAATCCTGGGACCGGCGGCCTGGTCGACGTCCTGGCGCGGCAGCCGGAGTTCTTCCTCAGCCAGTTTGCGGTGTCGATGGTGAAGTTGGGGAATGCCAACGTGCTGGTAGGACAAAACCAGGGCGAAGTCAGATTGAAGTGTGACTATGTCAACTATTGATCGTCCGCCGCCATTGCCAATGCTCCTCCATCTTCGTGGCGACATGGAATGACCTTCCATACTTCGTTTCCATTTATTTGTCTGTTTTATTGCATTTATTAAAGCTGTATTTTATGGCTAAAGGATATACTATATTTTTTCGGATGTAAATTTGTCAATATTTTGTCAAACCCAAACATTTGACTACAACCCACCATTAACGCTTCACCATTAACACTCCACCAATGTCTGAAAAGAAAATGAAAAGTATTAATCGCTGGCTCCACGTCGGGATGCCGACAGTATGTATTAAATATTCAAAAGCCATCGCTTTCGTTTCGTCTTCGCTCTTTAATCAAGTTTGAGATTTGGGTTTAGTTTTTTGCCATCTGTTGCCGAAAGGTTTCCCTAATCTTGATTAGGAAAGCGAGATTTTCAGTTTCAGTTTCAGCCTCACCCAAACCCTACTTATTTTAAAACTAGATCACTCACTGCGTTGTGCCCCACGACCACAAAACAGAGTAAAGTGAATATTCGAGAACAAGGTTCTGATCTGTTGAAGCTATGGCGAAAAAGGCTGTGCTAATCGGGGTCAATTATCCAGGGACGAAGGCGGAGCTGAAGGGATGCATCAACGATGTTCGACGGATGTACGCTAGCCTGGTGGAGCGTTTCGGTTTCGCGGAGGAGGATATTACGGTGCTGATAGACACCGACGATTCATACACCCAGCCTACTGGCCGGAACGTCCGCGCCGCGCTGGCGAATCTGGTGGAATCCGCCCAGCCCGGAGACATTCTCTTCGTTCACTACAGCGGCCACGGAACGCGCCTTCCGGCGGAGACCGGCGAGGAGGATGATACCGGGTACGATGAGTGCATTGTTCCTTGTGACATGAACCTCATCACTGGTGAGCTCCATTTCCCCCTTGTATGTATCTTTTTGGTGATTCTGATCGTGTTGAATTTGTTCGATCTATTTGAATTTGGTGTGAATTGTGGATTAGGTTTAAGATCAAAGTCATAGACCATTAGAACTTCAATTGCGTTATCACAGAACAAATAGGTTTCTGCAGTTTGACTTTGAATAGATTTGGACTGATTGGTGGTTGATGCTTTGACTGTCGGGGCAGATGATGATTTCAGAGAATTGGTTGACAAAGTGCCAGAAGGATGCCAGCTGACGATCGTGTCCGATTCTTGCCACAGCGGAGGCCTGATCGATGAGGCCAAGGAGCAGATTGGGGAGAGCACTAAACAGGGCAAGGAAGAAGGCGAAGATTCTGGGTTTGGCTTCAAGAAATTCCTCCGAAGAAGCGTCGAAGATGCAATTGAGTCACGCGGCATTCACATACCTTCCGAATTGAAATTCGGGCATCGCGACAGGCGCCACGATGAACAAGAGGAAGAAGAACAATCTGGAGAGGGTTATCAAGGGGATGTCCATGTTAAAAACAAATCCTTGCCCTTATCAACTCTCATCGAGCTGCTCAAACAGAAGACAGGAAAGGATGACATCGATGTTGGTAAAATCCGGCCGACTCTTTTTGATGCATTCGGGGATGATGCCAGCCCTAAAGTCAAGAAATTCATGAATGTTATCTTCAACAAACTAAAAGGCCATGGTGAGGGCCAGGGTGAAGGGGGTGGGTTTATGGGCATGGTAGGGAGCTTGGCTCAGCAATTTCTCGAGCAAAAGCTCAACGACAACGATGAAGGATACGCAAAGCCTGCATTGGACACCCATGTTGGAAGCAAAACCGAAGCTTACGCTGGATCTGGCAAAAGAGGACTTCCTGATAGCGGAATTCTTGTCAGCGGCTGCCAGACAGATCAAACATCTGCAGATGCCAATCCTAACCCATCCGGCGACGGCAGTGGAGCTTATGGCGCGCTGAGCAATGCCATTCAGACTATAATTGCAGAATCGGATGGGCGAATTACCAACAGGGAAGTGGTACTTAAAGCCAGAGAGCTGTTGAAGAGACAGGGCTTTACTCAGCGCCCGGGGCTCTACTGCAGCGACAATCATGCCGAAGCTCCTTTCATTTGCTGATGCAACTGAACTAAAGTATCCTATGTTTGGGATTGATTCGATGAGAATTTTGTTTGGTAAGTATGTTTTGTGTGGTGTGCTTGTTTATGTGTTGTCTTGAAACTTGTCCTTTGCTCCCCTTTTATGGGATTACTTGGAATGTACAATAAATTATACCCTACAGCAATCAGCTCTCTGTACTTTGAAATTGTGGGATGAGCGCGAGGATTTTGTGATATTTGTTTCAGTTTGTCATTCAGATCAATGGTGTGAAGTTTTTGTGAATTACTATATAATACTACATGTATTGAAAAATCTACTGCTGTAGAAAATGAAAGCACAAATTTCGAGGTGTCAATTGCAGAGGGAATCATGCAGGTAAGCTGCTTCGTTGCAACTGCTCATTAAAGTCGAGATTAGATGATGAGTCCGCAAGGAAGGAATCACATTCCTCCGACACCCGGCAATTGGGCGTCAATTCTGCAAAATAAATTGTACTTCCAGATGCTCGACGCAATTTCCTCGTAACTGCAACGGCAATTTGCGTTGTTTCCTTTTCTCAATCCGCTGTGGATAGTTGTGGTTGATAGCGTGTATAAATTACGCGGAGGAGGAATTGAAGAAATGTTATGGGAAATCTGCTGTTTCGGTCCAGCAAGCGCAGTCGCGATGATGGCAGCTCGGTTGGAGGAAGGAGCTCTGTAATTGCTCGTTTGCCAAGGTTAGTCTTATCTTCCATCGCTGATAAACCGTTTCGAAATCGGGGCACAGAAGTCGGGGACAATAATCGATTTCCTTCTGCTACTTTTGTTGACGACAGTGTGACCAGGAGTGCTGCTGGTAGGGCAGGTGCCATGGGTTCCAGCAGCGCTGGCGTTGATAAGATGAAAAAGTACGCATACATCCCTGATAATTTCACCTCCATCAACCAGGTTCCTCTCTGCTTGCCCTAATTTATCGCTTTCCTGTAACCTAATTAAGCTTCTTCATTTTCTTCCCCCGTGTTTTTACAGAACTACCTGCATCTTGTATATGCTTAGTTTCTTTATAACTCAACTAAAATATTCCCTGCCATTTCGCCGTTCAACCCTTAAATTATGCAGCCTAGATATTCATTCATGATCTTGATGGTAGAGTTGCAGAGAAGTCGATGAAGTGTAACTGGTGTTTTGTGTTTTTTTCTCAACTAAGGTTGACTTAACCTGAGCAATGACTTGGTTTAGAGCTTCAAGTCAACTCAATGTTTCTATCATTCAATCAATATATTAATTATTTCAGACATTCTGTATAAGACTTTACACATATCTCATCAAGGCATCATAGTTGGTGGCTCCCCCACTATTCCGCTTGCAGATAGGTAGATGCTGAGGTATTATCCATAACAACCACTCCAATAGTTAAAGAAAAAAAACCGACTTAGACTTTTGTCGTCTTCATTTGATCGGTTCCTCCTTCATGTGGGAAAAGAAGGTAGTAAAGCAGTTCCTGGTTGATCTTTTTTTTTTTATCTCAAGGAAAAAGTTGGGAAGCAATTAAGCAAAGCAAACCTTGCCTAATCTCTTGTTTGTGTGTGGATCATCATCATCAGCATGATAAATAGCCTGTTTTTAGTTTCATAAAGGTCCAATTATTCCGCCCATGCAGAGATGCATGGGCATTAACTAGCAATAGACTTGCCCAAATGGCGAGGGAACGACAATGGTTAAGAATGTAACCAAAATCAAACCTTTTAGGTTGAATTTTGTTTCATATCTTTTAAAATCAAACCTTTTAGGTTCAAATTGTTGATTTTTCATCTCATATGCATCGCTCAATTTGTTTGCTCAATTTTCTTATTATTACTGGATGCAAGTCTGAGTGTTTTGTTTTTTTGTAATTTTTCTAATGTTGGGTTATATCATACTTATATTTGAATCATCAATGGACTTTGCGCATACAAGTTGCAAAGTAAGTTTCAGAAGTATAATGAATTGTAACTTGAAAACAACTATTAATGAGTTTTTGAATTCAATTTTAATCATTATTTTACTTGCAATTTTCGAATTCCGCTGTATTATATAATCAATTTGTTAAAGAAAATATATTTATATATAAACACAAACTAGTGGTTTTAAACTAGAAAAATAAAATAAAATAAAATTGTAAATTTGTTCACTTTTCAATTATTTTAACATTTAACAGTATTCAGTCCTCATTATTATCTATAAAAATACACAATTTTTTCTTAAAAAACATGACATTCAAACCTTCAAATAGAAAAACTAAAACTAAAATCCAAAGAAATTACCAACAATTAAAAGCAACCGAAACCAACCAAATCTTTGATCACTTCTTTGGTTAGATACTTTGACCAGTCGAAATCAGCTGTTAAAATCATCTGAGTAAGTCTAATTCGAAGGGTTGCATTTCCATTTGTCGAAGATTTCTGTAAGGAAGAAATACTAAGGAATGCCTAAAATGAAATACTAGCAATTATCACTGCTACTATGTATTCTCACATAATTAATCAGTACTGTTTATGTATTTGTAGCAAAAGTTTATGTTAAAAACTGGAATTTTCAGGTGACAACAGCCTTGAGAGAAGCTGGTCTAGAGTCATCCAATCTGATTATTGGTATTGATTTTACAAAAAGTAACGAATGGACAGGTTTGTATAAAATACATAGTTAAATAAATGTCTGGAAGATTCATTTGAAAGATGGGATGAAAATGCACATTTGGGACCTCTGCAATTGAATGTATGTTAATGCTAAGTGTTTCAATTAGCTTCTGATTTTGGCTGTGCTGCTTAAATATTAACTTATTTATCTTCCTTTTATAGTTTAGATGACACTCCCTAGTTTAGACAAACACATTCTTTTTTTCTTTAATTTTTTTAAACAACGGATGGCATGCTGTTTGGCATTTCAAAAATCTTTTGCTGCATTCTTGTGCATATGGTTTGAATTTCCAGTGCAATGATGCTCTGTTAGTTTCCATGTTTAGAATTCTGATCTCAAATGCGAATCCAATTTAAGTATGATAGAAAGAGAATATTTTTGTTTTTCAATCATGCAATTATTTTTGTTTTAACATTTTATAAGTGTGTTTGCGTATCAAATTTTTTTGCCAATATAGTCTTTGCATTATGTGTTGGATTAGGTGTTATATGGTGTTCTGTAATGTAATTATCTTTCCACTGAAGGCAAAGTTTCATTCAACAATCGAAGCCTTCATGCTATTGGCAGTGTCCCTAATCCTTATGAAAAAGCAATAACTGTGATTGGAAAGACTTTGGCCCCATTTGATGAAGACAATTTAATTCCTTGTTTCGGGTTCGGTGATGGTTAGTTTTTTAAAGATTTTAATCAACAATTCTGAGTGTTGATATTTTAGCTGACTCATTGTTTAAGAATAAATTTATGATAACTTATTTGTATTGTTTTTTTTCTACCTTGCAGCAACTACTCATGATCAGGAAGTATTTAGCTTTCACAGTGACCACACTCCTTGCCATGGCTTTGAAGAAGTTTTGGCCTGCTATAAAAAAATAGTTCCAAATTTACGATTATCTGGTAAGATGAATTATTTGTTTTTGCATCACAATTTTCCAAGCCAACTCCATATTTATCAGTAAACATCACCAGAAGTTGTTATTGGGGACATAAAACATGTTGCTAAATTACATGTCTCTGATTGTTTCTATCTTCTGTTTTTCTTGGTTTCAAGGTCCGACCTCTTATGGACCAGCAGTGGATGCTGCAGTAGATATAGTGGAGAAAAGTGGTGGACAGTACCATGTTTTGGTGATCATAGCTGATGGCCAGGTGACCTGCCTCTCTCATTCAAGTAAAAGTTTATATATCTATCCATGCATTATCTCAGCAATAAATTACTTAACCAAATGAAGGTTACAAGAAGTGTCGATACAAGTGATGCTGAACTCACCCCACAAGAAGAGAAAACAATTAAATCCATCGTGAATGCAAGGTGCAAAATTGCTACATGAGTTTGCCTAGGGAATTAATAGCTTGGAACTGGCTCTGTGTAAGAATTTAATCTACTGGAACATTGTATAAGGTTAAAAACTGACGATTTGAAAAGTTGATTAAACATCTGTCCTGCATAAATTTATAGTTAAAAGAACTTAGATGAGAATTACAGAAACTCTTTCCCCTTTTCCATCAACCAACTTGAATAGGGCACAGTTACACTTAGAATCTAGTTTTAATCTCCAGTCTTTTGTCTTCTGACCTTAACATCTAGCACTTGCGCATGAACAAGGATATGACAGGAATGGATTATAAGGGATCACACCAAACCTCAAGTTTTCTTCAAGTTAGAATGAATATATTGAATTACAGTGTGTGCTGTTTGTTCATTTATTGTTATCAGTCAGCATCCTCTCTCAATTGTTCTTGTTGGCGTTGGTGATGGGCCCTGGGAAGATATGCAAAAATTTGATGACAAGATCCCTGCTCGTAAATTTGACAACTTTCAGGTATTGCTCTCAATAAATTGCTTTATAGAAAACAAGAATACACCTCTAATAGTGTGGCTAATTTTACTGTGTTTGCAGTTTGTTAATTTTACTTCTATCATGTCAAGAAACATTTCATCTTCTGAAAAAGAGGCTGCCTTTGCTCTTGCTGCTCTCATGGAGATTCCAATTCAATATAAAGCAGCAAGAGAATTTGGTCTGCTGGGGTAAGTTAACAGATTAAAATTGTTTCTATGACCTTTCCATACAATGTGAAGATTATGCTGAATCTCCCTCCCCACATTCTCCTACTGAACCGAAGACGGGTGACTGGCAAAGCCAAGAAAACAGTACCTAGGCCCCCGCCAGTACCATACTCTAGCCTGTCAAGATTTCCATCACGAGAGCCTAGCAACGTTTCACCAGCAGCCCAAGATGATCGAAATCAGGTAATGATCACTGCAGCTTACTTGTGTGTATAAAAATAATCTATTGCCATACAATTTTGCTGCACATTACCAAGTGGCAGCATAACATATACAATCTGCAACTAATAGTCGGCTAGATGGAATGAATTGGTTTGTTCTTGGATATACTTACTAAACCAATTCGGCTGCAGGTCTGTCCAGTTTGCTTAACCAATGCAAAGGATTTGGCATTCAACTGTGGACACATGGTGAGTTCTACCATTACAAGTTTTTAGTTCCTTCAGCAGGAGAAGGAAGACACAACATAACCTGTTCATTGCAGACTTGCAGAGATTGCAGCTCAAGGTTGTCCGAGTGCCCCATCTGTCGGCAGCGCATCACAAGCCGTCTCAGGCTATATGCTTAATCGTTGCTGCAAATTCCGCGCAAGATTCAGCTTGTAAGGTTCTGTTAGTAAGACTGAATTTCATAAAAGCTTGAAGCCATCTCTCCTGCAATGGTGACTATATGCCCCACCAGTTTACTCTAGTAAGTTAGTGTTGATCTTGAATCAGTTTGGATCTACTGTAAATATACATATATGTATATATGTGTGTGCTTGCTACTCTACTTTGGTTAAATGTACATATTTTGCTGGTACTGCCTCAAGACAAATTAATTTCCTTGCATCATTATAATGTGTACTAGAGCCATCTCTCCTGTAATGGCATTTGTGATCAAGAAAAATAAAAATTTAGACTGTGAAATAATAATTTGATATAATATAAATAAGTGGTTGCAATTTTAATTTGGACTTAGGACAAAGATTTAGCTAAGATCCTACTTTAATTATATTAACTCGGTAATTAGGATGCGATTCAAGAGTAATCCACTGAGAACCTAATAGAATATTTTGAAAGAGTAATCTACTAAAAACCTAATTGAATATTTTAAAAATTTTGAAATCTGATCCATACATTTGAAAATAAAATAATTATATTGCTTAATACGAAGATTTTACCCTAATAATTGTCGGATAACCTGAAACGTTAGGAGGTTTGAACCCAATATATAATTTTTTTTTTTTTTTTAGAATTACTACGATTAATGCGTGGGACCAATTTGAATTGAGAGTGAGACGTCACGTCCAGTCAGCAATTTGCTTTTGTCTCATCTGTGCTACGTCGTGTGAATAGAGTTAGTGCTGAATTCTTGACTGGACTGCCTTTTCCTTCCACCAAACCGTATTTAGAATTTGAACAAAAAGATGACACCACCGCTGTTACTGAAATAGAAATCTTTTGCATTTAAAGAATTTTTTTACAAAATTAAGATTAAATTCAATCTATAATATCCAAATGAAGAAAATTAATTAAGTGGGCGGTGTGCTAGAGAAGATGAATCAAAGGGTCTTTCTTTCGGCAAATAAAATCAATCACTTGTGTGTTTGTGAATGCAGGAGAATATTACACTTATTATTAGAGATTAATACCAATTTGTCAACACAACCCATTGATGTACATATTTTCTTACCAAAAACATATATATATATTTTGTAAATTGGGTGCCACGTAGACCATAGATGTATATATATATATATGTTGTAGTGTGGGGTTATTCAATTCTACAATAAAGTGTGCAAAAGGAAAGGAGGAATGAAAGATGAAGGCAGTCAAAGATAGGGTAAATGTAATGATTGTGGAGTTTGTTAATTTGTTGGTATTTATATATGTGGGCTTATAAAAAAGGATAATAGAAATTATAAGGAAAGGGGAGTTGAAAGAAGGAGATGAAAAACACATTAAAAAAAAGAAAAAGCACATGAGACATTTTAATGGTGGTGGACAAGGACTACTGCTACTACTTGTACTATACAAGAGGAAAAATCAAATAAAATCATTTTAATGTAAATGCAATTAAATAAATAAAATCCTATTAATTAAAAGCATCCCCAAATCAAAGAGTGACAGGTCAGGGTAGCCATTGATTGCCACCTAATGAGTTAATGATCAAAGTGTGTTTTTCCCCTCAGCCCCCTTTGGGATAAACTGTAAAGTTTGATGGGCCCTTCCTAGTTAAAATTAATTAATTTTATTAATATATCTAATTAGATATGACGACTAAGCCCAGTCTTTGTTTATTATAACTAATTGGGTTTTTGTTTTATGTGATGACAGATTTTCTTTAGAGGCTGATTTTTTGTTGTTAGAAAGAATCACAAGAGGGGCCGGGCCGGGCCTCCATGTTCGCTCTCACTTAGGGCTCTCCAACGGTCATGCACTGCACACATCATATTTCATATTTATATATGACTTCATAAATCGACAACTAGTTAATTAACAAATATCACAGATTGGATCTCTCATGATCAGTATAATATAATTGTGATAAATTGATTAATTGGAAGAGGTAACTAACTGGTTTATTGGAACAACGTAAAAATAAGTTAACACAAATGAGGGATGGAATGTATAATGATTGGATCTGACATCTGAGACAGAGAGGATTAAATATTTAAATAATTATTATAATAAAATAAAATAAAGGTAAGTGAGAATGAAAATTTATTTATTTAATTAAAATTAATGAAGGAATAGCGTGTTGTGGGGGTGGGTCGGCCGTCGGTGGGTGGCCCAGCAGCCTTTTCATGGGTCCCTTTCTCTTTTTGCTTCTTTTCTGACAATCAAAGCACTTCTTCTTCTATTTCTAATTCTAATTCTACTGTTGATTGATTACATTATTCATTAATCTTCTACCCTTTAAATAAATTAATGAACTACCCATCTGTTAAATTAATTTATAACACCATTAATTAATGAATTAGATGAGATTAGATCTCTATCCTCTTAATTACATCATCCACTGATCCCCATGTCCCCCAGGCCACTTTAACTGTCTGCATCCTATATATGCTATAATAATCATATATCTTGGACATTCTTCTTGGATTTCTACATGCATTATTATCTTATTCACATCTGCTGCTACCAGTTAGGAAACTGAGGCTTTTATCGTCGTTTTGATCTGATGCAAGAAATTAAAGACCACACTTAATTACAAGTACACTGCAAGAACAATAGCTAGCTATATATATAATCTGTGTTCATTCATTCAGTCAGGATATATCTATCACATTGTGGTGTGAACTTATCTGATAAAGTGTGAACTCACAAGTAGATAAAAACATAAAGAAATTAAAAAATATTAACTGCTGATGCAGAAAAGACAGGAGATGATGAGGACCACTTTAATGTCTTCTCATCCCCACATCTCCCTCTCTCTCTCTCTCTCTCTCTCTCTCTCTATATATATATATATATATCTCCCTCTATCTCTCTCTCTCTCTCTCTTATATATATAGGAATGATCGAGCAAGCTGTTGTGGGCGACAATATCACTTTTCCAAACCCTAAATAAATATATATATATATATATCGAATTTGAGTAACTTTAGGAGTGGATTGATTGATCTGCAGGTAGAGGTAGATGGGGGCGATGACTCTTCCTCCAGGTTTCCGATTCCATCCGACGGACGAGGAGCTCGTTGCCTACTATCTTGATCGGAAAATCAACGGCGGAACCATCGAGCTCCAAGTAATTCCCGAAGTTGATCTCTACAAATGTGAACCCTGGGATTTACCTGGTAATATAATTTAATTAATTAATCGATTCAAGTAAATTCTTCTTCGTTGTAGTAATGTTCTCTGATCCATGTCCACTGTAATTTGAAAACACAGATAAATCTTTCCTGCCAAGCAAGGATATGGAGTGGTATTTCTACAGTCCCCGCGACCGGAAATACCCGAACGGTTCGAGGACGAACCGGGCCACCCGGTCCGGCTACTGGAAAGCGACCGGAAAAGATCGGCCGGTGACGTCGCATAAACGGCCGGTGGGGATGAAGAAGACGTTGGTTTATTACAGAGGGAGAGCGCCGCACGGCATCAGAACCGATTGGGTAATGCACGAATATCGCCTCCTTGAATCCGATTCATCCGCCATTGGATCAAATCTCAAGGTACTACTATTAAACTTCTGGTTAATTTGTTAAATTAGGGTTTCCAAAATGTCCATTGATTAAAAGAGTTTTTACAATTGGGATCATCTTCTCATATCCCAACATTCTTTCCGGAAAATTCCACACCTTTTTTTAATTTCAATCACGCATTCTGCAGGATTCGTATGCACTCTGCAGAGTTTTCAAGAAGAACATTGTCATACAGCACAAGAACACAACTGCCAAGCAGTCACCGGCAGGGGCCGCCGTCGATCAAGCCCTTTGGGACGACGACAGCCCGGAGACATCTCGGGATCACCGAGACGCCGCCGGCGAGGACGAAAGCACACTAAAAACTTCGAAAAACAATCTGGCGGAGGCATCGTCGTCAGATCTCACACAAGGGACGATAACACCATTGCCGTTGGGATCTAAGGAGGGTTTAAGTGCAGCAGTGATCGCATCATCGGACGAAGTAAACAGCTCCTACGACTGCTACGATCATACCCAAAACATCTCGAATTTGTTTCACCAGGTACGAGAATCGATTAATTTCATTAATCAATAATTACAGCATTGCACGCAGTTCGAGAGAATTGATGGTCCCAGGAATGATCGTAGTGGGGACTCAATGGGTTCCTCTTTTTATTGAAAAAAAATTTGCAAAAAAAGAAAAGCTCACTAAAGTAGCAGATAGGGAAGCCATGAACGAACTCATCAAAGATCAAAGATCGCATCTTTAATTTCTCTAAAGCAGGAAAATAAGTATCTCCCGACTGACTGATGGCTTTTCTCACCATTTCCCATAAATTCTTTTGACTGACCAAAATCATGTCTTTCCCCCCTCACCGATCCACCCACAAATTTAAAAATTTTAATTAATTACTTCGAATCTCAGCAGGATGATTACAGTTACACAGCCGCCGGCGTATTTTATGAACCGCCGGCGGCCGGCTGGTGTCCACTGGGAACGGAGGATTTCCCACAAATCGGAGACGATCTGATAGATGCAAAACTCGCCGGCGATTGGGACCACAGATTCAGCGAGTGCCTGAATGGAACTGCAACGCTGGAAGAGCTTTATTCTCTGTACTGTTCTTCCCGCGACACCATTAACAACGCCCAAACTTTCACAGGAATCAACTGAAGTTAAATCTTATATATATATATTTCAACTGAAATGAATTAAATCTTATATTTTGACATACAGGTTTCTTGTAATCAGATTAGCTTAACTGCTAATGCTGAGGTAATAGATGCATCATATTATATATATATATATATATATATACGTGGATGTATTTATAATTTGTTGATTAGTTTTTCGAGTTCTGTTTTTGATGGTGAAAGGAGTGAGTCCTAATTTTTAACATATACTGTAGCAAAAGTGTATTCTATTTTATTCATTGTTGTGGAATTTTATAAGTTTTTTGAGTTTGCTTTCAAATTAAAATAAAAGCCAGCTGAGATGATATTCTTTCATTTCCTCAATTAATCCTCAGAAAATATTAAATAATTCATTTACATTTATTCGATAATTAGCATATTGTCCCTAGTGATTTCCAGATGTTTCTTCCCAATTTTAAGAGTTTTGACCAGAAGAAAGGATATGTTTTGAAGTATTTTACAGGATTTTAAAAATAATATTTTATGACATACACTTTACACTTAATATTTTGATTTTTTGGTTATATATATAAAAAAAAGGAAATTGAAATAATTTTTTATAAAAAAGAGAAAATTGGTTATGGAGTTTATAGTGCCAAAATAGAAGAAAATCCAAATCTGTAACACATATATATTAGAACCATTTTTAAGTTGAAAGTTGGGTAAGGGTGTGTTTGTTTGGCGTGTTTAGTTGTAAGATTATGATTTATGGTTGTTTTTGTTGGACTGGGTTAACTCAACAGTATGATATTGTCCGTTTTGGGCTGAACCCGCACGGATTTATTTTTGGATATCCTCACCACAACCAATGTCCAATGCCACCCAGTCTACTTCACTATTTAACCGGGCTCTGATACCAGAGTTAGGACTAGTTCAACTCAATACTAGTACAATATTTTCTGCTTTGGGCTAAGCCCGCACTTGGATATTCTCCAAAAGACCTCGTTCTCGTTCTATTGTAATTCACTTGGGACTTGTAAGGTATGCAATTTTCTTCACAACTTCGACGTGGGACTTGGGTTTGCACCCCAACAGTTTTGAATTGAAATAGTGTTTGATGTTTGATATAAATATAAATTTACGTGATATTTTGAATATAAAATTAAATTTTAGTGTAATAAAATAAATAAAATATAATTTTTGATTTGATTTGTTTGAAGAGAAAATAAAGTTGTAATACTAAAATTAGGATAAAATCTCAGAAGTAAACAAAACCTAGTGTGTTTTATTTATTATTATCACTTTTTTTCAAGATACGAAGAATTGTATTATTAATATAAAAAATAATATTGTACCGAATATTATTATTATTATTATTATTATTATTATTTAAAAAGAATAGAATATGTATTAAAAATTATATCAGTAAAAAATGATTTGGATGAATAATCTAAATTAATTATGTTTTAAGATAATATCTTCTAGCTTGTTCTCATGACTTGGGCTAGCCGAAAAGTTAGCAAAGTCGGTAAGATAATAAGATAACATAAATCAAATTTCCATATATAAATAATTAATTAGTACCATAAATAAATCGATCAATAATTACATATGACCTTCGGTGTGGATCATATGCCCAAAAAATTCATTTAGCATAGGTGCTGCTGATAACATAAAATTTAATTACTCTAGTTTATATAATTAAATAATTAATAAATATATTTAGAGATAATATATTTTTAAACATCAGCAAAAGTGTTGAATAAATTCCTGAATTTTATTCGGCACCTGATCTACGCTGTATGAACTTACACAAACATAACTATCACATTTAGCAAGATATAATTGTATAGTTTATTTTTCGTAGCTAGTAAATGATTTAAAGGCCATTGATAAGTTTTTGTTAATATTATACTCGTTCAATTCATTTAGAAGGTTAATATTTACATGCACAAAATTTAATAAATATTGTATTTTAATGATAATTTGTATGTAAAAATTATCTTACCTCTATAATGTATAAAGTTAACATGAGAGTATTGATGTAACTTTACGGTCACCAATCTATTTTTACGGGACATGTACTTCTTAATTCAATCAATAATATATTGTACATGAGTTTTTCAAAGAAACGTGTATATTTGTTGACAATGTTAACACATTTATAGTTTTGGATGATACTATGTCAAGGCCAGTCGAATGACCTACATCATCACTCTACGCTCAGAAATTGACTTTGTTGAAAGTCAAAACAAATTTTATCTCATGATTCTATGACCGAATCATGAGGTTAATTGGAAGAATAACCATTTTTAATTAGAAGAGTAAAATTGAATTTAATTAAAATTGTTATTTGGAAGTGATCTCAACAAAATAACCACTCCCAAAGTTGTTACAAAAGCAATTAGTTCATTCAGCTAGGTAAGAGAGACTGTGTAGTTGAGAGCATTAGAGACAGAATTTTTCAAGAACTTCTACACGAAAAGAGAGAGGGCTGCAGGAATTTGGTTATAATTTCTGGAAAATTATTTCGTGATAGCAGATACCTTCCGTGAAAAAGACAGACTGAATGCAAATATATAGTTCGTAATCCGATTGTAGAACATATCACACAGACAAAATAGAACAGTAAGAGAGTCTTGTAGTCGAATTATATTCCGTTTGAGATTCTTTGCTGGTGATTCAAAAGACACCGGCGAAGAAATTTACATCATACAAAGTTGAGAATACTTATATGTTTGTGTTCTTGATAGATATCATTGGGAGATAGTCATTGAGATGTATAATTCGACCGATTTATAGTGGATTGGAGCCTAGGTTGGAACCCTATTTTTATTTGATCCAACTGAGTAAACAAACTTTTGTGTTTTTCTGTTTACATGTTCAGAACAAAACTACTCGTTATCATGTTCAGTAGATTATATTTTCAGAACAAAACTATTCTGTTGTGTGTTAAATCTAACTCTGAATTTATTAAAATGTGCACATAGTTGATTTTCGGGACAACAATCTTCTATTAAAAAAAAAAAATGAAACAGCAAAATAATACTTAGTAAAATTCTACACTTATGAATAAAAAGGGAAAATAATCAATTTCTTTCCTTTGGAAAATCAATTTATTGAATACAGTAGGTAAAGTCAATACTCATTCTTTCGTTCCTCATGTATTGTTCCCTGCGGAAATATTATAATGTGTGGGGGATAATGATACTGTTACGGCCTTCGTGAATATGACAAATGAAGAAGAAGAAGATGTGGATAGAGTTTAATTTGTGGGCAACAGATAAGTAATGCTTAGGATTGCCTGTGTCGTGTCCAGCCACCTATCAATGGCCGTCTGCCTCCTTTTTAATTAATTTTATGTACTATGATAATTGATGTGTTCAGATCAAGCATGGCCATGGCCGCCGCAATATATGTATATATAATTATATACGTACTATGGTTTTGCAATTAATGAATTAAGATATTAATTAATTAACATATAATTAACATGTACGGAACAGAACTACTGTAACGACGGACTTTCAGACGCAGTATATTCCGGCGGCCGCCGCCGCATCCTTCCGCTCTTCTTCCTCCATTGTATCGCAGGTGATTCTGCCTCTCGTTTCCGGCAGGCACGCCACGAACAGCCCGCACGTCGATATTGTCACCCCGAAAACGCCGAACGACAGCAGCCCGTTTTTTCTGCCGGCGGCGACCAGCACCGGACTGAAAACCCCGCCGAGCACCAGCGCCTGCCGTACCATCGACACCGCCGAGTTCCTCACCGTTGTCGGAAAAAGCTCGAGCGTGTAAATCATCACGACGTCGAACGCCGTGCAGGCGCAGAAGAACGACACGAGCTCCAGCACGATTTGGGTGCCCTTCCACGTCACCAACACGCAGCCGACGCTGCAAATTCCGGCGAGCAACGACAATCCCAACACCGACTTCTTCCTGTCCAATCTTCCGATCAGGACATACGTCAGAAACGACGCCGGGAATTCCGACAGGGCGTTCAATACAGTGCTTAGGTAAAGATTTATCGACAGGTTCCCCAGCCCCAACGGCATTCCGTAGTATATCATCCCGATGCCGAATCCCACCACCATCACCGCCGCCAGCCGTCGCAAGGACCACCCCTTCGACACCAATGTTTTCAGGGCGGCGAAGACGTCGGGCTCCTCCGACGTCTCCTCCCACGGCGTGCACCTCCCGAAGAAGCTTTGGGTTAAGCTGCTCTGGTTCGCCGGCGACGCGATGCTTCTCAATGTATCTGCGAATTCGTCTTTCCGGCCTTTGATGAACAGCCATCTCGGCGATTCTCGGACAAGGAAAAGCACCGACAACGAGTACAGCACCGACGGGACACATGTCCAGAGGTAAATTAACCTCCACGACGAGCCCTGGAGGAAAAACGCAATAATCGGCAGAGACAGGAATCCGAGAGTGAAACAAATGAATCCGACGATCCCGATGTTCTCCCTCCATCTTTTTCCGACGAGCTCCGTCGACAAAACCAGAGCGCAAGTGCCGACCGTCGCCCGCCCAAATCCGGCGACGAATCGCAAGGCGGAGTACATCCATATATTCGTTGAAAACGCCGTCATCACGCCGGTTAACGACATAATCATGCTCGACAGGACCAGCATGTTCTTCCGGCCGAGAGACGAGTCTGCCAGTCCGGCGAGGGCAAACCCTCCGATGAGGCACCCCAAGAAGAACGACGACGCCGGTAGGCCTGTTACAATTGACCCGGCGCACTGAAGCGACCAATCCGATAAAATCGACATACTCGCCGGCGAGTCCCACGACCACGACTCCCGGGGGATCTCACAGATGTTGCTGCCGGCGCTGCACGTCGCCGAATCGGTACAACTCCATTTAAGCTCTGCATCCGTAAACACGCTGATAAACGTCTGCTGCGCGTCGAAGAACCAGGCGAAGCTGACGAGCGTCGCCTGTAGAATTTGGGTCCACCCGAAGTCTCCGATGCAGTGCTCGATGGTGTCGTCGAGAGATGTCCGGCACCGCGCCGCTTTCCCCGCCGGCTCCATCAACGGCGGCAGATCGTCCGACGATAGTAGTGGATTCGGATCCGCCATATAAATTTATATATCTATACAATTGGCTCTGGGCCTATCTACGAGTAAGGAGGGTAAGGTCTAATTCTCGCAATAAATTCGCTGTGTAGAACTCAGAGAAATTGGGGATTTTATATATAGCCGTTTCCGGAATCACCTCCGCCCGCGTTCGTACACTTTGTTGAGATTTAAAAATTATCGGATTACTGTGGGTATGATATGATATATCCATGACGTGTAATAACAATAAACAAATATTTAATTATCCGATCCAAAAAAAAATAAAATAACAATAATAAACAAATATTAATTATATATATATATAAATAAAATACAGATAGATAGACACATACCGACTGCTACAGTATTGCGGCTGACAGTGCGTTGACTGAGAGTGATGGGAAGTCCAGGTCCCCAGCACCTGGTAAATCGACGCCATGGATATTCCATGGACCACAACAATGATTACATCTGATGTTACAATCCACGTAGTCCCTGCCATTGAACAATGTCCTAATTAACAACTTGCAGGGCAGAGATAAGAGTGGAAAATATAATATAATAAAATAAAATGGATGATATATTATTGGTGAATCAAGCTAGAATGATCGTCTGATAATAGTTTTAAAATATGGGAATCAATATTCAACTATATCCCGTCGCATTCACACCGCGTTTTGGGCAGCTGGAATGTTACACTTGTGTGTTGTTTGTGGGATACAACTCATGAATTAATTGTCATGTCTTTCGTCTACGTACAATAATCAATAAATTATACTACTATATACTTACTATATGTAACGAAATTAATAAACTATCAACAGTAAATAGCTCTGATTACCCTAGCAGAATCGTCTAGGTCAATTATCCTATAATTCAATATATAATTCTGACACATATTTATATCACATTATACAATTATTTCAATTCAAAAATTTTACTATTCAATCACTCTAATTTCTACTTATGCTATTAGAGTTCTTCTATTTATAATTCTGATTTTTCTTCTTGATTAAAGTTCCTAATAGCTTCTACCTCCATAGAATATTTTGATCATCATTATTTTCAAGTTATATTGCTTGCTTTCAATTTCATTTGGAAAAACTTAAGCTGTTCTCTTTTAGACCACTTGAATTTTAGGAGATGTAATATATATTTAATATATCTAAATCCAACCCAAACCTTTAAATCGAAATAAAAGTTTAATATTGTATTTTGAACAAAAACAATAATTGATTTAATATTATATATATCTTCAATCAAAAATATTTTTAGGTGAATTATTTTTCGTGAGAAAGCGAAAGGACAACTCAAGCTGGACAAAGGAGGAAGACCAGGTTCCACGTCAGACACACGCAAGCCTAGAAATCATTGTAGCTGCCACTCATATAATAAAGCAACTTATTATAGAGGATTTTGGCGGGAAAATTACAAATTTGCAATGGTAATAAATTCTTAATAAATCTGGCACTGCTAAAACAGACAGAATGGTTAACAATGGAGTACTAACAGTAAGTAACAAGGACAAGACGTGGAAGAAGAATGTAGTAGGAATCACGTAGGGTCAACGGACAAATTAAAAATTGAATGCAGGGGTGGGTGCGAATGTGTTGGCAGTGACGCATTTCCACGTCAACTTCGATTCATTATTAAATAATATTATAATAAATAAATAGTATTTCTACGACGGATCCAAGTTGGGCTAATCATGCATGCAAATTGCAATGGAGACCATCTGACGTGGCACCACGTGGAAAAACAAAAACAAAAAAAAGAAAAGAAAAACATAGACGTAGGCATATTCTTGTGTCCGTCCATCCTTACAATCGGAATTTCAATAAAATTCAATTTTTTAAATAAATCTGCTCTATTTAATTTTATTTAGAGTATGCACCAAATTAATAAATAATTGTGGTAGCGGTGGCCGCCAATCGAAATGTAATATAAGGGAGTGTTACATGATTTTATTTAATTATTAAATAGATTGATTTCTTTGTTTTTTTCTTGGGAAGGATTCTTGTGGATCCGTACGAACCAGTCATTCATTGATTCTTTTATTTAAAATTGAAATAATTATCAACAATCTTTTTTCTACCATTTTATTTTATTATAATCATTGTAAATAAACTTAATTAATAATTAATGCTTGTTTCTAAATACACACGCTCTAAGTACGTACATTATTACAGAAGTAAAAAATAGATTAATAAATAAAATCAAGTGTAAGGATGTTTTTATTTATTTTAATATTTCCCATAATTTTAAGTATTTTTCTCTATTTTTTAAAACGAAAAATTTTAAGATCGTTGACCGTAAATGTAATTAATGAAATCCATATCCGTCGGTTTGACTTATCATGTTGACCTGGTGGTAAAAAAGGTTAAAAAATAGTCCGGTTGTAGCTTGGAGGGCAGTAGTTTTACATTTAAAAATCTTTAGGTTGTGTTTTGTTTTTTTTTTTTTTAGGTTCTATTAGATAGTTTTACATTTAAACTATTACTTCAACTTCTATTTATATCACGTCAAACAATTATTAAAATTCAATTTTTTACAATTCAAAAATCAAAATCTAAATCGAAATTAAAACCTACAAACAAACACACCCTTAAAATTTACTATCAAGTGTTTTATGATTTTTAAAATATAATACTCCCTCCATCCCGGTGTAAGGTTGTTGTCTACTTTTTACACGTAGATTTTTTAATATTAATATTATAATAGGTTGTAGTGAAAAAGACGAAAATATCCCTGTTAATATTGTGTAATATAAAAGTAATAGTATTTATATAATATAGTGTAAATTAGAAGAGTATTTATTATGTTAGGTACGTAGTACAATTACTAAATTAAAAAATAATAACATTGTTTTGGAACGGACAAAAACAGAAAATAACACGGAAGGGTACAAGAAATATAATATATAAATATAATAAAAGTAAATAAAATATGTAAATATTAATAAAAACAAGCAAAATATATATTTTTTATAATTCTTTATACATCAGAGTAGAAATATTAAGAACTAAAATCTATTATCAAAACATATATATATTATACAAAATATTGACATAAAAGTAATAAAAAATAAAATAAAACGAAAAACATCTTTTAAAATAATACTTTCATAATTTTTCATAAAACTATAAATACTAAAAATAAACATACTCAAACTCTTAAGAATTCTTTGATAGCATAATTTCATGTTTTAATTCATCTAATATTGTATTGATGTAAATTAATTTTAAAGTATCGTCCGTTTATTTTGTAAGATAATTTAAATGAGTAATTTTTTTTTTATATAAAAGATAAGAAATTGTGTAAAAAATATAAAAATAATAAATAAATATATATATATATAATATTAATATCTTTGACAAATTATGTGTATATTTTTTTAATTATTTTTTTATTTTGCTAAAACAAACACACCCAATAATTATTAATTTATAAAATGGCAGCACATCAATGAAATAATTAATTATTGATATTAGCGACGGTCCGAGGCATACCAACGGGTTAGGCGACGGAGGTGGTATTTGACAACATTTTATTTTTTAAATATTCTTATTCTTACCTTTTTGTTAATTTTAAATTTTAAGATATACTCGCATGTTATAAATTAAGTAGCACTTGGCTTGTTTTTAGTTTTAATATATTATTATTAGTCTGATTTAGATGTATAGCTATTGTTTTGTAGCGTAAGTTGGTGATTTAGTTCCAACTAATATACACCTATTTTTTAAAAAAGAAAAAAAAAATTTGAGTGTATTTTTTATGGGTTTTGTTTTATTTTACATTTTGAAGTTATGTTCATTTCAACTTAAAGTACTATTTTTACTATTTTCGTTTATTTCACTCCATAGTATTCATTTTATATTTTAATAAAATTAATCATAAATCAATATGAAAGTATCTTTAATTTTGACCTAAATTACAAAAATATTATTACATATGTAATTACACAAAAAAAATCATTAGAAACTTTTTTTTTTTAGCAAACTTTAGTCTTTTTTTTTTTGTAAATTTACAAAAAAAAAAAAAAAAAAAAAAAGCAAGAAGGGAGTAATAAACTTTAGGGGTGTGTTTGTTTGAAGGATTTTGGAGGATTTCCACTATTCATCCAATTTTTTTTTCCCAAAAACATCAAATCAAACACATATTTTTCATTTTTTATATTATACTAAAAAACAATTTTACATTCAAAACATCACATCAACACCTATTTATATCACATCATACAACTATTCAAATTCAAAACTTTTACTATTCAAATCTCAATCCAAAATCCAAACCCCCAAACAAACACACCCCTAGATGTCTTCTTGTACAAAAAAAATAAAAAAATAAAAAATTGACACGCTTCTTAATTTATGTTACAAATAAATACTCCATCCGCTCCTAATTAAAAAGGGTTTTTTAAAATTTTGTAATATATTTAAAAACAATAGTATTTTATTAGTCGGTGAAAGTATATGAGAGTTTTTGATATTTTTGTGTTTTGACTTTATATATAAAGTAATTGTACGTGTAATGGTATATTTGTAATTTACAGGTATTTTTATATTAATATATATTTTTAAAAAAAATAAAATATGAATATTTTGAAGTAAACACACAAAAATGATAAAAATAGTATGTACAATATTTTTCACATAAACACCACAATTACACCGTTTGTTATAGAATTATCATCAAGTTTCTCTATTATAATTATTAAATAATCCCTCCGTCCCAATACAACAGTCTTATTTACTATTTTTATTCGTCTTAAAACAATAGTCTCTGTTTCCATAAATAACCATATCACTATAAAATTACCCTTATTTTTTCATTATTATTACACAATTACCACTACTTTTTATACTAACACACTTACGAGGGCAAATAAGTTTTTTACCCAAATTAGTTTTAAAGCGTGTGGATTATATGATGCTTGAGGTCAAAATGAATAATTTGTTTGTGCTTTCTAAGTGATATATTCATATATATAATCATGGCAATAATTTAAAATAATGATGTTTCAAAATTTGGACAGGTTCGTTTAACCTACAATATGGGCCTTCTTTGGTCCAATAACTTCTTGTTATAGCCCAACAGTGTCTAAAAGTGTGGGCAATTTCCCATTTATGAGAAATTAGCTTGTTTTGATAGAAGTTTTGAACTTTTTTGTAATAGTAAAAAAAAAAAAAAAAAACAACTGTAAATAGTATAAAAATTGTAAAAATAAATGTAAATAGAAGATGAATACGTACAAGAAAATTAAGTTATGGAAGACATGAAAAAATATGAAGGGTTGGCTTAAAAGTACAGCTACGGAGTCATATTCAACCTGTAATTAAGTTGGCTATCACACCATCGATGCAGACTCTCCACCTCCATGTTTGAATCTTGAATGTAATAGTATATTTAATAATTAAATAAAACTAATATTCAAGTGCTTCATTGTTATTTGTGAATGGAGTGTGTAAGGGGGCCACGTGATTTCATCTATTTGTTTATTGATGAGGGTAGTAGAAGTAGGGACATATTAGGATGCCTATTATAGGTAGATGGATGGATGGATGGATCTGAATAAACAAGTTAGTAATATATATACATATGGATCTGGTGGATGAAAGATCTGTCCTACTTAGTACCAGAATTGATTGACTAACCTAATTTTGTCTTACATGCAAAAGACACACACCTAAGTTATGGCCTGCATTTGTAAGTCTCAGAATTGCAACTATTTATTTATTTATAAGCACTAATGAAAATGCAATGCAGTGGAAGGAAGACTGGTTCTTGAAATGAATTAATGTTGTCAAGAAACGAAATGGATTTTAATGGAGAGAAGTAAATAAAGAAAGAGACGTGTTGATTCAAATGTAGCCCCTCATTTGGAGTGGCTCAAGAGAATAAATGTGTTGCAGAGACGACAAGTGCTGTCCCCAAAGATATCCACATTTCTTCAATCCCCAAAACACACACACACACACACACCCCAGTACCCCACCATCCAATATCTACTCTCTCTCCCTCTCTCTCTCTCTCATTCTCTCTCTCTGCAGTTGGGCAGAGCAGATGGGCTGTCCCTTTTCAGCTCCCTTCTTATCCCCAAAGCTACTGCCATTTCTTGCTCTCTAAAACAATACTCATTCGATCATCCATCCATCCATCCATCCCCAATTAGACAACTACCCAACCCAATCCCACTTGCCTAGCTGACCCTGACCCTGACCTTGACCTGCACTGTGTCTGTAATTCAATTTGGTTATAATTTCTGTGTTTTTCTTGTTGTTGTGGGTGGGGGGATGACAATGGCGTCCAGGAGTAGTAGGAGGCAGCAGAGATGGAGTCCTCAGCCATTGACGCCTCTCATGGAGGGTCCCGACCTGGGAATGGAGGATCACGAAGGGACCAGGAAGGAGAGCTCCTGGGAACTCATCAGGGAGTGGTTCAGATTACAGAGAAGTAGTAGTTTCCAGCAGCACCATCCAGGGACTAGCTTTTCTTCTTCTTCTTCATCAATGGCGTTGTACGGACCCGCCAAGAGGCAGGATTTGAGGCTCCTCCTCGGCGTCCTCGGCTGCCCTCTCGCCCCAATTCCCACCTCCGACAACCCTTTTTCCGATCTCCACATCAAGGACATCCCCCTGGTAATTAACATTCTAATTTGTTTGTAATTTGTTGGAAGCTCTGATGAATATGAACTAATTGAGTAATCTGGATTTGCAGGAGACGTCGACAGCTTATTACATTATAAAGCAGTACTTAGCGGCGGCTGGGTGCACGAAGCAGCAGTGCGCCGCCAAGAACATGTACTCGTCGGGGACGGTGAAGCTCATACGGTGCGAGACGGAGATTTCGACAGGGAAGAGCGTCAGGACCATGGGGTCCCGGAGTGGCGAGAGCGGCTGCTTCGTGCTCTGGCAGATGTCGCCCCGAATGTGGTCCCTCGAGCTCGCCGTCGCCGGCAACAAAGTCGTCGCCGGAAGCGACGGCAAGATTGTCTGGCGGCACACTCCCTGGCTCGGCACCCACGCTGCCAAAGGCCCCCAACGCCCCCTCCGCCGCATCATCCAGGTAATTAATCCATTAATTAATTCATTCATTCATAAATCTGTCAATTACAAAAAGAAAAAGGCTAAAGTGTGCCTTGATTTTGAGATTTTCTTGAATTCAATAAAAGGGTTTTAAGACCATAGTGCTTTAGCTACTTGCAGTAGTCTAAAGTGCCATGTTTCCTTATAATAAGGAAATAATGACCAAAATTATCTCCACACTTTATCGAAGTTTACAGAGAGAGAGAGAGAGAGAGAGAGAGATCATAATACTGTATTTCAACAAACGGGGCCGATTTTTGTTAGAGAGGGAATTGAATGAATTAGAGTGATGGATACGGAAACTGACAGTGTCCCCTGCTTTACCCAACACTTATCTTTGGACACACTCTGATTTTAGCAAAACAGGGCACGTGATTTACTACTGCTTCTGCCCCTGTCCTGACGTTTACTCTAAATTTCTCTTCCTCCATCTTCTTGGGATTGCCAACACCAACATTTAAAGTGCTCCTCGTCTCTCTTTCTTTTTTTCAATTTTTTGTTTTTTGGTTTTTGTGCTTTTGGGTCCTTTTGCTTTGTTGAATGTAGCTTCCTACCTGCTCCTGTTTTTCTCCCCTGTTTTAGAATTTTCTTGTTGAAAAAAAGCTGAGGTAAAGATTCTTGATCGCTAGAAACTTCGAATTTTAAATTTCAGTGTAACATTAGTTTCTTTTTTAGAATGGATAGAATAACCATGATGGAAGGAAGAATCGAAGGTTTCAATCATTGGGCTGTCACTTATTACACATTTGGATGGAAAAAGTATTGTTAATTGGAATCAGAACTATTTACATGATGACCCGAAACGACGTCGTCGTTGAAGAGAATGAATTAATGAATGGCGTACGCAGGGGCTGGATCCTCGGAGCACGGCGAGCCTATTCGCCAAGGCTCAGTGCCTGGGCGAGAAGCGGATCGGAGACGACGACTGCTTCGTGCTGAAAGTGGCGGCGGACCGGGCGGCGGTGATGGAGAGGAACGAAGGTCCGGCGGAGGTGATCCGGCACGTGCTGTACGGATACTTCAGCCAGAAGAGTGGTCTCCTGATCTACATGGAGGACTCCCACCTCACCAGAGTCCACTCCTCCTCGCCGGAAAACGACACCGTTTACTGGGAAACCACCATCGGGAGCAGCATCGGAGACTACAGGGACGTCGACGGCGTCATGATCGCCCACCAGGGGAGGACGGTGGCCACTGTTTTCCGATTCGGGGAGACGTCGATGCAGCACTCGAGGACCAGAATGGAAGAGCTATGGACCATACACGACGTCGTTTTCAACGTCCCGGGCCTCTCCGGCGACTCCTTCATCCCTCCGGCCGACATATTCGACACTACGGCGACTGTGTCTCCCTAACCAAACCCTCCTTTAATTACCTCTAATTAATCAATAATTGTCTTCTTCAATTTATTTTTTATTTACGTCTATAAAATTAGATCTTCATTGTACAACGTCGTATCCTTCCTACACAAAAACACACTCGCCTGTACATATATTATATCACTATTTTTGTTTTCTTGTTTAATTTTGAGATCTCCATAACTATACCTTTTTCAATTACTATCCCAGACCAATCTATCTCGCAGAAAATCTGAGTATGGGCCTGTTAAAGACTGGTTTCTTATTTTATTATTTTTAATAGGCTCTTCAGCCCATAAACGGTAAGTTAACAATTTTTTGATAAACTGGAAACTGCTTATAAACATTTCTGGGCGTGTTTTGATATATCTTGATTAATTCTTATATAAGCTTGTCGAAAATCGGTTATTTAGTTGATTTAATCTTATCGATAATGAGGACTTTAATTTGTAAAGTGAAGGTAGTAAAAAGAGAAAAGATTTGTGTGTGCATACCTGTGAGAGACGATGATCGAACAGCAGAAGGAGACGAGGTTTCTTGTGTACTTTAATTTGTTGAAGACGAGAATCCTCAAAGCACACACACAACAATGTAAAAGTTTTCATGACAAGAAGCCAGAATCCAATGTGTGCGGCGTACATATATGATGAGATGTATCTGTCGTGAAATAGAAGGTGTAAACTTGCATGAAAGTACGTGCATTTGGGTAGAATGCTGATATAGATGTATATATTGTGGTAAAGATGGAAGCTTCATCGATATTTGGAAGCATGAGAGTGCGTTTTATTCCTCATCCCACCCTCCTTTAGTTTGCCTTTACCCCCTCCCCACCCCACCACCACACACATAAACCTGCTGTATATATGTATATGTATATATTCTCTTCCCCAACCAAGCATGAAGTAATAAGATAGTAGGGTTTTGTCTTCATTCTGCTGGTAAAGTAGATTCTAATCAAAACCCGTATATATATATATATATATATATATATAATATAATGGATTCAACAAATCCAATCCTTCTTCTAAGTTAATTAAATTGAAGATCTAATGACGTCTCCATAGCTCAAATTAAGGGGACTTTGGTTGATTTCATTTTCCCTAATTCGTTTACAGGCGATATAATGTGTGTATGTAATATGTATGTATTGTGTGTAGAAGAATGTGAATCTCTCCTGTATATACATGTCAATAAATAAATAAATCTTGATTTGGGCCATGCTACTCAGTCAGTCTCCCAATGATTACAATCATGAGCTGTGTGATTGTGTTTGTGAATGTATGTATTGTGTGTGTATATATATATATATAGATTGTGTAATGATGGGTAGTTTTTAACTAACTTGATAGCAACTAACTTAAAAAAGTAGGATTGGTCAGAAAAGCAGATTTCATTGATTAATGAAATGCATATATCCTAATTAGGTTAATTATGTGACTCCACCATCATCCAATTCCAATCTATTTATAAAGTAGGAACACAGCAAACTCTGAAACCTTAATTAGATTACAAACCTCCAAGAAATTTTAAGGATATATATATGATTCCACTGCAAATGCAAATTATAGCTTCAATAATATAATAAAAGGCTTTAATTCAAATCTCCCTCCTCCTTGATCATCTACTGTATTCCTTTAAAAACAGTGACTATAACCAAAAATATTAATTCAAACAAAATCTGATCTGCAAATTAAACATCCATAACCCCCCAAAAAATATAAACTCAATGAGAAGAGAGCATGCTAGGAGTTATTTTAATTAAAATAAAGTTGGTCACATATATATAATTAAGCAGAAAAAATGGCTAAAACATGCCATTTTTGGTGCTACTCATTCTTTCTCTAAGGTTAAAAATCCAAACCCTCTATTAGAAGCATTAATCATCCTAATTCCATATATAAAGAGTGTTAATTAATTAAAATATTGTTGCTCACCCAAACGGCGACGCTCGACCGCCGGCGCTGATGGTGGATTGGCTCATACGATCAGCCACCGGCGTCCGGCGAGGGGAAGGCCTCTCCAGCTTTGCCGAAGAATCGAATTTCTTGTCCCCAATGGACTGATCTCCAGAAAGAATAGGCTTGCTTTCATAAATATCGGTCACGGAATCGACATCACTGCCTCTATCCATCGACAAAGGGGCGAGCTGAATGTGGTGATCATCCAGGCACGATCCAGCTGCTGCTGCACTTCCTAATTCTTGCAGCCTCAGATCGTCAGGCCAGAGCAAGGGGCTCTTCCCGGCAGTGCTATTGTTGTTGTTGGTGTATGGATTTGGGCGTTTTTTGGTTGTCAGGAAGCTGTCGTTGCTGCTCGCCATGAAAGCATCCATGGATGAAGATCTTTCCATGGTCTGGTGATGGAGATCGAGCTGATCTGTGGGGCCGTAGATGTTGAGATCTTGAAGAGATGGGAAGTTCATGGATGCAGCAGGTCCGAATTCTTTGATTCCTGAGATTTCCGGCCCCATTGGGGGTTTGTTGTAGCCGCCGGCGGCTAATGCCATGTTTTCTCCGGCGAGGGTCTGACAGGCCTTTTCCAGAATTGTCTGCATATATTTGCCTTGAGCTTCGATTCGTAGCTGCAGGTGCCTTTGAACCTGAAAATTTTGATTAATTTTTGTTGTGTATATCGATTTGATTAAGATCAATTGATCGATGATTTTTTTATTTTGATTTAATTAAATTACCTCCAGTTGTTCATGGAGTCTTCTGTTGACCTCCATTTGCATCCTAATTGCATCAGTTATTTGAACATTACTGCCGCAGATGATGATAAAATCACACCCCACCATACATTTCCAGGAAGAAATAAATAAAAAGGAATCGAATAAACCCTTTTTTAAAAATTAAAAAAGACCTGTTATTTTGAATGAAGAGATCAGGTTTTTTAGCTCGATATTATTTAAACACTGTTTTTTGGACACACACAGTTGTAATATAAATGAACTTACTCATTCATGTTGCGGCTGAGCATTCCTGATGATGATGCGTTGTTTCTCTGAAGATCTAAAGACGACGACGCTGTACAAATTGAAAGATTCCGACATAAAATATAGTAAGAATTTGAAGTAAATTATTGATATCAATATATAAATAAGAATTAATACAGTAGTGAATTGTTGTTGATATATATGATCTTACTTACCATCCTTGATGGAGTTATGATCGTTGAAATCCTTGTGTGGCTGCTTCCCCAGCCTGAATTTCTGCATATTAATCAATTAACACTACACAATCAGAAAAGTGAATATATAATTCATTGAGAAAACCCATAATATCTTCAGCCTGGAAAGATTATTGGAATTCAATAAAGAGAAAAATTCAAAAATTAAAAATTAAAGAGAGGGAACCTGAAGATGGCTCTTGAGATGGTACAGCGTCAGACCCTTCACCCCCATAACTCTCATGATCGTCTTCGGAGTCGCCTCTACACACACACATATATACAATAATTAACAAATTGAAACCAGCTATCTATCTATGGATATATATATATATATATGCATATACGCACTGTCAGGGCCGCCGAGCTGAGTGACGGCGTCGACGAACCGTTCATGGAGTTCGACGGTCCACCGGAGACGGGGCTTGGGATCGGTGGTGAGGACGAGACCGGAGTCGCCTTGAACGCACATGGGGCGCTCGTGGTGGTGATGATGATGAGAATTCATAGTTGATAGCTTCTTGGAAGCTGGGTGGAACATTCCCTTTCTCACTCTTCTGTGGTGTGGTGTGGTGTGAGAGAAGAAGAGAATACCAGAGAGATTCAAGAACAAATGCTGTGCATATAAAGAGAGAATAGGGTGCGCCCTCCTCTGAATTTTATTTAGTTAATTAATTAAATTACAGATTAGCATTACCCTCAAGTTAACTAATTGAGAAATTGTATATAAAGAAACCGGCCATGCATTCAAAAGATATATATATATGTGTGTGTGTGCACTTGTGTTACCAACAAGCTAAATATACTTTTTATTTATTTATTTGCAAAGGGTTTTAGTTAATTAATTTCAATGTTTCCCCTTTCCCCATGGAAATTAAAGTGGGGACATCAGACATGTATGTATACACATCTAGTAAAAAAGAAGGGTCTTTGAATTTCTAACTGTAACTTTATTTTTAATTGATGAATATTGATTTGGTTAATCTATTTAGATCTATATAACAGTGACTATATAAGTTAAAAGAAGTTTAAGTCACTACTGTTATATATACATATATGATGCAATAGATAACAGTACCTTCATTCAAATTAAAGGAAATGAAACAGCAACACATTACAGCTAATCTATTTTTGTATATATACATTGTGTTGGAAAAGAAGATTAAAGATGCAATGGAATGGTTGTCCATCTCTCTCTCTCTCTCTCTCTCTCTCTCTCTCTCTATATATATATATATATATATAGGCCTTTAATCTCTTTATGTAAAGCCTCCTCCCATGGCTCTTTATTTAGTAGTAGAGAGTATGTAATTATGGTGTGTTATGTTGATGAAATCTTAATTGCCTTCCATATATATATATATATATCTAAATATGTAATTAATTGTAATGTGAATGTTGAGACTTTGGATCAAGATTAATTAATTAACAAGCTGTTATTAGTTAAATGAACATTAACCCAATAATAGTATGTACGTATATTGTGGGATTAATGGGAATGATCGATGAGAAAAGGGGAGGGAGATTGAGTTGAGGCACATCATTACCAGAAGCTTGTTCATATTCCTTTACCACTCTCTAAATTAAACCACCATCCCTAATCCCTAATCCCTAATTATATATATATATATATACAAAAACACACTCTAATCAATTCATCATTACGTACGTTTTCAAGTGGGAAGCTTTTGCATGCAATGATGACTGACATGAGATATATATATATATATATATATATAGAGAGAGAGAGAGAGAGAGAGAGGAATTCTGCACTTTAAGCTTCCATGTTAAATAAACACATATTATTTTATAAGCTTAATTAATTAATTAATTAGCCTTAGGAAGCAATAATATTGGGAATGTGAATGTATAAAATATATATAATGGTCAATAAAAGTTTGGAGGACGTGAACATCGATGCATATTATTGTGTATATATATTATATTGTATTGTATATATATCTTAAGGGTAGTGAATCTCTCTCTCTCTCTCTCTCTCTCTCTCTCTCTAGTGCTTTTGTGGCATAGAAGATTGTCATGCATGTGTTGTTTTGTGTTGCCTGTTCTTTCGCTTCCAAAACCCTTTTCATAGAGATATATACATTATATTATTTATCTACACAATCATCAATATAATAATTTTCTACTAATTAATTAGAGAAGTAATCATCCATGTAGGGTGCAACCCAAGCAGAACATGCATGCAGTTTATACACACACAAGGATAATAACAAATATACACACATAAATAATTAAATCGTGACATATATACATAGATTATTATTATTATTATTATTATTATTATATGCATGGCAGCCATCTCATCTCATCTCATCCTTTGTCCACCAGGAATAAATTCTTCCTTAGTTGAGAATTAAAGCAGATATTCTCTCCCATGCACATATATAAATATATATATACACATACATATACTTATACGTATATACAGATACATGTCTTTGTTTCTACCACAAATTAGTTATTCAGTTGGAATTTATGCAAACCATTTATGCTGTTATTAAGATACAAGTGAAAAAATAATTTCAATCTTGCCTAAATGTGGCTTCTTGGTGTCCACATCCTAATTTTCTTTTTTCATTAAATTTAGTGAAAGTGATATAACTGTGTGTGTGTGTGTGTATGAGAGAGAGAGCAATTCATTAATAATCACAAGTAGATAATTAGTTATTATTAATAGTAGAAGAGCTGTCCCATTAGAAAAGCATATACACTCAAAAGTTGAGATTTAACCTTTAGTAGTTTGATTTTGTATTTAAACCAATACATACACACATAACACACTAATTTAAAAAAGCTCGACATATATATATATATATATATATGCTTGCTTAAATTTTAAGCATCTTAATATTCTTCTCCCCTTATTTACATTGAATGAATATATTCCCTTTTGACATGACCTCCATTTTCTTTTTTCAATTGAATTATACATCAAGACCACCCTAAAACCCAAATCAACACAACCCCACAACGCAACTTATTCAGGATAAAAATGAAATATATATAGAGAGATAAATGTGTGTGTGTTTTGTTTGGATCTAAATCTTAAAATGCAGCAACTTCTTTTCAGTTTCCTTTTGACATATATAAGTAAAAGGAGCAGTGAGTCGAGTGGGAGGGAGAAGAATCTGATTCGTGAAGGACCATAATGCATATACATATGTATATGCAAATCCATCCATCCATTCATCTCAAAAGCACAGATTAAATCACAATCGTTATTCACACATCTATTTCATTACACACACTTATCTCATAACAAAGATTTTATGCACAAACACACTATGCATGTAGACAAGAGGGAGTTTTATTAATATATATATATATATATGTGTGTGTATGTATATTTGTGCTGAATTTTGTATTCTGCAAATTCAATGAAGTAGATAGTATAAAAGTTGAAGGGGACTCTCACTTTAATTCAAAATTCAGAAGATAAAAACAAGGGTAAAGAACATTTGTCTTCAAGGAACAGAACAAACAGGCTCTTATTTAGATAGCCATGGAGCCTGGAGTTTTTGAGACTTGTGTACCACCATACCATACATGGCTGCCTGGCTCTACCCATATTTTGATTGTAGCAACAAACAACCTGTTTTTTCTTTTTCACTATATAGCCATGGGGCACATTTGAAGAAGCAAACTACCAACCGACCGGAGGGGCAAGGATTTCAAACCCAAAACTGCAGCTTAGTTCATGTTTCCCAAACACACATACTTGATCTGGAATAAAATGAAAAGAATTAGTGTCACTATCATGGTTGTCTCTAGTCAAGAGTAAGAAAATGAGCATGCTTGATAAGTTCTATATCTTTGAAGTCTAAATTAAGGTCACATTGGGAATTTCAAAATGAGCATGCTTCAAAACAGTTTAGTTGAGAAGGAACAGGGAGTAGAAAAAGGAATTTTTAACTTTAAAAACAATTTAGAAATATATGGATTGCATGAAGTTGATGGATTGTGAACTCCAAAAATGAGAGGGCAATATGCAGTAGAAATCGAAGTGTACGTACTTCAAGATATTCGTCCATGCCATACTTTGATCCTTCACGGCCAAGACCAGATTGTTTCATGCCACCAAATGGAGCAACCTACATGGAAGAGAAGCATTAGTGAAGACATAATTGTTTATTTGTTATTATTATATGATTATTCAGTCTCAGAAACAAGATGATAAAATCAACCTCAGTAGAAATTATTCCTTCATTTACTCCAACTAGCCCATATTCAAGGGCTTCAGAGACACGCCACGAACGTTGGATGCTTGATGTGAAGATGTAAGCAGCCAAACCTTAAGAACAAGATAAGTTTTAGCATTAGTAAGAGGCACCATCTTTCAGTTTTACTTCCATTCTGTATTCATCACAATCTCAGATTCGATTTAATTATACACTATTCACATGGGTTCGTTTTCTGGTAAGGAACAGAAGTTTGAATGATCAACTGCACCAGTGAGTTCAAACAGCACACCTGCATTGGTGTCGTTGGCCATGCGGATAGCATCTTCCTCGGTCTTAAATTTCAGAAGAGGTGCAACTGGCCCAAATACTTCCTCCCTGAAAGCAGCAATGCAGTAATTCACGATAAAAACATTCAAAATTCACAAGAAAGTCTTATAGAAAGCTCAAGTTAACAAGCATAAAAGGACAAATACGAAAGAGATGAATCTGATGCCACTTTTTTTAGACATATACACAATGAAGACGAGTACAAATAAGAATTGTAAACAGGATCCCGCTACATGGAGGCAAGAGAACTAAATCATTTGAATGGCATTGCCTCAAGAAGGAAAAGATAACAAGTATCTGTCACCACTATCACTGAAGATTTTTGTTCGAAAATAACCGACTGCATACAAGCACAACGATACCTATCAAACAACTTAAGAGTATCACACAAGCAACAATTTGGTAACAAGCATCTAGTTTTGCATCCAATTTCAACACATTACAAAATAGAACAGTTCAGTGGAAAATTATTAAGTTTTTGTAATAATTTGTAAAGCTAAATGTGAATGAATTAGTCATTTCAGCACATACTTTGTTCCAAATCAAGTGCTTGAATACATATAAAAGATTACACACTGGTCTCCATACGCAAAATGATTTGGATTTCCTCAGGTTGTGGGCATACCTTGATAAAAGCATCTCACTTTTGACATCTGCGATCACAGTGGGCTCATAAAATGTCATTCCAAGACTATGTTTCTTGCCACCAATAAGGACTTTAGCCCCCTTGAACCAGAAAAGGTATTGATTAATACAAGAATGCAGCTGCCTTGATATCTCATTTTCCACTAATATTGGCAGATTACAAGAACTTCATATAAGACAGTAAACAAACCTTAGATATAGCATCTTCCACAAAAGATTCAACCTGTGAGACAATACAAAGTGGGGTCGATTGCAACAATGCAGCACCATCTGAACCTTAATTGAATATGAAAGAAACAACTGACCTTGCGCACAGCGGCATCATTAATCAGAGGTCCCTGAATGAAAGGGATGCCGTTCAGTTACTTCTTGTAACAAAAAGCAAACTACTATTTTTATTGTAAGTGACCTAATGGCAAAGCCAGTCACAACAATGTGCAAGCTATATGACTGAACTAAATAGGGTACACAACTACCTGCCCCACACCTTCCCCAAAACCATCCCCAACTTTCATATCCTCAACCGCTTTAGAGAAAGCACTAGCAAACTTGTCATAAATCCCTGCAGCAGCATAAAGATATATCATAGCAAGAATCAAGTTTGGGGGTAGAAAATAAAAGCCAACATTCATCAGTTACCTTCCTGCACAAGTACCCTATTTGCACAAACACAAGTTTGGCCACTGTTTCGGAACTTAGTTGCTAGCTGCAATTGCATAATTACATTGGAAGGATGTCTTCAAATAGAGTAATGAAATAAAAACCCGCAAAAAGTAAAATCTCAAGCAGTTGAGTTCTTAAAAGCCAAGGTAATCAGCTGCACACAAGTCAAGAATCTAATATATATTTGAAATTTTCAACTTCCATCTGCTTCACATGCCAGTAATAAACGTTGGCAGAGCTGCATGAAATCATCTCAATCTAGTTTGAAGCTAGGGTTCCCCTTTTTGCTTAAACCATGAATGCAAAAAGAAAGTTTGAAGAAAGAATGTGATGCCTCCTTCAGTATCCTTGAACTAATTATTGCAGTTATGTTAAATGAATCATCTAGGGCACTAAGATCAATAACTATATACTGACGCTCTCAAGAATCAAAGAGAATCACACAGTTTAGTTGCATGCTTTGATTATCAAATAGGAACAGTTAATGCTTGGGCAATTAAAATTTCTACCTAGTAGAAGCTGATTACGGAATATTCTACCATGATGCAGGTATATTAGTATATCCATACTTGATCATGTCAGTTTGCAAATGTGTATTACTGATGTTATGTGGTAAGCAACAGAAGAAACATGATATCCGTTTACCCAAAAACATATGATTTCCAAAACACCACTGATTGCCTTGTTCCCCAAACACTGGCAGTACAATAATTAGTTAAGCAGAAATTGAGATTGTTCTTACAGTTCCTTTCAGAGCAACGTCAAGGTCTGCGTCATCAAAAATTATGCAAGGTGCATTGCCACCAAGTTCAAGGGACACCTACACATGAGAATCTGAATTAGCAACAGCAAGAATAATTGTGAGAATGCAATCATATTCACCACTTACCTTTTTCACAGTCCCCGCGGCACCTGCCATCAACTTTTTCCCAACAGCTGTTGATCCTGTGAATGTGATCTTCCTCACCTAAAAAGGTTTATTCAAATTAACATCTACTTATTCCAGAGTAAGTTCAATCATACTTTCATTCTAAAAGGTAGTACATAAAACCTGGGGACTTGCAAGTAATGCGTCGCCAATATCAGATGCATTTCCCATTACGACATTCACAGCACCCTATCTTGCAGAAAGATGCTCGCAATCAAAATGAATGGAACAAGAGCAGAAGCTTTGAACAATCCAGTGCACAGATTGTCTAGATTAGCAATGCTAACACCAGAATCAAGAAGAAACTCATGGAAAAACTAGAGAAATGAAAAAAAAAAAAAAAAAAAAAAAAAGAAAAGAAAAATTGAATGTTTTTTATAATACATGTCAACATGGGTGTGAGAAGTACCCCAAGCTGTTGAAATTGCCAAAAAGTATCATTCCTTCTGGTTCACAATATATTCTTTCAGATTTTAATTATGATCTTACTATAATCTAACCAAGACTTTTTTCCACCTTCAGCTTCAGAAATAATTATAACGCTTAGTAGTCTTGGCCACTATGAGATAATTACATCAATGTGAGAATATCATTCTGTTCTTTTAGTTACTTTTAATTTTGGCAGTTATGGAGGAACTAGCTATGGAACTCTGGTGTTGAGAAACATAAAACACGGTTCACTAAAGAGATACGGCTTAGTATTTTCTACTGTCAACTGGATCATTGCAGTAATTTTCAATAGTAACTTTTCTCTCTATAATGTAAATTACACATAGTAATGTAAGCTTTGATGGTTAAAGTCATAATTACCGGTGGAATCCCAGCTTGAATGGAGAGTTCAGCTGCTGCTAATGCAGTCAGGGGAGTTAGTTCAGAGGGTTTTACAACAACAGTGCATCCACAAGCAAGGGCAGGGGCAACCTGATACAAGACAATCAATTCATTAATTATCTGATACTGGGACAGGCCACTGCCACAATTAACTAAAAAGTAGATATAATTAAACTACAGTAGGTAAGTCCCACCCACCTTCCGGGTAATCATAGCCAAGGGAAAATTCCAGGGTGTGATTGCACCTACAACACCAACTGGCTGCACCAGAAGCAACAGGCAAGCACAAATACACAGAAGTAATAAAAGAGATATTCAAGAACAAGGAGACAAGGTACTTGACACTAGTAAGGCATAGTTGCATAGACGTTTGAAATCAAATCAAGAATACCATGTTGTAGTACTCTCTTTTTTTAATCATTAAGGTAGCCTACAAGCCATAATGCATATTAAAACCTTCCATTTCAGCATCAGATACTTTTTACACTGAAAATTATATATAATTTTGAATTATCACTAGATATTAAAAGAAAATTTATTAATGGAGAATTTTGTATTGTTCCTCTCACAAAGAAGAAGATCAAGAAAAAAAGGCCCCCTAAGTTCTGGAACAATTATTGCATGCCAGAGAGTATTTCTTAGAAATTAAGAATAAGGAACTCAATCTCAGAGCAAACATTAACCTGCTTCAAAACAAACAGCCGGCGATCTGACATTGCTGCTGGAATTATGTCACCATAAACTCTTTTAGCCTCTTCAGCATAGAATTCTATGAAGCTCGCACCATAACTAACCTGCGAATCGCCCGTTCAGAAATTCTCCACAAAACAAAAACATAGTTTGAACTACTATAGAAAAAATTTTCAATACCTCACCAATAGCTTCTTTCAAAGGTTTTCCTTGCTCTAATGTCATAAGTTGCCCAAGCTCATCTTTGTGATCCATTATCAATTCATACCATTTTCTTAGACGCTTGCTTCTTTCAGCAGCAGTGAGCTTGCTCCAAGCTTTAAACAAAACCCATGTGTAAGATTATTTGTAATATATACCAAATCACTTGTTATGGAACGCGCATATAGAAGACCACTCTCAGGAATATACAGTCAGTAAGCCTCCACCCATAAAGTAGTGGCAGTTGTGAAGGCAGTAGTAGAAGTAATTTTGTAGACAAGGAGGTGAACAATTATTACTAGAGAGAAATATGCAGCAAAATATATTAATTTAACCATTCAACAAAATGAAAGAGAGTTAGAAATTCTCCACACAGAGTGGATGCCCGTCCAAAACTACTAAATGACATTCTGATACTAAACGAAGAGATTTATGTTGTTGACTTGCAACTTAAGGTCTCAGGGGCACCTTGGTACCTCACTACTGATGCAAGCACACAAAAAGAATGGCCTTCAAATTTTAATTCTAATGAAAGGGTTGAACGTGAGAGAAATAGAAACAGCACATCAGACAAATAAGCCTGGACATACTCACATAAAAATGTCTCATGTGCTGAAGCAATTGCATCATTTGTCTCCCTTCCACCCATGCATGAAACATTTGTTATGACCCCACCTGTTGCAGGATTGCAAACCTGACATAGCACATAGATTTAGCAACATCACTCCCCTTTCTTTGTTTCTTAGTTGGATGTTTGTTACAGATTCTATGCAATTTTTTAATAACTCAGTTAAGACCATCCAACCTCAATGGTCTTCCCATCATAGGCATCAGTCCATTTCCCTCCTATGAATCCCTGACTCCTAATGAATCCTGCACTGTTTAGACGTGCAGCAACACTTTCGGCATTTGTGCTCATCTGCCATAATCAACAGCTTCTCATTGCCATATTAAAAGTTCAACCGCAAAATTTATAACCAATGGGAAAACATAAAATCATAAATTTGCAGGTCATGACACACAGTTCTTGAAGAAGCAAACATAAAATTTTGAATTAATTCGATTTCTAACAAATGAGAGGGCATAAAAGATGATTATAAGCACTGAAACAATAAACCATGGAATCCAAGCCCCTATATTTGTTTACAAATAGGGACCTCGCATAAACAAGGACTCAAGATTTATTCACTCGAAATCACTCAAAAATCATGATTGCCAACACTAAAGCCAATTATTTGTCGCCGCTGACTCAATGAAACAGAAACTTCTTCCTACGAAGGAAAGACACTTAGAACCGCTGATTCCGGAAACCGATGAGATGCAAGTTCGAATCGATGACACTGGAGTACCTGGTGACTAAACATTACGGCAGATGTAAAGCGCGGTTGATGGCAGGCACCGAAGCGCATAGACAAAAAGCTAGGTGAGCAGCGACGAAACGCAATGCCTATACCTCCCAACCCCATGGACCTCGCAAGTGTCCAGCCTTCCACCCCGAACCTTCTGCTGCTGGGATTTTATCGAATCTTCTTCCGCCCAAACTCCGCCACGCTCGGCTGCGTTGTCCTTCGCCGAATACTGCTAAACACATCACTGTCTTATAGCTTAAAATTAGAGGTTCGTGACTCATGGTCGTGTTTTACATTTTATTTTATCAGATTTTATTTTTTATATTATATTTAAAATATTAAATCAACATTTATATCAGTTGAGTTTAAAAATTTTGATTATTCAAATTTCAATAAAAATAATTCAATTTTTTAATTAAATAAAAAACACATCTATTCGGACTAAAAAAATAAATACCCTTTTCAATTCCAAAATAATTTGATTGTCTTATCTTTTTTTTTTTTTTTTTCTTTTCAAAAATATCATATTTAATAATTATTTTTTTTCTATATTATAGTATAAATTATGATAATCTATTTTTATGTGATAATGTTGCTATGAGCGAGTAGCTTTTCGGCAAGGATAGAAATTTTTTATGAGTTAAAAGAATCTTGAATTTTGGATAAAATATAGAATTAGATGAAAATGATGTTATTGTAAACCCTAAAATGCTACTCTCTTTGTTTCGGCTACGGTATCCTTTAAACTAATTAGCTATTGTAAAAATAATTTTAAAATAATATTTAAATAACTAATTAGTTTAATTAAAATTAAAATAATTAAAAATAAAAAATTTAAAATGAGATTAAAATATATAATTTTTTTTTAAAAAAAATGACAGAATAAATAGGATAGAAGAAAATAGAAATATGAATACGGTAAGTAGGACGGGGGATTATATCATAATTGATTTTATACTATTTAATTGATAGTTTCTAGATCGAATACAAAAATTTTAAGTCAAAAAATTAAATCAAGAAATATTTATTGAGTTTGGCTAATTCGGGAAAGCAATAAAGAGTGGCTCGCTCGCAAGCGAACCAAAAGCAATAAAGTGCAAGAATGTAAATAAAGTAGTAAAAGTGAGCAGATAGTGAGAACGAGCGGAGCGGCGGGTGTCGTGAGTGTGCTGGTGAGCGAACGGTAAGGGTGACATATGAGCGGTATACATATACATATACATAAGTTATGACTGGCGAGCGGCGTAAGATAATGAAAGCGAGTAAATGAGTGGTATAATAACAACGATAAATTTGTGTTTGATCTGTGCATTTCAAAATAGCTAGATTTTCATTGATGAAATGAGAAGATGATGAAAATGAAATAGCGAAGCATATATATAAATGAAATGACAAAAGTAATGAATATGATTATGCTTATATATTTAAACCAGATTCTTGATTCCTGGTAATTGACCTTAAGGAATTTATAAGAAGACTTTAATGACATTCAAACTCAAAACATTATAACAACAAAAATTACTGTCACTAGCCATTTTTTTAAACCCCATAGACAAGTGCTTATGTCAAATTAATTATTCTGAAATTTGTTTCATTAGTAGTTTTACCTTCTCATACATCTATTTAATCAAAATTGAATCAACATGTAATTAAGCAAGTCGATAAGACTCCGCATATTTAACTATTGAACTAACTAAAATTTGTTAATGAATACGATGCGAGATTAGACATTGATAATCAATTCTTTTGAAGAACTTTCCACGGCGAGTAAAATTACATATTTAAACAATTAAATACAAATTTGAAATTGAGGATGAATTTGCAAATGAAGAAATCTTGATATTGAATTAACATTAGGAAAATTGTAAATCTTCGTTACAAAAGCAATAACAAAGCAGTAAAATGAAAACTGGAAATCTGCTTAAAAGGTAACTAAAACTGGACGATCAGGGGAGGAGGAATCTCTACTCCTACGACCTCCTATTTAACTAAGAGAACTCTCTTACATGTCTGAAGCTCTTAAGAAATCAACAGAGTAAAAACAAGAGGTTTATCGTAAAGTATATGATATATAATACAAATAAAATTTGACCCTATTTATAGAGGTTTGGAAACGGCAGTTAGCACCAGTAGGCAGTTGCCGCAGTTAGTTGGGTTGATTGGTTGAAACTGTCATAACTTTCAACTTGCTCGCTCATCTGCGGAACTGTATTGGTTGGACACAGATCTTCCTTGCTCGCCTTACTGGACTTGGCTTAGCTAGAGGGCATTGGCACAGCTCAAGCGAGGCTATCCTCGCTGGCCGGGTACTGGATGGCTGATTGCTGAAAGATTCACACTTAATTATTTCTTGGAACTTTTGGATCATCGCTTGTCAGCAATGGACATCTGGCTAACTGGCTCGGGCGCAAGTGGAAAGAGCATCGCTTGCTATAGTTGGCTTCATTTTCGTTCGTCTTATTATACTTAGGCATTTATGAGCCAGAAAGTCGCTTAAAAAGACTAAAACCATCAATATCTTCATAAGCGCGCTTTGGGTCATATCAAGCTAAACAAATCAATAAAATATACACAATTTTATAAAGCCGTAAATATACTATTTTTGTAATATTTTGTGCCCGTTAAATTATTGTTGCATTTGTTTCGATCTCCTCCCTCTTCTAACTTTGTGTTTATTTTGTTCATTTGTGTATTTGGATTGTTTGGTGTTAAAACTCAACTGATTTCTCCATTTGTCAATGTTGCCTGGTTTCAACGACTTAAGAGTAATTGGTGTACGAGGGAGTTGTAATGTGAATTGACGATAGATAGTAATTTTTAAATATTTAGTTAAAATAGTTTCTTGTCGTATTGAGATATATATATATATATATTTTTGTGTGATTATTATTATGATTTTATTTATTTATCTTCAAATTTATTCATTTTGTTTAAAATTATTTGATTATATGAACTCTATAAAAATATATTAACAATTGATTTATTCAATATATTAACATACAATAACGTGAATTATATTAACAATATAAAAATATTATATTTAACCTATAATATAGTCACACATAATATACTTTACAATTAATTTCATAACGAACTTAATTTTTATTGTTTTAATTTTTGTTAGAAAAAAAAAATTTCTTCTACTCTATTGTTGCATAAGAAAAACGGGTAGATCCCTATTGCATTGGTCCCAACCCAAATAGTTTGGATCCGAATCCAGAACCACAAATTGGACCATCTTGACACTGCCATGGAAACTTCGCACCTCCTTCGTCGTCTCGCCTTGACTTTCTAGATTCGGACAAGCTTTCAGCGCCTGCCTCCACAACTATACAAAGGTTTGATGAATTCTTCCTTGTTATTGTTGCACTCAGAAAAGACGCGTCGCAGAATTTATTGTATTTTTTTGTTCAATCTTGTCCGGGTGAACTCGGGGAAGAATATTCAAAGTCAAAGAAGAACGGTTGTGAAGAAGAAACAGGAGGATCCCCCACTTTCTCACCCTTCTTATTATACCAAACCCTACTTAATTATCTTCTTCCCAACCCCTTGTTTGGTGTCATAATTTTTTTTTTTAATTTTTTTTTCTGAATATTGAAGTGCCTGATCTCCAAAATTTGTGATTCCGAAGTTTCTGTGCATCTGAATTTGGATTAGGTGTTCCCTGTTTTCAAAATTGTTTCGCTCAGCTGGCTTTGATTTTGTTGGGATAATAAGAGGCGCATTTTCAAGGAGGTGGAGAAGGAGGTAGGAGTCTCAGGTGAAGTGATGAACTCGACTACTCCTTCATCTAGCGCTGCAGGACCTGGATCCTCCGAGACGACTGCTCCGAGGAGGAATTCCAAGAGGCCAAAGTGTATATTTCTTTACCTAAGCCCCACTTTTCCTATGCTTGCTTTGGGCTTCTTGAATTATGGTGTTTTGGCTTCAAGTAGGGTAAATATGAATGATTTAGGTACCTGTTCAAATCTTATTTCCATTCTTGGAATTCAAGGGATGGGATATTTGAGGCTCTCAAAATACACCACCGATGAATTTTCTAATCTATCCATGAACATAACCACTACGTTCATCTTTAATTTTTTGGGAGCCTGGGATTTTGATTATTTGAATATTTGACATATGGCTAGACAAGATTCATCTTACTGGAGATAATATGACATTAGAATGATGTAAGATTATTAATCAGTTTGATCAGCTATATTCTGACGTCCACTGTTGATAGAAAGGGTTACTGATTTTTTTAGGTTGTCAAGCCTGGCTACTATGCCTCCTCTCAGTCCGTTTATATTTAACTTTCTAAATCTATTAGGGAAATTCTTTTTGAGAAACACTATGTTCAAGAATATCTTTTGTGAAGTTATGTGACGCACAAATTTTATAAAAACCTGTTGTCCATGTTTTTTTTTAAGTTGCCAAAGAGTACTGGGATTTAAGATATGTTGGTAGGAAGCAAGAATACATGCAAGGAAGGGGGTTCATGCATTCTTTTTAGCCCGATTTTTGTCGCCTTTTCAATTTTGTATAACCTGAAGTGTTACTACTGAATATTTTGGTGTGGAGATTGAGTATCCAATGCCATAACATATGTGGAGGGATCACTCCTACTTAGTCCTGTATCTCAAATTGAAAGAGAAACTAACTATTAGTGAGCTGGAAGTTTATAAAGTTGTGATCAACGTGAATCCCATAATGCTGTCTTGCTGATCTCTAGAATATGTAATGGTGTAACCATTTTGCTTTAATTCCACCGAATGGGTAATGTGACTAGTTCTTTCAGCTTCTTAGCACATGTTAAAGTATTCTGTTTTTTTACCTTTTGTGTTCTTCAGATTCAAGATTCACACAACAGGAGCTTCCTGCATGCAAACCTATACTTACTCCTAAATGGGTATATTTTAAGCTTCTGTGTATTCAAAATCCCCCTCTTAGAAAATTTTAACCTCCTAATATTTGGCTCCTCACACTTGTGACACTTTGATGCAGGTGATCTCAACTTTCTTGCTTGTTAGTGTTGTCTTCATCCCCATTGGAATTGTCTCACTCTATGCTTCTCGAGATGTATGTTTCCATCTTTTCACCATGGAGTACTATAGCATCTGTTTATTTTCCAAGTGCTTTACTGAATGAAGATTCTTCTATATTCGTTAGGTTGTTGAGATTGTTGATAGATATGAGACTGATTGCATTCCTCCAGAGTTTGCAAAAGATAAGATTGGGTTTATTCAGAGCACTCAAGATAAAGTCTGCATTAGAAACCTTACGGTGAGCCTAGCATTTTCTGACTGTTGCAATGGCTGTTGCATCTCGTCATTATGGCTGTGTACAGTATATAATAATTTTTTTGTTGACTAATGACGACTCATTGTTAGGTACCAAAACGCATGAAAGCTCCAATATATGTGTATTACCAGCTCGACAATTTCTATCAAAATCATCGCAGGTAATAATTATAATAATGTGCCTTCTTGTTTCAGTGTTAGTGATATTGTTGCGAAGATATTTCTTATGGACACCTTCTATTTTTTTCTGGGATGAAAATCAGTGTTTTTTTTCCATGAGATGCTTTTAGTATCATGTGCCGATAACACTTGCACGCTCTCTGCATGAGTTTGAATTCAAGATGTCATACATCAAAGACTGTATGACATTATTTATATTAGCACATTGGGCTGATGTTGTTCAGTCGTTAGATTGAGAATTAAGAATTGAGAATTGAAATTTTACTAATAGAAAATTAGATATGGGTATCTATAGAGCTAATATGTTGTGATTTATTGGAGAATCACTGTCTTTCTTTCATCTCGTATTAGATATGTGAAGAGCCGAAGTGATCAGCAGCTAAGGAAAAATGGAAGTGCAGCTGATATTGATCCCTGCAAACCTGAGGGAACCACAAAGGACGGGTTGCCCATTGTTCCTTGTGGTCTAATAGCTTGGAGTCTCTTTAATGATACTTATCAGTTTACACGCAATAATCAGCCGTTGAACATCAACAAGCATGGCATCTCATGGAAAAGTGATAGGGATCATAAATTTGGGAAGAATGTATTCCCCACAAACTTTCAAAATGGTAGTCTGAGAGGTGGTGCTACACTTGATCCATCAAAACCAGTAAGCTGTTAGCCCTTCATGTTAACACATTAAATCTTACTCACTAACAAATAGCTTTTCATTCATGTAATTCTACTGAATTTCTATTTTAATTGAAAACCAACACCTATATTGCTGATGATTTGGTGGGAGAAATTATTGCTGTCTGGCTTAGGCTCCATTTTATATGCATTGTGTAGTTTCACACTTATTAGCTTTTTTTTTTGTGGGCATTATCTTGGTTTTTGGTCAGGCATCAATTAATTTTGTGTTTTGAGTCTATATTAGGACATTATTTGCATACAAGATAGTAACTGAAATTTCCACTGTTACTATTCATAACCTGCTGCATTTTAAGTAATTCTAAGAGCGAAATTCATGTAGTTATTTTTGTTACCATTTTTAATAATTTACAAGTTCAAGCTTTTTAAACAAAACCGGCTAAAAGATATTTGTTGCCTAATCACTGCTGGAAAAGATGTTTCACTTTATGTGTCACTAAGTCATTTACTAATTTTCATTTCTTAATTATTGGCATATTAGTTTCAATTGCTTTTGAGATTAATCTGACACTTGTCAATGTTGCCATGTAACAGTTGAGCCAGCAGGAGGACCTCATTGTGTGGATGCGAACTGCTGCTCTTCCAACATTTAGAAAGTTGTATGGGAAAATAGAAGTTGATCTTCTACAAAATGAAGTGATCAATGTGACATTGGAGAACAATTATAATACTTACAGTTTCAATGGCAAGAAGAAACTGGTTCTTTCTACTGCCAGCTGGCTAGGAGGGAAGAACGACTTTGTAGGCATTGCATACCTCACAGTGGGTGGATTGTGCTTCTTCTTGGCGATAGTTTTCATGCTTATTTACCTGATAAAACCAAGGTATGGTCTTTTGTGACGTTTATAAATTCACACACAAATGTTTGCTCTTTATGGTATAGCTGTGCTAAATTTAAATCTCTTTTTTATTTTTTTCTCAAGTAGCGAAAAATCTAGGTTCGGATTAGATATGATTTGGAGGACATTCCGAATTATGAAATTTTTAGGCAATAGGTGCATGTTTCTTAAGGCAACATGTTAAAATGATTTGTGTTGTTTGATGGTAACCAAATTGTTTTCTGGTTGCTTCAGGCAACTTGGAGATCCATCTTACTTGTCCTGGAATCGGAATCCAGGCGGTCACTAATGCTAGGTCACGAAGTGTTGTTTGTGTGATTGCGATCTTGACATGTGCCGTATTACAAGTGGACGCAAGCTTGTATTTGTGTGTATAAATACCGACTACTCCACTGCCTTCTGGCCTACTTTGAATCTGAATGTGTATTTGATGCAATGCAGCGGGATGTACTTCTTGTATATTACCTTAACGCTATTTACCAATCGAACTATGAAGCATATATTTACCCCAATTTTCGATACTAACAGTTACTTTTTTCACTTGTAATTTGGTGAAATATGGTAGCTAGTGATTGGATGGTTACTTGTTTGAATCGTATCGATGTTTTCTTTTTTTTTTTTTTTTTGTATTTTATTACAAGATATTTATGATTACATGTTTTTCGCATCAATAAACATATATTATGATCTTTACTGATGGACATAATATTTACAATTATAAGTACATTAAATGAAGTGCTGGTCATTGTTAGTGCAAAGTGAAAAAATCGCCCTAGTCTCAAACTTAGAGTATGTCAGCCAATATGGACAGAGAAGAATATCTCCTAATACTGTGTGATGTTGAAACCAAATATAAAATAATTTTGATTTAAATATAACCAAATATGTTGCAGGGAAATGCTTGCTTCTTCCGATATTCAGAAACTAGTAGGAAAAATTGGAGTAACAAAATGATTAGGGCCATGACCCCAAACCCCAAATATGAGCTGTTTTTTGTCATAAATTGGCACATTGAATTGCTTCATAGCACTCTAACTAAAACATTGGAGAGGTACTTACCTTCCGGATAAGATGGATCGATAGGATGATCGCCGGCTGCTCCAGCTTCACGTATTACAGTAATCTTCCTACTAGCCATGGATGCAGCACCCTAGAACAGGAAAGCAAGGACCATCGTTTGTCTATGTTAGTAAGCTGATCTTAGCTGCAAAAAGGTAAAATCCCGGGCCACCACCACAAGTTTGATGCAGCAACAGTTGGGTTAAACCTTGGATTTATATTTATTCTTTTCCATTGATAAATTTTTGTGTGTGCAGGGCCAAATGAATAGAAACAAAAAACTTGCTTACTGCTTTAAAATACCCTTCAGCAGATAGAGACAATACTTGCCTGAAGAATGCGCAGGAACGTCCCACTTTGGGTCATAGCACCAGAACAGGAGCAGGTCATTAACAATCCACCTCTTCTTGTTACTTGCATGGCCAAGGAGTTTAAGTTCCTATACATGCCGGATGCGCTGTGCAACACCTAAACATGTAAAAATTGGCACTTAGGGTGGGGAAAATAAACATAAATAGGTAGAATATAATGCATGCATGATAAGATTTTTTGTTTGCTGTCACCAAATGTAAGAGAAAGTCTCACCTAGGATGACCACAAGGGATGTCATGTAATACAAAAGTTTAGGCTGGGTATAAACCAACAATGTATAATACCTAGAATGTACCACATGCCTACAACAAGAGGAAATGGAAATTTTTTAAGTTACTTTGGATTATGACTCTCTTGCACGTGCAAGATGTAAGATACTTCTATATTTGATCATTTGTTATAATGAGGGAATAATCCTATAATTGTATGTGTGTATATATATATATATATATATACAACTACAACGAAAAAGAGAATCATTTGTATTAACCCTGGAACATTTCTTTCTATATTTTAGTCCTCCAGAAATTAATTGCCATAAACTTTTAGCAGGAAGAAAAAAGCCTCAAAGCATGAAGCTGCATGCTTACCTTTCTATTGGGAGCTAATTTTGGTGGATCCAGAATAACTATATCCCATGAATCACCCTTTGAGATTGCACTCTTCATAAAATGTGTAGCATCTTGTCGATGAAACGATATTAATCCAGAATCAAGATTGTTGAGAATGATGTTATCTCTGGCAATGTCCAAAGCAGGAGAAGATGAATCAACACCTTCCAGCCATGAAAAAAAAAAGGTTAAATGTAAAATACTGGGGAAACAAAAGAAGCACAAAAAGAACACTGATGCACAATTATTACGAACATCATTCACTCCAAATAATTTGATTGATATGGTGTGGTTAGTTTAACATACCTTCACAACATATCCCCATTTAATTCAAAACTAAATGCTGGATTAACCAGTATTTGCTTTCTGCTACACGGTTACCACAAGGATTATCGATTACTATTCTTCAAGTCCAATACAACAGTTACACATTATCAGTTTCTCTAAATAGTCCATCACAATGTGTAAAATTTATTACAGGGAAGCTTTCTAGAAATCAACTTCAATAAGAGTTAAGATAAAACAGAAGTGAGTGTACCAGTAACACTACGAGCACCGCCATGCGCTGCATTTAGTGCAAAACCACCAGTATAGCAGCAAATATCAAGTACTTTCCGTCCAGCAGAAATTGATGATATGTACTGGCGATTTTCACGCTGATCAGCGTAGAATCCAGTCTTTTGCCCCTCCAAGGACACTAAATACGAGATGCCATTTTCTATAGCCTGGCTGAAACACATGTATAAGCATAATAAGAACATTATAATAAAGATTGTCATCTAATAGTTGCTAAAAGCTCTCTCCAATGCCAATCCTCTCAAGGACCACAATTTTCAAGACAAGGATTTCTGGCAGTGGTCTATGGATAAATTCATGATGATTGAGGGTAAGATCTTATATTAACTGCTACACGTCATTTTCACACCCCATTGTACATTAGTTCTTATTGAGATTTGGGTAACAATAGGCTCAGCCTTATGCCTTTACACTTGCATATGTTCTTGTTAACAGATGGTACCAGGATGGAAGAGAAAATTAAACTATGAAACAATTTGTATTAGCATTGTTGCAAAACTATCATGTGGAAATGAGTTTCACCTTTGCCATTTTGGGAGAATCAGATCCCTCTCCTGAATCAGACAGATCCAACCCTTCCTCTTTCAGGGTTTCAATAGATGGTCTCCAGGTTATATGACGGATGCTGCTAAGTCTGCTTATGCAAGCCTTTATTTGTTGTTTGTACTTTTCAACCCAAGCTGCAGAGGAAGCAATCACTGCTTCATCACCAAAAATATCAACTATGAGGCCAGACAACCTGTGTTAAAAACCAATATTTAGAATGTTAAAGCTATTTCTTAAAATGATCTTCAAGAAATGGCTAGTTCCTTAACAAAGCCGTAGCAGTTTATCTCTTGTTGATAAATTCAACACTGTAATTGTTACACGGTCATTTTATTTACCAGAATGGTAATCCAGAAATATGAAATTACAGTGTATTTGAAGATTGAATATAGAAGTAATACCGATCTCCTTCACTGTTTACAAGACGGTAAGCATTTGTCTTGGCTGAAGGAAGCCCGAGAAGCCCTCGTAACTCAACAGCATCATTGATTCTAGTTTCAAGCAGTCTGTCCATGTCTAGCACGGAACAAGGATCTCTGTTCCATAGCTATTACTAACACAATCAGATATTGATATTTGAAACGTAAATAGCACGATAATGTGATTCAATGAACGTATACCGTGCGGCTTCGTCTTCCAGTTGCATAAGTCGAACACAAAACATTGAAACTGAATTGTACAAGCCCCAACCAATTGGTTTCTCTTTCCCATCAGCAACCAGGACGACATCTCCAGTTACTGGGGGTGGTCTACCAATGATCCGATCAACAGCACCACTATATACCATTGGGCTGCCATCTTTAAACAACTGAGTCTTTCCCTTTTTCAGTACAACTTTTGCAACGCCTACAAATTAATCTCTTAATCAACAAAATGCAATATGTCGAGAGAGTTCTCCTACTCGATGGAATTCTGAATCGTAATATGAGAATGAGAATATCATAAACCACCAAATTATCATGCGATGCTACAAAACTCAATAACTCGAATTACACGACAGGCATCAAATGCTCTGAGAAATTACATAATCAATTAGCTACCGAGTTAGTGAATCTACCTTTGGGGTTAGAAGACGCAATTTCCTGAAGTGAGGCAACGGGCTGCGCGGAGGCCAGAGAGAAACTTCTTGCCATCAGGAAGCGGCTCGAAGACATCATTCAGTTTTCCGTCTCGGACGATGCCGTGATGTTTGAACGCGTCGGAAGAGAAACTAGCAGCTCTAGTTGCCATTCACCTCCATGTCCATGGTTGCTCGCTCTGGGCAGTCGACCATCAGCAAATTATAGTTTCTTCATTTGCATCTCTCTTTATCCATTTGGAGGGAAACGAACGATTACTGGGCTGGGCCCATTAATTGAATTATTATATTAAATGGCCCTGTATTTGATTCTCATTCGGCCCAAATACGGCCCATTTCAATTCATGCAGCGTTTAGTTTCATTTTGGCTTATTTTAATAATATTCAGAATTCTGCTCTGAAATATTTTGGTATTTTGATGTGTTTTGGAACAGAAAAATATAATGGGTCATTTAATATGAATAGTCATAGTATTACAGTCTTTGCAATGCAATAAAGTTACCAGAGAAAGCCAATTCACTATACGAAATGAAGCAGCTGCTAGCACGTGATGGCGAATACTATCGTATAGTTGATATCATCTTTTCTGAGTGTTAAAACGGTAGATTTTGAATTGACCAATGCCGATTCGATCATGAAAATCACTTTCTCAAAGAAAGTCAAGTATGTGCTCCAAAATTACGAAGGCATTGAAGGTCGGCAAAAAGCAAGCTAATTCGGGGGTCCAAGCAGGATCCGAAGTATCGGCCTTATTGGGTAGTTGATTGTATCTCTAATTTTGTTCATAAGTCTGAATTTTCCACGGAAGCCGGCTCGAAATATTTGATCTGCAGATTTCACCCTATCTACACCCGGAGCCACGGACGTTTATACGGTTTAGGGCTAGTGAGTTACTATACGTTCGTGAAGGCAGACCCTGTTCAGGAAGACCATCTAATTCTCCGGAAAGGATCAATTCTCTTCTCTCTTTCCTTTCTGAGTTATTCCAACTTCTTTATGATTTCAAAGAGGGAGTTCCCCGGCTGGTACCAATAGATAGAGCGCATCAGGGGTTTGGGGAAATTTCCCATGACAAGGAGGTGAGAAGGGCCCTTACTCCGTCCCACACAGTGTATTACTATCGGTCCTAATTATAAATACATATTTAATGCAATATTTTGAATAAAAATTTTTTAATTGTATTTAAATATTAAATAAAAATTGATATCTTGTTTTCTTCGACTACATAATTGTTGCATCAAATTCTGTTTTGGCCTTAGTTCGATTTTTGTTAATGTACTCTTCTTCTAATTGCTTATGTTCATTAAATTATATAACAAACTCAAACAACACTACGTACGTAAGACATGTCATTAAAAAAACATATAAAAGAATTGATAGCACGAAAGGGAAATACTAATGAATTCAGAAAAGGTCGGCTTATTGGCACTACTATCACTACCCAACAACTACTCTTTAGTTTTACTTATGTATGTAGACATTACTCGAGGATCTAAATATAAATATAAAATAGGCAAAACAAAATTAAATAAAGAAAAAAAAAAACTTAAAAAAAGTATATCAAGAAAATGATATACTCCTGTACACATTTATTTTATTGATTTCCTCAAATTTTTTTTTTTTTTTTTTTGATTATTCCTCATTAGATGTAATTTGATTAGACTATAATTCTCCCTATCTAAGTTCATTGATATATATATTTTTTAATTTAAATTCATGTGTATCTTTTTCTTTTTTTTTTTTTTTTAACTAAATGTGATGTTTTATGGAGTATATTGAAAAATTAATACTTTTTTCGTCCATAATTAGGTATTCAGTTGCTTTTTGTATGTAGTTTTAGAAATATTAGCATAATATTAGAATATAGTAAGAATAAAGTAGAAATGACTAAAATAATCTTATTAATACAGTGTGATATAAAAGGAATTATATTTGTTTAATATATTTTGTAAGTTAAGGATATTTGTAATGTTAGGTACATAATATAATTATTAAAAAAAATACCTTTTGGACAGACTAAAATAGAAAAATGAATACTCTAAAATAATATTTTATTAGAGAATCACAATTGTGTAAGAACAAAGCCTATATGTATATTGTTTTCACATAACACTCTAAAATAATATTTTAATAAAAATGATTATTATTTTTTTTTGAAGAAAAAAATAAAACTTTAATAAAAAAAAAAAAAAAAGAGAGTTAAACAAATTGTTTATTATATTATGAATTTATTTTATTTTATGTTTTTTTAAAAAATCATCATATACGTAAAAAATTACAATTAATATATAATTTTATTTAAAATACTAGTTTCTCTATTAATAAATAAATCCAATACATCCCCATCATGCTATAACAAAGCTCTAACTTTGAGCCAAAACATTTGTGATTTTGTCCTCACTATTTAATATTTTTATAGAAAAACAAAAACAAAAACAAAAACAAAAAACAAAAAATGGCATTGGGGGTGGGTGGGGGTGGGGGTGCGCCATTGCATACATAAGAGTGAGAGATCAGAGAAAGAGAGAGAATCTTAAAAGGCCACCGAACTTGAGTGGGCAGAGCATCTCGAAAGTCGAAGTTTAGCAGCATGGGGAACGAGCTCCATCAATGGAGTCCATTGGGGGAGCTTCATCACACACCGTCGCGGTGCTGCACTACAATCAGACTCACATTCAGTGCATATCTATCCATCTATATATGTATATGTGTGTACGTATCCGTCCGATTCACGAAAGCATATGAAGGCTCATTGATTCTCCTCCTCCTCCTCCATTTCTGTCCAAGGTGGAGACAGGGACCCATCCCATCCTGCATTCACTATTTTAATATCCATTATGCTTTTTAATTTTTCCTGCTTTCTGATAAAATTGGTTCTCATGCGGATCGTATTTTCCTCTTTTTTGGTTTTAGTTATTCGGTGAAGCGGCTGGTCGTCAGGGTGGTGGATTCTGAGTGGATAGTCATCACGGCGCCGTAATCGCCATGTCTCTTCAGCTCTCAGCTTCTGTTTGTTTTGGCCGCAAGGAGACGCATTACCGCTCCTGCTTTTCTCGCGTTTCAGGTACAGATTTTCGAATCTTTCCATGTGCCTGGAGTTGGAGTGGAACTCATTGTTTGTTGCTTTTTAGCTTCTCGTCCACTTCGCTTTTTCACGATCACCGACCTATGGCTATGAGTGTGTGAGTGAGTGAATTGATAAAGCATGTGATCGTATATCTGCTTTTTTTGCAGATCAGTTTGTGTAGATATTTCAGGAACACGGAAAATATATGTGGTTATCATTGTTATTATTACTATTAGTATTATCATTACCTGGTGCGCTCATCTGCGTTTCTTCTTTCATGTTTTGAGTTTGTAGCTTTCCTCGAGCTCTGTTCTGAAATTTGGATTGCGCAGGGAAGAACTTCATAATATGTTTCTACTTTTGGGATAAAATAATCATCAGTTCAGATACACATATATACATATATATATGATCTCTGGTACTTGAGGCATATTAAGAAACCTTACCGTAGTGAACACCTGGTAAACAGAGTTAGCAAATTCAGCTTCAGTGCTGTTTTTATTTTATTTTATTTATTTTATTTTATTTTTCTATTGTTCGGGGGTTTTGTGACGTGCTCTGAAGCCACCGAGCAGTGACAAATTGCTTCATTTTCTTGAAAACAGCATCTCTGGAAATTGAAGTTAGATCATCGCCTAAAGTTGCTGCACCGGTAAATCTGAACGTGTCATCTCTTAGTATATTCCATGTTTTAGAATTATCATGCAGCTGTGAAAATTAAATCATGATTTAGTTTTCGAATGATATTTTAAACAGTATTTTGAGAAGACGAAAGAAAGAATAGCTACGCTGCTGAATAAGGCTGAGGTATCTGTTTCAACATATGACACAGCATGGGTTGCTATGGTCCCTTCTCCACATTCATCACTGGAACCTTGTTTCCCGGATTCTCTCAAATGGTTGCTGGAAAACCAGTGCCCAGATGGTTCTTGGGCTCGCCCCCATCATCATCATTTGCTGCAAAAGGATGTTCTTTCTTCTACTTTAGCATGTGTTCTCGCACTAAAAAAATGGGGGACTGGTGAAGAACATATTAACAGGGGTATGTTTTCTTAGAATATCAATTGCCTGTTTCAATAGGTTCAATCTGATTGAGGCTTCTCTCTTGCAGGTCTTCATTATCTAGAGTCCAATTTTGCTTCAGCTATGGAGAAGAACCAGTTTTCTCCGCTTGGATTCGACATTATATTCCCAACTATGGTTGAATATGCCAGGGACATGTTTTTGAATCTCAACTTGGAGCCAACCACATTGAATGCTTTGATCTATAAAAGAAGTTTGCAGCTTGAGAGGTAACTATGGTTTTCTCTACCGTTCTGGAGATGAAATTTGGAGCATATTGATGTAAACAGTTTGAATTCAAAAAGAGGTCTGAACTATCAAGACTGTGTTAAGAAGGTTTTTACCATCCTTTGATTGATATTGATTTCCTGCCATGTAGATGCAAACAAAGTCGATCATTGGACAGGGATGCATACATGGGATACATCTCAGAAGGAATGGGAAAATTACAGAACTGGGAATCAATCATGAAATATCAACGAAAGAATGGATCTCTTTTCAACTCTCCCTCGGCAACAGCAGCTGCTTTTATAGGACTTCCCAACGATGGGTGCCTTCGTTACCTTCGGTCTGCATTGAAAGAGTTTGGGAATGCAGGTATCTTTGTTGCATTTTTTTTTTTTCACATGCCAACTTTACAAGCCTTGAAGTCTCAGAATCTTTATGTTTGCTGCAGTTCCTGCAGTTTATCCTCTAGATATATATTTGAAGCTGTGCGTAGTTGATAATCTTGACAAGCAGGGGATCAGCTGCCATTTTACAAAGGATATTCAAGGCGTGCTCGATGAAACGTACAGGTATTCTCTCTGTTGATTCTTAATCAGAGTGAAGATTGAGATAAGAAATGTTTAGGAAGTTGTTCTGAAATATGAGCATATTTTCCTGTTATATTTTTCTTGACTGTATCCCTTGAAAGATTATGGTTGCAGGGCAACGAGGATATATTCCTGGATGCTTCAACTTGTGCTTTAGCATTTCGATTACTGCGAAAGAATGGATACGATATAACTTCAGGTCAACTTAAAACCACAAACACACAACTTATTGTGTTCATTTCATCACACCCCGTTGCTATTTATCTTGTAATTTATGAACTTATTAATATAACATGCAGATCGGATAACAAAAATCCTAAAAGAATACCACTCAAGTGGATACATGAAAGACACATACACAACTGTTGAACTATATAAAGCTTCAGAATATGTAATGAATCCAGATGAAAGGGATCTTGATGAACAATACTTCATTCTGAAAGGTTTACTTGAGGTGGAACTTTCGAGCGGTTTCATTTATTCGAATCAGCTTGGAAGAAATATTGACCTAGAGGTATCCACTCTTCCCCTGTTTCTAATCAAATATATACTTTTAAGACTTCATGTGCAGCTGAATTAGATGAGTTGTGGTCGATGTTTTTTCAGGTAAGCCATGCTCTTAAGCATCCCTTTTATGCAACTTTAGACCGGATGGAAAAACTGAGAAATATAGAGCATTATAACCCCAATAGTACGAGAATTGCGAAAACTTCATTTTGGTAATTTCCTGTACAGGCTTTACTAAATGCATGATCTTATTCTGCTCTTTTAACTCATCACATTGCTTTTGTCTCATCGATCCAGTTCACCATGTTTTGGAAACTCGGATTTCCTCTCTCTGTCAACAGAAGACTTCAACAAATGTCAAGCTATACAACGCAAGGAGCTGAAAGAGCTTGAAAGGTATTTGCTCCATTGATTTGTCCATAATCATCAGAACTAATATCTTCTGACATCTGTGATAATATGAGAGATATAACTATATACTTATGACCCAACTTGATTGCAAATATATTCTGTAGATGGGTAGTGGAGAACAGGTTAGAAGAGTTGAAGTTTGCAAGGCAAAAGGCTGCATACTGTTATTTTTCTGCAGCAGCAACTCTTCCAGACCCGAAATTATCGGATGCCCGAATGTCATGGGCAAAAAATGGTGTTCTGACAACAGTGGTAGACGATTTTTTCGACGTTGGAGGTTCTCTTGACGAACTAAAACAGCTAATTTGGTTGATTGAAGAGATGTAAACATCCTAACAATTCTTTACTTCACCCAAATACTCTTGACGTTGACCTGGTAACAAATGTGATTGCACTGTTTGCAGATGGGATGCTGATTCTATCCCTGTACAGTTTGCTTCGTCCAATGTCCAGATAATATATACTGCACTGAAGCACACAATCTGTGAGATTGGGGACAAAGGATTCATAATACAAGGATACAACGTGAAGAACCATGTAGCAGAGATTGTAAGATTCCACACCTTTCTAGTCCTACAGCATGATATGTTGCTGCAAAGATCTTAACATTCTTGTATCAAATTTCAGTGGCTTGATCTTCTGAAATCGATGATGAAAGAAACCGAATGGACCAAAGACAAAACCATCCCATCAGTCGAGGAATACATGAGCAATGCCTATGTGTCGTTCGCTTTGGGGCCAATTGTCCTTCCCGCTCTTTACCTTGTAGGACCTAAGCTCTCGGAGGAGATGGTGCAGCATTCTGAGTACCATAAGCTATTCAAACTGATGAGCACCTGTGGTCGCCTTTTAAATGACATCCGGGGCTGCGAGGTAATGCAGCACAACTTCTTCTCTGTCTCTCAAATATCGAAACATTTGCTCTACATGCTGCCAATCTTACAAATTCACATTATCCGCAGAGAGAAATGAACGAAGGAAAGCTAAATGCAGTGCCATTATACGTGCGAAATAGCGGCGGAAAGACAACCAAAGAGGAAGCTATTTTCAAGGTGAAATGCCTGATTGACAGCAATAGGAGAGAACTACTGAAACTAGTTTTGGATGCGAAGAACAGTGTAATACCAAAGCCTTGCAAGGACTTGTTTTGGCATATGTGCACGGTTGTGCATCTGTTCTACAGTAAAGACGACGGATTCACCTCTCCGGACTTGATCAAGGAAGTTAAAGCAGTTCTTTTTAGTGAGCTTTCCTCTAAGGACAACCCTGTTTCTGTGGTAAGATAAGCAAGCAAGCATTTGTATTCTCTTAAGTTTCTGTACTGTGTACAGTTGATGAGGCTATGGATATGGCTACGGCCTGTTTATGATGTGCATTATGGTTATGAATCATAATAATAATTACTGGTTGCTTCCTCAGTTTGATATAAATACCAATCCAGAAGTTAACTTGTACAGATCCAATGCAACAAGATAATCATCTCAAATAGACGACAAGACGTAACAGGGAACCGTTCGAAAATTGATTAAAACGATCTCTTTTCATACGAGACTAACCCATGAATTCCACCTTCAACTTGAGCTGCTCCTGTTCTAACCTGGAATGTTAGAATGGATCATTCAATTAGTGCGATTTACAACCAAGAGCTAATTATTCGACATAGCTATAAAATGTTTTAAGGATAACGTCAAAACATTGTAAGCAGAGGAGTGAAGAAGAAGATGCAAACCTCCAACCGTAGGACGCCTGATCTTAGGAGGTCATGGGCAGATTGCAGGGACGAGGCGCCGAGGTCCTGGAATCCTTGCTTTACAGCTTGTATTGTGTAGGGTAAGAATTTCAATACAGAGCCTTTATCAGCCACGGCACCAACCACACCCTGAGCAATTTTCAGCTTAGCTTTATCACCCAAGTATCTTGCGTCGCTCCCTTTGGTCATTGCTTCTAGGGACCCCATTCCTCTATATTTTTTTACCCGGCGATCACCCTGGCGCCACAAAGTTTCACGACTTGTTAACAAATGCACAATCAGCCCATTCGACCTAAAAAGTACACGCCTTAACCAAGACAAATGCATATGCTAGCAAGCAATGGCATCTCGAAATAAAAGTTTAAAAAACCAATCTATGGCCAATAAAGCGTATGAGGGAACTTCTATTGCATAGTCGACAAGGCAGAGAGTGTAAATATGTAAAGGTTAAAATGTAGGGTGTGGTAGAACCTGATATTCATACACACCAGGAGCCTCAGTACTTCCAGCCAAGAAACTTCCCATCATTACAGTTGATGCACCTAAAGTTAGAGCTTTCACAATTTGGCCGGAATATGATATCCCCCCATCAGCTATCACAGGCACACCACTCTCGGATGCAATCGTCGAAACCTTGTAAACAGCAGTTGCCTGAAAAATGCATTAGAACTCTTGCTTAGTTGCAACCAATATAAAAAATCACACAAACACCATCACAAAAGGAAACACATAAGAGAAGCCAAGATAAGCTCGATAATTAAAATATACAACATCCCAATCTGTGCAGTTACAACTAAGGCTTAATGTATCATTGCAAACAGCATTAATCTAACCAGAAAAGAGCTGAGAATGGTTAACCTGTCCTCGACCAACGGCGCAAACTTCTTGGGTGGTGCAAATGGAACCCGATCCCATCCCTACTCTGAGGCCGTCGACTCCTGCCTGAATCAAGTTCTGCGCCTGGTATGTAGTCACCACATTTCCACCAATCAAATCCAAATCTGGATATGTCTTCTTTGCATACTTAATCATGTCAATCTGATAGCTTGAATTCCCCTGAGAACTGTCGACAATCACTGCATTCACACCGGCTTTAACCAAATGCTCCAGCCTCTCTTTGTCGGATTCCCGAGTCCCTATTGCAGCCCCCACAAGAAACTTCCCGTCAGGCCCCAAAGATGGCATCCCCAATTTGGGAAATCCCTCTATCCTCTCCACATCATCACGAGTCACAAAATTCACGACTTCATCTCCATCTGCAGAGTCATCTCTCACCAGCGGCACGAAATCGAGGTGTTCTTTGGCTAAATAACCGGCCACGTCCTCAAAGCTGTTGGTTGCCGGAAGCGCCGCCGGCGACTTTACCATGTACTTGGAAACAGTGATTTCCTTATCGTCTAATTTCTCCCAATCAGATTTCTTCACGATGCCTAAAAGTTTGGATTTACCACTCCCCGACTCGGTGACAAAAACGCAGGGAGCGGAAGAGAATTCGTCGGGAGACAGAATCGAATCTGAGGGAGATTTATAGACGATTTCATGAGAGAATGGGATTTTATGCGACTTGGCGAGGTGGATTAGAGCAGCCTGCGTCGAAGCCGGGATGTTGGAGTGGATAAATCCGATGGCGCCGAGAGAAGCCATAGCCGCCGACATGGATGCTTCGGTGACAGTGTCCATAGGAGAAGACACGCACGGCGTCGCGAGCGCGATGCGGCGGCTGAGCTTGGTGGACAGCGACACCGCGTCGGTGGGGAAATCGATGTAGCCAGGTAGGAAGATCACATCGTCGTACGTGTAGGAGTACCCCTGGCTGAACAATCTCGCCGCCGGGAAGCCATCCTCCAGTATCGGAGCTCCGTCCATCGCCGTCGTAATTTGGGTTTATTGAAAGAAAGTAGGGTTTCTTCTGAATAAAGTCCGCCGCCGGTGTTATTATTTTTCTTTCAACTCAATTACAAATACATAAAATCTTTTATTAAAATTATTTATTAGTAAAATTAAATTATTTTAAAAATATATAAATATAACTTTCAATAAAATAAAAAAAAAAAAATACACATTTCTTGAGTGCATTGCAGAAATACCAAAACCAAAAAAACATTATTTTTAGCTGAGTTGGATTCTATCTAAAAGCCTCTTATGGTCACAAGTTTATCCACTGCACAGTCGTGTATGGACGAGATAATGCTCATTTAGGAATCTTTGCATAGATTGGAGTGTTTTGGAAACCTTTTTTGACAAGTATAAATTTTTTGGTAAGACTTTTTTATAATTATTTTGATTTGGCAAATATATTTTTTCTTACCTATTTTGATTGATACGATTTTTTTATATGTATATATATTTTATTTTTATAAAAATTATATGTAATACTTTTTTTATTTACTTAAGTAAATTTTTTATTTGATTTTTGTATAAAATAAATTAATATTTTACAGATATGTAATATAATAGAATAATATATTGTTTATTTCATTTTAAAAAGCAATGTAAAAAATAAAAATATAAAAATATTTTAATATTTAATTGAGATTTATCTATTTTTAAAAGAGTAAAATTTTTTGTATTTTGTATAAAAGAATATAGTATTAAATTAAAATATTAAACAAACATAATGTTACAATTTCAGATGTATTTATTTAAAAAAAAAAAATAATCTACAGTGATGTTTGAATGAATTTTGAATGAAAGTATTATTGGGACAAAGCATAGGAACAAAAATAAAGGAATTAGCCGCTAATTTTCAATTATCTAAAAAAATAATTTTACTATTCAAAAATTGTAATTTAAAATTAATTTGAAGCAAAAAAATATATATATATATTTTAAAAAATTATATAAAAATAAATTTTATTTTAATTTCAAATTAAAAGAACAAGTCCAAATTTACGCACACAAAAACAATATTCAACTTTTACTCATCACAACGAAAATTACACATATAAATGGGCAAATTGAATTAATTCCCACACCCACCAGAAGAGTCCATATAGATTACAAAATCGTGGCCGATATGAACACCGAATTAAATAAGCTATGCCTAACTAATCGCAGCAGCCAAACCCTAATATTATTCTTCCCCCCCTCCACCCTGCCTTCAACCATAGATAAAATGGCACCCATCATAACCTGCACCCAGACAAAATCGAAAAAAAAACAAAATGGGCACCGTGAATATCGATCAATTTCCCCAATCAAATAAAACAAAACAAAATCAAATCAGAGCAGAGCAGCAAGAATCAACAACAAAAAAGTAAAATTACTTGGATCGACGGTGACAAGAATCGCAGTTCCTCCAAAGTCACAGGTGCCGCCGGCCGTTTTCGTTCTTTGCCAGTAGCTGTTGAAGGCATAGGACGCGTGTGCAAACAATGTGTCCGGCTGAAAGCAAGATCCGCTCGGAAGAATCTGGTCGCAGTCAGCTCCCGATCCGCAGGCATAGTTCATGGCTTCTTGGATGATCGGACCAGGCACGGAAGCCTTCGCCACGCACCACTGTGCCAATACCGGCGCTCGGTGGGGCGGCGGCGGCACCGCCGGGGGCGGGAACACAATGGGCGGCAAGAATCTTGGGCTCGGGTTGGACCCGGAAGGCGACGGGAAGTTGTAAGGTGGGGTCGGCGCCGACGACCCCGGGCCGGGCCCTGGCGGGCTGGGCTCATAATAAGGTGGGCTTAAAGATGGGCTTGGTGGACCCGGCGGGCCTGGGCCTATCATCGGTGAGCCCGGAGTAGGTAATGTGGGCTCGAAGGCTCCCGGAGGCGACGGCGGGTTGTACCCACCGCCTCCGCTTCCACCTCCGCCACCGCCACCGCCTCCGCCACCGCCACCGCCACCGCCACCGCCACCGCCACCTCCACCGCCGGCGGATGGGGTTGGGATTGTGGCGGGTGGGAAGATGCAATAGGGAGGGGCATTTTGGGGCAAGGGAAAAGGAGGAAGGGACTCGAATGGTGGTAAGGAGAAGGGAGAGCTTACATAAGGGTCTGTGTTGGATGAATCCAGAGGCATGTCTGCATCCAAGTTCTTGAATGCATAAAATTTTCTTGATAATTTGGGGATAGATGATGGCCTTTCTTGATCACTTCTTGTTGTTTCTGAGAAACACAGAAAAGCAAACGAGTGAGTGGTAACTGGTAAAAGTGACAGTAACACACTTAAGGAACAAAGAATATTTAAACTCACCACAATGCAGGAGGCAAAGCAGAAGCAGATAGACAAATCCAGTTGCAATTCCATGCCCCTTCATTTGCAGGATGGAAACCAAACCAAACCAATTCTAATGCACCACAGAATCAAATGGCAAGGGTATATATAGCAACAGGAATGAAATAAACAGAGCTGAAACAAGACAGAGGTCAGCAGACCAAAAGATGATTCTTGAGCAGAAGCCCACTTTGTACTATCTAAGAAATGTGTACCTGAAGAAATGTAAAAGAGTGGAAAAAAGTAGTGTCCCAAGTGCATATAGGGGAGGAAGCGTACAGTGCTCTGCTCAAGTGCGTGTGTGTGTGTGTGTATATGGGCATATATGCTTGCCTTCACATCCTAAATAAACCAAAAGTTTCTAGTTTTAATCTAAGGCTTCCCTAACTTTTCTCTTGCTTGCTTTCTACTCAAAGACCTTCTCCTTCTTCTCCATTCTCGACGCATAATGACCAAACAGTCGACAACAAGGCACCCTAAGGGAAAACACAGATTTTGTTTGGTATCAAACTACAACTGAAAGATGATTGATATTTAGAATTGTGTAGCTCAAAGTACCTGAATTCTGCTCCATGGCTTTCCTCTCTTTCCACCTGTATATTTACATCATCCTAAGCTTTATTACTGTACCTGGAAATCTGTTTACAAGCCGTGGATTTTGTTTAGACCCTTTGTGTGTATCATCTCCTGTGCTATGAAGAGGCAGCTGGACAAAAGTTCCGAGGGGGCGTCTCATCCTTTTGATCCAAAGTTACCTTTACTGCCCTGTAAAGCTCAATCCAGGAACTGGAATGATCCTCCACCACAGGTCCCCATGAAAATGTGGGGTTGGGACTGGGAGGGGGGCCTGGAACCAAGTCCATCACAGTGGCTGCTGCAGGCTTCAATGGCTCTGGAAAATTGATTGCCAAATTATCAACTGTGTGCTCGTATATCTTACCATTTCTATCCAGTTTATACCGGGAGGTGCCCTGGAATTCCCCCTCGGCCTCCCAAGGGACTCGGGGCACGCCCCTCAGGTTCCATCTGATCAGAATCATAGTCTCGGACAGCTGCCAAACTCTTGCAACTTCTAGTGCTATGTCCTTGAACAAAACTCTGCCGTGTAATCTCAGTGCCCAGAATATCAGTTTGTATTTCTGGATTCCATGGAACGTGTTTATAGGATCCTTGAATGTTATATTATCCCTGCTTTGCAACCAAACCACAACAAAAAGAGCAGTGAACATTCATTTTTCCATAAGTTCAACAGCAGGCATAGAATTCGATATTAATCTTAAACCTCAAGGATGCTGACAAGATTAGAAAACTGGCCTGTAAATGCTGTAGTCGAGATCCTTGGAGAATGCCATAGGAAGGTCTTCACGGAGTATCCTTACAGCCGAGCCTAAATTGACATAGAAATCATCTCTTCGGTCCTGCTGCTTATCCTGCACACTGGTAAAAGTCCGATTGACCTGTGCGGCACTGCAAGGCAGAGTAGAGGGATCGAGCTTCGTCTGAACCCAATTGGGAGCAGATGAGAGTGGTGGAACAATGGGGAAGAGCTTGTCTTTGGCCTGCAGAAGAGATGGAGAAAGTTTTGGCAGAATATAGGCCATTTATTTTTTATGATACAGTCTCAAACTTACATCCTGTTTTTGTGTTGTGGATGGAAAAGAAAAGGGACTTAAAAGTAGCTAGTGGGTTCTAATTGAAATGTGGCTGTGAAAACAGCCAGAGTCAGGACAAGAACAAGATTTCCATTCACATTCTCAAGTGTTCCAGTTCCCTGTAATAACATGCTTTTGTCGTACACGAACCAAATGAATTTTTTTCCTTTTTCCCAATAATACAGTCAGCAATAGATGTCGTGCCATCATTTTGATCACTTAAGCCAAGAATTGGGAGGTCTAACTCACTCTTCACCAAGAATCATACTTTGCTGTTGTGTTCTGGTCTGTGAGTGAATTCGAAATCTATATGAACGAAAGCCCTCTCGACCTCCGGAAGTTGCTCGAGTTTTTCTTGTAGCTTTTCGCCGATATTATGGGCCCGGCTCAGCAGCATGTCTTCCGGCAGCACGATGTCGACCTCCACGAAGTAATGAGAACCGAAAGTGTATGCTCTCACCGTGTCGATGTGCTGGATGTCTTGGTGGTGGTTCCATATGAGATAAGTTAGTTTTGTGAGGAATTCTGGGGGAGCTGTTCTTCCTATTAGGGACCACACATTTTCAACTACTGTTTTCGCCCATGTGTTGATTGTATATATTGCTATCTGCAACAGAATCAAGATTTAAGGATTGAAAAACATAAAAGATGAAATCTTCCGAAGATATGGGAACTTAGACTTACGATTATGGCACCTGTAGGATCAATCCACCAATAAAACCGAACTGCTAAGACAGCAGTGACTAATCCAATCGAGTTAGTGATGACATCAAAAAAATGATCTTGGGCATAAGCTCTGACTATTTCATTCTTAAATCTGCGGCAATAAACCATAAGCAGGAACTTGATAACAGTTACAGATACCATGATCCCAATTATCCACTTCTCCTTCTCATGGTTCATTTCAGGACCAGACTGCCAACAGGACAGAATTATCAGAAGACACACTTGATGCAGCCACAATTTAATAGCACGGGGAATTAGAATCAGCGGTGAAGAATGACATACCTTTGCGATGAGCTGCCGGACGGACTCCAGTATGATTTGTAACCCAAGAGTTGCCATTACAGATGCAAAGACAATAATCCCCTGTGAACGAAAGAACATAAGCAGCAAATTAAGTTCAAGTGTACATTCATGAGTTGCTTTTTCTGGTCATCTTGTCAAATTTTCTAAAATGATATAATGCATCAGAAGACCACCATTTCACTGTCAATTGTTCCTTGACAACATATTATAGAGACAACTCTAGCGATTTGCAGTTTATGAATGCATAAGAAGACACATGAACTTACTACTGGCTGCATTCTTTTCTTTCCAATGGGATAGTGATAATGGTTTGGATTTTTCATGGCATACGAAGTAAACCAGAGAATCAGCCCAGATAATAGGTCGAGGAAGGAATCCATTGTTGATGCAATGACCGCCAAAGATCTGCTCTGAACAGAAGCATAAACTTTTGCTACAAAAAGGACAAGATTAGCAGCATTTGACACATTGATAGCCATCCTTTCACTCTTGGCAAGCTGTTTAACTTCATCCTGATAAATATTTGGCAGAAGAAATGGATAAAGATACAAGCAGGTGTTGTGAACTGCAAATTTGCTTCAAAGAATTATGTTTGGTACGTTGCCGTGATAGTCTTCAAGCATAAGTTAGAGGCCAAACGAAGAGTGCTCGAGGAAATAAGCGATATTAGCCAAGAAAGACAGTTTCAAAGCTATATACACTTCATCAACCAAATCAGTCTGCTTTTCTTTAGAGAAAAAAGTTCAATTAGAGATGCTTGTTCTAGCCACAGTTCCAAATGAAATATGCAGAGCATTAACTAATCTACTCTGAAAAATGAGAACAGTTACCCAAATCTCCAAAACAAACCTCAGTAAGAGTATCTGGTAAAGCACCATACTCATGAATAGTTTCCATTTCATTGAATCCTTTCAAGAGTTTCTCCTGCTTTTTGTAGTACTCAGCAACCTTTTGCTGTTTCCCTGAAAAACATAATACAATAAAAACTTCAAGGAACTTGAGACTGTAATTAATAATTTATTTACCGAAATCATGTGCACATAGAGGTATATCGGGTAGAGAATTTTACCACCACAGAATTACTAGCTTTAAAGAGCATCCTTCCACAAACCATTTCTAAATCAGGCAATCGAATCAAGCAATATGAAAGTACTATTTGCCGCATGAAGGAAAAATAAATATAAAATACGAAGCATCCGTTATTCAAATCTTCAACACCGACCTCTTGCAGAAACTTTGATAATGAAATCTATGTTCGAATCTTTTCTTTATTTTATAATCTGTACGAACACCGTATCTCAAAGAAACTACTACTATTATTCTTTCCTCTTATCTGGACAGATTAACTAATCAGATTGAGTTCACAGCCATGAGCATCTAAAAGTAGTTAAATCATCCACAACCCTAAGAGAAAACACACAACAGAAATACCAAAACAATCAACTTATGCTACGTCCTATACACAGAGACACGCAGAAGAAGGCAACGTACTTTTATTGCGCAGGAGACGTCGGAGATTGAAGGCCTGATGACGATGATCCGAGCCTCGCTCCGGCAACTGGAACTCATTTATGTTGAGTCTCCAAGACGAATCACCGGTAGAGATCTCCGCCGTTTCTCCGAGCAAGTCCCTCCGACTTTCTCCGATGACTCCGCCACCGCCCTCCATTCTACGAATGCAATTTCCCTCGATCGAATACTCCCTCCTGCGTCCGTACTCAATGCAGATGCACGACAGGTTTCTTCTGGCGGTGCCCCCCGCCCCATATAAGCACGAGAGTTACGCGGGCGTCAGAAGGAATTAACGACACGTGGCGTACTTTCATTAGTCCACTTTTGCGACCTGTCACACCACTATTGGTTCACTTGTATTTCAGTCTAACTCCCAGAATCTCAGACCAATTTTTGTCCTCAGCCTAAAACTGAATTTTCTTTGACGTTCTGGTCGTGAATAATATATATTTTTTGGTTTATACATTATTTTAAAATATTTCGTTTTTGAAATTAAAATTATATATTAATTAAATTATTCTTTTTACGGTAACTGTAGTTGTAATAACCTATTCTATTAGATACGTATGATTGCCTAAATAAAATTGGGGACCTATTCTTCTCCCAAAGTCCCCAACCAAAAGAATAATAACAATAGTCACTAACAAAAAATAATAAATAATAACAATAATGAATATTGGTGTCTAATCACGACATGGTTGGCTGATTCAGCAATATTCAGATTTTAGCATGGTTCATGATGTCAGAAATAACAAATATTAATAACTGTTAGGTTAAAGGAAAAAATTGATTTACTATCGTTAATCAATTATTCGAACGTGAATTAAGATCCTTTTCCTATTAACCACTGATGTAAGAAAATTGATAAATTGCCCATCAATTAAAAAATAAAAAATAAAATTAAAGTTATTATTAATAAACTATAAAGGTATGCGATGGGACAGAAGGAAACAGTGGAGGCACTATCAGCATTATGTTACAGTAACAAATGAAAAGAAAATAATAATAATAATAATAGTGTTAATTTAATTTTGGGTACTTTAAATATAAAATTATTTTATTGAAAAGTATATTCTATATAAAATATTTTGAATAAATACAAATATTTCAAAAATAACAATATTGTTAATTGAATATAATAAACAAATCAAATTGTATAATTGTACTAATTTTTATATTACCTCAATGTCTTTAAATGGGTATTACAAATAAAAAGGCAAACAAAGGATAGACATGATAAAATTGTTTAAATTATACTATAAATAAAGTATAGTATTTTAAAATTAAAGACACTAATTAATAGTTATTGTGCATTGTACGTAAGTGCTTTGAATGGGAAGTGGAAACCACAATCATAATACAGTCGGTGAAATTCAAAGTGGAGTAGATAGGACGAGATAAAGCATATTAATTAATCATTTTTTTATTATTATGTATTAAAAAATCAATTATTTTAAATTTAATTGATGTAACAGTTATAATAGAGTGATATTTATTTAATGTTTTATTAATAAAATAGATATATATTAATTCATTTTGGTCGCAAATATTTTTTATATTTGAATAAATTATTGATATAATAATTTGTAACAATTCCATAACTAAAAATGTGTGTATAAATTTAAAATTATTGTCTGATTTACTGTAAATACAAAAATCTATAAAATTTATAATTATTAAATAATTCAAAAGTATATTACTAAGAATTAGTTATTGTATAATATAAAAAATTATAAATTAATAATTTGTTTGTTTAGAATTTTAATTTAATTTTTTTTATACAAAATATAAAAAAATAATATATTATATAGAGCGTTGAATTTTATAAAAAAAATAAATTATATATTAAAAATTGTATGGAGAAAAATCTTGAACAAACAAACTCCAATAATTAAAATAACTAAAATTATAAAATACAAAAAATAGTGCATAATTATTTTTTAGAAAAAAAATAGACAAATTATATAGGACTTACCGAAATAAAAAATGTAAATAATTTATGCATGATATATGAAATATTATTTAAGATATTAAAATTTAAATTATTTTTAATCAAATGTAATTAAAAATAAATTGTTAAAATGATTATGAGTAAAAGAATTAAATAAATAAATTTGATTAATTAGATTTTAATTGTTTACTATACTATTTGAATGAGAAAATATTCAAAGATGACATATTTTATTGGTAAAAACCAGAAGGGTTTGTCAACTTTCTATTTTTTAAGGATATAACTATATATATATATATATATATATTAAATTATTATGTATGGTTTGAATCATGGTACGTATGGTTTGAATATTAATTATAATATAAAAAGGTAATATAAATAAAAAAGAAAAATAACAAAAATATTTTTCATTAGGGTAAATACTAAATATAATAATAATATTGGTACAAAAATTTATATAAATATAAAAATATTTTAATATTAAATATAATAACGTGAAATATAAATTGATGGATTGACAGTGATAAAGAAAATATATAAAATGTCTATAAAAAAATTGCAAATAAAAAATTTAAAAAATTTATAATAATAATCAAATAGTATTAAATTTTAAAAATTTGGATTCAAAGTTGACATGTTTTATTGGTATAAAAGTTTGAAATTAAAAAATTCCATAAAATTAGTATTTGTTGTTGTTTACTAAAGTGTAATTATTTAACTTTATTTTTTATTTTAGTAGAAAATTGTTAGACTAAAGTATAATTATTTTAATTATTAGACTAGACTTTGAATAATAAAAGTTTAAATTTGAAATATTCGTAAAATATGATATAAATAAATATAGATATAATATTTTAAATATAAAATTAATTAATTAATTATTAATTAATTTAATATTTAATATTAATTTAATATTTAATATTTAATTTTAATATATATAATATATATTATATATAAATATAGCACAAGTCATTGTAATTCGTGCTTTCTCATAATTTTGAAATTTTTTTTATTTTTTAAATAATAAGTTTAGATAATTAGTTAAATATTATTAGGATAACCACTAATCTAACAAAATTCAGATTTATGGAGATAATAAATAACAAAATATGTCTAAAATTAGAGTTTTATATATCTATATTAAACCCAAAATCGCCCTAACAAAAATTATTATGAGATTTTCGTTCAATACTGCGCAGTTCGGAAAAACGGCGATCCGGACCAATAAGAAATTTTCAAGAAATGTTCATAATTCGTTGCGTTTTCAAACGTTGGGATTATTGGTTGGATACATGTAGTTCGACCAGAATGACAAAAGTTTTAGGTTTGTTTTTTTTATTTTTACTTTTCTTAAATACGTTATTTTTGTTGGTTGATTTAATTGTTTACATGTATTCTTAAAAACTTTCATTATTGTGATTTGGTTTGGACAACACATCATTTTTTTTATTTTATTTTAGTTTGATTTTCACGTTTCGTATTTTCATATAATTTGTTATCGTTCAAAAGAAGTAAATAATTTTTCACATGAAAAAATATCATTATTTCTTTTATATATTATTTATGCATATAAATTTTTATCATTCCTTTTATATAGCGAAAATTTTATAATAAATTTGTTTTCTTTGACTTATAAATTTTAAATTATATGAATTTTTTTACTAATCAATTTTTTATCTATTTCTATAATGCAAAAAAAAAATGTTAAAAAAAAAGAAAGAAAAAAAGAATGTATGCATATAAATTTTTATCATTAGTGAAAATTTTATAATAAATTTATTTTCTTTTGACTTATAAATTTTAAATTATATGAAAATTTTTACTAATAATTTTTTTTATCCATTCTATAATGCAAAAAAAAAAAATCTTAAATAAAAAAAATAAAGAAAAAAAGAATGAGAAAGAAAAAAAATAGAAAAGAAAGAAGAGAATTAGAAAGAAAAAAATAAAAATTAGGTATTGTATTTTTTATCTTTTTATTTATTCATTTTATTTTATTATGTATAATAATTTTAATTTTCTACTAATAGATTCTTTTTATTGTTATTATATATTTAATTACTAATTTATTTAGTTTCGAGTATAATATTTTAATACTTTATTATTATGGTATACGTATTTTTTTAGATTATCTGTTATGTTATCTTATTTTCTACTAATATTTTTTTTTATCTCTATTATGTTTGAGTTTAAATTGTAATATATATTTATGAAATTTTGATTCGTTTATTTAATATTTTTTATTTGATTTAATAAATTAATATCATAAATTTTATAATTATCCGTGCATAACACTGATAAATGACTAGTTTTTAATATAATAAAAAAATCATAGTAAATAATCAAATTCAATTCCAACCATTTCAAGCTCTTTAAAAAAAAACACAGTCCTACAAGGGATGACCTGTTGTGTAAGGGTTGGACTTGTGACGGTGAGATCTAAAACCCCCGAAGCCTCAGGTCACCTGCCACACATGATTCGCCTAGTGTGACTTTCCGGGCCTGATTTGCAGGGTATTATAAAATAATAAATTATATTTTCTGTTAACTTCTATCCATATCAGTTAGCTCTGATTTAATCAAATCAAACTTATCAAATAACCAAACCAGCATCCTAAACCCTAACGCCGGCCACATCCATGAGATTTATTTTGATTTAATTTTCAAAATTACATTTTTATTGGTTAATTAGCACCTATAATTGTGAAAATAAACTCGATTTTCTAACCACACAACATTATCGATTTCAATTACGAAGTTTCAACAATGGCGTCAAGTTCTTCCTACCAATCCATTCTCAATGAAATTCCTGACGACATAGCCAAGATCATATTGGAGAAACTATGGACATTCGATCGAATTTTCCTAAGAACCGTCTCCAAGGCATGGAATGCTGCCCTGCGCCAATTACACGGCGCACGCCCGGCGTCGGAGCTGCCATGGAAGATCCTCTCGAAAAGCTTTGATCAAGGAATTAACCCCAAGGAAATCAAACTTTTAAGCCCAAGCAAAAAAGTATACAGTTTCAAGTATCCGAGCAACGGCCAATGCTGCTGCGGATCTTCTCAGGGTTGGCTGTTCATCGGCGGCGGCGGCGACAGTGTCGAGCAAATTGCGAACGTGCTGCTGTGGAATCCATTGTCCGGAGAAGTTAGGAATCTTCCATCTCTATCGTCACTGCAATTTTTCGCTGACTTTGTCAACAACGGATTAGGGTTTGGGCTACGTTTCTTATCTTCATTCGTTACGAGAGTTCATGTCTTCTCCACCACTTCCGGCGAGCTCGCGGCGGCGATGATTGTCGGTTGTCTCGTCCTACCTAGCTACTGGCGGGTGATCATCTGCACGCCGGACGATCCGCAGTGGACGGTCGTGGATTTGGAAGTCAGCGATGGGAACCCGATGGACGTCCTCTTTCATAGAGGGAAGCTGATTGTCTACTGTACTAAGTGGACTTTATCCGATTCCGACGAAGTTATCGGACATGGCTGCCGCACTGTCAATCTAATAAACGGCGGCGAGGTGGAGGTGGAGGTTGTAACTATGGTGTACGGAAGATCACGTTCATACTCTCCGAACAGAGAAGTTTCTAGAGACGATTGTTTGGTAGCGGCGACGGCAGCATCCGGCGAGATTTCCGGCGAAATTCTGGTGGTGAGCGTTACGATGGATTGGCACGCAAGTAGAAACGAGCGATTTCCGTCCTCCACGTGGTTACAAATCGGAGGTTTTGAGGTGCAACGGATTGATATTGGCGGCGGCTCGCCGGAGAAGCTTAGGAGCATCGGGCGGCAGGCTTTATTCGTTGGTGGAGGTTGCGATGCGGTGTCGACAGCGGTGGATGATATCGACGGCGGTGATTTTTCGAATGATTCCGTATATTTTGAGGTGAATGGTTTTTGGAAGATTTGGTACGGTGAGAATCACATCCTCGAGGAAAACTATAGAGTTCACCAAAGAGTAAGATTCAACTTACGAAACAACGTTGTTTCAGTAGATGCCATATCGTATGATCGGACTAACTCCAAACTTGTTGGATGGTTTATGCCGAAAATATAGAAAATAGTACAGGACAAACATCTGTGATTTATTATTACTATACATATTTTTGCTGATATGTTGAAAATTCCTCTTGTAAGTTTTGATTTAAAATTGAGGTTTTGAGTGGAGTTTTGATTTAAATAATATTTTAACGTGATATTTTTATTTTTATTTTTTTAAAATAATATATTTATTGAAAGTTCTACATATTTGATAGTGATGATTTTAATTTGAAATACAAACGGTACCAATACCAACACATGGATGTTGATTGTAAGGACAGGGATCGCCTAGTGACGTGCGAAGTGAATTTGTAATCGTGAGGTCAAAAATAAAATATTGTACTACTTTTGTACCATATAAGAAGCTTTTATATCTAGAAATTTTTATACAATGGAGTTCGAATTCTTGTAGCTGCCAATTTATGCATGCTTATATTATTGGTTGGTGGTAAAATATTTGAATAACATATATTGGATCTATGTTTATCGGTCACGATGATCTTAGACTTGATATTAATTGAATTTGTTCATTCAGTCCCAACTCCCAAACTAATACTACAATACATCATTTTGTAGTAATTCCAGCCAATTTTTACATTATAATCATACTAAGTTTAGAGACCCTAGAATTAATTAATTAATTTATCAATGGATTAATTCCCTAATGGAGTATCATTTTATATATATTTGGCCGCCAAATAATATTGTATTCTTATTTGGCCGATGGAGGCCCGCACGGAGGCTTTGGAGATGGAGGCGTCGGGCAGGGAGACGGAGGTTTAGGGCAGGGCGGCTTCGGAGATGGAGGCGTTGGGCATGGAGGTTTCGGGCAGGGGCCGCCACCACTTCCGCCACCGCCACCGCCGCGGCCGCCGCCGCCACAGTCTTTGTAGCAGATGCATTTCGTCCAATCGCACTTGCCGGAAAGAAAGCCTTCGGACTCGCAAATCTGTCCACAGTTTTTGTCGTTGAAGCACGGCCCATGAAACTTCTTGCTCTCCGATTTGCAAAGTGCTGCTTCAGCCTGCCATAAAACCATATCCTCTGCACACACCAAAATCCAAATTATAATATATTATCTACTTAATTAATTTATGAATTAATTAACAGATGGAGGAACTGGATCGAAGCTTACGAGAGATTAGAAGATGCAGCAGAAGAAGCACCACTCCCACCATCATTTTCCCCATCTCAACAAATTAATTAATCAGATCTCTCTCTCTCTCTCTCTCTATGTGATCTTTTGTAATTGCATATATATATATATATATATATATATCCTACAATGTCTGTTTTGATCCCTTATATAGAACCCCCTAATGACTGTGGGGATAAAAAAGCAAATCTGCAATTTGGGTTGGGGATGAGTTTTGGTGAATTAATTAATTAATAAAAGTAGACATTGTCTTAGCAGCAGCAGCTTGTGGATAATCAAATCTGACCAACCTTAGCCATTGATGGTTTTGGAGAAGACTGGATGAGAACTCCAACCACTGAAAACAGTATTCACTTGTTTCTTCAACTAATAATCTGTTGATAATATTATGGTTTGGAGATGAAACAACCCATGTACTTATCTTCAACAGTTTTTGAGCAGTTGCAATGCAGTCATATCATATATGAAGAACCCTCGATCTCCTATATTATATTAATTTAACTCTAATATTTTTCTTCTATGGGTCTGATTGTGTTTTTAAAATAATAGAAGATGGAGGGTAATAAGTATGTTAAATAAATTTAATAATTATAAAAAATTAAATGAAGAAAATCATATTTAAAGATAACATTTTTTGCTAAAAAATTCATGAGCAATACATATAAAATAAACACTCATATATTATTAATTAATAATATACAATGGATATATTCATGGCTAATAATATTTATATGATTAAAATATAAAAATAAATACTTTAAAAGGAAATGACTAACTTGATGGATTACTAATAACTACAAGGTTTGTATGGATGGCCTATTGTCACTATTTATATTTTTTTTTGACTTTTGAGTCATGAAATTTTGAGTTTTTTTTTCTCAATAATTTGTCCTAACATTTTTTTGTTAGAACGATTCTTTATGAATATTATTTTTAAAAAATATATAATTTATATATATATTAACATAATATATATTATAGTATATTTTATTCATTCATACAAAATTAATAATTTAATATAAAATATTATTTTTTATATTAATTATATAATTTCACATATTCAATGTAAAAAATACACCCTCTGAAAAACACAAAGTGAACAAGTTCATTAATTCTTTTAGTCTAATAATTTTTTTTTATCTAGTTACAAGTCTTCAATTTTTTTTTTTTTTTTTTCTAATTATCTAAAAAATACATATGTAAGTATGAGTAAAAACCAATTATACATCTCAATAATTTTTAATATTCAAAATGTATGAGTAAAAACCAAATGATTATTATTTGTTAAAAATATTTATAGATTTTGATAAGTAAATTATAGGCATACATGCCAAAATTTTCACATAATATTGTTGTATTGTGTTTTATTTTTTTAATCAATAAAGAGAAATCCTCAAAATTTGTAATGTGTGTAGAGGGTATTTATATATATATATATATATATATGCAATAAACAAAAAACACATATTCAATGCATTGAATGCATGTGTTTAGATGAAATACATTTTCTTCAATATTTTGCATATTTTTACATTAAAATTTCAATTATAATTTTTATGGTTTGATTACAAGTATTCAGTATATATTAATTTAAATTTTGAATCACTTATATAAGTTAAGTGAGATTAATTTAATACTAATAAAGATTAAAGAAAAGGGATAAAAGATGATTTATAATATACTTTCACTTAATGGAATATCATTTCAATGACTGAGCTGACGAATATAAGACAAGAATTAGTCACGATTAAAGAATTTAATAACAATATAAATATGTACTAAAATTGACTATAACAAAAAGCTCAACAGGCACTACCAAAAAAACTGTTTTCTATTACGGCCGGAAAATCGTAACAAAAAGCCACATTTCGTGCAATTTGCGTATTTGCTACGCCTTTGTTACGACTTTTTTCCGTAATGTGTACTCGCGTAACGAATGTTTTTTGCCACGCCACTTTTCGTAACTATTACGATCGGTCAACGCTCCCTGAAGTATGGTATTTGTTACGATGTTTGTTACGAATTTTCTCTCGTAACGAAAGGTAGATCCTTCCGCGCGTGTGGCAGGACTTTTAGTTACGGTATTTGTTACGGAAGTTCCTCGCGTTACAAGTGTTTTCCATTGACCGGTTGTCAGAACTTGGTTTTTGTTACGACTATTTGTAACGGCATTGAACCCCGTAAAAAAAATATTACCTACTTATAGTCACGAAACCGTCTGTAACAACAAATATCCAAAGACCACTTTTTGTAACGATTTTCTGGCCTTTTGTTACGGAAAAATAGCGTATTGTGAAAAACAGGGGGTACGCTGCAATTGAAATTGTTCGTAACAAATGGACCTGCTGTGATGCGTATGATACGAAAATAAATTACGAATACAAAGATTGCTATAAACATCATCATCATTACGCCCCGCGCAAACATTAATTCATATTAAAATCTGAATTCCATACCTACCAACAAAGTAAAGCAACCCATAGAACAAGCCTACTAGTATCTACACATCAACAACCTGTTCCGCAAAACGTGCTTAACAGTTCAAACAGAAGTAAACAACGCAATAAGAAAATACGGTTATCCATCAATCCCATTAGGCACATTTTTCACCAAACGAATTCAAACCACAAAGGTCTACGCATCAATTCCAGACATAGTTCAACAAAAACTCAACACAATCCATCCAAAGACAGGTTCGACATTCAATCCATATGACAAACGGGGCAATTAACATGGGTGTATCGGTACCAACATTTCAAGCCCGGCGCATGAGCTGCAATTGCCAACACAGAGATTACTTTAAGTCATACTTCTTATAAATTTCGGAAGGCAATACAAGAAAGGTATTAAAGTAGATCCTTACGTCGTTGTAGCTCCACTCAATAGGATCTTCGCCGACGACATCGCGAAGGGTAGTCGCCCCAGAAATGGTCGGCAAAATAAGGGGTGTGTCCGGGACTGACGCGGATGTCACGAAGACCTTGACCAAGGAAAGTGTGTCACCTACAGCATTCACAAGAGCAATTTTTGATTACATTCAAGCATATATATCAACAGACGTTCGAACTGTATATATAACATGTCATAACACAGACATTATAAGTGTAATACTTTGGAACTAGAACAAGAGGAGTACGTACATTCAGACATGTCGTACAGTACATGGTATTACATTCATGAGTTAGGTAGCGAAGCACATTATACCCTAATTTCCTATGTAATTGCAGCTTGATCTTTAAACCAAACATCCTTCAATAAACATGGGTCGTCATAATAGCAGTTATTTTACCACCCCTCTGCAACAACTTTTTTCTCACCGGTGCGGGATAATAGAAGCACATGTGTGCCGACCTACAACAGACAGGGCATATGAGTTGGATAAGGTAGTACGCAGTCAAGAGTAGCCTAAATTAGACACTGCACTGATTTCTAAGAAACTCCAGGGCGTCACGGAATCATACCGTCATGCTTGGCTCGGACACAGGCCTGGGAATCTCAGGGACTGAATCAATACGAGATGTGCCCTATCATATAACATGCCGAGGATGGTAAATTCCTTCGCCATCCAAATCTCATGGGATACTCATACCAAACAGGTCAGGGATTATGAATACTTACTGCCTGGCCAGTAACCGCTCCGGAGTTTCTGTGCATGAATGCATACACATCAGCCTTGATGGTTTTGAACTCATCCATCATTGCCTTCAGCTCCTCTATTCCATTCTGTAGTTGTTCCCACCCATGCTGGAATGCTACACTGTCTGTTAAACCAGATGACTCGCTGCGGGGATGAGCTGAAGTTGCCGCACTGTCGACCTTTGACCGCTTCTTAATCTTTCCCCCAAGGGCCCGTCGGTACAGAGTCTCCCGAACAGAGGGAGTCCGCCCTTCAGGGGGAACCTTGTTTAGCTCATTCTGTAAATAAGTCTACAGGAAAGATTTAAGTGAGGCCGAACTTGCTCTTGTTGTTAGAGATGTAAATACTGACTGAAATGTAACTAAGTTGGGAACGAATTTATTCTACCAATATCTCCTCGGTTTCTTGGTCATCCTTTCCCTTGCGTTGTGTGCGACTGGAAATCCAAATCTCCAGATTGTCGGGGTCCTTCCCCTTTGCCTTGATCTGCAGCAATACAAGGCCTTCTGTCATCGAAAACATAATGAAATACAGGAGAGGAAAATAGGGGGATGGAGCATGACATGAGTAATTACTTAATTGTAATAAAAGGTACCTCCTCTGCCAGAGTCGTGAATGACTTCCGCCCAGTACGATGTGGAAAGCTTCTTTTCGCTACGTTCGACGCATTTTTCTTGGATTGAAGCTACGTCAATCAAAGTTATTTAGTTCTCAGTCCATGCCCGTGCAGATTTAACGTATATTAATTTGGCATGTCCCTATGCGTACCTTCACCTTCTCGTCGCGCCAATACTCAACCAACTTCGGCCACTGATCGGGCACAATCCTGCTTGAGGGAACCTTCTTCAGTGCTTCTTCATCGTCCTCGATCGGATTGAAGTAAGTTGATTTGATGTTGTATTTCCAGTGCCTCCAAACTTCCCTTAGGTCAGCCAAGACCACTTTCTCCGCTGAGTCTGGTAATCCGCTGTTACTCTGGAATGCCGTTTCACACGGTTTCCACCAGGTCCGGAGAAGATGGTAGGGCCATATATAAGAATCTATATGAAATAAAAGAACTTTCAATTTAATGAAGTTTGCATCACCTGAACCTCCATCCATGCACCCTGTCTCTTCGTCTCCGGTATCTCAGCGAACGTGGGGTAATGTAGAGGAAGTCGAGCTCCGTTGCGTGCAATGACCCCAATGGCTGTCTTGTACTCGTTTACGTCGGGTCCGACGATGCTTTTACCTTCCGGCGATGTGAATACAAGCATCCTGTGATCTTTTCCCCATCCACGCGGCATTCGTGCCGCCCCTCTCCCCTGCTTTTTCTTTGACGAACCAGCTGACACAAACAGGAGATTACATGTTCTAATAAGGATATTACATGCAAAATATGAAGTCACTAAATGTAATCGGTAATCTTTGAAGGCTAATTTCCAAACCGTCGTGCGATGTCATCTCGTCCAATGGTGCCATATTGCCCGCCTCTGTTCCTGTCATCAGAGTGGGGTCGGAGCCTGGCCCTTCATCCAAGAGTGGCATATCACTCTCTGCAGTCTCGCTGGAGCAGTGGCGAGACCCGAGATCCCTTCCGTTTTGTCACTTTCTTTGTGGGATTGCGGATGGGCGATGGATTCCTGCTTGCGGGATGAGTTGCCTCTAGGGGGCTGTTACGTGCGGATGCCCGGGTAAAACGTCTTGCGGGAGAGACTGCCGGATCCTGTGACCCTCCAACGGCAGCACGTTGAGATTTGCCCATAACCTGCAAGACACCAGTGTTAGAACCTTTTAAAATCACAACATTAAGGCCCATGGTTTAAAATCAGCCATTATCTCCACTTTAGAACCTTTTATGGATGCCATTTAATGAGAATTAAATGATGTCTACGCTCCGCCAAAAATTCTGAGCGTCATCTCTAGATACTAGAGCAGCAAGAATTATCCATACCCTACTTGGGTCAAGAAAAATTTCCTACTATTCTAAATTTTTCCTTGCCCTTTTGTACGAATATGAAAAAAATGCTCAAATCTGATGTCTAAAGAGTAAAGCAGGTTTGTGGGAATGCACATAACACTTAACTACACCACCACTCGAGAAAACATAGAACACTTAGAAGCTTTGCACTGTGGAAATGCATTAAAAAGAAATCCGACCTTCCGTTAAACTCAATGTTGCTTATCCTGAATTCACACTGCACACTTTTGTCTCCACAATTTAGTATCCTGTAAAAAAACACAAGTTAAATATGCACTCATTTTCAGTTAAAATAGCCCAAATGGTGTTGCTTCCGACAAATCGACGCATACAACCAAGTTACAAAAAAAATGGTATTGGTTCCGACAAAGGAAATTCATTAAGCATGCACTTTGAGTTAATTGTCAATGCACAAATGTGTTTTGAAATAATGAAATTGAATATGTTATTCAGTTGGTGCAGATCGATGAAGAGAGTTTCCCGTGCTGTAGGATAGAATTCATAGTGATGATGTTTTTCAATCATGCCGACAAGGAACCTGGGTCCTCTATATGTTGATTACACCTCTAGTAGAAACCCTTTAAAACAAATATGAAATAATTCTGAAATCTGATGGGAAAAAAATATTTTAGATTCGTAGGAATGCACTTAACACTTCATTGCACCACCCACCCAATAAACATACATCACAGAAAAGTTGCTACACAGTGGCATAGCATAAAAAATAAAGCAGACCTTTTGTTAAACTCAAAGCTAGGTATCCTGAATGAGCACAGCACGCCTGCGTTGACATACGTTCACTTCCTATAAAAAAACATAAGTTAAACATGCACTAATTTTCAATGAAAAATGCGCAAAGTACTACATTAATTAAACATGCACTAATTCACAATATGCATTCCCTCTTTTAGGATTGAATTAGAACCATATATACCACTTTTAGTATTATGTGATGATGGAGGGGCTGAAACTGTATAACACCCTAAGGAAAACCTACAGCAGATCAGACCCCCTCCCCTGCTTTCTTCTTTATTTTCAAAATGGGCTTTCAATTCTCTACTCAATTATACAACCTAAAAGAGTGAGTTAATCAATCAATCAATCAATCGTTGCAACCAAGCAAGCACAGGTGGAGATTATATGCCGCCGAGGAGTGTGCAAAGCATCTATCTTTTCATCTTTAGTCCTAATCGAACAAATCTATTTAAGGAGAGCAGAGCAGAGCACGCAACAAACATGGAATCTAGCAGTGTAGCCAGCTGAGATCCACAATCTTCCGAATTGAAGATCCCACGCACAAGTGCATACAGATGCCGAAAACCAATGAAGCAGTGCCGTGCAGAGACCTCCACAGAAAATCGAAATCAGTGAGGTTTAGAAGAAAATGAAGAAGGCAAGAAGCAATCTATTAAGATCCATATCATATGCAGCACGACTGTACAGTTCAATGCATCTCTTTTCTATGAACCAAAAAAAGAAAAACAAGCACAGACAGATAAGGTAAGGATAGAGTGTCACAACCTCAGTAGAGGAAAGACAAGCAAATCCCGAGTTGAAGCAGAGGGCGTGGCCTTGCGTACATAGCAGCGCTAGTTAAGTCCATGCACAGTAAACACATAATCCAAAGGAACTTTTGTATAGATTTGAAAATACTAATAAATTCTCAAAGTTCAGCTTCTGCTCTGGCTCATGGTTCTGCGCCTTTCCCTAATGTCATCGCTGCATAGTAGAAACAAATGCAAAAATAAGTGGAATGCTAGTAACATAATCATGGATGCATCAAACATGATGGCAGTTTAGCAATCGATCATTGGGTACATAGAAGATTTCATGGAACCAGTAACTAGCAGTAATGTAAGATATGACAATTTAACATATCAAATCGGTGCTATCGAAATTTCTTATAAGTCAATCGTTCACATAGTAAGCAAAGATAGCAAATAGCACCTACTTATGACTATTCTACAGGTTTCGACACAACCCTACTGTTGTTTATGCAACTCCAGATTGAAGTCCATTACACCACCACCCGAGAAAACATAGAAAAATTAGAAGCTTTGCACAGTGGAAATGCATTAAAAAGAAATCAGACCTTTCATTAAACTCAAGTATGCTTATCCTGAATTCACACTGCACGCCTTTGTCTCCACAATTTAGTATCCTGTAAAAAAAAAATACAAGTTAAATATGCACTCATTTTCAGTAAAAATAGCACAAACTACTACAAAAGTTAAACATGCACTACGTTACAATATCCATTACTTATTGTAGGATTGAATTGGTACATATATATATCACTTTTAGTATTATATGATGGCAGGATTAACATTTGAAGTACATAAAACTAAAAGAAAGGATTACAAGTGTGAAATGCTATTATTCTGATGGGAATGAAGCTGACGAATTGACGACTAACCAAGCAAGGAACAACATAATTAAACTAGCCTAAGTATCATGACAACAGTAGATTATATTAACTATCTAATGTACCACAGACATAGTAAGAAATTAAATTTAACCTAAACAATCTGAACTGACTGAGCCTATTACAATTACAACGAGATTGATTAACACGATAGGCTAGAACTACTTAAATTTGCAGCAACAACTAAGATATACACATTACAAACACTGTTGGCTCACTAAATTAATCTAGCACACATCAAACTAAATTAGTTTACAGCAGTTAAGCAAATTATCCAATGAACAGCTCGCCTAATTTAACTTAAGCCCACAACATTAGCAATATCTGGAAGCAACTTAATATTAATGAATGCAACAACAATAAATACAAAGCTTTTTCAAAGACGGACAAACAAACAATGAGAAGAAGATGATAATGCATGTCATGTGCATGTGTATGCATATATTCATGGAATGAATTAGATAGAGTTAGTTACGAAACCCATTTGTTTGTTTTCCTTCTCCATTCCACACATACATCATCTTTATCATACTATTCAGCAACTGATTCACTGCTTCAAAAATGATTTTGTTTCCAAAACACTTATTGAATGGTAGAATTTTACTAAAGAAACTTGGGTAGTATGAATAGCACCATTTACAGTTTCACCCTTTTCGAATATGATGCTTAATCAATTCAACAATTTCTGGTCTTCGCACTATTAATCCTTAATTCACAAGCCGGTGGCTTTTTAAGTTCATTTTGTGCAGTTGTCAATATTTTATTTTTTTGATTTCATACATATACATTTATTTATTTATTTTATTTCAAAATCATATTTGAAAATGTGGTGATAAAAGATATTAAATTATCTTCGTTATGAGGCTGAGTTATTAATGAAGACACACATTAAGAATCACTTTGATAACAGTCTTATCTTAAATCTAGAATAAAAAAAAGTAAATTGCACAAGGGGCAGGGCAGCCCGGCACTGCAAGCTCAAATATGAAAAATAAAACAAAATATAGTTGAAAATCCACCCCCACACCTTTGTGAAATGTGAGAGTTAGCGCAAGATATCATGAAAGAACAATATATACCCAGAAAGAAAAATCAAAATTGGGCTCAATACCTATGTTCACACACAAATTGTAACGATGAGGAAGAAATCTTTCGGTACCTAAAGATACTCCCTAAAGCAGAGCTTCGTATCAACCTGAGGAAGAAGCTGAATATTAATACTCCCTAATTCGATTTTTCCTTATAGGAAGAGATGAAGAACTGCGAATCGACAACAAATAATACTGGAGAAAACTTTAAAACATTACTTGGACGCTAGCGCCGGACTACCTATTCAATTCCACAACTATGCGCGTCGCGTCGGCGAAAGAAAGAAGGGAGTCGTCGATCGTTGGAGGGGACGAAATACTATGCCCTCAATTTGTCTGATTTTTCTAAGTATGGGAAAGTGAAATCTTTTTGCCCTAGATCTCTACAAGCGTGTTTATTTTGTCGAAAGCGCAGATGCGTTTTTACCTTTTTCTTCTTTTTTTTTTAATTTATTTATTGCAAAAATTTTTTTAATTAATATTATTTAACCAGTTGTTACGAAAAACTATCATAACAAATCTTATTTTGACTAAAGTCTACAATCTCCGTATTTGTTACATTTTTTTTGCGTAACTAATAAACTTGAAACGTTGACCAAGAGGAAATTTTTTTGTCACGGATACTCACGTAACTAAAACCACTATTTGTTACGATGTTATTGTTACGAACTCTCGGGCCGTGGTGAAAGGCCGTTTTTTTGGTAGTGAGGCCAATCAATAAATAAGAAATTTTTATAAAATATAAACACAAATTAATAAAAACTTTTGTAAATTTGGTTTGGAATTCCATTTGTGAGCAGAGAATTTGAAGAGATTCTAAGGATAAAAATCCAGCAACAACATCCTACAAATAGGGGTGGAAATAGGCCAGGCGGCCTGTCAGGGGCCTATGACCTGGCCTACATCAAGCCTGGCCTGGCCTGTTCTATTTATTAGAAAGGCCAGGTTCAGATTTTTGTTAAAGCCTGTTTATATATACAGAATAGGCTTAGGCTTATGAAAAAGCCTATTTACTAAACAGGCCGGCCTGTTTAATAATAATATTATTATTATATAAAATTATTTTTTATTATTATAAAATAAGAATAGTTTTATATATAATAATGACAATAGATAGATGTAAACTGTTTTTTTTTTTTAATGTCATTATGCAGTAATTTCTATCAGCTTTTGTCTGGAGTTTGCAAGACTTATTCTCAATAATTATATATATATTTGAATGAATTGTAATATACGTTTTTTTGCAAATTATTAGTATAATATATTGTATTTTTATATGGCAATAAAAATGATTATTTTTGTCATTAAAAAACAGAATTTTTTATTTTTTTATATATAATATAAATAATTGTATCTGTTTTATTTTTTATTTATAGTACGAAATTTACAAAAAAAAAAAAAATAATAATAATAATAAATTATTATGTAGCCTTTTAAACAGGCTCGTAGGCTAGGCCAGGCTTTTAAAAAGGCCAGGCTCAGGCTTTAAAAATATTTTTTTTTCAGGCTGGTAGGCCAGGCTCAGGCCATATCTTTTTAAGACAGGCCAAGCCTATTTAACCAAAGCCTGGCCTGGCCTGGCCTATTTCCACCCCTACCTACAAACAGCACAAAATTCCGAACAATTTTTAGGCGACTACCCAAATAACCTCATTCCTCGTTCAGACAGATAAGTGCATTTATTTATCTTTTTTTTTTTTTTTTTAAATTTACTATTTAAATTCTGCATTAATTTTTTTATTATAAAATATTACATTAAAATATTATTTAAATACAAAATTTAAACGTGAGAAAACAACTAACACGATCCACTATATTGTTTTTCAGTATAGATGGGCGGAAAGAGCAATGAAAATGGTGAGATTTGGGGTTTGTTTATTTTCTAAACTTTTTTAATATATTTTTTAAAAAAATTTAATATACTATACAATTATATTTTTATATTATTTATACAATTTTTTATCTTTTACATTAAAAAAAAAAAAAAAAAAAAAAAAAAAAACTTCTTCAAACCAACAAAACAAACACAAACACACCCTTGATTTGAAGATAAAAGTAAGAAAATTTGACAAGATTCACTGGGCTTACAACGTGGCTGTGAAATGACATTTTTTCACTTCACTTTTTTTTTTTATTTTTTTATATATATATATATATTATAATATTAATTGTACCGTATGATTGGAAATATATGACTCATAACTTGAAAGCATATTGTTCTATTGAGGAAAACATTTTCAATTACTGGGTATAGTTTATCAAAACAATTTTCCTTTTACTTTTCTTTTTTTTTTTTTTTTAATTTATTAAATTCACATTCTATCTTCTTTATTTTTTTATTTATTATTTATTATTTTAATATTCTCTCAAAATTTTCATGGTATAGGTTTGTAGTCCTACCTTAATCCCGATACATTGGTGATGAATTAGCTTAAAAAATAAACAAAACCAAACTGATGGGAACAATTTTAATAAGATCCAAGACATATATATATATATTTAGCCTAGGGATATTTTATCACGACGATGTTAATTAATTAGCAATTGGATTTGTTCATTCAGCCCCAAATTAATACTACAATACATCATTTTGCAGTAATCCAGGGAACCTTACTTCATAATTGATATTCAAATGCAAACAAAACCTTAATTGGTGCTGGTGAAAAGATAGGAACCCTAGTTAGATAGAATTTATCAATGATCAGGAGTCCCTAATGTCATTTTATTTGGCCGCCGAATAATATCCTTATTTGCACGACGGAGAGCTGCACGGAGGCGCCGGAGATGGAGGCGTCGGGCTGCACGGAGGTTCAGGGCAGGGAGGCGCCGGAGATGGAGGCGCTGGGCTGCACGGAGGTTTAGGGCAGGGGGTATCACCACCTTCACCTTCACCTCCACCTCCGCCGCCGCCGCCGCCACCTCCGCCTCCACCACCACCACCACCGCCTCCGCCCCCACCGCCTCCAACGCTGGCACAGTTCTTGCCCGGCGATTTGCAAAGTCTTGCTTCAGCCTGCCATAAAACCAGATTCTCTGCGCGAACCAAAATCAACTCAAAATTACATTATGTCATTAATTAATTAATTAGTCGTGTGCCTATATATGAATGAATGAATTAAAAGATGGAGGAAGTGGATCGAATTGCTTACGAGTGATTAGAAGATGCAGCAGAAGAAGAACCACTCCCACCAACACTTTACCCATCTCAACAAATTGATCGATCAGATATTTTTCTCTCTGTGATTTTTTGCTATTGCATGTTCTGCAACGTCGTCTGATTTGGTGTCCCTTTTATAGAGCTCCATAATAACTGTAGGGATAAAAACGTATATGTCCGATATGGGATGGAGATGAGTTTTGGTGGTGAATTCAATTAATGGAAGTATACAGACACTGGATATGATCAAATCTGACAGCCTTACCCATTGACGGTTTTCAAAATTACAGAATGAACTGAAATCCAACCACTCAAAATAGTATTATTCATTTGTTTCTTCAATAACTTTTTCACTGAAAATATGGTTGGGAGATGAAATAATTGATCAATTAGTTTTCTACAAAAAAAAAAAAAAAAAGCAGATACTTTAAATTGCAATACAGAAACTGCAAATCTATTAGAACTCAGGCTTATCTTCAGTAACCTTTGATCAGTTGCAGTATATCCACTTGTATGTAGAAATAGTACATGCTTTCAAGAGTTGTAATTTTCGGTCCAAATAATCTAAAAATAAAGTTAAATATGTATTTTCAACATTTTGCAGACAAATTATTAGATTTGTGGAATAATGGATATGTTGTATGTGATGCACATATAAATCATTAATTTTGTTTGCGTGTTGCTTCAATATGGACTATATATATAGAAGATCTTCCATCATATGCCAGATGATAGAGATGGATTTCTTCTATTAGAAGTGGCTATTTGAATTATGTAAATTAATTATAATAATAATAATAAATTATTATTGTTATTGATATTATTAATTTCAATTTAAATGTCCAAATAACAAATTTTGCCTACAAATCTTTTCTTATAAAACATTTCAAAGACAATCCCATTAAAATTTTCTAAATAATTAATTATATAATATATTAATTTTTTACTCTATATCCAAACCCTAATTTCTTTTATTCTATTTTAAAATCTATTATTTTGTATTCACATAAAAACATATCAATTGAGTGATAAGATAACTTTGCATCAATTTTTACTTGTTCTCACAAAGGTATGTAAATATATATAGGTATATATATATATATTCATCTTTTTTTTGATTTATAATTGAATATTGGTGATATAAATATTGTTATTTAGAGTCTAGAATGTCTTAAATACTGCAATTTGTACGTAATTGTCAAGTGTATTAAATAATTATAATTTATCTTTTACATTGTAATATATAATTTATTAAATTGAGTACATCCCTTTAAAAAAAGTTGCTAAATCCGCCACTGTGTGATGGTATTAGATTGAAGTACTATCGGCATGGTAGGATACCTGATTTGTATAACCTAGTGGTGTGGAGGTTCGGCTGACAGTATACCCAAACACACTCAAAGAGTAGTAACTTTTTTTGTTATCCAAATAATGAAAATAAGAACAATTTGTACCATCAACTATATATATATATATATATATATTATATAGAGATATATTTATCGATCATGATGATGTTAGACATAATATTTATTGAATTTGTTCATTCAGTCCCATACTAATACTACAATACATCATTTTATAGTAATTGCAGCCAATTTTTTTAGCTATAATTAGGTAAAATTGATTATAACTCCTTGTGGTTTCAAAATTCAGCGTAAAATCTTCATATACTTATACTTTAAAAAAAACGTTGCATGAAACTCACCACCATGAAACTTTCCTCGAAACTTTCCTGGTGTGATAAGAAGATGATTTCCTATTTATATGTTTTGCATGTCAGGAGTTTTATGCAATATTTTTTAAAGTATAAGTGAGTGTTATGCAATTTTTTAAAGTAAAATGAAGATTTATACTGAGTTTCGAAACCACAAAGTGGTTTCATGAATATTTTTTAAAGTATAAGGGGACGTCATACAATTTTTAAAGTAGAGGGAGAATTTACGCTGAGTTTCGAAACCACAAGGAGTTATGGATAATTTTGCCCTTTAATTATAATAGAGGGAAAAAACTACTGGTTTAGAAACCCTAGAATTAATTAATTTATTTATCAAAGGGACTCCCTAACATTTATCTATACATATATATATATATAATATTCTTATTTGGACGACGACGGAGGCCTGCACGGAGGGCATGGAGGTTTCTGGCAGGGAGGTTTCGGGCAGGGGCCACCGCCACCGCCACCCCCGCTGCCGCCGCCGCCGCCGATGCCACAGTCTTTGACGCAGATGCATTTCGTCCAATCGCACTTGCCGGAGAGAAAGCCTTCGGACTCGCAAATCTCTGCACAGTTTTTGTCGTTGAAGCACGGCCCATGAAACTTCTTGCTCTTCGATTTGCAAAGTGCTGCTTCAGTCACTCCTAAAACCGTATTCTCTGCGCACACCAAATTATAATATATTATGTAATTAATTAATTAAAAGATGGAGGAACTGGATCGAAGCTTACGAGAGATTAGAAGATGCAGCAGAAGAAGCACCACTCCCACCATCATTTTACCCATCTCTACAAATTAATTAATCAGATCTCTCTCTATATGTGATCTTTTGTTATTGCATATATATATATATATATATATATATAAATCCTACAATGTCTGTTTTTGTCCCTTTTATAGAACCCCCTAATGACTGTGGGGATAAAAAAGCAAATCTTCTATTAGGGTTGGGGATGAGTTTTGGTGAACTAATTAATTAATAAAAGTAGACACTGTCTTAGCAGCAGCAGCTTGTGGATAATCAAATCAAATCTGACCAACCTTAGCCATTGATGGTTTTGGAGAAGACTGGATGAGAACTCCAACCACTGAAAACAGTACTCACTTGTTTCTTCAGTTAATAATTATGGTTTGGAGATGAAATAATCAATCAGTTTTCTATAGAAAGCATGTACTTTTAAATCTCAATATAAAACTTGCAAATCCATGAGAACAGACTTATCTTTAACGATTTTTGAGCAGTTTGCAATAATGTAGTCATTATGATTTATGGGTGTGGTTGTGTTTTTAAAATAATACTAGAAATGTTTTGTAAATTTAAATAAAATTGGATACAACCTTACACACCCATCTCTTCTACTTCACAAATGTTCAAACGATCTCTCCAACTCAAATATTTTCTATGATAGACGATAAAATTTAGAAGAATGGTTCCTTAAAAAAAAGAAATTGGTTTCTTCATCTTAGCTAATTATAAAATAATGAAAATAAGGTATTTATCATTAATTATTAATAGTAAATTTATTTATCTGAAAATTTAAATTTTGAATAACGTGACATAATGTGAGAGATATCGAACATAAACTAGGCCGAAATTTGCCTTGATCATTGATTTAATTAAATATAATTTTATAAGATTTTAAAATTATATAAAAGCTCGTAGAAAAATATATTTATTAAAACTATTTTTTTTTTTTTCTAATTGATAACATATCTTTTTTTGGATAGTTTTAAAATATTTTTCACTCTATCACATCTAGTATTTTTTATTTTTTATTTTTCTAAATAACTATTTTTATACAAAATGATTCAAATATAAAAATCAAGTTGTTTTTATTTTTAGTTTTTTTTTTTTTTTTTAGTTTGACTTCTACTTATTTGGTAAACTAATTCAAAAGATCCTTAATCATTTGAATATTGAAATTGAATATTTATTTAATAAGTTTGAGTTCACTTATATATTTTAAATATTAATAATTATTAAGATGTGTTTTTTTGAATGTCTCAAATATATTAAGGCTATATATAGCTATAGAAAATGCTTCTTATACATGTATTTTCCATATAAGTAGCATAACTATGAACCATTTGTAATTAGATAACAAATCTCTTAAACTAAGTAATAAGTTAATGTTAATAATAATAATAATAATAATAATAATAATAATAATAATAATAATAAAGAAGCAAAACAATTCACCCTTACATCTATAATATCAATTGTTGAAAAATTTTAAGATTTTAACAATTGAAACTCCCAATCAAACGCAATAATCCAATTGTCAGAATAAGAAGAAATGTTTGGGGATTTATGCAGATTATTTGAATTGAAAATTTGGTAGATTTTAAATATAAATTTTAAATTTTTTAAAAAATGTTAATTTGGGGTCATCACCTCATATTATATGAAAATGAATTAGTGTCAATTGACACAAACAACAAAGTCTAAGTGCAATACAATCTATATATTTTTTTTTGCGTTTAATGTCTTTATTAAATTGTGTCACTTTAATTTAAAATTTAAATTCTCACATAAATAAATCTACTATTAATAATTAACTATAAGTTATTAATCTTATTGTCATTACAATATAATTATTTAAGATCAAAAACTAATTTCTTTTTAAGGAGCAGGTCTTCTAATTTTGATCATTTGTCATTGGAAAAAATTTGAATTTTTGTTTTTTTCTTAAAAACTGGGTTGGAGAGATTCTATTTTTACTTATATTACAAAATATTATCAAATATTATATTAATTTTTAAACACAATCACACTCACTATAAAATGCTGAGTAGAAGATTAGTAGAGTTATCATCCTGATGATTCGGTGGTGTGAAAATGAACTCGTGCTCAAACTTCGGATCGCCAAAAAAACAATTAAAGATAGATCTGTGTTCTTGTAGACATATGAAATTTAAAACTGTATGCTTTTTAAAGAAAATTGATCAATTATTTCATCTCCCAACCATATTTTCAGTGAAAAAGTTATTGAAGAAACAAATGAATAATACTATTTTGAGTGGTTGGATTTCAGTTCATTCTGTAATTTTGAAAACCGTCAATGGGTAAGGCTGTCAGATTTGATCATATCCAGTGTCTGTATACTTCCATTAATTGAATTCACCACCAAAACTCATTTCCATCCCATATCGGACATATACATTTTTATCCCTACAGTTATTATGGAGCTCTATAAAAGGGACACCAAATCAGAAGTTGTAGGACATGCAATAGCAAAAAATCACAGAGAGAAAAATATCTGATCGATCAATTTGTTGAGATGGGTAAAGTGTTGGTGGGAGTGGTTCTTCTTCTGCTGCATCTTCTAATCTCCCGTAAGCTTCGATCCAGTTCGTCAATCTTTTAATTAATTAATTAACTACATGATATACAATTTGGTGTGTGCAGAGAATATGGTTTTACGGCAGGCTGAAGCAAGACTTTGCAAATCGCCGGGCAAGGACTGTGCCAGCGTTGGAGGCGGTGGGGGCGGAGGCGGTGGCGGCGGTGGTGGTGGAGGCGGAGGTGGCGGCGGCGGCGGAGGTGGGGGTGAAGGTGGTGATACCCCCTGCCCTAAACCTCCATGCAGCCCAGCGCCTCCATCTCCGACGCCTCCCTGCCCTGAACCTCCGTGCAGCCCGAGGCCGCCATCTCCGGCGCCTCCGTGCAGCTCTCCGTCGTGCAAATAAGAGTATTCGGCGGTGAAATAAATTCTAGGGTTTCTGAACGAGTACTCTTTTCATCAGCAGCAGTTGTTTTGTTTGCATTTGAATATTATTATTACTATGTAAGGTTCCTTCGTATTACTACAAGGTCATGTATTGTAGTATTTGTTTGGGCCTGAATGAGCAAATCCAATTACTAATTAAAATTAATCTTCATGATAAATATATGCTTATTTATATATATATATATATATATACATAGATATATATATTCAATGCACTGGCACTGTAGTCGTAAATCTATGGAGCTGATCAGTTGAGATTTTATTTTATTTTTATAATGTTTGTGAGGGTTGCTGATTGTCGATTTATTGGCTACGGTGTGCTGAATATATGTGAATTTGAGTTGTGAGATCAAGAGTGATGTTAATTCAACAATCATACACATATGATCAAGATAGTAGTATATGAATTTAATTAATTAATATATTAAAAAAGAAAAAGAAAAGAAATTTGTTTTAAGAAACTAGATCCAATAATTGAAAATGTCTACTCAATAGAACAAAATGCTTTCCAATTATGAGTCATATATTTATATCCCTTCTTGTTCTGACTATAAATTTGTCGATATCATACATTTTGTTTCAATAGTAATTTTATTACATCCATTAATAATATTTTCTCCATTTATTTTCATATATTTATATTATATATGTATATATTTTATTTATAGAATTTATTTGATAAAATTTTAATTTAAAATGATGTAAATTGGTGCTAGTGTAAGATTATAATTATAATGATAAGGTCAATATTAAAATTTTAAAATTTTTTAAATATTATTTTTACATCTAAAAATGTTAAAAAAAATTATTCTATTTATATTATATTATAAAAAAAATATATTATTTTTATATATTTAGGGGTCTCTTTTTGCTTTGTCGTTGACTCCCTCAGAAAGTGAAGATTAACAGCATCCAATAAATCGACAATCAGCAATTGCCACTGACATGAAAATCTAACTGATCAGCTCAATATAATCATGATTACAGTGCAGTGAATAGATATTAGCTGATCAAGAACTGGTCGGAACAATTTGAATAAGATCGACCAATATATATATAGGGATATTTTATAAGGATGATGATCATAATTAGTAATTGGATTTATTGATTCAGCCCCAAACAAATACTACAATACATCGTCTTGTAGTAATTCCAGGGAACCTTACATAATCATCACAATTAATATTCAAATGCAAACAAAACCTTAATTGGTGCTGGTGAAAAGATAGGAACCCTAGCTAGCTAGAATTTATCAATGATCAGGAGTCCCTAATGTCATTTTATTTGGCCGCCGAATAATATCCTTATTTGCATGAGGGAGAGCTGCACGGAGGCGCCGGAGATGGACGCGTCGGGCTGCACGGAGGTTCAGGGCAGGGAGGCGCCGGAGATGGAGGCGCTGGGCTGCACGGAGGTTTAGGGCAGGGGGTATCACCACCTTCACCTCCACCTGCACCGCTGCCTCCACCGTGACCACTAGCACCTCCGCCGCCGCCGCCGCCACCTCCTCCTCCACCACCACCGCCACCGCCACCTCCTCCACCACCGCCGCCACCATTTGGACAGTCCTTGCCCGGCGATTTGCAAACCCTTGCTTCAGCCTGCCATAAAACCATATTCTCTGCACGCACCAAATTATATATCATGTAGTTAATTAATTAATTAAAAGATTGACGAACTGGATCGAAGCTTACGTGTGATTAGAAGATGCAACAGAAGAAGCACAGCTCCCACCACCATTTTAGCCATATCTCAACAAATTGATCGGATATCAATCTTTCTCTATGTGATTTTTTGTTATTGGATATTCTACAACGTCTGTTTTGGTCCCTTTTATAGAGCCCAAGAATTACTGTGGGGATAAAAAAGCAAATGTCCAACTTGGGATGGAGATAAGTTTTGGTGAATTCGATAATTAATAAAAGTATACAGTGGATGATCAAATCTGACAACCTTAGCCATTGACGGTTTTCAAAATTACAGAATCAAATCCAACTACTGAAAATGGTATCTATTTGTTTCTTCAATAAATATTCTACTGAAAATATTGTTGGGAGATGAAGCTATATATGTAATAATAAATAAAAAGTGTATATATTATTTCACACACTTAATATTTTAAATTGATGATTTCCATTTCAATATCTTGCACATTTACTGTAAAAGTTCAATTATAATTATTATGAACCAATTACAAGTATCTGATATATATATCAATATAATATTTAAGTGTCGTTGAACAACATCTTATTGATAATGTTATAAAATATTTAGTATGAGCATATTATATAATTAATGGAAGAGCAACATCTCGATTATTTAGGCCTTACTTAACGTGAGTAGGATTGAATTTAGTGCTATATATGTCAAAAAAAATAAAAAGGATAAAATACGATTTATCATACATATATATATAGAATAGCAATCATTTCCAACACTCCATGTTATCATTTTAATTAATAACAGATATCATTTAAATGAAACAACCTAAATAAAATAATTGGTCATATATGTAAGATTCAAATTATTTTATATACAAAAGAATTTAATTTTATCAGAACCGCACCATAGTCACTTCGAAATTCATCAAAACTTATGTTAACGCCATCCACGAGCCATGGAAATTAATTGAACAACTTTGCACAAACATACACATTATAAACACAATCTTTATTTATTTTACTAAAGAAAATCATACTAGACAAATCATGTGTAGCAGATAAGACTTTGTAGTGTCGAATTTGAACCTATAATCTTATGGTGATGAGACTATTTTCACATGACGAGGTCATCCCTTCGAGAGTATAAATATAAATATTTATTTATTATTTTTTTATATTTTGGGAACCTGAAACAACTACCTAATAAACATAAATATTTACTACAAATACAAAATATGGGTATAATTTCACCAATTTTTAACCCCCCTCCCAAAAAAAAAAAGAAAAGAAAAATAATATGCTCTTTATTTATTGCGCATCATCAACAACATTTAAATGTAATATGCTCTTTAGGCTTGATATAATATACAAATGTAATACATATGAAATATTTTCTGTTAATGTTATAAAAATAATAAAAATAGAATTATAAATTAGAGTATACCCGTGAAAAATTCAAATTAGATATATTATCAGGTTTTGAAGCAAAATACGATGTATATTCTTGGACACCAGAGCCGACAAATTAAATCCAATACAAGAATTAGCCATAATTAAAGAATGAAATATCATAACAATATTAATAGGTGTACATCGACAATATAATAAAATGCTAAATAATCAAACCAAATAAATCAAGAATTCTTGTATGTAAAAAACCAAACAAACATTTCCTAAAATCTGCTTTGAGCGCAATATTTCCGATTATTGGATTTATGTTTTTAAATATATATATATATATATTCATTAATTCTTTTGCTATCGTGATGTATTTGTGATCATTCAATTAATTAACAGCTGCATGCTCGGATGTTGATTAATTTATTCTTCCACTACAAGATATAAATTATTTATTTATAATTTTATAGTAATTAACTGATGGGAATAATTTGAAACAATTTGAATAATATATATATATATATATAAGCATAAATTTATCATGAAGATTAATTTTAATTAGTTATTGGATTTGCTCATTCTGGCCCAAACAAATACTACAATACATGATCTTGTAGTAATACGAAGGAACCTTACATGGTAATAATAATATTCAAATGCAAACAAAACAACTGCTGCTGATGAAAAGAGTACTCGTTCAGAAACCCTAGAATTTATTTCACCGCCGAATACTCTTATTTGCACGACGGAGAGCTGCACGGAGGCGCCGGAGATGGCGGCGTCGGGCTGCACGGAGGTTCAGGGCAGGGAGGAGCCGGAGATGGAGGCGCTGGGCTGCACGGAGGTTTAGGGCAGGGGGTATCACCACCTTCACCTCCACCTCCGCCGCCGCCGCCGCCACCTCCGCCTCCAGAATGAACTGAAATCCAACTACTCAAAATAGTATTATTCATTTGTTTCTTCAATAAATTTTTCACTAAAAATATGTTTGGGAGATGAAATAATTGATCAATTAGTTTTCTACAAAAAAAAAAAAAAAAAACAGATCATTTTAAATTTCAATATATTCACAATAACTCAGATTTATCTTCAAATTTTGTTTTGGCGAGAAGGGGTTTAAACACGAGTTCATCTTTACATCACCAAGTTATCGGGACAATACTATTAGTTTTCCACTCCGCATTATGTAGCGGGTGTGATTGTGTTTAAAAATTAATATAATATTCCATAATGTTTTGTAAATATAAGTAAAAGTAGAATATCTCCAATCCATTTTTTAAGGGAAAAAAAATTCCAATTTTTTCCGATAACAAATGATCAAAATTAGAAGAGCGGTCCCTTAAAAGGAAATTGGATTTTTTTTTTTTTTTTTTATCTTTATCTTGAATAATTATATTGTAATGACAACAAGGTTAATAACTTATAATTAATTATTAATAGCAAATTTATTTAAGTGACATAATTTTATAAAGACATTAAACACAAAAAAAGTGTATATATATATTGTATTGCACTTAGACTTTGTCGTAAAGAAACTTAAATATTTGAAGTAGATAAAAATGACCTGCAAATGACTAAGGCCCTTTTGAATTAGTTTACAAAATAATTAGAAATCAAAAGTAAAAATAGAGGAAAAACTAAAGTATGAACAAATTGATTTTTATATATGAATGAATTTTGATAGAATTAGTTATTGAGGGAAAAAAAATACTTGAATATGGTAGAGTTGAAAATATTTTAAAATTATCAAAATTATCCAAAAAGGATATGCTATTAATAAATGTATTTTTCTACTAGCTTTTATATAATTTTAAAATTTTATAAATTATATTTAGTTAAATTAATGATGAATGCAAATTTCATTAATTCCAAAATTATTCTTTGGACAAGACTGTTTAGTTCATAATTTCCTCCATTGTCGGTTGAACTTTAATTTCTTAAATTATTTAATTAATCATATGACTGATCATATCCTTTTCTAGACTAAACAGAAACAAACAAACAAAAAAAAGAGAGACTAATTGAACAATGAACAAAATATCCCTTTCTCCTTTTTGTAGTGATCGACAACAATGGTGGAAAGAGTACCGAATATTATGAGATTCAAAAGGTAAAAAGATTGCAAAATGTTTGTTAGAATTAAAACACGATTGTGAAATAGTAAATTTTTTTGTTCTATGTGTTAAATGTAATTTACTATTATGTATGATTGAAAGCACATGATCCTAAATTTACTATACTATATATGCAGTGGAAGTTTTTATTTTTGTTTCGCCCTGATCCATCGAAAATTAGGACCAAACCCTTATTTTTGTTTATGATCCATCTAAAGTTAGACATTCAACATTGTTGTCTAGAATATATATATATATATATGTATATATATAATGTCTTAAATATATTATAGTAATTAAATTTGTTCATTCAATCCCAAATAACTGATACTACAACAAATCATTTTGTAGTAATTCAGCAAAACCTTACATGGTAATTATTAATGATATTCTAATGCAAACACAAGACTGATGGAACCCTAGCTAGAATTTATCATTGAGGATTCCCCTATATCATTTTATTTGGAGATGGAGGCGTTGGGCATGGAGGTGCTGGGCTGCACGGAGGTTTAGGGCAGGGAGGCATCGGAGATGGAGGCGGCGCTGGGCTGCAGGGAGGTTCAGGGCAGGGTGGCGCCGGAGATGGAGGGGTTGGGCATGGAGGTTTAGGGCAGGGGGTATCACCACCTCGACCTCCACCGCCACCGCCGCCGCCGCCGCCACCACCTCCACCTCCACCTCCACCTCCACCACCGCCACCACCGCCGCCGCCGCCGCCACCTCTACCACAGTTCGGCGATTTGTAAAGTGTTGCTTCAGCCTGCCATAAAACCATATTCTCTGCGCACACCAAATTATTAAATCATGCTGTTAATTAATTAATTAGTGTGCCTATATATATTATATATGAAAATTATGAATTAATTAAAAGATGGAGGAACTGGATCGAAGCTTACGAGTGATTAGAAGATGCAGAAGAAGAAGAACCACTCCCACCAACACTTTACCCATCTCAACAAATTGATCGATCAGATATCTTTCTCTATGTGATCTTTTTTTTTTTTTTCGTTATTGCATATCTTACAACGTTTGTTTCAGTCCCTTTTATAGAGCCCTGCGATTACTGTAGGGATAAAAAAGCAAATTTTCCAATTTGGGATAGAGATGGTTTTGGTGAATTCAATTAATTAATAAAAGTAGACACTGTCTTAGCAGCAGCAGCTTGTGGATAATCAAATCAAATCTGACCAACCTTAGCCAAATACTGGATGATAAATAGTAGTAACCATTTGTTCTTCAATAAATTCTCTACTGAAGATATGGTTGGGAGATAGAAATAATTAATCAATTTTCTGCAAAAAGCAAGTCAATGAGAATCCAGAGTTATCTTCAACAATTTTTAAGCAGATAGAAGCGAGTCATCATGAAGAACCCTAGATCAGCTCCACCCAAGTAAGTGGATCGCAGTATTGATCTGGGCCATATCTCGATACAGGTTGATGTGCTGGCATTAGGCCCAAGCCCAACCCTCAAGCTAACCAAATCTAATAGATAATCAAGCTGTATCCTTTCGGCCCAATTTCAATTCTAGTTAGATTATGTACGGCCGAAAATGTCACTTAGCTATTAACTGGAGTATTTCATGTTAATTTATTGCAAATTGTTGAAGGGTTGCCAATAAGGGTTAATTGATCATTAAGGATAGTTAAGTGCACGTTTAAGTAAATTTATGTGAATTAAAATTACATTTATATATTTGCTTTACCCGTTTTTATCTTCTTGCATTTGATTTGACATAGAAATGGCTGCATTTCAATTTATCTTTTCTGCCGGCCTTCAGCCGTAAAATTGATGGCAAATTATTAATTGAATAACATTAAACAACGCAACTTTTTGTAGTTTGAGATAAATATCTACAACTACGAAAAAGGTTTCATGAGATTCTAAACACATGTACAATTAATTAAGAATATACAGAAGGAGATAGAAATAATTTATGAATATAATCGCCAAACACAATTCATAATTTGTTCCATTATTGAAATATAATTCAAACAACACTGGCAACAAGAAATCGATAATCTCAAGTACTAGTGCTGATGATGGAGCTCATGAATATTGAATTCGCCGGTAGCTAGCAGGGTTTAGTGCAGAAACAACGGCCGCGCATGCCATTGCACTTGCCGCCGGGGAAACCCTCGTTGTGGCACACCAATTCGCAGTTGGTGTCGCTGACGCATCGCCCCCGGAAAAGATGGCTCTGTGACTCACAGTCCCTCCCCTCCACCATTAATATCATTCCAACATCATCTGCACCAATTAATTCAACATCAGATCAGATCAGATCCATCAATTAATATATATATATATTAATCCTCATGATCATGGATTCCTGAATAATAGTAGTATACAAGCAGCAGCAACTTACAAGAGGTGGGCAAGAGCAGGAGCACGAGAACGAGGCAGCAGCTAGCATTGCACAACCGATTGAACTTCTCCATTGATGACGATGATGATGCAGTCGTCGTCCCGTCTGTAGAGCGTACTACGTATATATACACACATATATACTGTGGAGGGGCAGGGCAACAGTGCAGTGACGATGGTGTCGGGGACAGCTAACAGCTTTTTGTGACACCTGGCAAATCTATTCCATGCATTGCGACACGTCGTTCCATTATATCAGAGAATCTCACGAAAAGGGGAAACATTATCTGCCCACAACGAACCACCTCTCGCTTAATTTGCATTGCAATTAAGAATATACCATGTGTACGTATATATTAAAGACGTGAGTCAGTAGTAAAGTATTTCTAGAAATATCAAGAATATTCATTAGACAGAATTTCTGTGGAAATTCATTCAAAGCGACAACGTGACCAAGAGTGAGCTAGAGAAAGTGTTAAAAAAAAAAAAAATTGCAAATGAATTAGTTGTCTTTTGTGCAAAAATTAATCGATACACAAAATGTTGCAATGATCGGGTAAGTGTTGACAAAATTTTTATTGAGAAAAAGATATATAAGAATCAAGTACTTATTTTTATATAAAATAACAATAATTATTTTTATTTAAAAAGATAAAAATAAAATAAAATAGCATATGCATATGCATCATGTATTATATTTATATTATTTTGGTAAAATTGTTTAAACAATTTCGAAACTCAATGTAAATCAGTCATTTATTATAAAAATTGCATAATGCTTCCTTATATTTTAAAAAATATGGTAAGAAACTTCTCTATGCTTTCGAAACTAAGTATAAATTCTTATTTTACTTTTAAAAAATTGCATGACGCTCCTTTATACTTTAAAAAATATTTCCTTTATACTTTAAAAAATATTGCATGAAATCTCCAACATGCAAAACATATAGATAGAAAATCATCTTCTCATCACACGAGGGAGATTTTATGATAGTGGAATTTTATGCAACATTTTTTAAAGTATAAGGAGGTGTCATGCATTTTTTAAACTATAGAGAGTTTTTATACTGAATTTTGAAACCACTGGGAAGTTATGGACAATTTTACCTCGTTCGCAATATACGACTGGACGACGGCTCCGTGCGCGGTGGACAGGGTAGATGTTCGCAATTCCTAGCCACGGCGTGCATCGCAGGGAATCCGTTTTTGCTGCCTACATGTGCAAGAGTTCCGTGCAAGTGTTTGTTGGTACGCGTGGCGCCTACTCTGTCTCGATGGAGCGCTTAAGCGACATTCGTACGACGGGTCACAAGTTCGCTGTTGTCTGCTGGGGCAGACATCGAAAATGATCATTTCGCAGGTTCACCTACAGAATACGAGTTCTTCTTACTCTAAACGATAAGGCTCATTGGACTTCTCGCGATGACGCCGGTTTGTTGGTTCCCGTGTGTAATCATCGTTCGTGATATACGGCTGGACGACGGCTCTGTCCGCGGCGGATAGAGTCGTTAATAACTCTAGATTTTTTTCATATTTTATAACTTATATTTATTTAATTAATTATTTATTTATGTCGAATTTTGGTAATATTTATGTTAGTTTACTCTAATAATTGTATTTATCTCATCTTGTGTGTATAATATTAATTTATTAGTTTTTAGGTGTAATTTATAATTATTTTGGTGTATAATTTAAATTAATTGATGTATTTTTTGAATTATATTTCTAAGCATTATTTATGTGCTATTTAAATATTTAATTTTGGTTAAATCAATTTTATTTATTATTTATTTAAATAAATATTTATAAGGTATTTATTATACATGTGAAATAATGCTTGAAAACTAGTTCGTGAGTTCAAAACTGACTTTAAAAAGCGAAAAAATGGCTTCAGGAGCGAAAAAACAGTCACCGGCGCGAAAGTCAATAAAAGTCAAGAGTCAACGCAGAAAAGTCAAAGTCAACTGCTGCACGAAATTCAGGCGGCAGCCGTGCGGAAAGCAAGCTAGCGCGGAAAGAGAGCGGCAGCTGCACAATGTGAGCGAGTGCAGAAAGTGCACGGCGGTTGCATAGGAGTGCGCAAGCGTGGAAGACAAACGGCGGCTGGCGCGAAAAAGTGAGCGGCGGCTGCATAGGAGTGCGCGAGCGCGGAAGGCAAGCGACGGCTGGGGCGAAAAGTGCGCAGTGGCTGCATAGGAGTGCGCGAGCGCGGAAGGCAAGCGGCGACTGCATTTATGAATGCGGAAAGCGATGGCGGCTGGTGCGGACTCCGTGAGCGGCTGTTGCACGGAAATGTGAGCGGAGCGGAAATCTCTTTATGAAAGTGAACGATGGCGGCTATACGGAAAACAAGCGGCAGCTGCATTTATTGCCGCTGGGTCAGCGGTGCATTTACTCTAGCCACCTGCATTAAATCCGCCCAACCTCCCTCAGCTCCTGCATTTATTCCAGTTACCTTACATTTATTCCTGCACTCTCCCAGCTCCTATATTTATTTTCTGCATCATCACTTAGCTAATTTTTTGCTATTTTTGTGTAATATTTATTCTAGAACCTTCTAGAAAATAGGTAGTTTTTAGTAAGTTATTAGTAGTTATATTAGTTGCTATTTTTAGAAGTAGTTATTTATAATTATTTTTAGCGATAGTTAGTAGTTATTTTTAGAAGTAATTATTTATAGGCGGTTGTAATCGCGAAGCTTCTAGAAGTTTTTCTTCCTATAGATATCCCCTCTAATTACACCTATATACACACAATAATATGCATTTCATACACTCCATTTTCTCCATTTATTTTCTCCCATATTCTTATCTAGTTTAATAATACGAGATTTTTGGTTTTGTGTCGCGAGCAAGTAAACTGATTTTCTCCTCCCTTTTTTAATTACTGCATATTATTTTAGCTAGTAAAATTCCTATCATATTTCTCCACCTTACCTTCACCCAAAAATTCCATGTTCGATTTGAATTGTTCAAGTTGGATTTCGACAAGGTGCGGAAGGGCGACAGAAAAATCAACTATTTCAGCGTTGTTTCATATCACAAACAGATTTCGGGTAGTTCAACGTAGCTAAGTACGTGGGAGCCTTGTCGACCTGCTTAGTTGTTTTTCTGAATTCGATCCCGATTAAAGAGATGTATCAAAGGGGTAGAGCCACTAGCAGAACGGTTGTAAGAATAATTCATGGGGCATAGGCGGTGGTCTATTGTGTCACAGAAATTTCTAGTGACAGTGAGTTCTTGCTTATAATGTTCTGCCGGGTGTCTCTGAAGCCTCGTTGTAAATCCCCTAAGGTCGAGTACCAACCGAGTCGAGAATCGGCTTATGCAAGCAAATGCGATCAAGCACATTTCTCTGAGCTCCCCCGTAATTATACATATATTTTTCGCTATCACGCCATCGTCATCCCGCTCATTTCATCCATGAAAATCTAGCCATTAAGGAACGCAAAAATCATACACAAACGCTTCACTCCATCCTTTTCGAGATACGTATTGGGTCAGGAATTCGCTGTTGTCTGTCGGGGCAGATATCGACAATGATCCTTTCGCAGGTTCACCTATAGAATTCATTTTACGAATTCTCCTTTCTCTAAACGATAAGGCTTATTCGACTTCCCACGATGACGCGGGTTCATCGGCACCCGTGTGCGAACCCCTGTTCGCAAAATTCATCGGGGCGACGGCTCCGTGAGCGGCTGACGGGGTCGTCATTCGCGATTCCTGGCCGTGACGTGGATCGCAGGGAATCCCATTTTTGCTGCCTACAAGTGCACAAAAATCCGTGCAGGAGTTTTTCGGGACTCGTGGCGCCCACTCTGTCACGATGGACGGCCTGAGCGGCATTCGTACGTCGGGTCAGGAGTTCGCTGTTGTCTGGCAGGGCAGGTACCGACAATGATTCTTTCGCAGGTTCACCTATAGAATTTATTTTACAAATTCTCCTTTCTCTAAACGATAAGGCTTATTCGACTTCCCGCAATGACGCGGATTCGTCGGCGCCCGTGCACGAACCCCCATTCGCAAAATTCGTTTGGGCGACGGCTCCGTAAGCGGCTGACGAGGTCGTCGTTCGCGATTCCTGGCCACGACGTGGATCGCAGGGAATCCCATTTTTGCTGCCTACATGTCCTAAGAAATCCGTGCAGAAGTTTTTTGGGACGCATAGCGCCCACTCAGTCTCGATCGACGGCCTGAGCGGGTTTCGTACGTCGGGTCAGGAGTTCGCTATTGTCTGCCGGGGCAGATATCGACAATGATTCTTTCGCAGGTTCACCTATAGAATTCATTTTACGAACTCTCCTTTCTCTAAACGATAAGGATTCGTCTGGGCGAACTCTCCTATAGAATTCATTTTACGAACTCTCCTTTCTCCTTTCGCAGGTTCACCTATAGAATTCGTCTGGGCGATGGCTCCGTGAGCTGCTGACGGGGTCGGGTCGTCGTTCGCGATTTCTGGCCGCGACGTGGATCGCAGAGAATCCCATTTTTGCTGCCTACAAGTGCTCGAAAATCCGTGCAGGGGTTTTTGTAGACTCGTGGCACCCACTCTTTCACGATGGACGGCCTGAGCGGCTTTCGTTCGTCGGGTAAGGAGTTCGCTGTTGTCTACTGGGGCAGATATCGACAATGATCCTTTCGCAGGTGATGATAAATCTTATTCGACTTCTCGCGATGACGCGGGTCCGTCGGTGCTCGTGTGCGAACCCCTGTTCGAAAAATTCGTCTTGGCGACGGCTCCGTGAGCGGGTGACGGGGTCGTCGTTCGCGATTCCTGGCCGCGACGTGGATTGCAGCAAATCCCATTTTTGCTGCCTACATGTGCAAGGAAATCCGTGCATGAGTTTTCTGGGACTCGTGGCGCCCACTCTGTCAGAATGGACGGCCTGAGCGACATTCATACGTCGGGTCAGAACTTCGCTGTTTTCTGCCGGAGCAGATATCGAAAACTATCCTTTCGCAGGTTAACCTATAAAATTCATTTTACGAATTCTCCTTTCTCTAAATGATAAGGCTTCTTCGACTTCTCGCGATGACGTGGGTCCGTCGGCGCCCGTGTGCGAACCCCCGTTGGCAAAATTTGTCTTGGCGACGGATCCGTGAGCGGCTGACGGGGTCGTCGTTCGCGATCCTGGCTGCGACGTGGATTGCAGGGAATCCCATTTTTGCTGCCTACATGTGCAAGGAAATCCGTTCATGAGTTTTTTGGGACGCGCCCACTCTGTCAAGATGGACGGCCTGAGCGGCATTCATACGTCGGGTCAGAACTTCGCTGTTGTCTGCCGGGGTAGATATCGACAATGATCCATTCGCACGTTCACCTATAGAATTCATTTTATGAATTCTCCTTTCTCCAAACGATAAGGCTTATTCGGGCGATGACGCAGGTTCGTCGGCGCCCGTGCGAGAACCCCCATTCGCAAAATTCGTCTGGGCGAAGGCTCCGTGAGCGGCTGACGGGGTCGTCGTTCGCGATTCCTGGCTGCGACGTGGATCGAGGGAATCCCATTTTTGTTGCCTACAAGTGCACAAAAATCCGTGCATGAGTTTTTTGGGACTCGTAGCGCCTACTTTGTCACGATGGACGGCCTGAGCGGCATTCGTACGTCGGTTCAGGAGTTCGTTGTTGTCTGCCGGGGCAGATATCGACAATGATCCTTTCGCAGGTTCACCTATAGAATTCGTTTTACGAATTCTCCTTTCTCTAATTGATAAGGCTTATTCGACTTCCCGCGATGACGCGGGTTCGTCGGCGCCCGTACGCGAACCCTCGTTCGCATAATTCGTCTGTGCGACGGCTCCGTGAGCGTCTGACGGGGTCGTCGTTCGCGATTCCTGGCTGCGATGTGGATCGCAGGGAATCCAATTTTTGTTGCCTACAAGTGCACAAAAATCCGTGCAGAAGTTTTTTGGGACGCATGGCGCCCACTACGTGTCGATCGACGGCCTGAGCGGTATTCGTACGTCGGGTCAGGAGTTCGATGTTGTCTGCCGGGGCAGATATCGACAATGATCCTTTCGCAGGTTTACCTATAGAATTCATTTTACGAAATCTCCTTTCTCTAAACAATATGGCTTATTCGACTTCCCGCGATGACAATGGTTCGTCAGCGCCCGTGCGTGAAATTTCGTTCGCGAAATTCTTCTGTGCGACGGCTCCGTAGGCGGCTGACTTGGGTCGTCGTTCGTGATTCCTGGCTGCGACGTGTATTGCAGGGAATCCCATTTTTGTTGCCTAGAAGTGCACAAAAATCCGTGTAGGAGTATTTTGGGACTCCTGGCGCCCACTCTGTCACGATGGACGGCCTGAGCGGCTTTCGTACGTCGGGTTAGGAGTTCGCTGTTGTCTGCCGGGGCAGATATCGACAATGATCCTTTCGCTGGTTCACCTATAGAATTCATTTTACGAATTCTCCTTTCTCTAAACGATAAGGCTTATTCGACTTCTCGCGGTGACGCGGGTCCGTCGGCGCCCGTGCGCGAACCCCCGTATGCAAAATTCGTCTGGGCGACGGCTCCGTGAGTGGCTTACGGGGTCGTCGTTCGCGATTTCTGGCCGCGACCTGGATCGCAGGGAATCCCTTTTTTTGTTGCCTACATATGCAAAGAAATCCGTGTAGAAGTTTTTTGGGACGCGTGGCGCCCACTCAGTCTTGATCGACGGCCTGAGTGGCATTCGTATGTCGGGTCAGGAGTTCGCTGTTGTCTGCCGGGCAGAGATCGACAATGATTCTTTCGCAGGTTCACCTATAGAATTCATTTTACGAACTCTCCTTTCTCTAAATGATAAGGCTTCTTCGACTTCTCGCGATGACGTGGGTCCGTCGGCGCCCGTGTGCGAACCACCGTTGGCAAAATTCGTCTTGGCGACGGATCCGTGAGCGGCTGACGGGACCGTCGTTCGCGATTCCTGGCTGCGACGTGGATTGCAGGAAATCCCATTTTTGTTGCCTACATGTGCAAGGAAATCCGTTCATGAGTTTTTTGGGACTCGTGGCGCCCACTCTGTCACGATGGACGGCCTGAGCGGCATTCATACGTCGGGTCAGGACTTCGCTGTCGTCTGCCGGGGTAGATATCGACAATGATCCATTCGCACGTTCACCTATAGAATTCATTTTACGAATTCTTCTTTCTCCAAACGATAAGGCTTATTCGACTTTCCAAGATGATGCGGGTTCGTCGGCGCCCGTGCGCGAAATCTTGTTTGCAAAATTTGTCTGAGCAACGGCTCCATGAACGGCTGACGGGATCGTCGTTCGCGATTCCTGGCCACGACGTGGATCGCAGGGAATCCCATTTTTGCTGCCTACAAGTGCACGAAAATCCATGCAGGAGTTTTTCTGGACTCGTGGCCCCCACTCTGTCACGATGGACGGCCTGAGCGGCATTCGTACGTCGGGTCAGGACTTCGCAGTTGTCTGCCGGGGCAGATATCGACAATGATCCATTCGCACGTTCACCTATAGAATTCATATTACAAATTCTCCTTTCTCTAAACGATAAGGCTTATTTGACTTCCCGCGATGATGCAGGTTCTTCGGCGCCCGTGCGCGAACCCCCTTTCGCAAAATTCGTCTGGGCGACGTCTCCGTGAGCAGCTGACGGGGTCGGGTCGTCGTTCGCGATTCCTGGCCGCGACGTGGATTGCAGGGAATCCCATTTTTTCTGCCTACATGTGCAAAGAAATCCGTGCAGGAGTTTTTTGGGACTCGTGGCGCCCCCTCTGTCACGATGGACGGCTTGTGCGGCATTCGTACCTCAGTTCAGGACTTCGCTGTTGTCTTCCGGGGCAGATATCGACAATGATCCTTTCGCAGGTTCACCTATAGAATTCATTTTACAAATTCTCCTTTTTCTAAACAGTAAGGCTTATTCGACTTCCCGTGATGACGCGGGTTCATCGGCGCCCGTGCGCGAATCCCCGTTTGCAAAATTCGTCTGGACGACGGCTCCGTGAGCGGCTGACGGGGTCGTCGTTCGCTATTCCTGGCTGGGACGTAGATTGCAGAGAATCCCATTTTTGCTGCCTGCATATGCAAAGAAATCTTTGCATGAGTATTTTGGGACTCGTGGCGCCCACTCTATCATGATGGACGTCCTGAGCGGCATTCGTACGTCGGGTCAGGACTTCGCTGTTGTCTGCCGGGGCAGATATTGACAATGATCCATTCGCAGGTTCACCTATAGAATTCATTTTACGAATTCTCCTTTCTCGAAACAATAAGGCTTATTCGACTTCCCGCAATGACGTGGGTCCGTCGGTGCCCATTCGCGAACCCCCATTCGCAAAATTCGTCTTGGCGACGGCTCCGTGAGCGGCTGACGAGGTCGTCGTTCGCGATTCCGCGCTGCGACGTGGATTGAAGGGAATCCCATTTTTGCTGCCTACAAGTGCATGAAAATCCGTGCAGGAGTTTTTCTGGACTCGTGGCGCCCACTCTGTGACGATGGACGGCCTGAGCGGCATTCGTACGTCGGGTCAGGACTTTGCAGTTGTCTGCCGGGGCAGATATCGACAATGATCCTTTCGCAGGTTCACCTATAGAATTCATTTTACGGATTCACCTTTCTCTAAACGATAAGGCTTATTCGACTTCCCGCAATGACGCGGGTTCGTCGGCGCCCGTGCGCGAACCCCCGTTCGCAAAATTCGTCTGGGCGACGACTCCGTGAGCGGCTCACGGGGTCGTCATTCGCAATTCCTAGCCGTGACGTGGATCGCAGGGAATCCCATTTTTACTGCCTAGAAGGGCACAAAAATCCGTGCTGGAGTTTTTTGGGACTCGTGACGCCCAGTCTGTCACAATGGACGGCCTGAGCGGCATTCGTACGTCGGGTCACGAGGTCGTTGTTGTCTGCCGGAGCAGAAATCGACAATGATCCTTTCGCATGTTCACCTGTAGAATTCCTTTTATGAATTCTGTTTTCTCTAAACGATAAGGCTTATTCGATTTCTCGCGATGACGCGGGTTCGTCGGCGCCAGTGCGCGAAACCCCATTCGCAAAATTCGTCTGGGCGACGGCTTCGTGAGCGGCTCACGGGGTCGTCGTTCGCAATTCTTAGCCGTGACGTGGATCGCAGGGAATCCCATTTTTGCTGCCTAGAAGGGCACAAAAATCCGTGCAGGAGTTTTTTGGGACTCGTGACGCCCACACTGTCACGATGGACGGCCTGAGCGGCATTCGTACGTCGGGTCACGAGTTCGTTGTTGTCTTCCGGGGCATATATCGAAAATGATCCTTTCGCAGGTTCACCTATAGAATTCCTTTTACGAATTCTCCTTTCTCTAAATGATAAGGCTTATTCGTCTTCTCGCGATGACGCGGGTTCATCGGCGCCCGTGCGCGAACCCCCATTCGCAAAATTCGTCTGGGCGACGGCTCCGTGAGCGGCTCACGGGGTCGTCGTTCGCAATTCCTAGCCGTGACGTGGATCGCAGGGAATCCCATTTTTACTGCCTAGAAGGGCACAAAAATCCGTGCTGGAGTTTTTTGGGACTCGTGACGCCCAGTCTGTCACAATGGACGGCCTGAGCGGCATTCGTACGTCGGGTCACGAGTTCGCTGTTGTCTGCCGGAGCAGAAATCGACAATGATCCTTTCGCATGTTCACCTGTAGAATTCCTTTTATGAATTCTGTTTTCTCTAAACGATAAGGCTTATTCGATTTCTCGCGATGACGCGGGTTCGTCGGCGCCAGTGCGCGAAACCCCGTTTGCAAAATTCGTCTGGGCGACGGCTCCGTGAGCGGCTCACGGGGTCGTCGTTCGCAATTCCTAGCCGTGACGTGGATCGCAGGGAATCCCATTTTTGCTGCCTAGAAGGGCACAAAAATCCGTGCAGGAGTTTTTTGGGACTCGTGACGCCCACTCTGTCACGATGGACGGCCTGAGCGGCATTCGTACGTCGGGTCACGAGTTCGCTGTTGTCTGCCGGGGCAGAAATCGACAATGATCCTTTCACATGTTCATCTATAGAATTCCTTTTACGAATTCTGCTTTCTCTAAACGACAAGGCTTATTCGACTTCTCGCGATGACGCGGGTTCGTCGCGATGGAGCGCCTGAGCAGCATTTGTACATTGGGTCACGAGTTCGTTGTTGTCTGCCGGGGCAGACATCGATAATGATCCTTCGGCAGGTTCACCTACAGAAACCTTGTTACAACTTCTCCTTCCTCTAAACGATAATGTTCATTTGACTTCTCGAAATATCGGGGTTCGTCGGTGCCCGCGTGCACATCCTCGTTCGTGATATCCGGCTGGGCAACGGCTCCGTGCACAACGAAAAGAATCATTGTCTTTTTGCTGCCTACATGTGCACGGAGTTCTGTGCAGGAGTTTATTGGTGGACAGCGCCCTTTCTGTTCCAAGGGAGCGCCCACGCGGGGTTCATACATATAGATTTTGATATTTCTATTCGTATAAAGTAATTTTATTTTAATGATATATTTGTAATTTAATTAAAAATTAATCATATTTTAATATTAATATAAAATTACTTTTGAATGAAATATAAAATAATATTTTTGAATGAAATAAATAAAAATATAATAATAATATTTTGAGTTGATAGAAAAGAGTATAGTAATTATAAATATATTGCTGTTAAAAATTATCTTGGTGGTGTTGATTTTTTTTTATTTTGTTTAAATTACATGTAAAGATTTGTTTTGTTAGATATATTTAATTAGTTAATAATAATGAATTATGATATTATTTTTTTATTTTTTATTTAATTAATAGTATTAGTAATTTTAAAATAAATAATAGTGAGTTATTTTTATGATATTATTTTTTATTTTTTATATAATTAATAGTATTAGTAATTTTAAAATAAATTTAATATATAATATTAAAAAAATAAAATATATATTTAAATATTTAAAAAATTATATGAATATGAATAAAAATCTATAATAAAAATAAAAAAAAATACGTTTATCTATTTATAATCAAAATAAATAATTTTATAAAAGATATAAAATTTGAAATATGCAGATAAAAATTATTTATCCTTTTAGGAAAAGAATATAAATAAAAGAAATTTGAATCTATCCTAAATGATATGTTAAGTATTTAATTAAATTAAATTTATATTTGTTAAACTTATTTAATTTAATAAATTTTATCTAAAATAAAAATATTAATTATTATAGATAAAAATAGAAAATGTGTACTTAAAATAAGAACGGATAAAATATTAAATAAATTTTATATTAAAAAGAAAATTATATACCTATCATAAATATATAATGAATGGCCTGGATAGTGCCTGTAAATATATTACTTTGTCTTATGAATTAGGCAAGATTAGTGTATGTGAATGTGAATAGATTAAGGCCTGATTTTCAATATTTTTAAATTTTTGACATGTCACACGAAAGAAAAATATGACAACTACTCAATTTTTAAAAGCACTTTATAAAAAATAAATATATTTTATTAGTATAGAATATTATATGAAATACTATTATTTTTAAAATTTCAAAAACCTAAAAATCTTTGAAAATCTGTAGACTAAAAATGTTGGCCCGATGTCATTGGTCTCAATAGCTGGTGGGGTGGTGTTTACTTGTATGTTGTTTGTTTTCTTCTGTTAAAATTTTACGTTTTTCTTTTAAAAGAAAAAAAAAAAATCTTATATAATATTTTATTATATATTATTTTAATATCAAATTCAAATTAAAATTTTAAAAAAAAAAACAAAAATATCAAATATTCAAACTTGATTGCCTTGCAATTATCAGCAGGTTTTTCAAATTTGTCAGACAATCTCGATTTAATTTGGTGCTCTGCAATTATTTTTTCTTTCATAAAGCGTGTTTCCTTAGAAGTCATTTGAATTTAATGATATTTTATTTTTTTTATCAATCAAAATTATTAAATTAAAATATTTATTCTTATTTAACGAATAAAAAATTAATTTTGATATTTAAAATATAATTAAATAATTATTAATATGAAACTTTATTTACTATTAAATTTTTATTTTCTTAAAAAAGAGGGACCATTCTTGAAGCTCATCCCCAAACTCAAATGAGAATCCTTTGTGCATAAAAATATCACTGTGACCGAGGGCTGATTCCATTTGTATATCTATTTTAACTTTCATTAATATAATTTTCGATTGATAGTATAATTTGTTCCATCATTGATGAATCAAACACTACCAACAATTTAGATTTTTGATAATCAGCAACAGATCCTCGAGGCTTGAGCACAAACATGACAATATAATATATATATATATATATGATATTACAGCTGGTCAGCTCCGGCGCCGGCGACTAATCAACAGGGTTTTGTACAGAAGCAACGGCCGCGCATGCCATGGCACTTGCCGCCGGTGAAACCCTCGTTGTGGCACACCAATTTGCAGTTGTTGTTGCTCATACATCGCCCATGGAAACGATGGCTCTTTGATTCGCAGTCCCTCCCTTCCACCATTAACATCCCATCATCTCCCCACAGTACTACTGCAGTGCACATATATGTTAATCCATCATTTAATTTGATTAATGAATTAGTAGAAGCAGCAACTTACGAAACGGCGGCAGTAAGAGCAGGAGCATGAAAACAAGGCAGGCACTTGTCGCTGCTGCATTGCCCAACCGATTGATCCTCTCCATTGATGACAACGACGACGATGCAGTGGTCTGAAGAGCTAGCGTCTGTGTATATACTGCTTGTCCAGGCTGTGGTTGCGACACCTGTCAAACCTTCTTCATGCATTTCGACACGTTTCTAACTTTTTTTTTAATTTGTCTCTTTTCTTTTTATTCGTGTTTGTAATTGTAACTGCGTGTTCACGTCTTCCTCTTCCTTTATTTTTCAATTATGAATTCTCATATTTGAACAAATTAAATTTTTTTATTTATTCATATTTTTCTAAATCGAATTCTCTACACCAAATAGATCCTTAAAAATAAATAGAAAATATGATATTTAAAGACAAAATTAGATGAGGCAAGATGAGACTATAAAGTAATCTATTCGTATGTGTAAAAATTCTCTGTTCTGTTCAAAATACATCAAAGACAATTTTGAATACATTTAATTTTCTCCAAGAAGCTTTTCAAGCTCCATAGCTGCCCATCCCAATGCAAAAAGAGTGAAAAAAAACATCTAAAAGGAAAATAATAAATTATATATAATATATATATATATATATGCTACCAACAAATCATAATCCCCAAAAGTGTGAGCCTCTCGTCTCGTCTCGTCTCCTTTTAGAAGAACACACTTCAGTTTTTAAATTCTTGTGCAGATTTTTCTCTCTTCCGTTTCTTACTCTTGTTCTTGTTCTTCTTCTTCAATAGCCCTTTTTCTTCTAACGTCTTCAATTTCTGAGCTTTTCTTGCTTTGGCTTTCTCCTCAAACCCATCATCAGCCATCCTCATAGTTGCTACACGTCTAGCCTTAGTGACCTGACAACACAATAAGGAGCCATCTATCGTAAAACACAAATGGCATTCTTAGTTTTGATAAAAATTCATATAGCTGCTCTATTCAAGAACCATAACCTGAAGAGAACAACCTGAAGCTTCCATCAGATAGAAACAAACAAACAACTCTTACCCGTGTGATGTTCTCATCAAGAACTTCCTTTTCCTTGCACTCAAACTTATCCATTTGTTTTCCAACAACAGCTTCTATTTTGTGTACAAGCTCAATGTCATTCTGCATATGGGGATCAGCACATCAATTAAAACAAGGGAAAATGTTTAGACAGATCACTAAATTTGATACCAGGAATGATGCAAAAAGAACAGAACACAATTCACAAATTGCTAGTAACATAATCTCAATCACCCTGAAATTCTCTAACCAATTTATTCAAATGAATTCCTTGCCAAAATTTATCACAATCCGACTAGATATAAATTGTGAAAGAATTGTGTTATTTACAGCAACTTTAATGCAAGGGTAAGGCTAAATATCTCCAAGAATCAGCCTAGATTAAAAAATCAACAATGTTCCATTTACTTATTCAAGAACAACTGGAATTGATCACAGATTAAGGTACATCCCCACAAGGAAAAAAGGCAATAAGATATTTAAGAAACTTTCAAATAATTTTCCGAGATAACCTCATCAGTATCCTCATAATAGAGTCGATATCTTTTCATAACCAGTTATAATTACCAGCACGATTGGAATAAAATTCAATGAAATTTAAATTGTACCTGGGTAATAAGGCTAACAGCAAGACCTCCTCTTCCAGCTCTTGCAGTTCGTCCAACACGATGAATATAGTCCTCCGGATACCTATAATAAATAGCAAGTTCTGGAGTATTTTGGAATATAGTAACAGCATCTACTTTCTTGAAAAAACACACACAGTAACCACCAATTACCTAGGGATGTCATAATTTATTACTAGATCCACAGTTGGTATATCTAGACCACGATTGGCAACATCAGTTGCTATTAAAACAGGGACCTGTCCGGACTTGAACTTATGTACCGCAGAAAGCCTCAAAGACCGGGATTTGTATGAGTGCAACGAGGCAACATTTAAATCAAGCTGTTCAAGCAACAAACTCAGAAGCTCACATCCCCTGTGCCCATCGAAAAAAATACTATTTCAGAATCAAGAGAGTGAAGATAACACATCCACTTTGCATTCAAGTAGTTGAAAGTAGCACTCAATTTTTTTAATTTCCAAGAAATAAGAAACTTGATACAAGTTATGAATCAATTGATGCTATCACACTTCTTACAGCAAAAATATATACATATATTTATACCTGCAGGTTGAAACAAAAATAATTGTAGATCGAACTCCCATTGTTTCCCTTTTGTTTAATATGTGTAATAAATACACATCCTTCACATACTTGGGTACAAAGACATACTGCTGCCTCAGAGATTCCACAGTTTTACACCCTTCGTATGCAGCATAGAAATATGCCTTATTTGCAGAAAGTTCAAGCAATGCTTGTAAATTGCTAGTCATCGTTGCAGAAAATAGTAATGTTTGTCTATTCTTTGGCAAGCACTGGAAAATAACTCTTAATTCTGCTTCAAAGTTAACACCCAACACTCTGTCCGCTTCATCCAAGACTAAAAACTGCAGCAAGACTCTTCGTCAGATTATTTAAAAAAAAAAAAAAGGAGCAAAAGCATATGAACAAGTAATAGAAACACTGAATGGAAGCTCAGAACCACTATAGAAAACAACAAATTCTCCCACCTGAATAAATTTGAAGCTAAAGCTATATCCTTCATTTTTAATCTAAAAAAGATCAATGTCAGTAAAAACTGATTAATCCCCAATTAAAATATCAGCACTGTCTTCTCCTAAAATTGATTCACAACATATGATTAGAAAGCCAAGAAACAAAAATATATTATTCAGATAAAATATGATACAAACCACAAGAATTCCAACGTTATACACAATCAATGGCATGAAATTACAGAAGCAGAAACTATGAAGAAAAATTCAGAAAATAAACAACCAACCTTGGTATTGGAGAAAACAGCAGGAATATCAGGATTCTCCTCAATAAGAACCTTAATCCTTCCAGGAGTCGCAATTACCACATGCGGCCTCTGCATCAAACTCTGCGCCTGATTGATCATATCCATACCACCCACAATCACGGAGCACCGCAATCCTAAGCCCGAGCCGAGGGCCCGAAACTGTTCGGCCAACTGGTAAGCCAGTTCCCGAGTCGGAGTGACAACAAGTGCGAACACACCGAATGGATTTTCCGCGAGACGGTGGAGAATAGGAAGCGCAAAAGCCGCCGTCTTGCCACTTCCAGTCTCAGCCAGACCCATCACGTCCTGTCCGGCAAGGATTTTGGGGATGCAGTGGTGCTGGACGGGAGTTGGCCTCTTCATCCCGAGCTCCTTGCAGGTATTGACGCACCACTCGGCAAGGCCGAGGTCGGCGAACGTCACGTGGGCTGGTGTTGGATTGGGGTTGAGTTCCTTTTCGAGTACTTTTGAGGCGGCGGCGGCAGCATGTTCCGAGAATGGAGGTTTCTGATCGGCGGTGATTACTTGGGCGGATTCCTTTTTCTTCTTTTTCCTGGAAAATAACGGGAAGCTTGCGTCGACTTGGATTGGTTCCGCCATGATTATCAGTCGACCTCGGACTGAGAATCCTCAACTCAATTCAATTCAAACACATAAACCCTAGCAACAATAAACTTCTACTAATTAAACTCAGTTCTGTATAATAATAATAATAATAATAATAATGTATTGTGATAATTATATGCGTAAAAAAAAAAAAAAAAATCTCTGTAATTATAATTAAAACTATCAATATTTAAAATAATGTTTCAACACTCTTCATAACAAAACAGCCTCCACTCCGTTCGGCGGCGGAAACGTCCACCGGCGGAAGAAGCTTCGAAATAAAACTTACCAGATGTTCCAGCGGGCGGCGGCAGACTTCGTGTTTGGGAGATAGGCGACGGCGCAACATAGAAGCGGGGAAGGAGAAGAGGAAAAGAAAGAAATCGTGGGGCGGGGCCGCGGGGTGACGGGAGGGAGAGCGAGGCGGAAATAATATTTTTATTATTAATAATATATATTATATATTATTTGTATTTATCCTATTACAAATTAACTATTATATCCAATATAATTATTAAAATTCTTATAACAAAACACATCTTAAAAACCCAATCCCCAAAACATTTTCTAACCAAAACAACTTTTTTTTTTCGATCAAAAAAAAAAAAACACCCTCGCACGTCAAAACTTCATACATTAACGACTAAATCAATTTATATTTATATTCATATATTATATTTCCGTCACTAACCAAAACCATGTTGATTTCTCCCATATATTTATGTCTATATTGTATATTGTACTTTCATGTATTGTCTAATTTTTTTATAGTAAATATGTATACATATATAATATTAGCTTAAGTATTAAAAACATATTACTACATGACTGAACACTATATATGGTGATAAGAAGAGACCACAACTTAACTAATGGAGTAATAAACAATGAATGCATAGAGTTGGACATGAAGTTGAGGAAGACATATATCCATCCCCACCACCACCACGTAGTGTTGAATTAAGCCGCCAAGATGCTGATATAAGGAATCCATGATGCATTGCTGCCCATGGATGGATCGATTGATAATCATTCTTGACGTCTACTGAAATAGTCGATTGATTTTAGTTGGCATTCATCCGGGTGATCTAAAGCTCCAAGCTCCATTGCAGGATCCATTCTATCATCTACCTATGTAGTGGTGCAGGATAGATATCCAATGGCTTAAATCGCACTCGATCATTGTGAGGCAACGGTCCCTCCTGTTCGGCAAGAAGAACTAGGAATTAGATGCCAGACCAATTATAGAACAGAACAACACAGGTACAAAGAGGGGAGGGGGCCAAAAACATCGCAGTTCAAGAAATTTCATATGCATGTTGTATCTAGCAGCTGCTATTGGGGAAGCCGAAACATCATCAGCATAGTTCAACTAGACAGCAAGTAGATCGAGAGTGCTTACCTCATCCATGTTAATCTGGAAAGGTTTCACAAAATCTTCAAACATAATTGGTGATAATCCTCTCATTTTGTCTTCCACTTCCTGGACAAAAGAAGCATCAAAAAGATTTGTTTACACTTACTCAAAAAGTTGTTTGAGAACAAATAATAAACAGCATCAAGCTGTTTCTTGAAATGAACTCACTGTCAGGCAATTATTATTCTACACTCAAGAACAACAAACGGAAGGTAATGTAACCACACAATTTTAAAGCAAAAGGGACAGTCCTGTTATTGGTTAAGTTTAAACCTCAAGGAGGGTGTTTTTTTGTAATTTCCCTAAAGCTGAAAACAAGGTATTGTTGTTCCACAACAAAAAAGGAAGCGAGCTCTAAGAAAAGGGATGGCACTCTCAGTTACTATTTCTCTCAAAAACATTATGCGGAAACCAACACATTTTCCGCATGGTGAAACCGTTCTAAATTAATTTAGTCAGCTTTCATGGCATTAGCAAAAAGGCATATATATATATATATATATTCTTTACCAATCCCGTAATCCTTGAATGTTGTAATAGTTCTTCGGCAATCATGTCTAATATATGTCTGTTGTCCATCAGTCCCTTCATGGCAAGCTCCTCAGTCTCCTCAATGTACTGTCTCAAGACAAAATCAACTTTGTAAATAAATACAATAAACCTAAGAACCTGATATCAGATAGAATATTAAATAAGATGATGAGCCTATTCTCTTGTTTAATGTTGGATCGAGCCAGAACTGTACACCTCTGTCTGCAGTTCTAATTTCTAATATTATTATCTTGGCTCCATCTTTTTCATGCAATCCCAATACTACCTGGCCTATCCTCTGATGTAAATTGACATATTGGTTTATACCACTAAATCATGAATAATAATCCTCACTGGTTCGTGGATGCTGGTAAATTGAAAGAGAACGGAGGCTACAATGCATAAATGGAAAGAGTTTGATTAAGTAAAGGATTTGTAAGGCAATAATGTCATAGAGTACACCCTCCCACGAACGGTTAAGATGAATGAACCTGTCTGAAAATAGAGCAAAAAAACTAGAATAATAAAAGCAGATAAAAGTTACCCTTGTAAGCTCCCGGGTGAAAAGCTCAGAAACTTCAAGTGTCATGTTTTCTGGAATCACTTGGGGATCGTCCCACTAATATCACAACAAAGAAGCAAAATGAGTTGCTTAAATATTAGCAATTAAAACAAAACAGCAGTCAGCAGCACCTTATAAAGCTAGTTCTATTGAAATCAAGTGCCCTGTACCCTGTATCTTATTAGTTCACCATCTGGATTATCAGGGCGATCAGCCAGACCAATTCTTTTGGTCAAGGCAGTGAGCCCCAACCTTGGATTTTGAGGACTTATTACCATTTCTCGAGCAATCTGAAAGAGGTGTAGGATAAGTGATCAGAGGGGGCAGTGTCTGGATAATAATGCATTGTTCATTGCTTGGGTTAAACTTTCAATACAGAGTAAACATCCATATTTGAGGCAAGATAAGAATTCCCTCATCTTTACCTTAGTAATCTTTTCAAGGTCATCACTTCCTCCATCGGTAATGTCATCTCCAAATACAATACGTTCAGCGCATCGCCCTCCATGAGCAACCACCATTTGCATTTGCAAGTACCCAAAGGTTGTATAACCTTGATCTACCATGTCCTCTCGAGGGTAAAAGACAGAAACAGCAGTTTCCTGCTCAAGCACATAACCAATGGATTTCACTCAACATCCAAATAAAATTAATTCACAATAAGCCATACCTTTCCACCAGGCAACAGCTGAGAAAATGCATGCCAATCAAATCGAGGGAACAAATGAGCCAGCACTATGTGACCTGCTTCATGCACCGCCAGAAGCCTTTTCTTTTCCAAGGATATCTATAGAACGACGATAGTAAGTTATACTTTAAGTAGGTAATTCTTACAAATGACTTGTCACAGATGTCATACACTTTGTTCAATTTTCTGCTGCTCTTCCTCGGTAAGAAGCACACCCATTCCTTCAAGCAACTGCTTGTCCAATACATCAACGATATCTTGTTGGTAGATCTTTGAATGCCCTTTCCTGACCTGTTTTTAGGTATCAATAACTATGAAGATACTCACAGCGAAGGCCTTACAAATCAAAAAATATAGTGAAAATCATTGAGCAAATTGGACATGAGAGGCATGGTCGACAAAAAAAGCATAATACTACACATAATTCAATTTATTTTGAATTAGAAATTATGTTCAAATATTTCCATGTAAAATGATGTTACCCATGCAACTTTCATAAATATCAAAACAAAGCTCTCCTTATAAACAACTTTCCAAGATAATGTCACCCGCAGAGTCAATACCACCTATTATCCAGTGTTCAATGTCTCCAGTATTTATGGTTTTCAAAAAATAGACGGTAGTACTTCAGCATCTCAGTTCTTCAAGACCATTTACAAACTTAAAGAACCATACCCTACTACATAATCCCCCACAAGAAAGTGGTATCAATATAAATTATCTTGAACAAAGCACAGAGAACTTACAGACATTATTCCAGCTTCGTTGACTAAATTTCTGATATCTGCCCCAGAATACCCAACAGTTCGGAAGACTACCTGTGGAGATGGAAATAAAAAAAGAACAAAACTAAGCAAACATATTCTTAACTTATGCGCCAGGACATCTCCTTCAACCTAAACGTGAGGACCAGTTGTCGGTGTCATGCGAACTATAACTAAGTAGCAAGAAGAGAAATCATTTTAAGTGTGTCCAGAAAACCAAAGTCAATAAAACAAGAAAAGACTACAACATACGAGAGAATAAAAAAACGAACCCAACCTCTTGGAAATTAACATCCTCAGCTAGCTCCTTCCCAGCACTATGAACACCAAAAATTTGTGTTCGTTGCTCTGCATCAGGTAACCCAATATATACACGGCGATCAATACGTCCTGGGCGAACAAATTCTAGGTCCAATTCATCTGGTCTATTAGTAGCACATATGAAAATAACAGCTTGCCTCAGCGAGAATCTATCTACACCAGTTCTTTCTTTACTGCAAAAAAGAAAACCAGGCATTTACTTGGAAGATTCAGTAGGGTGACAGAAACTAACTACTCAAAAAGTGCATATTATTTATATATATTTTCATAATAGCTGTTCCTCTTTTTTTGGAATAAAATATAATTTACTTCAAGGGTTTATTTTCATAAATCTAGTTGCATATATTTGAACCTTTCAATTCTAGTGTTTTCCAAGGTAAACTAGGCCAAATGCCAGTTACTGCAATTCGAGTGTCCAAACAGTGCGATTGATAATCCATTATAATTTGTTGCCAAAACATAAGAGTTGCATCATTCAAGCCAAAATTCCTAACTTAGAAAAAATAGCACAGCTAATAGTAGAATGTTCTTCAGTCATTTTATCTCTTTTTTTTCTCAGCGCCTATGTTTTCACCACCAAAATCAGTACACTGCATTTTTGTCTTAGCTGTTGAGCAACGCTAGATTAAAGAATGCATAAGCATCTAACTATTAAACCATTCAACATATAGTTCTCATGAATATTTCATTCAGTAAAAAAAATAATTTCCTAGAATCGTGCAAAGCATCAAAGTTCATTCTTCTGTAGACAAAATTATAAGGACTAGCCCTGTGTCAGATATGGCATATTTACACCTCAAGCAATGGTTTGAAACTTTTCAAGTCCTATAAAGAATACATTCACATCTTACGTACTCTCCATCCAGCTGAGCAATTAGTGCTTCAAATGTTGCTCTTCTTCGTGGATCCTTTCTGGCATGTCTTCCTGCAATTGCATCTATCTCATCCACAAAGACAAAAGCAGGAGCCTACAGAAGGAAGAGATATGTGATGCGTTTCTTCTTGCAGATACCATAATTTACATCATAACATGTGCTTCAGTGCTTGTGAATGCTCACAAATATTATGCTTATGTTTGGTTGTTTTTTCTGAAGGAAAAAGTGGGGAGAAGGTTGCTTATTTAAGCATTTTTATTATCATTGGCTGTTTGATTATGGAGCATTTGTATGGTTACGTGTATTATAATGATTAAGTGGTCTCATAAATATGAGGATACTAAGAAGTAAATTTGAAACATATATATATATATATGAAGAGCAAAAATATATAGGTAACAAACAATTCCACTAGAATCCACAGATTAAATGTTGGACATTTATGTACATGAACAGACAGTTAAACACGGAAAAATTTTTATTAAGGTATCTTATGCTCGGTAAGGGTGTTAATTAGTCAGATCTCTAAATGTAGAAGTTCAAACACTGCATCCAAACAAAAGGTGGATGCTTCTGGGTACTCGTGCAAGAACTCGATCTTCTCCAGTAGTACAAATAAATGGCTTGCTGCTGTTGGGTGATGTTAAAATCTACAAAACTATGAGTGAGGTTTTAAGTAGATTCAAATACCACCAAAGATCATTAAATCACAATATTATCATTAATATGTGCCCAGTGATTCTCTCATCTTCGATGGATTCATTGGTAAATCAATTGAAGACACAGTAAGATGTACTTCAGCAACTGAATGCAGATTCCACAAATCACTCTGATATTAGTGTTTCAGGATTTCATTTCAGAATAACCATTTATGATATTTCTTTAGGATTTTCAGAGAGGGACTTATCTAGCTTGTCAGTCATCATTTCTCTCATTAACAAAGAAACAAATCATCCTACATAACTATCCAAGAGGTTAACAACATCAAATTTAGCCACCAAGATTTTCACTAACCAAGCATTTCATTAAATTTTCATCCTAACTGGTTCTCAGTCTTTTTAATTTATAACTGAACTCACACAATAAAGCATGGAAGGAAGATAGGTAGTATGTTAAGCTTACATTTCTCCTCGCAATTGAGAATAACTCATTAATTCTTGCAGCCCCACTTTTCTCACTATCTGTGAACTCTGCGCCAGAAGCAAAAACAAAAGGCAAACCACTTTCTTTTGCTAGTGTCCTGGCAAAGAGTGTCTTCCCTGTTCCAGGTGGTCCAGACAAAAGCACACCCTGCATGATTAAATATATTATGTAACTCCCATTTTAAAGTATGCTTTGAATAAATATCCCCAACTCAGTGTCAAGATAGTATAAACTTACTCGGACAAACTTCACCTCCTTTTCATAATACCGCATGGGATTTCCCATATATATCATCAGTTCATCCAGAAGATCCCAGACATCTCCTCCTAATACTACATCTTTATACATAGATTTTGTTTCACCAACATCACCAACTGGCTGAGTGAAATGAACACTGAATTAAATATTACTCAAATTGGATAAAATGATATCAATTAAATACGGACAAAAGAAAACATACCAGAATGAAGTTTTCGGTATATGCCATGTCCAAAACCTGTTTATATTTCTTATAAAGTAAACGGTTGGTTGTTATATGAAGAAGCATCACAGATTCCCTAATCAACCATAAGATTAGTAACCCAGGCAACAGTGCAAATGCAACTTTGAGAAAGTAATGGATTTGACGCTTCTGAAGAAGATCTACTTCCACTCCAGATACCGATATGGCCTCAAAAAGATAAGGATCAAGGGGGATATCAACCTAGAAGTAACAAACTAAGTAAGCAAGAGGCAAGATATAGAAGAAAAACCAATGTTAAAACACAAATACGACATTTGACTCACGATATATTCTAGAGGGAATCCTTCTTTCATGGTAACATACAATCTCTTGAGATCCTCTGTAAAAACAACTGCATCAACCTGAAAATGAATATATGCATATTATTTAAATAGCACATAGAGAAAATCTGTAATATTTATGTAATAATTTTATTACATTTACATACAACATTCAGATTCTAATTAACTGACAATAACCTATTTGAGCCTCTGATACCAATTTATCTAATGCAAGACTAAATCATCAAAGTAATAAGATAAGCTTCAACTGCAGAACACCCATGTATCATAGACCCAACTACTGAATCTATGTAGATCCCAATAAGATCATACAAATACATTATCAAAGATAAATGCTTCTTTAACATAACCGTGCTGGAGATTCCATGTGTCCATGCAGTGTGAATCCAGCCAGGACCTAAATTTTATCAATCATCATTCTAGCACACATACATTCATACAAATATACACTCATTGTAATGAATAATCATATAGGAAGCAAGAACGGACTCAATAATGATAGATACCTCAGAAGAATCAAGTTTTTGAAGGAAATATGTATAGGGAAGTTTGGGCCGGTAACGCCACCATCTTTTGGAGATCCACAATCCCTTAACTCCTTGTGCATTTTTGGCCTTCTCTACTACATCCTTGCGAAGACTATTCTCAACTTCTTTCATGTCAAATTCCACAGCGTACTTGGAATTCAATGAGCTGAGTTCTGCAGCTAACTTCTCCTCTTGAAGAATTTCTTTCCATGCTGCAAGTCTCTCACGCCATGTTCCTCCAGTATTCTGATTATCAGCTGCCAAAGAAACAAGATTAAAAAGACATGAAAAACACCAAGATCAATAAGTGAAGATCTTTTCTGCAGCCTCCAGATCCCCGCCAAAACTGCCTAAGAAAGTGCAGCTAACAGGTGCGAAATTCTTCTTTTGTGCCTCCAAAATATGTAAATTTATATAGTTGTTAGATGTTTTATGCATTAGAAATAAATATGGCTTTGAGAAACATCTTGAAAACACGCCACCAAATTATGGTTCAATCACTCAGCTTGGGATCATCATTAGCCCTTTCACTAGTAGTTGCATCAGTGTATGAATCAAGCTGAAAATTATGCTCTATACCATTTCAATTATCAAACTTCAAAGTTCTCTTCGGACTCTGTTAAAGTATGTAATTCTCAGTTGACATGTTTTCATTGCAGAAATTCTTCAACTAATTAAAAAATTCACTACAAGTTATTACATTTTGAATACAAAATTCAATTACTTGAAGATGATTTGAGTTACATCCAAAAGATATATATGTGGAGAGCTTTATAAGAGATCTTTATGTTTATGCTTATGTTTTTTTTGCAGCCAAGTAGGAACCATCAGCAACTATAAAGAGGAAGTAGTAGATGCTAAATGTGCACATTTGTATCTTATTAATACATAATTGCAAATCTGTTGTAAGAAAGGGTTTTAAGTGTTGTGCTTCAGGAAGATAATTTACTGTGCAGATCGAAATAAGAATATATTTTATAGTAGGAGTAAGAGTGGCTGGCCAAACATTTCATAATTACTGTGACAATATTCTCCAAAAGCTAAGGCAGAGAGCAAGAACAATCATTCCTTATTATAAGCAGTGCCGCAAAAAACAATAGCACAGATACAAACCTGATAGACCCAAATCATTCTGGAGAACCTTTTTCTCCTCACTCTTCAATTGTGTGTTTTGCTCTATCATTTCTTTTACACTATTTTGGGTCTTATCAGCATCATCTTCCCATGCATTTTCTCCGACAAAAGAACTATCATGAATAAGTGTTCCATCTGGCCCCTCAACAAACCTTTTGAGTTTCAGACCTTTGGGAGTCGTCTTCCTCCACATACCTTGTTTATATCTAAAAAATTATGGAGGGCAGATTTTGAGAAGAAGGTATCAGCACAATATCTTTTTAAAAGAGCCGACGAAGATATATATACATATATATATACATACACTCTGTATAATCTGAGGCTAACCAAAAAAGCATAAAATTGTCATAACAGTCGAATTAAGGCTCTATGGCTTTACTAGTCTCTACCATTTCCTCCAGAATTATATGATATTATTAACAAATAACAATCAATAGTCGAATGGGAATCATACTTACTTTCTCACGTTGATTGGTGTAGGCTCAGGTATTAATGCATCCATGTATGCCTCAGCCAATTCTCTCCTTTCACGATCAATAATAGGAGCTCGGACTGCTTTATATATACTTTGACAAGATAAAATCGAAACAAAAATGTACAGCACCAAAACGCCTAATCTTTTGGAGTCCCAATTCCTCACATCCTGCAAGCAAATTTGCAAAACATATAAACAAATTTATGTATATTCTGGGACGGCGAATTAAGCTCTAGATGCAACATAAGGCAATCATGTCGGTTCCCGGCAAAATTCATACCTTCCAGAGTTCCCATTTATTCCAATTGGCAAACTGCGGCAGAAGCTCATATCTAACTCGCTCCACTGATTCCTGCGCCTTCCTGCCCGAATCTCGAGCCCAGCTCGAAAACTCATCCATCCTAACCCTAACATTATCCATATCAACCCCGGTTTCTTTCTCCACTGACGGCCCCAATTTCTCCAGAAACCGCTGAGAGCCGCGACGAAAGGACTGCGAAAGCCACGCCCAAGATAAACCCTCCGGTCCACTTGAAGAAGACGAGGAGGAGGAAGAAGCTGAAATTATAAACCTCTTCTGACGGGAAAGTTTGAGCTTGGGCCTGTACCTCCGGTAGGACAAAGAAACGATAATTGTTGTTCCTCGAAGAGCAAATACGCTTTCCGAGGGAGAATGGAGTGAGGTCAGTCGGCATTGCACAGTTGCCGTGTCCATAGCTTTTAGAACGACAATTGCTTGGGAAAACTGCCCCAAGTCAGTATCTTCTAACTCAGTGTATTGATCCTTCCGCCATTGATAAACCAGAAGGGTTTTACAGAGTTTTTATCCACAACAGTAAGGGCAATGAAAATTTTCAACACATCACTTTTTGTTAAAAAAATAATGTACAAATATGCATCTGTAGAACAGTAGGCATAGGCTTTTTCCCCGGACAGCAACCCAGGACTGTACAAAGATTAGCATTTATAAATGGACTGGCCCAATAAAGCCCAATATATTTAAACAGATATAGTTCAAAGGCCCAAACAGATATCTCTAATCAACTAGAGAACTGTTATTAGATAATACTCCGTCCGTCTCAAACATCATGCAATATTTTTTTTTTTTGTTTGTCCCAAAGCAACATTTCTAAATTTATAAATAATTAATAATATTTTTATACATATATTAATATATACTTCACTTTATCCCATCACATCACTCAAATACAAAAAACAAATAATCATTTCTCTCTTCAATCACATCACTCAATATCCAAATTATCTCAAATTACTATACTTAATCTTCCCCACCTAAATTTTCATACCAAACACAAATATTGTACGGTGTTTGGGACGGAGGGAGTAATAATAATAATAATAACATAGTTTATTTTAAAATTGTATGTGTATTACAATTGTCAAAATGGATTGAGTAAATGGGTTGGTCCACCCGGCTCCACTTTTAAAGTGATTGGGTTTTAATGTTTTAGGGATGTTAAAATGCATACCGAATTGAAAATGGGTTAGCTCGCAAGCTAAATAAATATAATTATAATGATATTAGTATATTTTTAATATTTTAAATAAATTTATCTATTTCATTATTTTAGTGGATCTGAAATTAATATATTTATTTTATTTTTAGTAATTGTACTTACTATATAACTATATAAAACTCTTACAACAAAAGTCATTATAACTCTTTGATACTAATATTATAAATTTTAATAAAAAATAAATAGATATCTACATATAAAATTGATAAAATATTATATTTTAGGATAGTTTCTAAATATATTTTATATTAATTTAAATCAAAATAATTAATTTATTAAAACTTTCCTGTTTTGTTAAACTAATTAACTAATATATATGTATATTGTGAACTAATATATATGTATATTGTGTGCTATGTCACTCTATTTTATAACTGTTTTGGTGATGTTATTTTCTTTATTTTAATTTTTTTATTTATTCTTTTATTTATTTTTCATCGTTGTTTACTTTTTATTTTCTAAAATTTCTTGAAAGATTTATAAAAATAATACATATTGATTGTTTAAATATTTTTTATTAACAAAATCTTTAAAAAAAAGATAATAATCAAATGATATTTAAAATTTTGAATCAATTTATGTGAGATATTTATCATTAAATATTTATTATTTAAATTCTAAAATATAATTATTTTTATATTAATTATATAAAAATAATATTTTTAATATTTTTTAAAAGCTCCGTGGGTTGGCCCACTTGGTTCGCCACCTGCTGATTGATTGGATTGAACTATTTAAATCTTAGCCCGCCTCGCTGCGAGTTGACTCGCTAATAATAATAGTGAGTTGTGAATTAATCCGCTCCGTCAAACTATTTTGACAGTTCTTATGCGTATGCATGTTGTGAGGCACAAAACGTACATAATAAAATAAATAACTTTATAGGATTCGAAGTCCATTTTTTTATGACATGAGTTTTACAATTATTTATACTGAGTAAATTTTTGAGTCGAATACAATAATCTTTAGCTAGAAAAGTCAAACAAGTCTTGCATAATATACTCAAATGAAAAAATGTCGGTAAAATTCGATTTGATTCGATTAGCCACTTTATGAAGTCCATCTTTTTTCTTTTTTTTTTTTTATTTTATTTTATTTTTTTATGAAGTCCATCTTGAATAAGACAGACTACATCCCATTTTAACATCTCAATCACATTTTTAAATTCAGGCACACAACATAGAGAATATCATATCAAGTGAATAGGACCACCACTCAAAATATATATATATATATATATATACATATCGATCATTTCGAACCCACCATATATATATACATACATATTCAAATTGAATTTCTTTTTAAGTCAATAACACACACTCCACTATTGTACATGTTTATCTTCGTAATAATAACAATCATCATCACCATCATTTAAATAGTACTTGAAGTTGAATTATATATATATATATATATATATATTTACTCCATCACTAAGAGCAAAATTATTATTTTTACTTAAAAAATAAAAATAAAATAAAATAATTCACTTAATCAATAAAAAAAAAACAAATATTATCATTTTTAGTTTAGATATAAATATGTCCATAGATTTATTGTAATATCTTTCATGTACAAATAGATCTCCCCAATGGGACATATCAACTATTCTACAAGCTTCTAAAAATATCAGCCGAATATTTCCCCTACCATTATGATTGTGACATTTGAAAATGAATTTTGTTAGACATGACACCTCGACAAGACTAATATATATATATATTTATTTAAATATTAAACATAATATATTTTTAAATAAATGTATTTAAATACATTGTTTACTAAATTTTTTTCAAAGTTTAATAAATTAGAGTAAAATATAAACTTAAAAACTCAAGTAAAGAAACCAGAAAGCATTGGGCACATTAAGTGAACAAGAAAGAAACAAGTCACGAGTCAATCATTTGCCTAACCTCACCCAACCCTTTTAAAAAGGGCTGGATTTGGACCTTAATTCTAGTCAAGATTATATACTAAAATTAATTAATTTTATCATATGCATAATTTTACAATTTCAATTTTTTGAACAAACTATTCAAGATACATATATGGAAATCATATTTATTGTTCAAGCAATGTTTAATGGATATTATGAATTGAATCATATGACTACAAAAAAAAACAAAAAAACAAAAACATTGACATGTATACACATTTGATACTGTCATATAAGTCCTTGATTGTTCCTGAAACTATGCCTAATTCAATGATTGAAATATATATATATATATAATAGTGATTAAATTTAAATGTAGTGTGATTTTCAACATATGAACAAAATAAAAGCCTATAAATCTTGGCTTTATTTGTGGAATTTCTAAAGCAACAATACTGTAATTCCCACGTTACGAACAGTGAAATAAAATGGCTAAAATTAAAATACATATCATATTCTATATTACATTTGCATGGATTAATTGGGTACTGTTGAAACCCTGTGTTTTAATTCAAGACAAGTAATACGATATTTTTTATTTAATATATATTTTAAGAATGAAAAACAAAAAATATTTAAGTTCCTTCAAAATATTAGGTGGTGTTTCTTAATTTAGGGTTATGATACAGGTTTGGATTTTTTTTGGGAATATTACATAAAATTTTGAATTTAAATACTAATATTTTATTTGATATAAATTATTTTAGGCCATGTTATATTAAGATTTTGATAACATTGAATTTTTGAAAATAATAAAAATTAAAATTAAAATAATATTTGATGCTATATTGAATGAAAAATTAAGATATATTTATTAGGAATAGTAAAGTTGAATAATAAAAACGACAGTATGAATATTTAATTTTTGTATTCCCTCCGTCCAAACAATAAGTATATATTTATTTTTAGCGCGGAGTTAAGATACAATACTATTTTAATTATAGTAGGCAGGTAAAAGTAGTGTAATGATATTTTTATCGATACTTTTTGTATAAAAATAATGATGTAATATAAAGTAAGATTATTTGTGAAAAAAAAAAAAAAAGATATTTAATGAAATGATTACTTTGTAATTGGACACTCCAAATAAAAAATATGTATACTTTGTAACTGGATTGAGGGAATGTATTAGAAGAATAATAGTGTTTTTTTTTTTAGTGTGTGTTTATCCAATTTTTTTACAAATCATATATAGGGTGTGTTTTTTATGAGATTTTCCCGAATTTTCATTATTCATCATTTTTTTTTACAGAAACATAAACTCAGAATATTTATTTTTTATATTATAATAAAAATTAATTTTATATTTAAAATATTGTATTAATGATTATTTATATTACATCATATTATTATTTTAATTAAAAATTTACTATTTAAATCACAACTTAAAATCTAAATTCTCGACCAAATGTATCCGTACATCAACTATTTATTTTTATTATTGTACTTATAAAAATAAAAAATAAAAAACTTTTGGTCAAAGCACCCGAAAGAAAGAGGGTAAAAGAAACAAAGATAGCAACAGGTTTATTAATTGCGGGGGCCTAAATTGGTACATGACTAGACTCTGCAAGAAGGCCCAATTAAAGCACCAATATATACTACTTCCTACTCCACTCCAGGACCCCGGCACCAGGATAATCCACACCCGTGTAATTATTCGCGTGGAAATACTTGGCGTTGACATCCCGGGACCTTCAATATAAATTCAGGGTCACCAACTTTTCCTCCATGCAATTTATTACAATGATGCGACGACTCGTTTGATTTGCATTTGTCCAAATGAATCCCAAAATCCCAACCCAGAATTAAATTAAAAACACACATACATATACACGTTTTTGAATCAAGATTAATATCTAATCGACAAATGTACCCATATTCAATCAAAGATTGATTGAAAAGACAACAATGGATGTATGATATGTCGCACGTAACAAAATCTTGCACGTCTGCACAATACAAATTAAAGCAAACACCACACAATTTAGACACTCTTTAACCAACGAATTTAAATCCCTTTTTCCTTTCCGACCATCTTTTACTCACACCATTACGTATACATACACAAATATATATATATATATCATATTATATTGTGCAATAACAGAAGGCCCACCATGCACTATTTACTACTACAAGGACGTTCCATGTCATTTTTCCAATCTACCACAACTTTTTCGAATTGGAAAATACAATGTAAGAAAACCCATCCAGTTATTTTTAATTTGTCACTGAATTTAATATTTTCTTTGACCAAATATTTTTTTTTAAAAAAAATAATAATAAAATAAAATAAAATATTTAAGTGGTGGGGAAGGGGGGCGGTGGCATCAGTGTACGATCCAACCGTACGGCGGATACGGAAACGACACGGCACTGGCGGTCATTCAATTTTCAAAGAACATCCACCGGGGCCTACCCTACGCTATATTTAATCCCACCACTAAACGCGTGCCACGTGTCCACCGTACATAATGAAACACTTACCGTTAATAATTACCACCCGTGTCGTAGCCCGTACGTACGTATACGTAACATTGCTTTTGTAAATTAAAATTCATTCATATCCTTAACCACATATATTATTAAAAATTAAAAAAAATTTTAAAAAATCCTAAATGAAAATATGTTCTGGAAATAAAAAATATGTGTATATGTATACGTGGACAGGAACGCAAACAATTCGGTTAGAATTGTCCGAAAGATCAAACAAGGCAAGCAAAGTTGCCACGTCAGCGTTTGTGTCGGGCTGTACAACTTAACATTGTAATTAATGTGCCTGAAATTCGTTACGGTGCGGTACTTTCCCACACAATGCCGTACAGTAACATTGATAGTCGCACTTGTCCCAGGAAAGTCGCATTTTATCGTGGGATGTCTGGTTGTAATCACTCTCCAATCCTTTTTGTAATTACACCTACTTAATTCTAGGCCTCTAATTTTTTGGCTTAATCTGGATTAGCAACCAAATTAATTGAATCTCCTCATTTAATTAATTTTATTTCGCGTTTTAGCCGTGCATTGTAGGGGTTCAGTTAGTACGTGAAGTAGCACGTGACGGAATTAGTCCATTTTAACCATCATAAGTATTATTATTATTATTATGTGTCTGAAGAAAAATTTGTCTGTTAGTGGTGTCTGTCACGTGGACAGCGTCACCGCCAGGCACTGCTGGTGGTGATATCTGGTAATATATGTTGTAAAACGTATTTTGCTAAAAAGGTACAAGGAAAGTAAAGTAGGTCCGTTAATTACATTTTATTTATTTGTATAATATATAAATAAATAAGGCAAGTATTGGTACATACTTTTTAGCCATGAAAAAATAACCTATTCTATAACGTGAATTAATTGTACATTAACTATTTAGCCATGTTATTTGCCTAACTCCCGGTTACATTGTATCTTTTAAGATTCGGTAGTTATTTTTATTTATTTATTTATTTCGTTTTCTTACATGAAAATATATATCAGTGAGTGATTCATTGTATAAAGTCAAATATAACCCATCCCCTTTATTTATAAAAAAATGGGTGCCATGTTTTTACCTGTAAATATCAACATGTTGTTGTCGAGGTAAAAAAAAATAAAAAAAACATTTAATATGATGTTTTGAAATTAAAAAATTAGGTACTAAAATATGATATTTTGTATAAAATTTATGAGACTGTAAGGGTATTTACTATATAAATATGTTTATTTGTTCAAATAATAATATACTGTGCTACGTAGAATTATGTCATATATTGTCAAAACATAAATTGTAAACATATGGTATACATTTCTATTAATCAAATTAACAACAAGCCGATTTGAGTCTATTAACATAAAAACTGATCCGAAAATTTAGATGTTAAAGTTATAGTAGTTTATTTTAATGAAGAAAAAAAAAACACCATCATAAACGAAAGAAGTATTGAAAGCACAGCCGCACAAAGTAAAGAAGCTTGTTTACTACATTTAAAATGTGAAACACATTAATAACAAATTTAAGTGAAAATATCAAATACCTAAGTAGCTTCGGTGTTTACTTTGTGTGTGTTAGGAAAATAACAAACTCAATTTCCACCTCGAAAAAAATAAAATGTATATTTATATATATTGTTTATAATTTACGTCTAACTCTATTTACAATGAGATTTTTTGAAAAAAAAAAATTAAACACAAATTTCTATGGACTTGGCTAAAAGCGATAGCCACAACTGCGTGGCCGAACCCAGACCCGACGGGGATTTAAATCCATGACTTCACGGTCACAAATCTAACCCCACACCACCAAACCATCCCTGACGGACAAGATATTTATTTTTTTGTGTTGGAGAAATGATTTATCGAACAAAACACATTCAAACACTTTAAAGGGTTAACTTCCTAAGTGTGGACGGTTCACAGTTATAACAACATTTTAACAATGAAAAATATGCAGAACATAAAACAACAATAAGGCAAGGTGTTTGTTGACCCGGTTTGATTACCAACAAATCTACATCCGAGGACACCAATCCATGAGGAATTTCACTAACCAGTGTTGATTAAGGACACAAACAATCATAACTCAATTTACTATAATGCTAGTCATGGCTAACCCAGGAAAATACCTCATAAGATTCTCATTGCTACAACCTCGTACTAACAACGACCACACAGCAAAGAAGTCCAGAGCTTGATCATTCCCTCCGGTTGGAACTCCATTAATTCCGAACACCTTCGATCTCTCCAGTTGATATCAGTGTAGAACACACATTCAAAATGTTGAAGAGTTGAATTGGATGAGTGGTGAGAGCTTCTCTCAATAATCTTCTCTCTAAAATTTTGCCCACCAACTCACACTACACAGTTTATCCTTTTTTATTTTATAACCAATGTTTTCTTGGTAAGAACACCTTTCTTATTAATTTCTCTTGGCATAGAAATGGATAAAGTGTTCTTCAATGTTCCTGCATGAGTTTGACCATCCTTCAAATATCAAATTATCTCTTGTGGACATTTAATGGATTAGACAAAAAGATAAAGTCAAACCCACAATTTCAGTTTGCAACACGGTTACTATGACAGTCTTCCTGCAACCTACAAATACTAAAAAAGGAAAGCAAGCAACTTTGTCCATTGCTAAAAATAAAAAGGGTATTCACAGATAGTGTCACAGTGGTAGATCAAAGTTATTAGTAAAGTTTGATTGACACTTGAGTAATTAAGTCCGAAATCCGTTAAAATTATGATTGAACAATCCAAGCAAATAATCTTTCGTAATATTCGATTTAATTCGATACATGTAAACAACGATTTTCCAAAATATCCACACGGGATATTTGAAATACAACGCCTACTAATCAATTTTGATATCTAATGTTGATGTTTTACTATTTAATATACTATTTTCTTCCTCTTGACCATGCATTTTGGTGGCCAAAATAATAATAATAATAATAATAATAATAATAGCTCAACACGTGTTGAAATTTGGAAAGTGTGATAATTCATGCTATGCTATGTAATTTAAATGTATGCTCAAACTTCTAGTTACATATATTTTAATGTGAGTATATATATATATTTTTGTCATTATTTTTCCTCTAAAGATACTCCATAAATAAATAAAATTGTTTTTATTAAAAGAAAAACATGTATTTTTTTATGACAATCTAAAAAAATGAGTATAAATTCGAATTACTAATGAAGCATTATTTTTTACCATAAATATTATATCTAATTCATTATTTTTAAAAGACAATTAAAAAGTAAAAAAAAAAAAAAAATCACCTAGTAAACACACATAATTTAAATTTTTAAATTATAAACCGGTGGAAATGAACTGTCGAATAGGGGTGGATGTATGCATGCATATTATATATATATATATATATATATATATATAGGCAGATTGAATTTTGAGTACTCCTGAACCTATCAATTTAATTGTTATAATTGTAGCTTCAGATATTTTGCTTCTCACATAATGTTAGAGCCACGAAATTACCATTTGTTTTAATTATTTTTTGTCCAGCTGTCTTTATCTATATTCTTGCTAGACCTTATATATATATATGCAGATTTTTTAATTATATATTTAATTTTTTGTTTCTAGATATGTCCTTGAAATAATCTGAAATGATCACATTGGAATGCACCGATTGAGTACAACCTTCATAATTAGAAATTAATTATCACTGTTAAATTAATGTGTTTAAATTTGATTGGTGGGAACAAAAATTTTCTAAGTATGCAAACGATTCGAATCCATTATTATAAAATTAATACCAATATTCAATTATATATATATATATTCAATTTTTTGAATGTTCTACACCGTACGCCCCAGAATTATTATTATAACCTCATTCAAGACTAATATTATTGGCTATTACACGGTGCACTGTTGTAATAATGACGTACAAAATACCTATAATGTACGAAAAGATGCACTGAATTGGCGTCGGTGTCATATACGCCTATAAATACACCTACAGTACAGTACACACCCATCCAGCTATTTTATTGAAGTCTAGAACTTATAGTATGCAGAAAATATTATACTACAAATTAAAGAATCTATGGACCTAAGTCCTAACTGTCAGAATATTCACCTATTTAATTATATTATTAATTTAAGAAAATTTTGAACTCAGTTCACATTTTTTCCGTATATAAAATACACCTAAATATATCATGCGGTTCGTGGCCAGGTTGGTATTTTTATTTTAGACCTTTATTTTTATATTCAATGTGTATTTTTATTTATTTTTTTTATATGATTTCAATTAAACAAAATTAAATTTAAAACCGAACCAGTGATCTTGACTCGACAATGGCTTCTTAACATTATATTAGTTAACCTTATATATGGTTTGGGTCTTTATGAAATGACAATGGCTGGAAAGATATATAAAAAAGTTAGTCACAAATGTACAATAGCAAAGTAACACGTAATTAGAAGAGACGCTGTCGTTTTATAGAAATATATTTATATGTACATATGCATTTGTTCTGATTTGGATATTATAAATATATATATATATTTATTTATTATATTGAATATTTCTGCTTTGATTAAAGTAACACCATAGTGTCCTGAAAAAAGGAAAAAGGAGCGGAAAAGATATATATGTATTCTTATCCGATGTATAAAGACACTTCATTATGTAATAAATAAATATATCTATTAAATAATTAAAGTATTCATTTAATTTATTTTAATAGAGGAAAAAATCGCAAATAAAATAAAATAGTAATAATAAATATAAGTTTTTTTTTTTTTTTTTTAGTTGTATTTGAATCACTTTCTGAATAATTAGAGAAATAGTATTTAATATAGTCCAACACTAGAGTATGGTTGTACCTGTCAAGTACGCCCTTGTGTACCGGTCAGTTGCCCTTTGCCACCAGTATAAATACCACGCATCGGTCCTTTCGTTTCGCCCAACTTCAAGTCTTCCTTTCTGTATTCTCTCACTACAACCGAATCAGTTCTCGCATTTCCATTTTGAGTTTGATTTCGATTTCGATATTTTAACGACGCAATGAAGAAATTGATGAGGAAATTTTCCAAAGTTGCGGATTCTTCACAGTATTGCTTGTTGAGATCCGAGACGAGGAGGACGGGGCGGTGCGCGGAATCGTATCGGAAGAGAGACGGAGGAGTTCCTGAAGGTCATCTACCAGTGTACGTTGGAGAGGAGATGGAGCGGTTCGTCGTGAGCGCGGAGTTGTTGAATCATCCTATATTCGTGACGCTGCTCAATAAATCGGCGCAGGAGTACGGATACGAGCAAAAAGGAGTGTTGCGGATCCCCTGCCACGTTTTCCTCTTCGAACGCGTGCTCGAGGCGCTGCGAGTCGGCGGCGAGGCGCGAGACCTGCAGGAAATACTCAGCACTTTATCCGATGAGTTGTAACAGGCGAAGACGAGAATATATATAATTATTTAGGGCGAGGAATACAAACATGATGGCGTTTAGCTCTTTGGTATAATTTTTCCTTTTTTTTGGAAAATTTTCGTTTTCATTTCTACTATTTTAGCTTCTCTGCTGTAAATACGTTGTGATGCACAAAGTAGAGAAGTATAAAAGCGTAGAGTTCTGATGAAGGCGTTTTTTGCCTGATGACGACGGTGATGTAGAATTTGCAGAGATCGGAAATTAAGGATTACAGTATTTTAAATCTACTCTTACTCTCCAGTCCAGATCCATTTCTCCTTACTCTGTTCGTCACACGCATCGATTTGCATCCCTAATTCTTCTCCAATATGTTGATGTCAATCTCCTTCTCAGCACGAAACACGATTTGAATTATTGAAATTGTTGATGAAGTTATTCCATATCTGCAATCTGTAAGTCTGTCAGGTAGTTCATCCTCCGCCAAAAAAGGAGCTCACGGAATTGGTATTATCCGGATGAGCAACGGAAAGCCAACAGTCATGGAGACCAACAGACAGCTCAGCCAACACAAATTCCGCGATGCCGGAGGAGCCTTGGATTCGTTTCCCAGGGGTATGATGTAGGGGCGAAATTGTCTTTTCACCGAACTCTGTTCCGTCACAAAAATATCTCTTCCAGGTACGCATATCTTGTGCATATTCCCAAATTTTCCTCATTCTTTATAATACAAAGCATGATTGAGGGGAGCCATTTTTGGCCAAAGTAACTGCAAGGTTCCCCCATCTTTGTATGGTAAATAATATCTACAATCTTTAATTACTGCTTTTAACTCTTCCAACAATCATTCTGCTTCTAGATCCAAATAATAGTCTCTGTGAAACTTTAACTATTGCCATCGGTGATTAAAATATTGGCCTAGTTTTACCATCAGGACTTGCAAGCAAGACTTTGTTAGCTTTGAAAATTATAATGGGTAGAAATCATCTGGAAAGTGAGTGACAGCAATCGTATTATTAATTTTCTGTGTATCTGGTCAGCATCGGAAGTAACATAATCTTTTTTCTAATTGTTGAACATATCTCTGTGCTGATTTTGCTGCAGAATTGAAGGAAATTTCCATGTATTGATTACTTGTGCCCCTTGGAAAAACGGTACCTGAAAAAGTCATTTTCATCACTGAAAAGAATCCGTACGGAAGGCAGAATTGCACATAAATAAATAAAAATCAGTATTAAAAGAATTTTGCTAGTAAAAGATGACCTGTCACATAAGAGAAAATTTGTGATTTTGAAGTAATAAGTTCAAATCACAGTCTCCTTCTCGTCTCCAGGTTTTATAGTTTATCACTATGGCTTACAAACCGATTTCGATAAAGTAAGTTATGGTGTGTTTGTTTGAAGAATTTGTTTGGATTTTCACTATTCATCATATTTTTTTCCCCCAAAAATATCAAATCAAACACTTATTTTTCATTTTTTATATCATACTAAAAATCAATTTTACATTCAAAACATCACGTCAATATCTATTTATATCACATCATATAACTATTCAAATTCAAAATTTTTACTATTCATATCCCAACTTAAAATCCAAACCCTCGAACAAACACACCCTTGAGTGAATTAAGTGTTATATATGATCTAAAAACAACCAGTTTAATAAAATTAGCCAATTTTATATTTTTATTTGACTGGTGATTCATATATAATATTATATATATATATATATATATTTATAAAGTCACTTTCCGATTGATATTGCTTTTGCAGTTGACAACGACTACATTCTATTCAATGGAAATCTGCTCCTCTAATCACTAATAATTAATCAATGTGTACGACATTGTATGGTATTCTGTAATTTCCTTTTATTTTCCATATTTGGGAAAAAATTATATATAATGATGATTTCCCCCCGCATGGATTATGGATACATATGCAAATTCATTTCTTTCCCTGCTAAATAAATAGAAGGATATCACTGTATATTAAGCTTCTATTTATTTAGAGTTTGTTCTTAGAATTATTTATAAAAATAAATTATTTTCAAATATATTGTTATAATTTGTTTCTTGACTGTGCCAATGATTGCAATGAGGCTTGCCTTCAGCATATAATTATCAAAATAGAATAAAAATATATAATCATTTTCACGTACAATTTATAAACACCAATATAAAATACTTACTATAAATATCACCGAGCAAATATAATTAAATAATTAGAGGTCAGTTTATATGATTTATTCATCTGACACAATCACGCAACTCATCATTGAAGATCGAATTAAGAAATTAGATTAGTTCTTAGGGCTGAAGCCAAGCTTTTTATTTTATTTTATTTATATATTAATAATATTTTAATAACCGTTGCTCTAAACTAAACCGTTTGACGACTTCTCCTAAGTTTATGCTCTTCAACGGTTGCCAATTAATGAGCCGCTAATTAAACAGCAACAAAATAGATAAATAAATAAGTTAAAAAATAATAATAATAACGCCACGTGTCGGCTCTCGATTCGCCTGCATGAATTATTTTATTTTTTTTTAAAAACGGGTATCAATCATCACATGCAAGTCCATCCATCGCTGGTCATTATTGCAAAAGAATAAACAATACATCCAATGATGACTGACACTACTTTTGAACAAGTCAAGATAATTAATTAATTAATTAATTAAGTAGGAAATGACATTCATTAATTAGATCCGAGAAAGAAGGGTGCAGCCACGCACATGGCTATAGCTAATAGCTTCCTTCATTAATTATTAACAACGAACCTAGACCGGACCGGACCGGACCGGACCCGACACCTCTCTTCTTGTTTCCTCGATTCACACATGCTTTCACATTATCCGCCAATGGACGACTTCGTGTTCTCTTTTTGTCTTTTATATATTTCGATACGATATGATATTTTATATGGGACAATTAAGTCCGCTTTGATTGGAAATAGTAAAAGAATATGTACGAACAAAAATTATTGTATAAAAGATTGCAAAGAGTTAACCTTTTTGTGAATAGTATTATTCACAACATATATTGTTTATAATAACAGTATGATCTGTTTTTTAATAATAATAAATGTGTTGTATACTGATATGTCATGTGCTAAAATCAATTGTTATGTGTGATGTATGAAACTATAGCATGTGTTGTTAGTTTATGTGTTTTATTTGTATTATATTAACATATATAATGTACTATTGCAGTAATATTGTATGTTGTTGAAACTATAATATGTGTGTTTTTGTTCATGTATTGTGCTTGTATTATATGTAGCCACTGACATATATAAATAGACTTGCTTAAGCAATGTAAATGGTCTGGTCTTTACTTTAATTAGAAAGTATTGGATTAATGGGGTGTCATGTGACTGCATGTTAATTTCACCTTCTTTCCCACGCAACCTTGCTATGCATGTATGTATATATATGCATATATATATATATAAACTTAAGGTTAAATTGCACAAAATTTACATGTGGTTTCATGAAATTGCGCCAAATTTCTTATACTTCTAAAATTGCATAAAACTCCCCTATGGTTTCATAACTCTGCGTCTAACCCCCTCGACGCTCCTTATTTAACGATATTTGACTTAAATGCTCTCAAACTGCAGATAAATTTTAGAATCTTAATTTCTAAACCCCTAAAATTATAAATATATTCATTTTCTTTATATTTAGTTTCAAAAATTGTAAATATATTCAAAAGTAGTTATTTTTCTCAGGTTTTAAGAGTTTATTTTTTACTTTTTGGGGGGGCTAAATATAAGAAAAATAAATATATATGTAATTTTAGAGATTTAGAAATTGAAATTTTAAAATTTATTCGCAATTTAGGCGTAGTTAGGTCAAATACCGTTAAATAAGAACCGCCGAAGGAATTAGATATAGAATTTATGAAACTATAATAGAATTTAACGCAATTTTAAAAGTACGAGAAATTTGATGCAATTTCATAAAATCACTGATGAATTTGTGAAATTTACCCTAAACTTAATAATATCAATAATAATTATATATATACATATATGTGTGTCAGTGTGTGCGTCACATGTAAGAAACTAAAATAAGTTAAGTGTGTGCAAGCTGTTGAGCATATTAATGGGTGATTTCTTTTCGTTGTGATCTTCCAAATGATTGCAATATTATTATGATCAAAAAGAAGTATATGTATATATATATATTTATTTATTTATTTATAATACTTGTATTTATCTGACGAGGAGCAGCTATAATCAGTTGGGGAGATCTTGGCCTCGTGATTATTTTTATTATTAATTAATTAATTTGGAGAATTAATGCACAAATTAATGTCGAAATTCATCACCCATTGATGCGATACAAATTCAATGAATGAGAACAATAACGACGACAGCTACACTTTATATATGTTGTAAAAAAAAAAGGAAAAAGAAAAATTGTTTTCTTTATTTTTAAATATTACTATTACAGGTTGAGGTGAAGGACAGATATTTAGGCTTTTAAAATTTTGGGCTCGTGAATAATGAATCATGATCCAATTAAATTTAAATGGGCCGATAGAATTGGCTTTTAAAGATTGCCCAGCTACGTTATCCTTCATTACGAATGGGCCCAATATTATTGTTTTTATTATTTTAATATTTCATTCAATAAAATTATAATACCAATAGTTAAAAGCCATGATGCATATGATAAAATATGTCTCTGTTATTGCATTTTCACACGTAAATTATTTCTTTTATATCAAAATATATTTTTAATAAAAAAAGTCCAAAAGAATAAAATACACAAACAAACACATCCAAAGTTAGTTTTCGATCAAAATTGTAATGTTGATGACAATAATTTAATGGAATTGAAAAAAAAAATTAAAAAAAAAAGAAAAAGAAGAAGAAGAGAAAGAGAGAGCTTTTCTTTAGAACAAAAAAGTACAACCACATGTTTTATTGAACTATTTATCACGTAATTTTAACGACTATATGTCAATTCCTTCGACAAAAGAATAGCTGCGGTTGCGAGTTTCCACATTATAAAATATTAATAAAAAAAATAACTAAAAAAACATATACAATATGTTGGGGTGCAAACCCAATATCACATTGGACGTTGCGAAGAAAATTACACACCTTATAAGTCCAAACTCCACTAGTATGAGGTTTTTTTTTGGAGGATATCCAAAAACAAATCCGTGCGGACTTCCGCCCAAAGCGGACAATATCATATTAGTGTTGAGTTGACCCAATCCCAACACAATATATATATATATATATATACACACGTGACTTAAATTTTAATGTTTAGAAGAATACCTTGCGGTTCAATTTTACCCAAAATTGATGCCTTTAATTCAAACCATGGTAACATCGACATTCTGATTTATTTAAGCAAAAACCCATTATTGTTAGGACATTATTTCCAAATTTTACTGTCACAAATTAATAAATTTAATTGGATCAATTAATTGATTACCCAACTAACTCTTTAACGTTAATCTAATTTCATCATATCCAAACAAAGTTGTCACCACCACTTAACATCCAAACACTAATTTTGAAACCCTAACTATAAATTCAACATATACATAATTATATCTTCTATCGACACATAAATAATTCAATAACGCCATTTGATGTGTGTATATATATATATATATTATATACGTATCAGGACTTGTAAATGTATGCATGTCAAAATCATTCACCTACTCTATTGTTTATAAAATAAAAAATAAAAAATAATTCAAGAAAATGATTGAAACCCATGTAAGCAAATCATAGCTATACATTAGTGTTTCAATCTCAATTTTTTGTATATCATTCTTTTTTTATTTTTGCAACATGGGTTTGTTTGGCTTGTGTTTATATTTTGTTTTTAGATAAAATAACGATTACTCACGATGTTTTGTATGAAAAATTGTTAAGTTTTTATAAATAACGATGAGATTCTATGATAAAGAAAAGTAAAAATAAAGTTAAAACCAACAAAACCCTTATATTCAATTCTCATTTTTCATACAGATTATTACTTTCAATTTCATTACTTAAAAAATTATCATTGCTACAAATATAAAATAAAGATAAATGAAAGCAACCCATGAATTAATATATATATATATATATGTGTGATGATGGTTAATAAGTTGGGTCATTAATGAGTGTTCTTTTAATAGTTGTGTGATGCAACTAAAATAATTGTAAATAAATAGAAAAATTGGCAACTAACAAACCCATCATTTAATTATTTTGCATACATACCTCATTTAATGGATTTAGTTCAATGATGCACATCTCCTTCAATGCTTAATTTTAAATTTTATTTTAAAGTTTTTATCAAGTTGCGACTTGTCATCTCATACTCTCATATACTATACAAGTTTATTGAGTAAAACTCTAATATCATATTAGAAGATATAAACGATTGTCTCGCCTAAAAATTTAAATGTAAGAACACGTGTTATTTATTTATTTTATCTACAAACGAAAATCAACCCATATATAAATCAAGCTGATAAGCATTTCTTTGATTTTCTTTTTTTTTTTTTTTTGTTCACGCAATATAATTTAAACACATAATTGTCGAATAATATTATTTGAAATTCTTTTATTTTCTTTTTCTATAATGATAACATCGATTCATTTATATGAGTAGCTATATAATATTTATGTGGAATTTAATACAAGTTAGGTAGAGAAATGAATAGGTATAGTAAATGCTACCATTATTATCATCTTGAAGAAACTATAAATATTAATCCATTTAAGAAGTTTAGGTAGATACTGTTTTCAATTTATGGATTCTCCACACTTGCATTTATTTACACCCAATATATATATATATATATATTTCACTTTCTCATTATTATTTTTTTTAAATTTTCTTTTGGCAATGTTATACTGTCTTTTTAAATATATCTGATTTTTTTTTTAAAAAAAAAAAACTAATTTTAATTTATAAGTAAAAAAATTGAAGAATATATAGATAATTAAAGAAATGCAAAATATAAATACAACTTTCGGAGCTCATCAATGAGGCTTCTCTTCCTCTCATGCATACACTCATTTCTAAGAAACCCTTCAACTTTTGCTAAACTCTATTTTAGTATCATTGTCATTTTCAACTTTCCCCCTCCTTACGCAAGTTATCTAACTTTATGGCATATTTGGGAATAAAATATATTTTTCCATTTTTTAAAAACTGTGTTATTTTTAAATTGTCATTTTTCATATTTAAATTATAATATATATTTATTCAAAACTTGTCGTTAAGTTAATCTAACTACAATGGAAACGTTGGTTGTTAATAGACTTGTTTTTAATTTTTATTTTTTGATGTATATATTATTTACTTTTATATTCAGTATTTCTTGTTTATTTGAAATCGTTACATTTAATTAATATTCAATTAAAAGATAAAAACAAAATAGACTTGAATTATTTTATAATATCTATCACAAAATAATAAATTATTGGTCTAAATGATAAGATATGCTCCAATTATATAAACATACAACTTCAAACTATAACGGAATAAATAAATAATATTTATATATTAGTTTGTGTTATTATCTATTGATGGATTATTTTACCCTTATAAATTTATTGGTAGTGCAATAATATATGGATAAATAAATATCATTGAAATATAATTAGTAAATAATTAATAATATATTGATAAAAATTATTATTTTTTTTGTTTTTACAGAGTTTAATTACTATTATTATATTACTAATGACATTAGTAACTAATTTTATTAAATTATGTATTTAAAGTTCACGTAGATAACTCCAAATTCATATGCTAATAGAAGACATCCACTAGTTTTGCATTAAAGGTATATTATATAAAGTTTATAATATATATATATATATATACACGTCATAGAGAAGTATGAGATTTGAAAATTCAATATTGCATTTGGGTAGCCGGTAAACGTTATTTCACATGTATTTATTATTATAGAGACCATTTTCTGTTTTTACTTTTTAAATAATGTATTTTCCACTAGGAGAATTTAAACATGTGAAATTAAAGGGTAATATATAAGAAAATTAGGTTGTGTTTGTTCGTGGGGTTCAAGTCTTAAATAATAAAAAATTAAAATTAAATTTAAATTATACATCCTTCTCGTAAGGACATCTTTTGTCTTTTGCTTTAATATTAAAAATATCATTAAATTTGTATAATTTGCTCTACAAATAAAATTAATAAAAATATTTTGTCATTTTCTATTTATTTGTACTTAACACAGTCTTGATGATTTTATCTTTTGAATTAACAAGTAGTTTTATTTAGTTTATCTGAATGTTTTTAATTTATGCAGCCATTTTATCAAATTTTCAAATTTATTGTATGCATGGATAATTTAAATAATTTCAAATAAATTGCTTAATTAAAATATATTGTTCATTTATCTCAATAGACGTATGATGCTCTTTTATCCAATAAAATACTTGTAGAAAATTTTTACTATCAATCAACAAAATAAATATTTGTAAATTTTAATAAAGTATCATAATTAATAAAAAGATATTTTCTCACATTATCGGTAGTGTGTAAGAGTATAAAAAATATTACTACTTATTAGTTAATGCTCCCATTATTGCATTTATTTTCAGTTGAAATTATTGGTACTTAAATTGATATTTGAATGCTTTTAATTTCTTTCTAACTTCCTCATTTAATGTCTTTCGTGTCGAGAAGGATAAACATCAGAGTCAGCACTTATTTATTTAATTTCGACCATAATTCCATGAAAAAGTTACAAATGTTTCAATATAGTAATCCTTCCGTCCCACGTCATATGTTTGGGTTCTTGTAGACACGTGAATTTAGAATAAATATAATTAGTAAATAATTAAGAATGTATTAGTGAAAATAATTATTCTATAATATAAATTAATTATAAATTAAAATTAAGATAATTAACTCTTTTAATTAAAATAAAAAAGAAATAAATTTAAAAATTTAAAACAAAATTAAAGTGTGTAATTATTTTCCATAAAAGAAAAATGACATGGGATGTGGGACGAACAGAAACGGCAATATGGACATAGTATGTGGGACGGACGGAGTATATAATAGTATATAATTTATCATGTGTGTATATATATATATATATTTTGTTTTTTTTTTTAATATAATATTTTATTGAAATCAATGATGATTGATATAGCACGCAATTTGACTTTAATGTCACGTGGAAAAATATTATATGGAGGTTGTTAAATGATTGTATCAATTCAAGATTTTATAGTATGGAATAATGTAGCATATAATAACAAATGGTCAATTATCTAGGAAGTGAGTTTAATGGTTGAAATAGTAATTAAAATAAATTCAATAATATTTAATATAATATTTAAATAAAAACAAATTATACTATTCCAGAATGCAATAACTCAAATAAAAATCTGCAGACAACTTTGTTGTGTAACTCACTCCTAAAGTAGGTATGCATATTCAAAGATGGCAGGACGAAATAAGTCACATTTACTATTTGTTAGGTGCACGAATGAAATGAAATTTATTTTTGTGACACGTCCCTGTTGCCTTTGTTTCCCCATTATTTTATTTTGTTCTATTTTTCCAAATGATCACATTTAAATTTCACTTCCTCAAAATCAAACATTCAGCACCACATTGAAAATACAAGAACCAAAATTAAAAATTATTCAAGAAAATACGAATATTCATTTCAATATTAGCTTCAGCTACTGAGATGGGATAATGGTCCAAAATGAACATCCAACTATATCTAAATTGTCTTTATATTTATATTTATATAGATCATTATATATATACCAATATATTTTTTTTTATACCATATATGAAAAGCTTGTTTCCTATCTTTACAAAAAATACATGGCGAGGCTTAAAGATGGCTCCACCCCCAACCATTCAAATGGATATGTTTAGATCAATTCGAGGCTTCTTTTCCGGCGGCGCCGCCGCCGGCAACGGGATGTCGCGGTTGCAACGAGGGCATCGGGGCTCGTTTTTTGGGATCAGAACATAGAGTAAGCAGCTGGGGCATCCGGCAGCGACAGGGGCCAATGAATTCTCATCTAGATGACGATCAATCTCGCTATCCTTGATCGAGGATGATGAATTTGAGCGAGGCGACGAGCAGGAAATCGACAGCGATCTTGAGTTCGAGCGCTTCCTGCCAGTCTCCTTCTCCGCCCTGGCGAGCGCAGACTTGACTTTATCGAGGGTGCATACGCTCTGGTAATTCGAGGATGATGGCGATGCAGCAGTGGATAGGGAATCCAGTTTTAAGTCTAGGCTGGGATGTTCTAAGAGAGTGAGAGGCTGCTGCTGCTGCTTCGCCATGGGAGGGAAATTGAGGTCCTGGAGCTTAATGGCTGTGGAGTTTTTGCTCTGTGGCCTCTGTTCTGAAGTGGATGATGAGTTTGATGAATTGCATCTCTGTAGATAAACTTTCCCTGACTGCAATCAATCGGGAATACCACACACGAATGAATGAATGAATGAAATAACGGTTAAGATCTAAAGTCACAGGCGTTGGGTAGAAATTAGGGTTCATAACAACATATCTATGAAGCTAATTTTGAAATTAGGGTTTATGAAGACCATAAAAAAATCCCCAAATAAAATCAGAGCCAGAAATTAATTATCGTCGCTCCGGAATCCACCATCGAAACGTTGTCAACAAATCATCAACAACAGAACTGCAAAAACTCAATTCTACCTTCAAATCGAGGCGTTTCTCCCAGCCGCAGGGCACCTGCAAATCGAGGTCCAACTCCTGAGCGTCATGGCCGCAACTCCCACCCAACAAATCCCGGGTAATCGGAGCCGTCGGTTTCGCCGACTCCTTCGCATCCCCACCGTTCATCAATCTGATCAATGAGCTAACGTCGGCAGCCATCCCCGGCGAAGAATTCCAAACCAGAAAATGAAATTATGAAAGAAGAGTTACGGAGAGAAAATAAAAGGGGGACAGCAGAGGAGGGGAATATGGGTGGAGGAATTTATAGTGAGGGTCAGAGGAAAATTTTGAGTATGAAAATGGTAAAGCAGTTTAAATGAGCATAATGAAGAATTTAAAGCCCGATTTATTTTCATTTATTTGGTAATATTGCAATTAATGAATGGAAATCTTGGAAGGGATTGATGATGAGTTGGATGTATTAAGATTCTATCAATTGCATTAATTGCACCACTAAAGGACAGCTGTCAGTTAATGCCCACGCGACCTTTTGCCTTCCTTCCTCACATTTCTCTCATTAATGCTCCTTCCTTCTAATCACTTTATTATTATTATTATAATTATTATTTTTATTATTAACGATGCAATCACTCGTTAATCGCCCCTTGAGCTTTCGTCATTAATATTAATATCGCATTTTTGGAAGATTTTTATTTTTATTTCTCTTAAACTAATAAAAATAAAAATGATGTATTGTTTTGTGTATTTTATGGAAATGGTCTGAATATAATAGTGCCAGATTTTATCATATTTAGAACGTAATTAATTATTAATTACGTAGGCTGGTTGGTTAGTCAACTGTATTAAATTTGGGTTGAATAAGTGTGAGGAAGATAAAGCCTAAGCATTAATTGTCAAAAATTAGTTATTTCATTTTGACTCTTGACTTTATATTATATTTTAATTTGTTTTGAAATAAAAAAGTTGCAATATAAAAAAATAAATAAATAAATAAAATTACTATTTGAATAGTAAAGAAAATTGCATGTTTTGATATTATTATTATTATATATATATATATATAGTAAGAAATAGATTTCGAAATACCATTGTTTAGGTATTTGCTTAAAATTTATGCTGTATATATTGCAATGAGTTAAATGTGTTTAATCATTAATGATATTGCTGTATCTTATAGCATTAATTTATGTAATTAAGGAGGACATTTAAAACCAATTATGGTTATGGAAATATAATATAAATTTTCATGCCTTTTAATTTAATTAATTTATTTATTTGACCAAGGGCGTTAATACTTCATAAAGTTAATTAAAACTCAATATGGATTCTAATAAAAATGATTTTATGTGTGCGTAATTGTGTAATCTTCATAATAAATGCATGAAATGCACTCTTTAATTATATGAGAGGTTTTTCCTTAAAAATATATGTAAATAAACACGGAAGAATCCCTAAAATTAAGAAACACACTTATATATAGAAACACAACAATCAAAATTTTTAATTCTTTTATATAAACTATTTTATATGTAAACATATAATTTTATTAAAAGTTAAGCAAAATATACTTATACTTTTAATCTATATTTTAGTTATCATATAATTTTTATATTAAAAATATATAAACTAAAATATAATTATTTCCAATTATAAATATAGTAAATTAATAATTAATCAATATTAAACAATATATATAAAGATTCAAAATAAAATTTGTTGTGCTTGGTTTGTGTTTAAAATACAAACCATATTATTCAGCTCTCACAATTTCTGATAAAAATATATATATATATATTATTACATCTTATAAAATACTCCATTCGTCCCAATACAATAGTCTTGTTTATCATTTTTGTTCGTCCCAAAATAATAGTCTTAGTTTCATAAATAATCATAACACCATAAAACTACCCCTACTTTTTCATTTTTATTACATAATTGCCAATACACTCACAATGGCAAAAAAGTCTTTTATCTATACTTTTTACCCATTACCAATATAATATCAATATTCTTTAAATCTCGTGTCCAACCCCGTTAAAACTATATTTATGAGACGGAGGGAGTATATCATAAAAATAAACTTAAATCAAACATTAAATTTCAAAAAAATCAAAATAAAATGTTCTTATATATATATAGGATATTAAATAATTATTTTATCAAATATTTTAGTAACTAATACTGATAGAATCCACTATCAACTAATAACAAATAACTAATTGCCAAAAGCACATTTGATGTTTTTGAAAAAAAAAATAATAAAGAATGATTGAATAATAAAAACCTTGAAGCAGCCCACAATCTTAGATGTCTTTACTAGTGAGATTTTGGTTTTGGTTTTAAATAGTAAATTTTTGAATTGAAATAATAATTTGATGTGATATAAATATGTATTGATGTGATATTTTGAATATAAAATTTAATTTAAGTGTAATATAATAAATAAAAAATAAGTATTTAATTTAATATTTTTAGAGAAAAAAAAAATTGAAATAGTAAAACAAAAAAACAAATCAGATAAATAAACACAAGCTTTTGAGGGACTTGAGTTAAAGGTATTTAAAATAATTCCTTGAAACTCTTTAGTTTAATTTAGTTATACATTATTTTATTTGATCAAATATTACATCAAAATAATGTAATAACTAAAATTCAAACCATATACAAACAACATCCAAATTTCAAATCTTTTCATACCCTTTCATTTCGAATATTTTTCTATAACCATGATGAATTTTAGTTACTAAGGATTTCAAATCATAGCATTCAAATTTATTTATTTATAATCCAACGGACCTACAAAGTTCGATTATTGTTACATTAAATGTAATCTGCCAAACTAAAATTTATTTGTCTTAAAACATATGCATCCACAAATGCCACTGGTCAAATTTTAGTATAAAGTTGGCTACCAATGTAAAATTTGTCACGATTTTAATGCTAATGAAAATAAATAAAATAATAATAATAAGTGGACCACAAAAATTTTTCTACACAAATGAATGCAGCTTTAAAAAAAAAAAATTTAAAATTGTGGCTTTTATGGTAGCACTAGCAGTCTTCGAATTTTAATCGTATTCATCTTTTAATTTAATGCAATTCTTAACAAAACGGCATAAATATAACAAAAATAAAAAAAAAAATAAAAAAATAAAAAATATTATTTGTATTGTATAAAGTGTATACTAATTGATTTGAATAAATTCAATTTCAATTCATCAGCCTTTGGAATAAAATCATTATTTTTACATCGAATTAATCTCAACTTATTGTTTAGCAGATTTTAAAGTGAAATTTATCTATAAAAACATATTGTTATTCCTATTGTTGAAGAATAAATTGAATTTTCAAATTATTTATATATATATATGTCATTTGACATTGAATAATAATATATATTTTTTTATTAAGACGAAATATACTTATTCCATCAAAGATTTATTTTTTATTTTTTATTGAAAGTCATAGTGTGGAAAGATTTAATAGCTCCACTTTAATATTCGATTGAGACATCTCATGCCAACAAATAAATAAATAAATAAATAAATAAAAATATTATTATCATTATTGTTGTATAATCCAATCAAGAATAATTTAAATTTGTTAGTGGGACTAATTATTGGTAAAGCCGCAAGCTGTAAAATTGTGGTCCACAAATCAATTCCTCGTTAATTTAATGCTGACTATGAAATATTGTTGCTATAAGTATTATTACATACATATGCCTTAATTTATTTTGTTTTCATATGACCTAGTGAATGATACACACCTCAGCTACTACTAATTAATGACACCCAAACCCTTCTATATGTCCAAAAATAAATAAATAAAGATGTTCGATGCAACGCAAGTATTGTCGGAATGCTGAATTGAATAATTTAATTTAGTATGGGCCTGAAATATAGTTATTTATTGCATTTGTAGGTGAAGTAGGTTGGGCCTAGGCCCAATAATTATTTAGAAGCCCATTACAGGCCCAATTAGAAAATTAACTGAATACTGGAAACCCTGTGTTGATTGAATAGGTTCAGAAGGGTTTCACGTGAGTGGGTTAGGGTTTGATAGAGGGAACGATGGGAAAATCCAAAGACGATTCCAAGCGGAAGAGATCTTCACCTTCTTCACCACGAGGTAGGGTTGTTTCTGTTTATCTCTTGTAGCTGGATGTGTTATGTTGTGTCTGCGGGTTCGATTTATTTTCGGTTCTTGAAATGATGAGATTTGTGGCCAGACGATACGAGAACCAAGAGGCAGAAAAGCAAGGAAGATGACAAGAAGCACAGCTCCAGGAGGAAGCACAAGTCCGATCAAAGTTCCAAACGCAATTCTGATAAAGGCATGTTGTGTTTTTGTTTCTGATTGCACTCTGATTTGTCAATTATACTATTCCTTGTCCTTAAATCTGCGAGAAAGACGATCAAATCGTTCAATTTCACTAATTTGCTTATATATATATATTCATGAACTTCCTGGACGCTAAATTTGAGTAATTAATCATCTACGCGGGGCACATTTGTTAATTAGGATTCTCTGCTTCAACCCGAACAGTTACTGGTTGAGGTTGTAATGCAAATTGGTGAGCACTGACTTGGTATTGCTTCAGATAAGAAATCTGGTGGGAAGCACAAGCATAGAAGCAGCAAGCGTGTTAATCCATCTGTGAGTTTCTTGCTAAACTCTGTACATTAGGGTTCCTCCTCTCTTGCTTTGTCTCTCTTGATGCTGAAAATCCTTATTGTCATACGATGAGTGTAAAACTCTGTTCTTATGATCTTGTATATTATTTGACTTCATCATTATCTTCATTCCATAATTCTTAATGTCTGAAAAAAATAAAAATGGACCATATTGGTTGAGCCGGCATAACGGAGTATCTCCCAATATATTCTTGTGCTCCATTCATTAGGATCAATTTTATGTTGATAAGAATGTAATGTTTGTACAAGTATGCTTTGGTGGATTATTTTTCGACTTGAGTGATATGGTGGTTTACTTGATGGCCTCTTCTGAGTTCTTTGAGCTTTGAATTATAATTCTGATTGCTTAACTGAACTCTTGACAGCATTCGAAGCATGAAGAGTTGTCCACAGATGACTACTTTTCGAAGAACAATGAATTTGCTCTGTGGCTAAGAGAAGAGAAAGGCATATTTTTCTCAGATTTATCTGCTGATTCATCGCGCGGCCTATTCTCGGAATTCGTGGCCGAGTGGAATGACAATAAGCTTGAACCCCGATATTACGAGGGCATTACAGCTGGTCCGCGGACATCACACAAATGGAACATAAAGAAGTAGGATGTGTTTTTTGTGGGAAAGATCATCTTGTGTTTGTTGTTTTCAATCTTGTAACTGCCCCCAGGTGCTTTCTCAAGAATGATTACAAATCGTTGTCTTAAAATACCATTAGTGTCATCATGTAAAGATTGTAGTATGGTGCAGAATTATAAGTTGTTAAAATCACTTCCCATGTAGTGTAGTGGTTAAAATTCTACTTAAATCTTAACTCGAAACTCATCTTCGGTAGTGAAACAGATCATATTGTATTTTATTTTTTAATATTTTCAAAATAATTTATTTATTAAAGAAATATTTAATTATGTTGATATACAATTGTTGAATATGTTTTTGGATGTAGTAAATAATTTACTTAAAAATATAGTAGCGTATCAACCATTTTGAGACGAATTAAAAAAAAATTTGTATCAATTTTTATGGATGAAAAAATTTAATATTTGTGTTTTAATTAAATAATTATATGGCCAACCACAGTTGCAAATTCATCTGTTACTTTTGTATATGCATATATTATTCTCTTGAAAATAATTTTGAAAAATTGTAAACAGCATAGGCAAACACTGTTTCGGTCGTACTCGCACTCTTATCTTTTGCTCTCTGTTTCTTCCATCCAACTCCGAACCTTTCATCTTGTATACTGACTGTAAGTTGTTTAGCTCCTCGATTGCACTTTTTTTTTTTTTTTTGGAAAATCTGACCTGTTCTAATTCCCTAATCAAGGGTTTTTTTTTTCGTCGCCTGCAGAGAAGAGGTTACTATTTAGTGTTGAAATTTTTTGGCAATGGTGTAACTGTAAGCATGTATCTTTGTTGTCAATATTGCTTTACTGGACAAATTGTAAACTTCATGTTTATGCTAAAATTTTGTGCTATTAATTGTAGAAGTGACTCATATTTGGGAGCTCCGATGACTTCAGTGATTAGTAAATAATTGAGATTGTTTTCCAATCTAGGTTTTCTACTACTTTGGAAGTTTATGAAGATTGAAGCGCTATCATCCTTATTTTGATTATTTGTTTTTTTTTTTTTTTTTTTTTTTCTCGAGTGCCACAAAGTTGAGTTTGATTAGGAATTGCGGTTGTGTTTGGAAGAGAATATATATGCTTTGTGCGCACAAAGCAATCAAGAGTGCCTGACGATTTTGTGCTGGGAACCATAGCCATTAATTTCTTTTATTTGTTTATTCATTTGTTTTTGAAATTTCTTTATCTCAGTTTCCAACCGCTGTGCATACAAAATCTGGATCCTATATCTTGCACCATGTCCGCCACTGAAGTTTCATTGCAGTCATTGTTCACCAATGAGCCTGTTGTTTCAGCTGACTGGCTCCATGCCAACCTCCAAAAACCTGATGTGAAGGTTTGGAGCATTAATTTGTTACTTTTTTTAAAAAATTACATGTGTAAAACACTCCTGTCAGTGGTTGACTAGGTTTGCAAATCGAGCTTAATACAAGCATCACAGCTATGTCACGACATGTTTATTCACTTGGATTGTTAGGTAAATGTGATGTGATTTGGTTGGTGCTCTTTACTTTAGGTCTTGGATGCGTCCTGGTACATGCCAAATGAACAGAGAGATGCACTTCAAGAATATCAGGTGCTGTGAATTCTACAATGCCTGACTTCCGTGGGATTCCAGAACATTGTTGCCATTATTTCAATTTTATATGAGATCTATTGTTTGCCTCTGCTTACTTTTATAATTTTTATAATTCTTATTCAATCAAACAGGCTTCACATATTCCGGGTGCACTCTTTTTCGATATTGATGGTGTCTTAGATCTTACTACTGATGTAAGAAGTCTTCATGAATCTTATCTTCCTTTTCAATATAAGTTAATACTGCTTACTAACTTGTGTAGGGCTATATATATATATATATATATATTATAATATTCTAACCAAATGTGCTTTCAGGAGGTTGATTCTTCTGATTTTAGCCCACCAATTCAATTGTGTATAATGTATTTGCATGCATGAGTATATAAACAATCTTATATACCCTTGGTTTCTGAATGCAATGTAGTTGCCACATATGTTGCCATCAGAAGAAGCATTTGCTGCCGCTGTTTCAGCTCTTGACATCATGAATAAAGATAGTATTATTGTTTACGATGGGAAGGGAATCTTCAGCTCTGCACGTGTTTGGTGGTGAGTTTTGAAATTTTACGATTAAAGAAACTTGTGGTGTACCATTTGATAGTTTTGGATACAATAATAAGATTTATATTTGTTTGTAACCAGGATGTTTCGAGTATATGGGCATGACAGGGTTTGGGTTTTGGATGGTGGCCTACCAAGATGGCATGCTTCAGGATTTGATGTTGAATCCAGCGACACTATCCTGAAAACTACCCTCTCCAATGATGCCGTGAAGAAAGTATACCAAGGGCAACATGTGTGTAGTGTATTAGCAAATTGAGTTTGGTCTTCCCATTATTCATTCGATTACATCAGTAACAGAATAAATCTATTTTGAAAGTTGCATGGAGAGTGCCCTCAAATCAACTATCTACGTTGTTCAGTGTTAAATATGCCGTACACCCTGTTTTAAGCTTCATTTTTATTCATCTTTATTTTAGCAGGTTGGATCTGTTATATTTCAAACCAAATTCCAGCCCCATCTCATCTGGAAAATCGAGCAGGTGTGTTTTCCTTTCATTCTCAATTTGTAGCTGTGTCCTTCAGATTCTATATATATGATCACGAGTTGTCTGATCAATTTTATGCTTGGTGTCGTCTTCTCAGTTTCAAGAGATAGTTGAACTCATTGAGTATGTCAATAAAGTTGCACATGTAGTCATTTGCAAACGGGAGTGATGTTGTAAAAATAATAAGCTTATACTGGAAATAATTAGTGAACCAATCAAGTAATACGATGCAACCTCTCCTGTTTCATTGATTTATTTGTCTGGTTAATGCCGGGATAGTTTGTTTCCATACCTGAGTTGGTTAACATTGGAACAATTTGCGAGCAGTACTCAGGTTTCTGTAATTCCAAATTTCTGCAATTGGTTTGAGTAGTCGTTCGTTTTTCGTCTCATGATCTCCGCATATTAGCATTTTGGTTTTGGATTTCTGTTTTCTTTTCAGGTTAAGAAAAACATGGATGAAAAGAAATATCAGCATATAGATGCTCGCGCAAGAGCTAGGTAGTTCATTCTTGAAAAATTATGCTGTTCATGATCAGTTCATACCCGACAAAGTTTTTCTATATCAAATCCTTTGTGGTTTGTCCTATAGATTTGATGGGGTTGCTCCCGAGCCACGGAAGGGAATAAGAAGTGGTCATATACCAGGGAGCAAATGCATTCCATTTCCTGAGGTCATTGCTCGTTTTTTTTTATGCAATGGATGAAATTTTGTGCTAAATATATCCGGTATCCTTCCCGTACATCCTTCATTGTCATCATATTGGATTACAACACTTTAGGGCTTTCTTGCAGATGATGGATAGCTCACAGACACTATTACCTCCAGCAGAACTGAAGAAGAGATTTGAACAAGAAGGTTTGAAAATAATATCTTATTCATCTATCGACAATAGTTGTTTTCATAAAGCACCTGCCATTGGAGATTAAATATCGAAACCATTATTAAGTATCGTGTGCTTCTTATATCTTGTGGTTAGTTGAAAAATTCTTCTGTGCAGGAATATCATTAAGCAACCCTATATTAATATCATGTGGTACCGGCGTTACTGCCTGTATTCTGGGATTGGTGAGTCCTGTTCTCGCCGATGAGAAATATTTCCAATATACTTCACCCGAGTATTTTGCTACTTTGTTCATTATATTTGCTTCTTGTGACCAGTCTCTGATTGAAAGTTTGATTTTCTCCCTTTCAGGGTCTTCATCGACTGGGGAAGACTGATGTCCCGGTGTACGATGGGTCGTGGACAGAGTGGGTTATTGTGGAAGATGCAGCTATGAGCACACCTTCATCGTAAGAGGTATAGTTTGTTCATCTGTAACATGAGAAAATGTAATCGAATTGTTTGGCATTGAAAGTTCAGACGAACAATAATGCATTTTGTTATTGAACAGAACCATAGCCAGCCTTGAAAGATGTTTTTGTTGTTAACATTAGGGGTAAAGACTCATTAAGACCAACTATAGCACATGCGATGAAACTCTTGGATTGACCTCAACGGCGCAACGAAAAATGCCTATGCGTCGTTCAAGGCTAGCACACCGGGCAACGTCTTCCCTTCAAGAAGTTCCAAGCTGGCACCGCCTCCAGTCGAGATGTGGCTCATCTTGTTTGCCAGACCAACCTTCTCTACTGCAGCCACCGAGTCACCGCCTCCTATGATTGTAGTCACTCCTTTGTCGCTAAGCTCCGCCAGCTTTTTAGCAATGGCCTGAAAATGACGAGCAGTTGGAGAAATGGCTTATGCCGAATGATATAATCTTGTGGACTGAAATGCCGTGGAAAAACACGAGTAGTATACCTCTGTTCCTGCAGCGAATTTGTCGAATTCGAAGACGCCCATGGGACCATTCCAGATGATGGTATTGGTTTTGTCCAAAGCTTCGCTGAAAGACTTGATACTATTCGGTCCGATGTCCAAGCCCATCCACCCCTCGGGAATTTCAGATGCCGAAACAACCTACAAGGTAACAACACTTGACTTTCAATTTCTTACCCCTCAGTTGTCGAAACCATTTTCAGAGCCGAGAAGGTCGAAGGAAATGTACCTTGCTGTTGGCATCGGCAGCAAACTTGTCGGCAACAACCACATCAGTAGGTAGCAAAAGGGTTACACCCTTAGCCTTGGCTTTCTCCAAAAGTGAAGTCGCAAGATCGAGCTTGTCAGACTCGACTAGCGAGGATCCAACCGAGTGCCCTTGTGCTTTGTAGAAAGTGAAGATCATCCCTCCTCCGAGCAACAGCAAGTCTACCTTCGCTAGAAGCGACTCAATAACGCTGATTTTAGTTGAAACCTTTGAACCACCAACAATCGCAGCAAATGGCTTCTTCGGATTGGCGACAGCTCCGACCAAATAATCTAGCTCCTGAGATGTCGACAATGAAGCATTTGATGATGATACAGTGTTTGAGCTGAAGCATAATGATTTTGTGGAAACAATTTGCGGACCTTCTGCATGAGGAATCCAGCAACAGAGGGCTTCAAGTATTGGGTAACGCCCTCCGTCGAAGCGTGGGCTCTGTGTGCAGTCCCGAATGCATCGTTGACATACAAATCGGCGAGGGAAGCGAGCTTTTTGGCAAAATCGGGATTGTTCTTCTCCTCTTCGGGATAGAACCTAACATTCTCGAGAAGGAGAACACCTCCGTTGGGCAACGCAGCCACCAGCTTCTCAACTTCCTCGCCGACACAGTCGTTCGCCATCTTCGTCTAAGGGCATTATCATCACCATTCAAACACACAGGCAACATGATTTTAAGTAAGAACCAGAGACAAGTGAGAGTTCACAAACCTCGACCCCAAGGAGCTCGGTGAGTCTGGGAACAAGAGGCTTCAGACTGTACTTGGGCGTGACTCCTTTCGGACGCCCCTGAAACATCATCACCATCGTCATCATCAAATTGATCCGATGAGGAAACAAAATAGAGAGGCGATATAGTCGTTGTTTGGTCCATGAGAATGATTGATTGATTGGTTGATTGATTTAAGATTAAGGTGGAGGGGAAGAGTAGAGAGTACTAACGAGGTGAGAGGCGAGAATGACTTTAGCGCCATAGCCGATCAAGTACTTGATGGTTGGAATGGCAGCTCTGATCCTGGTGTCATCTGTAATTTTGGAATTGTCATCCAACGGTACGTTGAGATCCACTCTGACGAGGACTCTCTTCCCCTTCAGATCAGCCTCCTTCAACGAACCTACGCTCTTCTTCGTCGCCATTCCCTCTATGAACTTTCAAATTTTCAGATCCAATTGCAAATCCAAATCCTGACACAAGCCAAACGATCAAGGAAGCGAATTCGTAGAAACCAGGAGAAATTTCACCTCACCTCACCAACACGTGGTAATATAGATATAGATATACAGAGCGTACCTCGAAACCGCAGACGAGCTATTCAGTGAATCCAAGTAACCAAGCTGTGTGCGTGTGTATGCACCACCATACACATACTCCACATATATATAGAAATGTATACATGTGCTTGCGTGTGTGATAGCGATTGTTAATGGTCGCTTTCCATCTGCAAAGCAGGGGAGACGACAGAGACGCAGACACAGAGAGAGAGAGAGAGACATACGGTTGGCGTCACAAACCATGGGCGACAGTTTCAAATTTCCGTTTCTGTGGTGGGAATCTAACCAGATGCTTGCACTTTATTAATTTACATTACTATAGTATTTTTTTGCTTTAAATAATGTGATTGGGAGGCATAAGTTACTCATTAAAGTAAATTATTCAATTTATTCTTTTGTTAAAAGTCAACGTTATATATATATCCTCCGTGTACATGCCGTTTTTGTCCGTTCCATATTCCATGTCACTTTTTTTTTTTTAATGATTACACACATTAATATCATTTTAAACTTTTTAATCATTATTTTTTTAATTTTAATTAAACTAATTAGTTATCTTAATGTTAATTTATAATTATTTATATTATAGGATAATTATTTTTACTAATACATTCTTAATTATTTACTAATTGCACATTTCCTAAAATACCATATCTACGGTATAACAGACACATGGACAGACGGAGTATAAAATAGCAATATACAAACACACCCCACATGTTTAAGCCAGCAATTTTTATATAAAAGAAAACTTCATCGACATCTCGAGCATGCCTTCTTTTAATTAGTGCAAAGTCCGTCCATGTAAAATTAATATATTTATATATAATAAGATAATGCGTTTTCTCCTTACAAACATGTTTGCTTATGTCAAGATAAGCGTAGTCCCATTTGGAAAAGGTTAAGCTTAGTTCTTTACTATAAAGATGAACAAAAAAATATATATATACAATAAACTTAAAAAATTTATACACAACAGGAGAGTGTTTTTGTATGTTTGGATTAAAAAATTTAAACAAAAAGTATGTTCTAAAATTTGATAAAAAAATGTGTAATAATTACATTCACCTTTAACAAAGAAAACTATATATAATGTGTAAATGCATGAATCTTCTTAATTCAATAATATCTTAAACCTGAATACTATATGATGTATAACACCAATATCATCTGAATTCATAGTTACAAATTCTGCCTTATTGACAATTTTGTAATGGTTTTTCACTAGTCATATAGAGAATTTGATTATGTTGTTTGCTCCAATCGTAAGTACATTGGGGTATGCTTGTTTGATTTGAAGTTTTAAACAATTGTAAATATGTATATATATTTTATTTTTGCTAGGGAAACCTAAGTTATAGGCTCGAAGGATAGGTTGTGGAAGCCTGCACCGGGGAGAGGAATAGATTAAGGTTGAGAGTTTGGCCGTTAAATTATACCCTAATTCTCAATATATAAATATGTATTGATATAATATATTATATATAATTTTTATTTTTATAATACTATATGAGAAGTATTACATTCAATATTATTTTTAGAAAAAAAATAAATTTATGAATAACAAACGGAAGCCAAAAGGTCTTCCAAATAAAAATATTATCTTATTTATGGCCTGATCAAATGTATGCCTTCATTCATCATTGGGTTGTCGAGGACTTGGTCACGGAGGTGGCAGCTGTTTTTGTAATACATTGAAATCTACATTCATTATTTAATAATTTTTTTTTTAAAAAAAATTAAATCAGGAGTAATTGATCGATAATACAAAGTTTATTACATTATAACGCCAAAAATCCCACATCGGAAACTAAAGTAAATATCATAACCATTAAATACGTACTGCCATAATAAAAGGATACATCACCGCGAGACGGAGTGGTTGGGCAATCTGGTCTACTTCTGTGGACCACAGTGCTCAGGAAAGTCCCCGGGCCAGCTTCCGCAGAGATGCGGGGTCGGAGACGACTCGACTTCCCGAGCCACAATGGGTCGGTTCTCGTCCGCAAGGGCGAGGGGGCTGAGACACGTGTGGAGCCCTTACCCCGGCCTCGGCTCGGAGTCTTCTTGGCCGATCAGTCACAGATATTCACTCGGCCCTTAATGGGCTAACAGAACGGGGCTTACGATCTTGCAGTGTGATTTTTTTCTTTTTGCAATTTTTGGGTCTGCTGGAGGATGGATGGATTAGCACGTTGATTGGGGATATGGGGGAATCTGTGATTATGCCGTGGCACCCATTTAATGTCGTTGCATCGACTCCGATTCGAGGGCTTCCGCCCACTCCGTCAATTTCTGTTCAATTTTATTGCGGGAGAGTTTTGGGACAGAGGTCGAGAACCAGGGCGATTAGGGAGTGGCGAGAATATGAAGAAGCAGTTAACCAGAAGGACCTCGCCCGCGCTCTCCGCTTCCTCAAGGACGTTTCGGTTGAAGTGGACCTGGGGAATGAGAATTCTACTCTCGGGACGACGAGGCGGGGGGTGGGTGGTGAATTAGGTTTGCTGGAGCTGGAGAGGGATTGGCAAGTGTTGGATACGTGCTTGAATGCTGATGATATGAGGCTCGTCGGGAGCGCCTATTCGTTTCTCAAAGATCGAGGGCTCTTGCCCAGTTTTGGGAAATATCGGAATATTGGTAAATTGTTTTGTTTGAATGTTGATGAGTGTAATTGCTTGCCAATTCCGCCATGACCGAATGCTAGTTTCTTGCAGTGTTAGAGGGACCAAGAGAAGTTACTCCGAGTGTATTGAAGTCTTCAACTGGTTTAGAAGGTACAATTTCATTGCGATACTGGCTACTTTGCAATATATACATTAGCCTGTTGAAGAACTTGTTATCCTATATTATTTGGGAGCAGTTTTTGTTCCGTATCAGTGGTTGATATTTGCCTTATAATAATGTTGCTGATTCAGTCTCGAAACTTTCTCCGAAAAAGTGGGGAATGGCTGGAAGCTCTCGTCTTTTACTAATTGGCCTCCTTGGTGGAACGTCAGCTCTATTAAGCCAAGGAATAGATATCAGACCAAACCTTGTGGTAATTTTGGGCTTGACAACGCTTGATGCAATATTTCTTGGTGGCTGTTGCTTAGCTCAGATTAGCAGTTATTGGCCACCACATAAGCGTCGCATCCTGGTTCATGAAGCTGGTCATCTTCTTGTTGGTATGGGATCCTGTTAGTTTATGAGTTACTCCTTTCATTAGATCATGTTGTTGTGGGACATTAGTGGCTGCAGGTTGGGTGGAGGGTAGGGTGAATTTCTATGTGCAATTGGTTATTCTCTTCAGTTAACTGATGGAAAAACGCTGTGAATCATGCGTGAGAGTTTGGTTTGATGTATTAATTTGGGTAATTAACAGCATACTTGATGGGTTGTCCAATTCGAGGTGTCATTTTGGATCCAATTGTTGCAATGCAGATGGGCATTCAGGGGCAGGTATTTCCTCTTGGGTGTTTTTGTTATGGCATCCTTTGTATTCATGTCGTTTGACATAATTCAGTAATGTTATGTGGCTTGTCCTACTAAATTTTCACCACCCATGTCAAGACTTCAATAGGAATTATTGTTGATGCTTTGTGGTGTGATCTCATGTCAAGTTCTTTTACAATAGTTTGTGGTTTGGGTGTCGATGTTTTGAATGTGGATAGTGCAGCTTTGATATACATATTTTCTAAACAATTGTGTACTCTAGTTATGATTCTGCCTCTAGTAAAAGTCTGGTGTTTGTTTGTCATCTTTTACGATAAAGCTTATAAAGAAAAGGGATAAAATGAGCTGTGCTTCCAAATTAGTTTCCATCCGGGAAATCTCATTTTCCCCCGAGCTTCAAGGTTCCATATCCTTGGTACTGTTTATTATCTGGCCGTCCAAAGATGATAGAATTTATCCATACCCTTTTACTTTTACTTACCACTATTCGATACTTGCTTTTGCAGTAACCTATCGTTGTAATTTGAACACATATTTGTTCATTAAGTGTTACTTCTCAGGCTGGAACACAATTTTGGGATGAAAACCTTCAAAATGAACTTGCTGAGGGTTCTCTCAGTGGAACTGCCTTTGACAGGTTGATGATTTCTTCAGCTCATCTGCGCTTTTACAAAGATTGGATAGATTTTGGTAGATATGGTGTTACATTATTACTAATGTCTAAAAATTTTCCATTTATTGACATGTTTAGATATTGCATGGTGCTTTTTGCTGGTATAGCGGCAGAAGCTCTTATATATGGAGAGGCAGAGGGTGGAGAAAATGATGAAAATCTGTTCCGGAGCATCTGTCTCCTTCTAGAACCTCCTCTCTCTACTGTCCAGGTCTTACATCGATACTCATCTTCCTTTGCTTGTGTGCTGTTATTTTACTTTCAAATTTTCCTCTGTGGATTAAATTTTGAAAATTATATCCGGTAAGGATTCTTACATGAATGACTACCGATTCAAATGTTAAATGCAGGCATACTATTTGTCGTAGTTTAGTATAATGCCTTTGTTTGCCAATCAGCAGAGATCATGAAAATCCCGGATGTAGAGAGTGTAAACAATAGGACAATAGGCAATGGTCTATTCTACGGAAAGGGCCTTTTTGAGTTTTCATCGAATTATGTGTTGGATCAGTTTAAGCTTGCGAAAACCAAGTTTGTAGTATCACTTTTCGTGCATCGGGTATTTAGGACTTATGTGTCTTGACACTTGATGTTGCTGCGCGCGCAGATGTCAAACCAAGCGCGGTGGTCTGTTCTACAGTCGTACAATCTGCTCAAATGGCAAAGACATGCCCACAGGGCTGCTGTTAAGGCTCTGGAAAATGGAGGCAGCCTTAGTCGTGTCATTAGAAATATCGAAGAAGCCATGTCTTCCAAGAATTAATACTAGTGTGTATATGTGATTCTTCTTCTTGTGAATAAGTGTTGGTTGCTGCCATTGTAAGATTACTTCCATAACCATCTTCCTTTGCATTCTTTATTAAACTCAGGTACGTCTGCCTCACCCGTTGAAGATGATGATCCTAATATGGAACGAACTGAACTTCCATCACATTCAGTGGTAACATGGATCTAGTACAGGTTTGTTGGTTTTTGTTTGATACGATATTTTATGAAAAAAGTAAATAGTGTATGTTTATTAGGAATTGTATTTGTTAAACAATGTTGATTTAGGTTTCAAACCAAAACAAAATAAATCTTAGAATTTTGGGGATCTGTTCGGCCTTTCAAACCTATTAATTATTATGATGATTTTCTACTCTTTTAGGTTTTTTAATTTATTACAGGACGATTTATCGTACGAATATAAATATAACTATGTTATTGTAATTTTAATTCTAATATATTTATTTATATAAACTTTAAAAGTAATATTATAAATTAATGTAATTTGGAAATATATATATATATGTATATTAATATTTTCTATAATGGAATCAAATATTTATAAATATCAAACTGAATATTAAAGTAAGTAAATGGTGGTCCCGTAGCGATGGCCCGTGGTGTGCAGCGGCTCGACTGCGAATTTTTACGTTATTTAAAAAAATAAATAAATAAATAAATAAAAGCATACAACCAATAGGCAACAGTAGTTGCTGATAGTGAAATCTATGGAACCAAATCTTATCAGCCAAGCCAACCTATTATATATAATTATTACATCTTTTTGCAATTAGGGTTAGGACGGTTGTACCGTAAATTCACCAACACATTAAATTAATTGTTTTGAATTATTAATCTTATAGTATATAAATTATAACAATATACTAATTGTTTCAAAATATCACATTGGACAATATATAATAACATAAACATTATAGAAAATGAAAATATGAGTTTTAGCATTATAATGATTCTCAACACTATATAATTGATTCAATGTATTTTTTTAATTATATGTTTATTCTACAATGAGACAACATATACACATTCATAAAATCACACCTTTTATAAGTGAAGAAAAATAAATTTACACACTCGTTAATATACAAACACATTATATGATCAAGGGTTAATATATAATCAGTATAATGATGGCCTAGGCTACCAAATTCTATTTATTTAAATTAATTATGCTGCTTAATTTACTCTGAAAAAATATTTTTTTATTACTTTAATTTCCATCTTTCTATTTTCATTATATATATATATAAGGTATTTTTAATTTTTATTTTAAGAAAAAAATAAATAAATTATGGTCTTCACTCGCAATTAATTTTGTTCACCAAACTATTTATGATATTAGCCAAACTCGTACTTGATAAGCTACCATTAATTTTTGGCATTGTTATCAACGTCAAAATTTGACGCTACATTTTATTTTATTTAGTTTTTTTCAATTTGTTTAATTTATAGTTTTTTATTTATTTATTTTTATTTTTGAAAAATTAATGTAAATTTTAAAAAGAAAAAATAGTTTAAAATATTATAAAATAGAATATTTGAAAAAATATTAATAAAAAAAAAGTTAAAACTATATAAATAGTATTTATCTAATTTATAAATAGTTGGCGGACACATGGCATCCGGGCGTCTCCGCATAATGAAGATATATTTGTACTTTTTATTATAATAAGAAAACAATATTTTTAAATGAGATGAACTATAATGATACTATCTAATTTATTATTCAAACATTCAAGCATATTCTTTTAAATTACACTAATACAATCTTATATTGTATTTAATTTATTATTCAAACAAGAAAATCACCAATAAAATTTTCATAAATTCTCACCCAATAAAATAATTTTTATTTAATTTATTATTTTCTCTTGATCAACTAATCCAAATCACTCATTTATTAATTTATTTACCGTTCTTATCTAAAATTTCTATTTTACATACCAAAGAACAACACTTAAAATACTGCTGGTATAAAAGTGCAGCACAATAACGAGTTAACGACCTCCCCTTCCAATGGCAATGCTTCAATATCCTCAGATCTTCTTCGTCCTGATCCTCTTCACAGCGATCTCCATTTATCTCTGGAAACGTCGTATGCTACGCTCCAAGCAAACATCATCGCCGCCGACGAACTGGCCGGTGGTCGGCATGCTGCCGGCTATTTTGCAGAATAAACACCACCTCCATGCTTACCTAACTCAAATTCTCCTCGGCCATGGCGGCACCTTTCAGTTCAGAGGCGTCTGGTTTTCCAACACCGACCTCCTCTTCACCTGCGATCCCAACAATTTCCACCATATCTTCACCAAAAACTTCCCCAATTACCCCAAAGGCCCATCCTTCAAGACCATCTTCTCCGATCTCCTCGGCGACGGCGTATTCAACGCTGATTTCCAGCTCTGGGAGCTTCACCGGCGCCAGACTATGTCGTTCCTGAAGGGCGAAAGGTTCGACGGATTGCTCGACGAAATCGTCTGGAATAAGATCGAAACCAGCCTATTACCTGTCCTCGATCATTTCTCCGGCCGAGGTATTGAATTCGATTTGCAGGACGTCTTCCAGCGCTTCGCCTACGATACCGTTTGCGAACTCGTGCTCGGCCGCGATCCCGTCAGCTTGAGCATAGCGCTGCCGAATGTGCCGAGCGAGAAGGCGTTGAACGACGCGATCGAACCACTGCTCTACCGGCATTTTCTGCCGGAGACCGTGTGGAAGATGCAGAGGTGGCTTAGAATTGGGAATGAGAAGAAGCTCATGGATGCCGCGGAGGCTCTCGATAAATTCGTCTATCCAATTGTCGATTCGAGGATGAATTCGGAGGGAAACGACGGTTTCGATCTTATAACATCCTTCAAAACGGTGTACGAAGAGATGATCGGTCGAAACAGGGCGGACCGGACGCGGGTGTTTCTCCGGGACACCGTCGTTAATTTGTTGTTCGCCGGGCGGGACACGACGAGCACCACGCTTACATGGCTGTTCTGGCTGATCGCGACGAATCCTCGATCGATATCAAGGATTCGCGAGGAGGTCGAGTCCGTGATCAAATTAAAAGATAGTAAAAATTCGCGGTTGTTCGGGGCAGAGGAGTCCCGGAAACTGGTGTACCTCCACGGAGCATTGTGCGAGTCGCTGCGGCTGTACCCTCCGGTGGCATTGCAGCACAAAGCAGCTCTCCGGCCGGATGTTTTGCCAAGCGGTCATTTTCTCCGGCCGGGGAGTAGAGTGAGCGTCGCGTTCTATTCGATGGCGAGAATGGAGAGCTTGTGGGGGAAGGATTGTTTGGAATTCAAGCCGGAGAGATGGATATCGGGTCACGGGGCGATCGAGCACGTGCCGTCGTATAAGTTTGCGGCGTTTAGCGCCGGGCCGAGGACATGCCTTGGGAAGGATATGTCGTTTGTCGAGATGAAAATGATTGCGGCGTCGATTATACATCGTTACGACGTTGATTTGGTGAAGGATCATCCGGTGATCCCTCGTGACTCCGTCGTATTGCAGACGAAACATGGACTGAGAGTCCGACTAATTAAAAGATAGGTGTTTGATCTGATATTTTAAATTTAAATTAATGGACTTTATATTTAACTTTAGGAATAACGAATTATTGAACATTGCATGATGGGCTGGGCTTGTTCTTATATGCATTTATCTTTTGGAATAATGTACAATAATGAAGTCTAAAGGTTTTGTTGGGCTTGTTTTTAATCTGGAATAATAATAATAATAATAATAATAATAATAATCCAATTATATGTTTTGGTTCTCATATATCCTTTAGTAAAAAGGGTTTATTTTATTTTATTTTATTTTTATTTTTCGAAAAATAAAATTGTACATATACTTTATAAGAAAATCTTTACTATATGTCCAAAGATATTTTATTTTCTCTTAATTCACATATTTCAATTTATCCATTAGAGGTTTGTATAGGTCATTCGTGCATACATAATAATCTTGTAAAACCTAGATTGACTAGTACATACAGAAATGCAAAATTATAGTATAAATCTCACATTTAGAATCCAAAATAAAAGTTTTTATAATTTTTCCTTTTTTTCACTTCAACAAATTTATTATTTTATTTAATATAAATCTTATATAATACTACTAATTTAATTTTTTTATATTGCATTTTTTTATATTAATTAAATATTTTATTTTATCTTACTTTTAAATATGTAATATTTAATGTTTTTATTAATATAATTTTTTATGTATATATTTTTATTAAATATTATTAATTTTTTAATAAAATATATTATTTCCGTCCACCGCTAATTTTTCTATTTGTATTTTACGCTCATATTTATATAATTTTTTTTTTTTTACAAATATCATTATATTAGTATTACAACATACTAATAAAAATATTTTTGTCATTTATTTTTAATTTGTGCTACATTCTAATATAATAATTAAATATTTAAAAATTACATTACAATTATATAATAATATTATCTATATCAAATAATAAAATAAAAAATATAAATAAATTTTCTCTCTCCTCCCCAGATAGAACCGCTCTTAAATTTTTTATTTTTTGTTAATAAAAAATGTGACATGGACTAATATAAGGTTGTTATAGGAATAAAAACACGCCATTGTATATATTCTAAGGTTGACATTTAGACTTATATTCAATCCACACCAATGATTCTAATCTTAGGTTTTAGTACCATTATATATATATTTGACTTAGTACAGGCCAATTGTTAATAGTGATATATAAATTAAATTAAATTAAATAATTGGATAGGTGCCAAAACCATAATATTCAATTATTCGGGATGTGTATTTTCTTATGAGCACAAATTTTACATTACAGTTCAATATATAATTTTGTGTTATTTAATATATAAAAATAATTATATTTGAAATATAATTTAATAATTCAATAATGTGTTGATGTTTTATATGATTCAAAATATAATATATATATAGGATTTGTAATAATAGGTCATGGCCTTAGGTCACATGTCACACGTGGTTGGTCTAGTGTGACTAATAATAGTGAAGATAATGGACAGTAAATAACATGTTTAATATTTTTTTGATATATTGATTCAACTAATTTTCTGTATAATAGTACTCTATCATTCTGTAATATTTATTCACTTTTAATTGTGCAAAAACAAGTTATTGATATCTAAATATAAAAGTGAGATATTATAAAAAGTCATTCTGTAATATTTATTCACTTTTAATTATTTATTTTTATTTATTTATTTATTGTTAAAGTCAAAAGAGATACTCCGTCCCTCCTATTTAATTTATCCATTATTTCTATTTTTATTTATTTAGCATAATTTGTCATTTTTATACACTTTAATTATATTTTAAAATTTTTAATTTATAATTTTTTATTTCAATTAAACAGTTTAGTAATTTTAATTTTAATTTATAATTATTTTTATTAAATCATAATTATTTTTATTAATATACTTTTTAATTACTTACTAATTACACTATTCATAATAAACTTTGATGGCTACGCTAAAGTGAATATATTAGCTGGAGAGAGGGAATAATATTTTACTATTTGTGGAGTATTAATATGTTCTTTTCTTATGCAATGTTATTAGTTTATTTTTTATTTTTAGTAATATATCAACTATAATCATGAATGTAACAAAAATCAAGGCTCCTTTAATAGAGATTTTGAAATTTTTGTTAATAATTATTTTTTTAATATTTAATGTGATTTTTTTATAAAAAATAATAGTATTATTTTCTAAAAATATTATTTTTAATGAATATCAATAAAAATTTAGAAATGTCTATGTAAATATAACTTAAATTTCATATTAATATCTAGAGTGGGGGGTCAACCAAAACTATATGTTGTATGTCCTGGTATGTGCTCCAATATCTAATTCAAAATTTAAAGAATATCCAAAACTTATAATTTTATTTTATTTTATTTTTTAAAAAGAATCTAAAATGCCAAACAGTTTATCCAAATATGATTATATCGGATTGAACCCAAACTACCTAACAAGAACGAACACCCCAAATAATTGGATTGAAAATTATAAAATTAGTGACGAGTTAATGTCATCATTATTATTTATCAATTTGTTTATTTATTTATTTATTTTGTATGTATGTATATATATATATATATATATAGCTGCTTCACAATACACAAACACACCGTTACAATGGCAGTGTTTGAATACCGCGAAATGTTCGTGCTGATCCCCTTCACAGCAATCTTCATTTATCTCTGGAAACGGACGCAAACCCCGAAAAAAACATCGACGCCGACGAACTGGCCGGTCGCCGGAATGCTGCCGGCGATATTGCAAAACATCCACCAGTTGCATTCTTACATGACCGATATTCTAACCGAGCATGGCGGCACGTTTCAATTCAAAGGCGTCTGGTTTTCCAACACAGACATGCTTTTCACCTCCGATCCCAACAATCTTCACCATATCTTCAGCAAAAACTTCTCCAACTACCCCAAAGGCCCCGAGTTCAGAAAAATCTTCGAAATCCTCGGCGACGGAATTTTCAACGCCGATTTCCAGCTCTGGGAGCTTCACCGGCGCCGGACGCTGTCGCTGATGACGGACGTCAGGTTCTACCGATTGCTGGAGGATTCCATCGTAAAAAAGATCGAAACAGGACTATTACCAGTTCTCGATCATTTCGCAGGCCGATTTATCGAATTCGATTTGCAGGACATCTTCCAGAGGTTCACCTACGACAGCATTTGCAAATTGGTGCTGGATCACGACCCCGGCAGCTTAACCGTCTGGCTGCCGGTGATGCCGAGCGAGAAGGCGTTTAACGACACCGTTGACGCGCTGCTTCACCGGCATTTCCTGCCGGAGTTTGTCTGGAAGCTTCAGGGATGGCTCGGGATCGGGAAAGAGCAGAGGCTCGTCGAAGCCGGGCAGGCTTTCGACGAGTTCATTTATCCGGTTGTCGATTCTAGGATGAATTCGAAGGAAGGAGGCGATGGTTTTAACATTCTTACATCCTTCCGGAAGGCGTATGAAGAGACGAATGGTCGAAACCGGCCTGATAAGACGCGGGTGTTTCTCCGGGACACTGCCCTGAATATGATGTTCGCGGGTCGCGACACGACGAGCACCGCTCTTACGTGGCTGTTCTGGCTGATCACAACGAATCCCGAATCGCTATCCAAGATCCGCGACGAGATTGAAAGGGTGCTCGAGTTAAACGAGGGGGAGAATTTCGGGGCATTCGGGGCAGAGGAGTCTCGGAAATTAGTGTATCTCCACGGCGCATTGTGCGAATCGCTGCGGCTGTATCCTCCGGTGGCGTTGGAGCACAAAGCGCCTATCAGGCCGGATATTCTCCCGAGCGGGGATTCTCTTGCGCCGCATAGTCGGGTGATTGTTTCTTTCTATTCGATGGGGAGAATGGAGAGTTTGTGGGGGAAGGACTGCCTCGAATTCAAGCCCGAGAGATGGATATCGGCTCGTGGGGGAATTCAGCATGTGCCATCTTATAAGTTCCCGGCGTTCAATGCCGGGCCGAGAACTTGTCTCGGCCGGGACATGGCCTTTATTCAGATGAAAATGGTGGCCGTGGCGATTATACATAGTTATGATATTCACTTAATCGAGGGTCACCCGGTGACTCCTCGTGACTCCGTCATATTGCAAGCCGAGCACGGACTCAGAGTCCGTCTCTCTAAAAGATAGACGTCATATCATACTAATGCACTGGATCTCATTAAAACTTCAAAGTTAAGTATGTTTATTTAATTATATCTATATTTTAAAGAATAATATGTTAGATATTCGGTCAAATAAAAATCAAATAAGCTACCATAGTGTAATCATGAAATTTGAAATATGTATTATAAACCTATCTATACTTTGAACAATAGCATGTTAGATATTTGGTCAAATAAAAATCAAATGAGCTACAATAGTGTCATCATGAAATTTGAAATGTGTATTATGAGAGTGTTATAAAATGAGTGTTGTGATTATAGTTATTCAATGAAGGGTAATTTTCTTGTTACTGTTTATTTAGAAGCAAACACTTTGAATATTTATAGTGAACCTAACTCATTTCCTTTATCATGAAAGAAGGGCGTACAATCTTTCTATGTATTCAATTTTTCAATAGGAAATTTTGCAACACGCATTGGTTCTCATACATCATTTTCACACTTCATGTTTGTTCTATCCTTCATAAAATGATCATTTTCAATTTTCTTTTTTTGTTATGAAAAAAATAAGGTCGATACAATGTGGTATGAAAATGGCGATGGAAGCAAAAATGGGGACCTCTTGACAACGAACCATGAGTTGCTGTGGCCGAACAGCTGTTCGGTTTACCCAATGCCTTGTCGAAATTCCGTACTCCTGTTTTTCAGCTCGACGCCATTCGATTCGAGCCAAATTAATAGTTTTGTGTCCTTTTCTCTTCATGAAGTATCGGTTTGACAGCACTGTGAGACGGGGAAGGGCCCAGTGGTGTTCTTGACATCATAGTCTCCATCGAGGCAACGCCGCTGCTACTTTCACCAGCTCGTGAAGTTTGGTCATTGGTGTCTGTTGTCGTAAATGAGGATGTGGTTATATCACTGAAATCCCATTCGGTCAAGTAGGCAGGCTTCGATGCAACCGTGGGAATCTCAGCATCTCCGGACAGCATAGCCACGACACGCGACATTGATGGTCGAGCGGATGGGGACGTTTGGCTGCACAAAAACGCTACCTTTATCACTCTGCCGGCCTCCTCCTCGTCGAACTTTGATAAATCTTCATCCACCAGTAACATTTCCTGCTTAATCTCATGGCAATGCCAGGCCTAAATGCAAAATCAAACATCCCACATGATCAAGATTATTCCTTGTTCGATTCAGGAAACAATGCCATCGAAAGGGAGACAAATACCGTACCCATTCGAGTAGATATGCTTTGTTTTGTTCAAGAGTAGAATCGAAATTAGGCCTTCCACCAACAATTTCGAAAGCTAAAACTCCGAATCCAAACACATCAGCCTTCTCCGTGAGGTGCCCCCGCATAGCGTATTCGGGAGCAAGATAACCACTAGACAAGAATCCAAGAGGACTTATGTTAGATTAACTTGAGGTAACAAAGTAAGGTAGAAATCGAAAACGATTGTGCATCTTACATTGTACCCGCAACGCGAGTGCTTATGTGTGTTTTCTTGTCATCGTACAATTTGGCCAAGCCGAAGTCCGAGATTTTAGGATTGAGTTTTGAGTCGAGCAGAATGTTGCTAGCCTTTACATCTCTGTGTACAATTCGAAGACGAGATTCCTCATGAAGGTAAGCTAGACCTCTTGCGACTCCCAAGCATATGTCGAAGCGCGTTGGCCAGTCGAGGTATAGTTTTTTACTTCCTGTTCATTGAATCAAAGTGGACAAGCTTCAGCATTCCAGAAGTGAAACTATAAACAATCGAGATGGATAACCAAAATTTAGATTTGATACCAAACAATGCTTGATCGAGACTCTTGTTCTCGAGGTATTCATAAACAAGCAGCCGTTTCTCTCCCTCGATGCAGCAGCCATACAATTTTACAAGGTTGCGGTGTTGCACAGAAGATATGGTAGCAATCTCCGCAACAAACTGACTCTTTCCTTGATGGGATGCTACGGACAATTGTTTCACCGCAACAGCTCTTCCATCCTCAAGTATTCCCTGTTGGATCAAGAAAAAAACATAATTCTACTCAATTTCAACGAGCAACATACGTACAAAATCAATGTGATTCTCCATATTTATATGTAACAAGGAAAGCCGTTCGAAAATCAAGCAACACGATAAGCGAAGTGATTATTCTTGCATCAAAGTACCTTGTAAACAGGTCCAAATCCTCCCTCCCCAAGCTTGTTAGTAGTACTAAAGTCATCTGTTGCACCTTTAAGTTCAGCATAACTAAAAGTGTATGGCCGGGCTTCGATGCCAAGGAACTCTGCAAATTAACAGAAACTACAATGAAAGAGATATCTTGCATAAAAACCTATGGCGATAAATGCTGCATATTGGTTACAGAGATTGCAAAATGTGAGCTATGTGGTAATTAGGATACAGAGGTTTCTTAGCATACCCTCATCTTCATAATTCTTCTGCTTTCTTCTTCTTTGAATAAAACAATAGATTGCAAATAATGAAAGAAGGGATACAACTCCAATAGAAACGACAATCCCCGCAATCATCCCGGCTCTGTTCTTATTTCCAGGTTCGTTTGGTGCATTGTTAGTTACATTTGGAATGAAATCTGCAGATAATATATATAGTCAAAACTTGTATCGTTAAAAACATTAATATGATTGATTCTTAGACATCAAAGTGTTTGATTGTGTGTCTGTACCTCCAGCAGTGACACTTATTGCTGAAATAGATGGTCCGTATGTTCCTTGATTAGGAACACAGCATGTCCCTTTTCCAGCCCATAGTAGATGGATCTCAAGGTGGTTTTCCGTCACTCGAGCGGTAAAATCCCTCACCACAGCTCTGAATGAGGACCCGCCAGCCTCTTTTCGTATGTCGAAATCTCTAAGAACTAGATTCCCCTGTAACACTAATGCTTGATAAAGTGTTGCATATATGGTTTGAATGAAAAATCACAAGATATGGGATGCATTTATTGCAAAACCAAGATAGCAATACATAATTACGACAGAAATGATGGAAGTGTATCGTGCTGCATTGGATAGAAGTTCTAAAATAATGTATCAGTAGTGTTCTTCACATACCTGAATGTATATATTGAACACACGCCTTCCAAGACTCTGCCAAACTTGATCGTTTTCAAATTTTGTTTCGACAAATTGGAGGCTCACATTGTACCCTCCATTCTGAAGGCCCAAACCATAGTATCTTAACGAGCCAGCAGAAAGGCGAGCATTACGGAACAGCTCTGGATCCCTCGTATTCAGGACAGGCTGTGCAATGTTAATTGTATATTCTGCATTGTTGTTACCGGAAGGAAGGCCAACATTGCTGACTGCCCATCTCTGATCTCTAGTCACATAATATGCTGCTGGACCAAGAGTCTCGTTGTCGGCCTCATAGACAGTCCTTACAGCAGATCTCATTTGTGGACCGCCACATTTGATTGCAAAGCTGGAATCTGCATTGGGTCAGATTAAAAAGTCGATTCTTAGTTGTGGATACAGCTCGCCGAGGAACTCAACTAGATGTACTAAAAATGGTTGGAAAATGGAGTGTAACTCAACAACAGCCTACTGGCATTTTCAATCGGCTTTGATCTACTTTGTGTCATGTAATTGTTATTCTTGAATGCTTATTGAGGCTTTTAGCTGTCAACAGAATGAGATTTTCGAAAACATCTAATAATAGATGGACGATACGAATAGAAAGCCTCTGCATAGATGGAGGACATATTGAAATCTATAATCAGCTTTATGATCATCAATATAAACACAGTTGAGCATCATCATATTTGAATAGCTACAAGATTGCAGAGATGTTAACATTATATCATTAGGACTATCACATAAGAGGAACTAATGTCACATACATTGTGGCTTTCCGCGGTTGCATGGGAAGTTTCGTTGAAGGCAATTCAATCCTGATGCAAGAACACTGAAATTGGATGAAAGATTGATGCTTAGAAGGAGACTCGCGCTTGAAATAAAGCAACAAGAACCATTGTTTCCTAATTTGAGTCTTTATAAATGTTCATGAGAGATAGCTATGACATTATTTCAACATTAAAGTTTTTCATTTGTTCCTTCTCAATCACTAAGTTGGATCAGGTCATGGCTAAGGTGAGAAATCTAACACAGCTAAAGAAGTGATTTTATCGGTTTATGGAGAATTCACCTGCTGTTAGAGCCTTCTATAGTGAAATTGTTGGCAACCAAATTGCTGCAATAATTCTATGTTAGTATAGAAGAAACCAGCAAATACAAATAATTTTTTTTAATGATGTAGCAACTATGTATTTCTGTTATTGAAATCACTAAAATTCATACAGATGAAGAGTCAGTTCATTGGTCCAAGGAGGAAAGCTCCCGGATAACTGGTTGTATGACAAATCTCTGCAAGAAAAAGAGGATACAATAAGTGTAATTCGAATAATGTCGACAACTAGCAAATAGTTGTGGCATTATAGTCTACTAATAATAGGTGTTGCATAAATAGATTCATGGCTGGTTCAATCACTAGGTTTCCATGACAATAAACACGATTATGAAGAAAAACAGGACCCACATAGTCTGAAGATTTGGAGACTTCAGAAATGGAAGAGAGCCTGTCAATCTGTTGCTGCCAAGAAACCTTAAGATACAAAAAGTAGTCATGGGTGAAAATCACCATTTGTTTTATCTGAAGACGAGAATGAGAAGAGGCAATGAAGAATTAAAGCAAGATTATATGTTTTTACAGGTAATTGAGAGAGCTCATAGATAAAAGAGTGTCCGGAATTTGGCCACTGAAATTGTTGAAGCTCAAATCCCTGCAAAAATCAAAATTAACCCATTTACTAACACCATTGTCACTTTTCAGTCCTCTAGAATAATTGCATAGGAAATATAATGCAGAGCAAGAGAAGTTTGCTGAGACGTACAGTTAAGTCGACATTATATGTGTTCAAGAGAAAAATTTAAATATCCGAGCACAAGCATATTATAAAGACATTAATTCTTGTTGGTACTTACAGTAAAGACAGCATTTGGAGTTGACTGAGATCAGAAGAAATGGAGCCAGAAATGTTGTTGTTCCTCAAAACTCTACAAAATTTATACAAGTGTATACAACATCAAAGAAATAACTATTTTAAGAGAAATAATTCTGCGAGCTTGTTTTCATTTACTTACAAAGTTGCCAAAGACGACATATTTCTGAGGAAGTTGAGTGGAGAGCTCCCATTAGACAAATCAGAAATTCTCCTATTACCAAAGTTCGTTAAGAAAATTGACGACTACATAACATTGTCAGAATAACATTTAATGCGCAAATAAGATAGGGACAACAGAACAACTCACAAATCAGTCAAAGCAGTAAGATTAGAAAAAGTTGCTGGTATAGGGCCCTGTAATGAGGTTCCTTCCATCCTCCTGCAAGTGAAAGTATGTCGTAGTGAATTTGAATTACATGGAGCAAAATGGAAGAAATGAAAAAGGAAACTGGAGTTTATCTCACAATGAAGTTAATTGTGACCAAGTGCCGATGAAGTCAGGTATCTGGCCAGTTAGTGCATTGTCTGAAGCAAACCTGAAAAATCAACAAATTTTTCATTCTTGATTTTAGTTTCACACAATTAGTTAAGAAATCTATAATAAAATTCTGATTTTGATTTTAAACTCTTACAAAATCTGCATGTTTTGTAGTTTAGCAAACGTTGGAGGTATTTCGCCACTAATTCCTGAGCTATCAAGCCAACTGACAAGAATGACAAAATTTTAGCAACTGTAACACTTTCCAACAACCTGAACAAAGAAATCGAGGAAATTAAAGATGCTTCAGTAAGTGATAAAGCCGAAAATAATTCAAAAAACCATTCCATAAAACAGGGGTAGATTTCTCATATTTCCTACATTACGATTTATTGCATATATGTTAATCATCATGTAATAGTTTTTAAAGTTTTTCTATGAAAGCTTACAGTTCTTGTAGCCTTGTGCAATCTCCAAGAGTAGACGGTAAAGGGCCTGAGAAACTATTTGTACTAATAGCACTGCAGATAGGCAAGAACGCATCAAACATGTACAATATATGCTTCCCAGAAAACATATACATTCGAATTTCATCTAGTTACAGCTAAATAAGGCATAGAATTGTTAAATTTGGGTATGATAACAATACTCATTTATGTCTTACAATGATCTTAGATCAGTTAGCTTGCCAAGTTCCTCAGGTAGCTCACCCGACAATGCATTAAGGCCAAGGCTCCTGGTGCCATGTGTCAACCCCTTTAGCACTCATCTCGTCAAAATCATAAGTAAATAATTCGAAATAGGATGACTTACAAATATTGCATACGAGTTAGATTACTGACTGAAGGAGACAGGGGACCTGACAAATTATTCTGGCCTAAATTCCTGCAATGAATTTGACAACAACAAAAACATCAGGTACTTACCTCTTCATCACACTCCAAGAAGGCTAAATAAAATCACAGAGACACATAATTTAATCATACAAGCTAGTAAGGTAGGTTAAATTCCAAAGCTCATCAGGAAGAGGACCAACAACGTTGGCCGATGAATTCCAATCCGACATGGAATAAACCCTCCTGCCAACGATAAACTTAGGTCAATAGAACAGACTTAAGTATAGCAAAATCGACATCAAAAGTGCTCCCAAACCATGCTCAAGTTTTACTTACAATGCAATAATGTGACAAAGGGTTCTTCTGTTGTAGGAGCAGTCACATTTGATGCCGGGACTAAAATCCAAGGTCGAGTTATCCACAGCCCTTCCGGTGCACAGCTCACCGCTGATGTTCCATCGACCATCAGCCGAAATTCCCCATCGTGAGAAAATGGCGTTTATAAGTCTTGCTGCCCAAAATGTTCGTTATACATATCACAATTATACAAATGGAGAAATCTATGCAAGCAATCCATGGAAGGTCCTCATTTACTGCAGGGTTTGAAACTAAAATGGGAAATGGCCGACATAATCAAACACAACAATCTTGCGTGTGATCACATACGATAGAACTTGCAAAAGTAATTACTTGATTCCTCCAAAACACCTAATCAATACTTCACCAAGTTAAGATTGAACAAGATTTCATTGTGCTAAGGAAAAAAAACACTATATATTTATAGCTGGGAACTTTAAATATCTGTTCTTGTTCACCTTCAAATAGAAACTAAAAAAATCTTCAAAAGACCATTTCCACTTTCAAAATTCCAATAATAAAAACAGTAAGTCAGTCAGTCACCTTCAGACGGATCCGTGACAGGGAGGGTAGTATTTCCCTGTGCTTGAGCTCTTCTTAGACCCAACCCGCCGAAGCTAATGGCCAACACAAAGAGGATTGCTGTAATAATACGCCGTCCCGATGGCGGCGACGGCGCCTTCATCGTCATCGTCAAAAAGGAAAGATAACAGGGAAGCGGGGCAGCGGCAAAACTGTGATACATATATGTCTATATAGATATACATGTGGCAACTTGCTGGGATTTTAATGCGTACAGTGTTTGGGAAGAAGACAAGAAACAAGAGTCATTTGACGATTTCTTTCGTCGTCTTTTTCGTATAATTTAATACTCCTAGAATACATTTATATGCACTTAACTAATCCGACTAGCTGCAAGGGACGAAAAGGACGGCTGCAATTATATGCATAGTTCTCACTGTGATTGACAATGGAGGTTGTTCTTCTTTGTTGATGGACGTTTTTGCTCGATTCAGCTACCACACTTACAGCTAACGCAATTCAACTATTCTATTTAAAAGGTTGCAACTTTATTGCTCATTTGGGCCGGCCTTTGTTGACATTAATTTTTCACTTCATCTTCAACTATACCTTATAATAATCATCATCTTTCGTCATCTACTTTAGGAATCTTCTTCCCGCCAACTACTCTTAATTTTTTAGGTTTTACGATTTTTATTGCAAAATTTTGGTTGACTTAAAAGCCATGGCTATGACATGCATCGTTCTTGAAAAAAACTTTGCATTTTTTTTTTGTTTTTTTTTTTTATGTTGCAATCTGCGATGCAAATAGAAGTGATAATTTTGGCCCGGCCCATTTTCATTCCATGCGGATAAGCCCGATTTTGTTTTAAAATCTGCCTGGACACAGCCGGTTCAAACCGTATAGGGATGGGTCAGTCTGATTTTTAAAATTATTTTACATAATCTTTTATTAAAAATAAATTATATTAATTTTTTTTTTTAAAAAAATAATATTTTTTATTTTTAATTAAAATATTAACATTAAATATATAAATAATTTTTATTTTACTATATATTTATAACATATTTAAATTAAAAATTTATTCCATAAATTGTATTGGTCAAGCATGGTCCAAAAATTAATCAGGCTTAAGCTGATAATTTTAACATTCTTATAAATAAATACTCCCTCCGTTTCAATACAATAGTCGTGTTTACCATCTTTGTCCGTTTCAAAATAATAATTTTATTTCCATAAATATATCACTGTAAAACTATCTTTACTTTTTCATTATTATTACACAATTGCCACTACTTTTTACACTAGTACATTCACAAAGGCAAAAAAAATTTTTTATCTGTATTTTTTACCCACCACCAATATAATATCAATATTCCTTAAATTTCGTGCAAAATCCAACCCAAATTATAATTTTGGAACGGAGAGAGTAATACTTATGTATAGAAAAAAAATTGATAAATAAAATAGGAACAAAAGAGTAAATAAAACCATAATTATTTTACGTTCTAAATAGAAAACTAAAATGATAGTTTATAAACTAAGAAAGTAGTAATTAATTTGCCATTTTTTCAAATTATATATATTTTTTTATTATACTCTCAATTTAATTTTTATTTACTTTATTTTAATATTAAAATATTAATAACTTGATCTACTTACAAAATATAAATATGTTTTAGGTTGTTCAATTAAAAAATTATTTTAAAAAAATATTTTTACGCCAACTTCATCGTCAAATCATTACTAAAAAAGAAAAATTATTTTTATATTATTTTAAATTATTTATTATAACTAAAATACTATTATTTTTAAATTTTATATACAAAATAAATACTCTCTCTGTCTGTCTGCAAATGTGATTGTATTTAATTAAAAATATCTTTATATTTAATATAAATTTTTGTGCAAATATTCTTTTATTAGTATTATTATAAGATACTAATAAAAATATTTTTGTAATTTTTTATTAATTTATAATATGATTTGATATAATAATTAATATTCAAATATAACATAAAAAGTAAATAAGACCATAGAGTTAGAACTGAACGGAAATAGTATATATTTTTTAATTGGACGAAGAAAAGTTTCCTTTTAATTTTCATGTCTAAACAAACCTAAGTAATTTACTACTCGGAGGACTGTGTCTAAATAAAGTGACATAACTGAGTAGTAAAAATAAAGTGGCATACCTAAGTAATTTACTATTCGGAGGACTATGTCTAAATAAAGTGACATAGTTATTCACGAGGAGATTACTTAAATTTTCATTTAAAATATTATATTACAATTTCTTCCCCTCATATGAATAAAAGATGCAGAATATTGTTAAATAATATAAATGTGGATTGAACAGTTTTGAATATATCCCACCTTGTACCAAGCTAGGTAGTAGTAAAACTTTTTCAAAACACTGGTTCAAAACATGCATAAATAAAAAAAAAATAAAAAATAAAAACCCTTTTCGACACTTTTATTGCACGCGAAAGTTCACTGCAGACATACTCTCCATAGAAACTAAATCGATTTTCTTTAAATAAAATAAAACAGGCAGCAGCACAGACAGAATTCTTTAGCTACGGTTTATCGGCCATGGCTGACAACACTGGAAACCCTAACTTTGAGACCATCCTTCATATGAAGTACGATCGACTCACTCGGCCGCACCGGATGCCCTTCCGCCACCTCAATCTTAAACCGGCTGACCATCGCCGCCGCCGCCATTTTCACTTGCAAGAAACTCACATCCTTCCCCAAACACGTCCTCGGCCCGGCATTAAACGCCGGGAACTTGTACGCCGCCTCAACCTTAATCCTTCCTTCCTCCGAAATCCATCGCCCTGGCTTGAACTCCAGACAATCCTCGCCCCAAATCGATTCCATTCTCCCCATCGAATAGAAAAACAGCAGTGTCCGAGTATTCGCCTTGATCGGATGCCCGCTCGGAAGAACATCGTCCTTCACCGGAGCTTTGTGCTGAATCGGCACCGGCGGGAAGAGGCGGAGCGTTTCGCAGACGGCGCCGTGAAGGCACACTAGTTTGTTCATTGCATCCATGTCGTTAATTGTCCAATTTCCTGGCTCCGATGAATTCCCTGCGATTTCGTTTCGGATCCTTTCTTCCTCGGCGGGATTTGTCGCGAGCAGCCAGAAGAACCAGGTGAGCGTGGCGCTGATCGTGTCCTTTCCTGCAAAGATCAAATTCAGCATCAAATCTCTGACAACATTATCCTCTGCAAGAGCTCTTCTGCAGGTCATCAACAAGTTCATTTCTTCCTCGATCGGATTCATGTCTCCTCGCTTGAGCGATATGCAGTAAGATAAAAATCCATCAATGGCGTCAGATGCTCGCTTCAGTTTCTTCTCTCTTCCAATTCCAAGCCACTTTTGCGCCGACCACACCGCCGCCGGGAGAACGTGTCTGTACAGGACAGCTTCCTCGGTGACGGCGAAGGCTTTCTCGTAAGGTAAATCGGGAAAATCTTCCGACAAGGAAAATGGATCATGTCCTAGAACCAGAATGCAGAAACAATCAAAAGTAAAACGCTGGAACACCTCCTGCAAATCGATTTCCATTCCATTATCGGAAAATTTGTCGAGAATCGGGATTAATCCTGTCTCGATTTTCCTCCAGGTAGTTGCAGCGACGAATTCATGGAACCTGACATGGCTCATGGCCGACTTTGCAATCTTCCTCTGAATCTCCCACGACTTCGAATCTGCAACGAATATTCCCTCTCCGAGGGAATCGAACATCTTCTTGAAGTCAGGACCTTTGCCGAAATTGGAAAAGTTCTTAGACAATATATAATTAACGTTAGCAGGATCGGCGGTGGCGAACATGTCCATGTTGGCAAAGACAGGACCTTTGAAGAAGAAAGTTCCGCCGCTCCGGTTAAGGATATCGGTGGCGAAGTCGTGGACGCGGCCCAAGTTGGGAAGCAGCGCCGGCAGCATCCCGACCACCGGCCAGTCTGTAATAAGAGCTGAGCCGTTTGTCATTCTGCTGTTGCGTACGAACCAGAAGGACACAACGATGATGATTGCAGTAGCCATTCCTACTGCGAACATTGATGTGGAGAAGATGGCCAACATCTCTCTTTGTATCTCTCTCTTGAAGTGGATGTTCGTAATGAATTAATAATGTGTCTGAAAAATAATGGATGTATGCATATATAGTGTAGGGGAGAGTGACAAACCCGACAGGGCTGTCGTGATTGTGCTGAAGCTGTAATTTGGTAAGAAAAATTATTGATTGAGAATTAACAAGATCTATGGATTGCTACTAGATATTTTAAATTATTTTATCATAATGTAATGTTAAGTATGTACTGTTGTACTAACATAGCCACCTTCCGAATTCCCGAAGAATTCCTGCATAAATAATTTTTGGTGTGGTTGCAGTGGATTTTAGTTTTTGGGTTTGGATATTTGAATAATAAAATATTGAATTTGAAAGTTGTTTGACCTGATATTCATGTAATATTTTGAATAAAAATAAAATAAAATAAAATAATTTGATATGATATTTTTTTAAAAAATAAATAAATTTGGAACAGAAGCTGATGAATTTGAAGTAGTTGTTAATTTTTTAATTATTATTATTACTATTTTAATTTTTTCATTAATTTCTTTTGGCTTGGGGTAGTTATTCCGAAACATATGTTTAGTTATATTAGTATATAAATATATTGCTTATATATATATATTTATATATTTATATTGTTAAGTTATCTATATAGCTATTGTTATTTAATTTATTTTACTTAAATATGTAGAATGGATTTTACTTTATTTTTCTTTTAAATGTTGAATGAATGTTAATGAGTTTGTATTTGTATACATTTTTGGCTAAATATTATATGCATGTTTGCATCTATCTACATACATACAAATGCCTAAAATTTCAAGTTACTATAGTAAATTTATATTTGTATTCTTAATTAAATTATGGTTGTTCTTGTGCTAATATCATATTAATCATATATTATATGACAATATTAAAAAACAAAACACATAATATATATTAATATAATATAAAAGTCGGCAACCAATCATAATCATTTATGGAATATATAGTATAACTCAACAAATAAATAAGTACATAAAAACAACGCTAATTTTAACATATAAACTGATAATATATCGTAAGAATAACATGCTCTATTTATTCAAACTATTTCATGGCAATCTATTACATGTATTTTTAGCATAATGTTAACTAAAAGTTTGTTTGATTGTAATTTAAAATTAATTTGAAATAATGTGTTGTTTTGTATTTTTATTTAAATAATAGTATTTTGTAATATCTCCGGGGTTGAATAGTGATATGAGAGGGGATGAAATATCCAGATGATTACTCATGTAATAATGTGCTCATTTGTTTTCGAGAGTCCTATAAGGACTTGTGTTGACCTGTGAGACCAGTTTACGACACACATAGCTTGCGGGTCGGGCGTCACAATTTTAATATAATATTTTTGTATTAAAAAGTAAAAAAATAGTATTAATTTTAATTTGATATAACAAAGCATCGAAACGTAATTTAAATCAAAATCATTACCAAACCTTTGTAATTAAATATTATTGGACCTAATTATCAACAACCGATATAAGCCGACAGAGGAACAACAAAAAAACTGCAGATTGAGTGATGGGGATATCTTATTAATTACAAGAGATGGAAACCAACCTCTTTGCAACTCTAAGACGTTATGTTTTGATTGCCGATTTTTCAGTTTGTCTTGAAAATTAAAATTGTTCGGTGATATGAGATATTGGCTTTGTCTTATTAGAAGTTTGTCATTTTTTATTTTTGTTCGTCTCAAAATAAAATTATTATTTTCTAATTTAATAATTGTACTGTCTATCTAATATAATAAATACTCTTTTAACTTACAATTTATTATACAAATGCCAGTATATTATATTAGACAATACTAACGAGATATTTTTGTCTTTTTTACTCCAACTCAATGTAATATTATCATTTAAAAATTTACGTGCAAAAAATAAACACCACAATGAGACGGGATGGAGTATTTATATGTCGTTTAATACACAAATCGTTACCATGCTTATTACAGGACTCGAATTTCCATTTGTATTGACTTTTGAAAGGAATTTAGATTTCTACTTTGAAGAATATATACTTTATACTTATTTATAATGATTTTTGTCCAGAAATAAATAAAAAAAATTAAAATAAAAAATGTTTTTTCATAAGCATATTAGAGGTAGATTTAAAAAAAAATAAAAGTATTTTAAATTATTATTTTATCACTAATATTAATATATATGCAAATAAACATCATAATATAAATATAATTATTCTATATAATATACTTAAATTGAAATTTAATAATATAATTGTATTTTGATTTTTAGTTTAAATGTTATACTCAAATTAAAATTTAAAATATAATTGATATACAAATTTAAATTTATAGATTTTTAATTATATTAGATAATTTAATATTTTCTGATATAATTTATAATTTTTTAATAATTTGAAAAGTATAATTAATTTGAAGGTAAACTGTATTTTTATATATAATTTATATATCATAATTAAATATATATTTTTAGTAGTATTAAATATTTTAAAATTTTAAAATAAATTATAAAAGTTCACTAAAAGATTATTTATATTAACATAACTTATTTGGTATTTTTGACAGTTTAAATTAATTTTTACTTATTTTTTAAACCAATCTAAATGCACACTCAATAAACTTACATATATATATATTTATTTATTTTAAAAATATGGGCTGTGTTCATTTATGAATTTTTTTAAAAATATTTTTATTTTTCAAAAAATAAATATTTATTATTTTTAAATTAATTATTCTAATACTTTTCCATAGAAAGATGCATGTCAATGTCGTCAAGATAGCAAGATATATCAATTTTAGTTGATGGAGGAATTGTTTTGTATTTTTGGATAATGCGTTTCTTTTTCTTTTTGTTTGATACGAGCAATTGCGTCGATAAATTTAAAATTAATATTTTGTATTAAATTATTAATTCTTGAATAAACAAAATCTATATAATATATTGCGAATAATTATGTGTATATATATTATTTTATAATAATATTCCCTGGAAATTGTATCAACTAAAAATTGATGGGACAAAAACATTATATATAATCACTAATTTTCATATGAATGAGTTATATCTTTACAAAGAATTGAAAAATCAAATTAAAAAAAACTCTCGAATTTAATCTATTTTTGTATGTAATTTAAGGGTGTGTTTGTTTTGGGGATTGGATTGGATTTACATTATTCATCCAATTTTTTTCCCCCAAAAAAATCAAATCAAACATCTATTTTTTATTTTTTATATTATACTAAAAATCAATTTTACATGCAAAACATCACATCAACACCTATTTATATCATATCATACAACTATTCAAATTCAAAATTTTTACTATTCAAATTTCAATTCAAAATCCAAAACCCCAAACAAACACACCCTAAGTAGATTTTAATAAGGGGCCCATGGCATTCAATAAAATGAGAGTTTTGTTGGAATCTCATGTTTGCTTTTGTAGAAGTTTTGAGTCATACTACAGAACATATATTATTTATTTCTATGTTTAGTATATTAATAATAATTCAAAATCGATCTAACACACAGACACAGACACCGAATTGAATTTGTATGGATTGAGACATACACAGCGTAGGCTTTACTTTCATTCGGCTTAAGTGTCCATAAAAAGTTAAAAACGGCCTTTATGGACACACATGAAATTCGGCAACATGCATACAAACCGCGTACACCTTTTTCGACTACTTGTGTCCACCCGCGGCAATAAATAAATTATTATGTACACTTATGATCAATGTTTTCTACGTATGTATTTAAGCTTGAATTTATTTATTTATTATTATTATTATTTTTTTTATGATGTGTGAATCCGCAATTGCTACTTATTTAGTGTACTTTGGATAAATATTCGACCCTAAACTAATAGTCTGTAGATTAGATCCAGTAATATAAGTCATACTAAACAAACTATATATTGTAGACAATTTGTCAATAACTTTTTAGGCAAAGGCACACATGTACATACTACAATCTGTTTTGATGGAAAAAATTACAAAAATTGCATATTTTTAGATGAAATATAAAAGAAAAAAATACTTATTTATAAATTACAAACATATTAATTTTAAATGCTCCGGATTTTAGATCGCAGAGCAATGATAAAGGGAGACAACAACAAGCATATACTAATTAAAATAAATAAATAAATACTTTATATTTAGACGGCCCCAAATGAAAAACGAAAAAAAAAATATTCTTTTCTATTTTGACATATACTACAAAAATACGACATTCTGTTAGAATATAAAACAAGACTCGTACTAGTCAAATTCATTTATATGGACTCGGTTTATTTAACATTGTGCAATATATTGTAAAGAAAATTGTAAGAGAGAATAATTGTAACTTGGTATTTGTTGATATATTTGTTCATATTTTACTTGGTAATAGGTTTATGGTGAATTCATATCTTGGCTTGGAGTTCTTGTATGTGGGTTTGATGGCGGATCAAATCAACAAATTTTATGTATCTTTTTGTTTGTTTTCGCTCTTAACAAGGCTTCTTTTTTTTTTTTTTCCAAAAAATGAAAAAAAAAGGTAAATTATATAACATCCATTTGTGTTTTATTAAAAATTGATAAAATACCCTATGTTTTATTTATTGCGTGAAATTCCTTATGTTAATATAAAATTTGCACAAAACATTCTATTTGTCCAAAACTGATGCTTGATTCTAAATAATGACCTAAATTACGTAAATTTATAATAATAAAAAATGTAAAATATCTTAAATATTTTTTTTTGGATAAAATAAATATATAAAAATTGATTAATCCTTCATTTTATAACTTTTTGGAGACAAATTATTATTAAAAATAAATGATTAATCAATTATTCATTTATTTATTTTATTCAAAAAATTTAGTAAGATATTTTACGTTTTTTATTTATATAAAATTGTGTAATTTAGGTCTTTTGTTTTAGAACCAAACACAGTTTTGGACAAAATGGTATTTCGTACAAACTTTATATTAACTACATAAAATTTTTGTGCATTTTTAATAAAACACACGAGGGTATTATATAATTTACCAAAAAAATAAATAAAAATAGACCTTTTAGTGTGTATGCCAATTTACTTTCATTTTCACTGTATAATATTTTATCATATGACCATATGAGCTGTGAAAAGTGATAGATAAAAGATATAATTAAAATTTAAAGGTGGATTTGATAGGTAATGAAATATTGTTTAATTGTAAATCGAATTATTTAATATATATGTATTAAAATAAATTTTGAATATTTTAAAAATTATACTACTTTAATACAATATACTCTTTTCATAAGATAAATTTATTTTTACTCTTCTTTTTAGTTTATATGTAATATTAAATTTAATCTTTTACTAATTTTGACAAAATTAAATTTTTAGCATTTACTTATTACACTTTCTCTAATAGTTATTTAGTACAATTTTCACTATTTTTTATTATATTATCTCTATTATTATATTTCTGTGAATGAATATCTTGCACCTTTACGTCCTTCGACCTGTTATCATTTCTATCCCGTCACTCTAAAAACAGATAGAGACGAATTCGACAGGGTGGTCTTTTTGTTTCTTGTTCAAATTTGGGAATTTCTTACCAAGAATGTAAGACTAACATCCCTCATTTGGAGTGGACATGCTTTTCATGTTTTTCTTCTTATGAGCTTCTTGTCGTTTTATATTGGAAACAAATATAAAGTTTGGATCAATAAAATAAATGACAACATAGTAACTTGTGGTTATATATATAAACTTCAATTTATTTGATCGACAAAATATGTACATGTCGAACACGAACACTGGTAACGGATTGAAGTAGCTGCTGCCATTCCAATGGCTACTTACTTTTACTTTTACGATGATCATGAATTAGGCATACTTGGAAACCTTAACATTGAGACCATGTCGCATGTGGAGAATGATCGACTCACTCGGCTGCACCAGATGCCCTTCCGCCACCTCAATCTTAAACCGGCTGATCATCGCAGCTGCCGCCATTTTCATTTGTAAGAAACTGACATCCTTCCCCAAACATGTCTTCGGCCCGGCATTAAACGCCGTGAACTTGTACGCCGGCTCCACCTTAATCCGTCCTTCCTTGGAAATCCATCGCCCTGGCTTGAACTCCAGGCAATCCTCGCCCCAAATTGATTCCATTCTCCCCATTGAGTAGAAGATTAGGAATGTTCTAGTGTTCGCCTTGATCAGATGCCCGCTTGGGAGGACATCATCCTTCAATGGAGATTTGTGCTGAGCTGCCACAGGCGGAAATAGGCGCAGCGCTTCGCACACCGCGCCGTGCAGATAAATCAATTTGTTCATACCTTCTGTGGTGTTGAATGTCCACTTTCCAGGCTCCCCTGAATTTGCTGCAACCTCGTTTCGAATCTTTTCTTCCTCGGCTGGATTGGTCGCGAGCAGCCAGAAGAGCCAAGTAAGCGTGGCGCTGATCGTGTCCTTTCCTGCAAAGATCAAATTCAGCATCAAATCCTTCAACACTTTCTTGGAAATTATATTAGCTGCTGGATCATCAGCTCCCTTCTCGGCTAGCGCTTTTGAGCAACTTGTTAGTATGTCAGGTTCGACCGGATTTATTTGTCCGTCATGCTTGAGTGATATGCAGTAAGATATGTATTCATCAATGGCTTCCATAGCCCGGCTCAGCTTCCCCTCTCTACCAATTTGAAGCCATTTTTGAGTCTTCCAAACAACTCCCGGCAGCAAATGCCTGTACAACCCGGCTTCCTCTGCAATCGAGAAGGCTTTCTCGTGGAGTAAATGAGGCAAATCTATCGACAGGGAAGCAGGATCGTGTCCTAAAATTGTAATGCAGAAACAATCAAAGGTGAATCGCTTGAACAGGTCCTGTAAATCCACTGCCATTCTCTTATCCGAAAAATGCTCCAGAATCGGAATCAGTCCTGTCTCGAGCTTCCTCCAGGTAGCCGCGGCAACAAACTCGTAGAAACTGGCGTGGTTTATCGCAGACTTGGAGAGTCTCCTCTGGTTTTCCCATAACTCCGATTCTGCAATGAATATTCCATCTCCCAGGGGAGCAAATATGTCCTTGAAACCGGGGCCTTTTCCGAAATTGGGAAAGTTCTTGCACAATATGTAGTTGATATTTGCAGGATCACAGGTGATCATGGTATCCATGTTTCCAAAGACAGGCCCTTTGACGAAGAATGTGCCTCGATGCTGCTTCAAGATCTCAGTCACGAAGTCGAAGACTCGGGCTCGGTTGTTCAGTAGCCCCGGCAGCATGCCGAAAACCGGCCAGTCGGTAAGTAGGGATCTGCTTCGCTTTCTGGTGTAGCATAGAGTTAGAAACAGTAATGAGATGAGAAAGATGAAGAGAGGCAGAGCCACAGTAGCAATTGCGTACATAATTACTAATTGAGGGTATGAACTATGAAATGGTCGATGGTGATGACTATGAGCCGCACATATGATACAACAGCTTAATTAATGGCAAGGCCTGAGATTGTGGTATCTGAATTATAAGTTTAATTAGTTTACGGCATTGTGTGTAAGTATATAAGGGTGGGCATGTTTGTGTATTTTTTATTTTCATAGTTCAGGTCTGCCACCGATATTTCGAATTTATCTAAATCCAATCTGAACCTTTTAGGTACTTATCTAAACATTCAAATTTATTATTATTATTATTATAGGAATAGTAACATTTTTAAATCATGGAGTAAAATTTTGAATAAAATGTAAAATTAAATACTCCATATTTTTAGTAATATTAAATATTTTTTAAAACTATTTATAAAATTTTAAGAGAAATTATTAAAATTCACCAAAAGAATAATTTATATTAACATAACTTTTTTTTTGTATTGTTTTGTATTTTTGAAAAATTTGTCACTTCTGTTCAGTCGAGCAATTGTATCGATAAATTTAAAAATAATATTTTATATTGAGCATTTGATTTTGAATAATATATTATATATTATAAATAATTATTAGTATACATATATATATATATATTTTATACTCTAAAATAATATTCATCATAAATCTGTAGCTAAAACAATATGGGATGAAAACATCTTTTATTTATTTTTTTATATAATTACTAATTTTCATATAACTATTTCTTTTTTAAAATGGAATTTCTTTACTTTTTTTTTAAAAAAAATTATTTTATTTGATTTTGTTAGATGATATAAATAACCGTTTTTAAGAATACTATGCAAACTAAGTCCAACGGTAGAGATTTAAACCTATAATTTTATGGTCACACACCTCAATCCTCACAATAAAAAATATATATATATATTTATTTATTTCTATGTTTAGTATAGTAATAATAATTCAAAATCAATCTAACACACCAAATTGAATTTGTATGGATTGAGACATACACAGCGTACGCTTTACTTTCATTGGGCTCTAAGGGTCTGTTTGATTTGTTGAATTTGGAGGAGCAGAGAGGGAAGAAAATAAAAAAATTTATAATTACTCATTTGGTTCAATTTTATTTTTTAAAAAAAGAGGAGAAAGGAAGGGATGAAATATAAAATGAACTTATTTTGTTTTTCCTCCCCAATAATTTGGAGGGCAGAGAAGATGTTTATGTTTTTATTTTATAAAATTATTATTATATCTTTAATATTATATATTTTTGTATTTAGTTATACATAAATTATATTATACGTATTTTAATTAATAATTAGTTATAATATTTTTAAATTTTATAATATAATTAAATTATAAAATAAAATTTTATATGAATAAAATTAAGTTAAATTAATTTTAATTTAATTGTTTAATTAAACCATAAGAGTAGGTTTTAATTAGTAAAATAAATTTATATCTATTATATTTATTTAACAATAAAATTTATATTAAAATGATTATTTTGTTATTATATGATCAATTTTTTTACATATAATTTTATTTTATTTATGTTTTATTTATATGATATAAATATATATATACTTATTTTAAAACAAACTACGTTATTCTTATATCAAAATTGATGTTTTATTAATAAATTAATAAAATTTTATTATATACTTTTATTTTTATTTATTTATACAATATAAATATAAAACAGTAAAATTATTATATTTTTCATTCTCTTCATTCTATTTTGCCTCATCTCCCTTCCCTTTCATTCCATATGAACCAAAACACTTTATTACAATTTAATATTTTCTTCCCTCCACTCGCCTTCATTCCCTTCCCTCCCTTCCCCTCTCCTATATTCATTTGAACCAAACAGAACCTAAGGAGACCCTAAGGGCGTTTGGTACATAGAATGGAATTGTAGAGAAATGATGATAGGGAATGGAATGAGAGAGAAAAAGAATTGAGGAGAGAATGAGAATTAATTCTCTTGTTTGGGAGAATAGAGAATTCAGTTGAGAAATTAAAAAAAAAAAATTGAATGGATCAAACAAGAATAAATGATTAATCTAACAAAAGAGAGTCTTAGCGAGTGAGAATCATGAAAAAATATTTATGGTGACTTTTTTTAAAATAAAAAATTATAAATTATATACAAAGTTTTGTAAGATCCTATTTTAATATAAATTTTTGTAAAAAATTAAATACTTGAATGATAAATTAAAAATAATTTTGTAAAAATGAAATAATATAATATAAATAATTATAAAAATTAAATAGTAAAAAAAAATAAAAAAATAAAAAAATATATACGGAAACATCATTTCTCTCTATTTCTCTGAATATAGGTCTGTTTCCATTTATCCGATGCCAATTCCCTGTCCCAAACACACCCAAGGGTTCATAAAAGTTAAGAACGGCCTTTATGGACAGACATGAAATTCAGTAACATGCATACAAATTGGGTACACTTAACTTGGACTTAATCGTGTCCCCCCGCGGCAATAAATAAATTATTGTGTACACGTTTGATGAATGTATTTAAACTTTATTTTTTATGACTAATTATTAATATTGTTCAAATACTCCTAATATAAAGAGGACTGATATCTATAATTTTGGTGGATTTTCTTAGTTACCGAGACAATTTATCAAGAAAATTACGATAATCGTATTTTTGGATGAAGATAAACAAAAAATACTTAATATTTATAAATTACAAAAATACTGATTTAAAATAATTCAAATTTCAGATTGCAGAGTTATAATATAGGGGAGATGACAACAATAATAAGATAATTTTTATTTTTATTTTTATTTTTTGTGGATTACTTGTAGAAAAGAATGCTTTCTAGTTATTTATTTTTAGAAGATGGATATTAGATATGGTACTATTTTAGAAGAAAAATTAAGAGATTATATAATAATACTTCAATCTGTTTGAAATATATATATATTATTTTCTTAAGTGAAGTCTAATCAATATTGTATTTTAATAATAGTTGGTTGTATGATTTTCTATGTAAAGACTATTTTGCCATTGATATATAAATTAATGTAATTATGTTGATGTAACAAGTATAAATTTGAGACTGGCTTGTATGTGTAGTCCGATTATACTAACTGAAAAAATAGATAAATACTTTATAGACGACTTTAAATGAAAAAAGAAAAAATATTATTATGTTGAAGGTGTAAGTGGATAAATTGAGAAAATGTTTCTAGTAAAAGAAATTATTATGTGTTCTTTTAAATGAATCTTTCATTTCTTCGTATGCTTAACATATCCTCGAGCTTTGTTTACAAGTTGACCTGAATCGGTGAAAATAGAAATTCAACCGGATATGAAAACCATCCGGAAAGCTCACTTATTTTCAACTATTATTAATAGATGGTTTCTTATGTGTTGGAAAATGAGGCTCGATTAAATCTCCTTTGGACATAAAAAAAATGAGTCAACAATGTGGTTAACTTATAGTATTAATAATATACTTTCAACGAAATAAATACAAAACTTTAAATAAATAAATGAAACAAGTGTTTGTTCATTAGTTCAGTTATAAATCAATCTATATGGATCTTAATCCAAGAGTAATTCAACTATAATCAATTTTGATTGCAGAATAAGAACAACACCAAACTCTTTCAACATATTTCTTCTACAATGGCTAACTTTGGAATACTTTCACATGTTCTGATTGTTACAAGCGCATACTGACAATAGACACAAAGTGTCATATTCTCTTGTTAGACCTCTGATAACTACATCCGCAAACGAGATTAAATGTTATACACAAATTCAAAATATGAAGATGGAAAGAGAGCAGAGTCTATAATTTCTCTCTCTTAATTTTGTCTCTCAAATTTGATCACAAGGTTGCCAAGACTGATTTTGCAGCTATCTAGTTGACTCAAAAAATCAAACCAAGTAAATTTTTTTGTACTGATATGGAATAGGTTGCTTGTCTACATGTTTGACACTACTTTGACTTTTCCGTCCAACTTTTTTGTCTATATTTCATATATGAACAGATGAGAAAAAGTAGTTCATGTCTGTGTGTTATCTATCTGTTTGCAACCTAGGTTGGACAATTGCTATAATTGAAATTTGATCACAACGGCTGCAGGTGAATGAGTTATGTCCGTATGCCAAAACAAATAATAGAGGTATGTTTTATTTAACATTTTGCAATGTGTTGTAAAAAAATTTGTAAGAGATAATAATCGTAATTTGGTATTTGTTGGTGTATTTGTTCATATTTAACTCGGTAATAGGTTTATGGTGATTTGGCTTGGAGTTCTCATATGTAAAAGGTTTGATATAGATCAACAACCTTTGTGTATTTTTCGTTTATTTTCACGCTTCAACGGCAATAAGAACTCTCGGGCTTAGCTTAGAACAATCTCTACAATGATAATAGGTGATCAAATCATTTCAATTTCCCCTTGAAAGTTGGTTTGATGTTGTGTGCCTTGAGCTCCTCTTCTTTTCCAAGAAATGTAAAAAGGAAAAAACCAAACCTTTGAGTGCATATGCTAATCTACTCTCACTCTACAATAATTTATCATTGACCATTTGAGCTTTGAAAAGTGATAGACAAGAGATATAACTAAAGCCTAAGGGTGGATTTGATTGTTGAGAGGTGTTGTTAGAACTATAATTTTACTATTGAGTAATAAAATATTGTTTAATTGTAATCGAGTTATGCAATATACATTTATTACAATAATATAAAACAAAATTTGAATATCTAAAAAGATTATATACTTTAATAAAATATAAATTTCACTATTTTAGCCCGTGTGTAATATTAAATTTAGTACATTATCAATTTTGATAAAATCATAATTTTAACATTTATTTATTACATTATATTTAATACTTCTTTACTATAATTTTTACTACTTTTATTACATTATCTTTTTATTATGCTCTAAATTTTATGTGAATATTTTATCTTGCACCTTTGCGTCCTTCAACCTCTTACCATTTCTATCCCAACACTCTAAAAACAGATAGAGACGATTTTGACAAGGTGGTCTGTTTGTTTCTTGTTTAAATTTGGGAATTTCTTACCAAGAATGTAAGACTAATATCCCTCATTTGGAGTGGACATGCTTTTTCATGTTTTTCTTCCCTATGACCTTCTTGTCGTTTTATATTGAAAACATATATAAAATTTGGATCAATAAAATAAACTAGAAACCTGCATGTAACTCCAGCTATCTCTTTAGACAACAACATACTAATTTGTGGTTATATAAAGTTCAATTTATTTGATCGACAAATTATATATATGTCGAACATGAACACTGGTAACGGATTGAAGTAGCGGTTGCCATTCCAACGGTAACTTACTTTTACGATGATTATGAATTAGGCATACTTCGAAACCTTAACATTGAGGCCACGTCGCATGTGGAGAATGATCGACTCACTCGGCTGCACCGGATGCCCTTCCGCCACCTCAATCTTGAACCGGCTGATCATGGCCGCAGCCACAGTTTTCATTTGTAAGAAACTGACATCCTTCCCCAAACACGTCCTTGGCCCGGCATTAAAGGCCGTGAACTTGTACGCCGGCTCCACCTTAATCCGTCCTTCCTCGGAAATCCATCGCCCTGGCTTGAACTCCAGGCAATCCTCACCCCAAATCGATTCCATTCTCCCCATCGAGTAAAAGATTAGGAATGTCCTAGTGTTCGCCTTGATGGGATGCCCGCTCGGAAGTACATCGTGCTTCAATGGAGACTTGTGCTGAACTGCCACCGCCGGAAACAGGCGCAGCGCTTCGCACACTGCGCCGTGCAGATAAATCAATTTGTTCAGACCATCCATGGTGTTAAATGTCCACTTTCCAGGCTCCCCTGAATTTGCTACAACCTCGTTTCGAATCTTTTCTTCCTCGGCTGGATTGGTCGCGAGCAGCCAGAAGAGCCAGCTAAGCGTGGCGCTGATCGTGTCCTTTCCTGCAAAGATCAAATTCAGCATCAAATCCTTCAACACTTTCTTGGAAATTACATTAGCTTCCTTCTCGGCTAGCGCTTTCAAGCAACTTGTTAGTAAGTCAGGATCGTTTGAATTCATGTGTCCGTCGTGCTTGAGTGATATGCAGAAAGATAAGTATTCATCAATGGCTTCCATAGCCTGGCTCAGCTTCCCCTCTCTGCCAATTTGAAGCCATTTTTGAGTCTTCAAAACAACTCCCGGCAGCAAATGCCTGTACAACCCGGCTTCCTCTGCAATCGAAAAGGCTTTTTCATAGAGTAAATGAGGCAAATCTTTCGACATCGAAGCAGGATCGTGTCCTAAAAGTGTAATGCAGAAACAATCAAAGGTAAATCGCTTGAACAGGTCCTGTAAATCCACTGCCATTCTATTATCCGAAAAATGCTCCAGAATCCGAATTAGTCCTGTCTCGAGCTTCTTCCACGTAGCCGCGGCGACAAACTCTTGGAAACCGGCGTGGTTTATGGCAGACTTGGAGAGTCGCCTCTGGTTTTCCCATAACTCCGATTCTGCAATGAATATTCCATCTCCCAGGGGAGCAAATATGTCCTTGAAACCGGGGCCTTTTCCGAAATTGGGAAAGGTCTTGCACAATATGTAGTTGATATTTGCAGGATCACAGGTGATCATCATATCCATGTTTCCAAAGACAGGCCCTTTGATGAAGAATGTGCCGCGATGCTGCTTCAAGATCTCAGTTGCGAAGTCGAAGACTCGGGCATGGTTCTTCAGTAGCCCCGGCTGTTAGTTTAATTAATTAATTAATCATATTTGAATTTTGATTATTTTTGAATTTCTTCCATTAAGTGTATCACATTCAAAATATACGTGAGAAGTGGCAGAAAAATCGTGATGGACGGTTTCTCTTTTTTTATTATAAATACTCTCGTATAGAATCTATTGTTTGCTTGAAGAAAAAATATCGAAAATAACTTTAATTTTTAGCAATGGCTGAAGATTTGTTTAAATTCCGCTTCCGCTAACATATTTGATTATACGTTTATTTTCTAACACCGGCAGCATGCCGAAAACCGGCCAGTCGGTAAGTATGGATCATCTTCGCTTTCTGGTGTAGCATAGAGTTAGAAACAGTAATGAGAGGAAGACGAAGACAGACAGAGCCACAGTTGCAATTGCAGACATAACTAATTGAGGGTATGAAGTGATCGATGCTGATGAGCTGCACAAAAGCTTAATGCCAAGGGCTGAGATCAACTGTCTGTGGAATCTGCTAATGAGTTTAATTAGTTTACGTGCATTGTGGTGTATATATAAGGGTGGGCATTAGGGTTTGTTCTTTATACTCTTTCAAATTCAAATAAACACAAATTATCATAATTATTTTTAATAAAAATATACTATTTTTTCACAAAAAATATCACATCAATATATAATAAAAAATATATATATATTTTTTTACGACTAGGAAATTCGGCTACCAGAAAGTGGCGCACTGGGTAAACCTCAACCGAACCTAATACTCTGAAAACTAGGTCTGACAGACAAGTGATCTGAAGCGTCTGGGGTTTGAACCCATGCACTTACTGTAAAAAAATCCAACCTCCACACCACCTGACCGTAAATAATAAAAAAAAAAAAAACAAATATTTAATTTAATTTTTTTATGAAATAAATTTATGAATTGTAAAATTGGATCATAACCATCAAACAATCTTTATTTTCTTGAGAAATTCAATATATATGTATCTTAGTAAATATTAAGCATGCATTATATGACATGCTATTACATAAATTTAACATGTGTGTATATATTCGACATATAGAAGTGGATATTTGTTCGGATTGAACAAGGACTTGCAACTAAATTAACTCATGCTGCTATATGAAACAGTAAAATAGTGGTCAAACTAGGATATTTACTTGGAATAAATATTCATTTATTACTCTGAATTATTAAGATTTTACTTGTATTGTATTTTGTGATTTATTGTAGGTATTAGACTGGCTTAGTTTGCAGACTATCAGGTATGGCCGAGATTTAACGCATCTGATGAATAACTGTTGAGGATTCCACGTTATTAAAACATAAAAAATAAAATAAATCTTGTCTGTTATAAATGTTCGTCTAGTGTAACTTATCATGTCAAATCTAGTTTACATGCTATTAGATCCGATCGGAGATTTACCCAAATCACACCCAATAGCTGCTGCGAATTCCCACGTTATAAAAAAAAATAAAATAAATATTTATAGTTTAGGTGCATAACATCCATACCTAAACACCAAAGTGTAGGAATTGTGTAGTGTTTGTTAGGAAAGTAATCAAATATGGAATAGTAATCCCATAACATAAACATGGTTCATTGTTTCTCTAACACATAGATTTATTATTATCATCATTATTTTGGTTAATTTTCTTTTTATTAGTATAAATTAAAGTAAGCTCTTCATCACACATTGATATTTCTCTGAACCTATCCCATCTCACCTGAGAGAAATGTGGGATTTTCTTAGCTAGTTTATATCCAACATATTACTTCGTAAATGCAGTCGATTATAAAATAATTTTAATTCAACTATAAACTTCAATTTTTGCATATTATATTCAAGTTATGTTTTATATAACTTCTCGTATTTATAAATATTTTTTACATTCCACAAAGTGTTTGCTACTATAGGCACAAGAAGTTAAGATATGTATAATTAATAAATAATTACGAAAATATATTAATAAAAATAATTATTATATAATATAAATTAAAATTAAGATAATGAAATAATTTAATTATGATTAAAAACAATATATAAATTATAAAATTTAAAATATGATTAAAATATAATTATTTTTTTAAAAAAATAAATATTATGTGAGACAAACCGAAATAGAAAAAATTGATACTTATGTGTGGGAGAAAGAGAGTAACATCCAAGTTATTTAATATTATTTCATATTCTTTCTTTTGCAAAGTTTCTTCAAATTTTACTATTTTTACTCTGTGTTTAAAAAAAAGATATATATATTTTTTTCTTACAAAATATTCCATCAAATATTATTTTTATATCAAATTCAAACCAAGTTTTTTCCAAATTTGTCAAAAAAAAAAAAAAAAAACAAAAAAAAAAAAACAAAAACAAAAAAAACACACCCCATCACACATTAATTAAAAAAAAAAAAAAACACACTCCATCACACATTAATATTTCTAAGAGTACATATAAATATGACTTTAGTTATTTAAAACAGTCGCAGGTGGCTTAGATCTTTCAATTGGTTTGGATTAAATCAGACAGCTCAAACCCACCAAATGTGGAGTACTAGCAGATTTATTCATTCAATCTATTTGTTACGATTATTTATAAATATTATCAAAAAAAAATACAATATATAATATATATATACTTTAACAATTTAATATAAAATATTATTATTATTTTTTTTAATTATATTACTAACACCTTTCTTCATACTTAATATAAAAAATATATTTTATCCAAAAATACAAGATGAACACACCTCTAGAAAAATTTGGGTATTTCTAACTATATGGTTGATTAAGTTTCATGAGTAGCTAGGGTGTATTTACTTTGTATGTTTTGGATGTATGTAATTTTTTTTTTTTTTTTTTTAAGTAGATTATATATATATGTATATATTATTATGATCTTTATTAGAAATTATATCGCTAGAAAAATGTTGAGTGGAAACACCCAATATTTATATATATATAATATATGTCAAATACTTAATAACTAAAAAAAAAAAACTTATTTTATATATTTAATTTTTGCAGGTAAATTTAAATTTATTTAAAAATTGACAACAATATATATATGTTAAAAATGATAAATTTAATATATGAATTGAAAATTTTTATATAATCTTTTTCTTGATAGTATTTATTTATTTATTTAAATTTATTTTATTTTTAATATTTATTAATTAATATAAAATGTAATATTTATATATGTCATTCTAAAATAAAATATGAATATATTTTTGGATTATAATATAAAAAAAATAAATAAGTAAAGTTAAATATTTGCATTCAAAATTTTTTCAAAATAATCCTTTTCAGAAAGTAATTTTTTTTTTATGACGTGGAAACCATGTGTGGTAAATGACTGAGAATTTAAACCCATAACTTCACGGTCACACGTCCAACCTCAACACCTTGATCGTACTTTACAGGACTCTCATCATTATTATTATTATTATTATTATAAGAATTAGTTGGACAGCCCTTGTGCCCAACCCTAGTACCTAAATAGGGCAGGTTTTTAAGGCACCAATAAAAGAGTAGCTAGCAGGATGGGATAATCTCGGCTCCCACCAAAAGAAAAATGTGAAGCTATAATGCATGCAAAAAAATAATTCCATCCTAATCCATGATTCCTTTCCTCTGATTTGTCTTGTCTAGTCTAATTTACTAACGGTTAGGTTCGATCGAAATTTACTTATAGCGCCAAATAGCAATTGTAAATTCCTATGTTATAAAAAAAAATAAAAATTAGTGAAACCTTATTTATTTAATCATAACCTTACTATTACAAGTTGATCCCATACCACCGAATCATCCCTTGCTGAACAACATAATTTCTTTGTTTTCTAATTCTGCAATATGTTCATACGAAAAAGACATCAATAGATAGCTCAGCTTATTCCTTGCAACTACAAATTAAAAATATTGGCGCCAAAGTTAGTTGTATAAGATCAATTACACGTACTTCAAAACCTTAACCTTGAGTCCATGTTTCATGTGGAGTATGACAGACTCACTCGCCTGTATCGGATGACCTTCCGCTACCTCAAACTTGAACCGGCTGATCGCCGCCGCCGCCGCGATTTTCACTTGTAAGAAACTGACGTCCTTCCCCAGACAGGTCCGTGGCCCGGCATTAAACGCCGTGAACTTGTAAGAAGGTTCAATTTTGATTCGCCCGTCCTCAGAAATCCATCGCTCCGGCTTGAACTCGAGGCAATCTTCTCCCCAAATCGATTCCATTCTCCCCATCGAGTAGAAGAACATCAGTGTCCTAGTGCTCGCCTTGATCGGATGCCCGCTCGGAAGAACATCGTCCTTTAATGGAACTTTGTGCTGAATTGGTACCGGTGGGAATAGGCGCAATGTTTCGCACACTGCGCCGTGCAGGTAAATCAATTTGTTCATTGCATCAGCTCCGGCGAATGTCCAATTTCCAGGCTCCCCTGAATTTGCTGCGATTTCGTTTCGGATCTTGTCTTCGACGGCAGGATTGGTCGCGAGTAGCCAGAAGAGCCAAGTGAGCGTGACGCTGATTGTGTCCTTTCCTGCGAAGATCAAATTCAGCATCAAATCCTTCAAAACTTTTTCGGAAATGATATTCTCTGGATCGACAACAGCCTTGTCGTTCTCCAGCACTTTGATGCAGCGTGTGAGCACGTCCATAGATGTGTTGTGTGCCTTAATTTGTCGTCGTCTATCTGATATCCAATACGATAAAAATTGGTGAAGAGCATCCATGGCTTGTGTAAGCTTCTTCTCTCTCCCAAATTGCAGCCACTTTTGCATCTTCCACACAGCTGCTGGGAGCAGATGTCTGTACAAGACAGTTTCCTCGACAATTTCAAAGGCTTTTTCGTAAGGCAAATGAGGCATCTCATCGCACAATGAGACTGGATCGTGGCCTATAACTGTAGTGCAAGAACAATCGAACGTGAAGCGCTGGAACAGCTCTTGTAGATCGACCTCAATTCCATTTTCCGAAACCTTCTCCAGAATCGGCATTAGCCCTGTCTCTAGCTTCCTCCAAATAGTTGCAGCGACAAACGGTTGGTACCCGGCGTGGTTCATCAGAGCCTTAGCAATTTTCTTCTGAACTTCCCATAACTCTGAATCCGCAGCGAATATCCCATCTCCGAGGGGCTCGAATATCTGGTTGAACTCGGAACCTTTGCCAAAGTTTGGGAAGTTCTTGCACAATATATAGTTGACATTAGCAGGATCAGAGGTGAGCATCATGTCCATGTTGCCGTAGACAGGCCCTTTAAAATAAAATGTGCCGCCGTGCTTCTTTATGATCTCCGTCAAGAAGTCGTGGATTACAGCACCATTCCACAGTAGCCCCGGCAGCATCCTGGCAACCGGAAAATCGGAAAGTATGCAGCCCAGTCGCTTTCTGGTGTTATATAGAAACAATAATGGGAGAATTACTAATAGAGCCACAGCCATAGCCATAGCCACAGGTTGAGCTGAAAGGGAAATTAGTTGATTATGTTTTGTGCATGTCTGCTCACTATATCTATATATACATACTGCAACTCATATTCTAATGTATCCTATTAATAAATTTATTGTGCTAATTATGAATCTGCTGCAAGACAAGTCCTTGGCCCTGTGTTGAATAATTCAGGAACTAGGATACAATCTAAGTAAAGTTTTATGCATCAATAAAATTCTGAAAATAGAATTGGGACAAAGAATGCCATGTGTCCATTATTACTAGTATTTATTTGTCCTGATGCCCAACCCTAGATGGAAATTGAAATTACCTAAATAAGGCAGGTTTTTAAGGCGCCAATAAAAGAGTAGGTAGCAGGAGGGAGGAGGGAGGAGGGGATAGTCTCAACTTCGCATTTGTCGACCAGCGGTTGCGGGTTCGTTATCAAAATATATGTATGTGTATATATATATATATATATATTTGTATCTCTTATTTATTTATTTTTTCAAATGAAATATATACTTCAATCGAAATTATATTATGGATAAATTAAATAATAATAATAATAATTCATACTACCAGACTATTTCTTATGTGACACAATAATAATAATATAATAATAATTCATATTATTAGGCCCGACGGATAAGTCGCGCTAACAATGTAGATTGAGTATCCAAGTCTTTGTAGCAAGTGAGTAATGGTAGCAATGAAAATCTCATCAAACTCATCATCATAATTCAAAACTAAACATATGTATAATAAGTATAAGCAACGAGTGAAGCCGCTAAGTAATAATTCATTGGATGTAGCCGTTGTCGATTACAAATATCATATATCTACCACAATCAATACCCAACGATTGTTGTACTTGCATGATCAATTACACATTCTTTGAAACCTTAACCTTGAGGCCATGTTTCATGTGGAGGAGGACAGACTCACTCGGCTGTGCTGGATTGTCTTCTGCTACCTCAAACTTGAACCGGCTGATCATCGCCACTGCCACGATTTTCACTTGTAAGAAAGTGGCATCCTTCCCCAGACATGTCCGCGGCCCGGCATTAAACGCCGTGAACTTGTAAGGAGGTTCAATCTTGATACGTCCGTCCTCAGAAATCCATCGCTCCGGCTTGAACTCGAGGCAATCTTCGCCTCAAATCGATTCCATTCTCCCCATCGAGTAGAAGAACATCAGTGTTCTAGTGTTCGCCTTGATCGGATGCCGGCTCAGAAGAATATCATCCTTCAATGGAGCTTTGTGCTGAATTGGTATCGATGGAAATAGGCGCAATGTTTCGCACACTGCGTCGTGCAGGTAAATCAATTTGTTCAATGCTCCCCTGAATTTGCTTTGATCTCGTTTCGGATATTTTCTTCCACGTCAGGATTGGTCGCGAGCAGCCAGAAGAACCAAGTGAGCGTGACACTGATTGTGTCCTTTCTAGCAAAGACAAAATTCAGCATTGAATCCTCCAAAACTTTTTCAGACACAATATTCGCTGGATCAACAACAGCCTTATCGTTCTCCAGCACTTTGATGAAACGTGCGAGCATGTCCATCGATGTATCCTCTACCTTAATTTGTCGATGTCTCTCTGATATCCAATACTATAAAAATTGAAGAAAAGCATCCATGGCTTGGATCAGATTCTTCTCTCTGCCAATTCGTAGCCACTTCTGTGTCTTCCACAGAGCTGCCGGGAGCATATGTCTGTACAAGATGCTTTCCTCGGCAATTTCGAAGGCTTTCTCGTAAGGCAAATGAGGCATCTCTTTGCACAATGAGACTGGATCATGGCCTATAACTGTAACACAAGAACAATCGAAAGTGAAGCGCCGGAACAGCTCTTGTAAATCGACCACAATTCCATTTTCCGAAACATTCTCCAGAATTGGCATTAGCCCTGTCTCAAGCTTTTTCCAAATAGTTGCAGCGACAAACGGTTGGTACCCGCGTTGTTCATCAGAGCCTTAGCAATTTTCTTCTGCACTTCCCATGACTCTGAATCCGCAGCGAATATCCCATCTCCGAGGGCCTCGAATATCTGGTTGAAGTCGGGGCCTTTTCCGAAGTTGGGAAAGTTCTTGCACAATATATAGTTGATATTAGCAGGATCCGAGGTGATCATCATATCCATGTTTCCAAAAACAGGCCCTTTAAAATAAAACGTGCCGCCTTGCTGCTTAATGACCTTGGTCACAAAGTCGAAGACTACGGCACGGTTCTTCAGTAGCCCCCCGGCAGCATCCCGACGACCGGCCAATCGGTAAGTATCGATCCAGTTCGCATTTTGTAATAATAATATAGAAACAGTATAGGGAGAAGGACTAATACAACCACAGCCATAACCATAGCCATAAGGTTGAGCTGAATGGGGAATTGGTTAATTTAAATTGTTGTGTTATGTTTTGTTGAGCATTCCCACGCCACTGTACTTATACCCTAAACAAATCTTGAAAGATATGGGATTTAATTGTTCGATTTATGCGTAGAAAATTTTGATGTAAAAGTGGATCTGCGTTCGGATTCTCACAAAAATCTGGCAACTCTACATGCTACATGTAATGATTATTAGATTAGGATGTTTAATCAAAATAAATATTCGATTACTATAGTGATTTTTTTTGGGGTTTGTTTGTTTGTAGGATTTTGTTAAAATTCTACTATTTATCTAAATTTTTTTCTCAGAAACATTAAATTAAACACCTATTTTTTTTTTTTATATTATACTAAAAATCAATTTTACATTCAAAACTTCGTATCAACACCTGTTTATATCACATCATACAACTATTCAAATTCAAAATTTTTATTATTCAAATCTCAATCCAAAATCCAAACCCCCAAACAAACACACTCGGTGTACTTTGGATTTTGTGTGTAGGCTACCGCCGACCGGATTGTCCTTTTCTACGTGTTTTCCCTTCTCAAAAAATAAAAATAAATAAATAAAAAAAAAAGAAATTTCAGGCGCTCGATTTTGTTATATTGAAATTTTAAAGGTATATTTTTTTTATAAATATATTAAAATAATATACGATATGATATTTTATAAAATTATATATATATTTTCCAACGATAACACAGTTAAAAAATAATAAAAATATACTTTGTAATAATAAAATTTCATTCAAAAGGGGTTAGTAATTTCAACTTTTATCATGATTATTGTAATAAAAATAATTGTATGGAATAACCAGCCTAAGGAAACATCATTAAATTAGATAATTTTTCACTCATCATCCAAATCATAAATTACTCAGATTCAATGATATAAAATCCAAGATAACAAAAAGAAACAGTATAGAGACAGAAATTTGTCAGTTCCAATTATACATATATCCATCTGCAGATTTCTCCACACTTTTATTAAATAGGTGTTTGGATGTATCACAGAAAAGTATATAGTAAAAAAGTTTAAAATTAGATTTCAAAAGAAGGTAACATTCTATTTGCAAATATTTTATTGAACTGTTTAAAGACTGTACGGTAAAAATGGCGTCATGATTCAGTCATCATCTCCCCTTCTGAACAATCTGACCCTCAATCCATTCACAGCCTGCAAAATTATGGAGTCCCGCGGAAACACCCGATGCCCACCCACCAATTCAATCCTGTAACGATAGACCAGCCAGGCAGCCACCATTTTCATCTGTATGAACGCCATCTCCTTCCCCAGGCACGTCCTCGCCCCGGCGTTAAACGCCGGAAACTTATACGACGGCGCGTGCTTGATCCCCCCGCCGCCGGCGGTCGATATCCACCGCTCCGGCTTGAATTCCAGGCAGTCTTCTCCCCACACACTCGCCATTCTCCCCACCGAATAAAACGAAACTATAATCTTCGCGTCCCGGCTCACCCGGTGGCCGCTCGGCAGCACGTCCGGTCGGACCGGCGCTTTGTGCTCCAGCGCCACCGGCGGGAACAGCCGCAGTGACTCGCATAATGCCCCGTGTAGATACAACAGCTTCCCTGACTCCTCCGCGCCGAAGAACCTTCAAATAAAATAAAATAAAATAAAAATAATTGATTATAAGTTATAGCATAGTCCAGATCAATTAAACCTAAATTGTTCGCCGCCGTGGATTTGCAATTGGGATTTGATTTCTTCTAGAATCTTCGTCTGCGAATTGGGATTCTGGGCAATGAGATAGAACAGCCACGTGAGGCACGTGCTCGTCGTGTCCCTCCCGGCGAACATTAGATTCAGCGAAGTGTCCTTCAGGAAGTCTCTCAGGCACCGGGAAGACCCCACGCTTTCGTAGGTTTTTTCGAATGCTGTCAGGAACTTGGAATCCTTTTTTTTGTCTATTTGGGAATAGATGAATTGATCGAAATTGTAAGAAGATTCCATTAGCTTCTTCTCCCTGCCGATCTTCAGCCATTTCTGCAACTTCCAGACAGGTTCAGGAATTATATGTCTGTAAAACAGCGGCTCCAGGGCGACGCTGAACGCCTTCTCGCAGGGAATAAAAGGCCATTGAACACACAAACTGCGAGGATCGTAATCCAACACGATCTTGCAAACGTTGTCAAAAGCGAACCTCTGGAAGATTTCTTGCAAATCCACGTCAGCGCCATTGTTGTAGAAATTGTCAAGAACTGGAAGCAGGCCTGTCTCCACTTTCCCCCAGACAGTCTTTTCCAGGGCCCTGTGGAATCCGGCGCCGGTCAGAAGGAACTGCGTCGTTCTCCGGTGAACTTCCCACAGCTCAAAATCGGCGTTGAAGATTCCGTCGCCGAGGATGTCGAAAATCTTCCTGAATTCGGGGCCTTTAGGGTAGTTAGAGAAGTTCTTGCTGAAGATATGGTGGATGTTGGCCGGATCGCAGGTGAAGACCATGTCGACGTTGCAAAACGGGGGGCCTTTGAATTCGAATGTCCCCCCGGAATCGGTAAGAACCTCAGTGATGTAATCGTGTTGCCGGCGGAAGTTCTGGATGGCCGCCGGCAGCATCCCGATCGCAGGCCATGTCGTCGGCTCCGACCTCTTCTTCCCCCTCCGGTCCGCCCACCGGAAAAGGAAAACTATCGCCGGAATCATCACGAAAACCTCAATCCAGTCGAGAATCGCCATTTTTTATGTGTTCGATTTCGATTTCTCTGTCGGTTTTTATAACTAAAATCACTGTCGGAAGTAACTGCTGTTTAAATGCAAATTAATCACTGAAGAGATGATTCGAACAGAAAATTGACGTCTGCTAATTACGTCTCGCACCCACTTTAGTACGAACTCACAAAATCTGATGGATGATTTCGTCGACCTATAGCTTTCAGGAAAGCTTTCTTAATGAGCCAAAACTTATCCTTTGTCCCTACAATTTCGATTTTGACATATGAGGATTTAATGATGCTTTTCTAATTAAACGTCCCCCACATGGTAATAATTGATTAGTAACAATGGTAGCTCCTGGCAATTATTTTGGCATTTTCTCGATTTAAATTTGTGACTACACATAAAAATATATCTATGCAATACAATTTTTGTTTGGAGATTTAAATTTTGAGCTAAAATTGATTACTAAAAATATTGAATTAAAATAGTCATATAATGTCATGTGAATAAGTATTGATGTAATTTTTTTTAATGTAAAATTAATTTTTATTTTAATAAAAAAATAAGTTATAAATATTTAATTTGAAAATTTTAAGGAAAAATCTAATATATATATATATATATATTTAGGCTTGAAAGTGTATTGGCAAGTGTTTGGGCTATTGATTTTTTATTTTTTTAAAAAATTTTATAACTGTGGGTCTTACACATTAAAAATTAAAAATTAAAAATCAAATGACATTCATCCTTCTAATCCACGAGAGAGAGAGGCTGTATTTTTTTTTTTTTTTTTTTTATGAGTGTGGGTCTCATAAATTAAAAATTAAAAATCAAATGACTTTAATCTTTATTTATGTGTTATTTTTGTTATTTTTTTAAATATATGTAATATTAGAAAGATAAATATATTGAGAAGATGATTAAACAAATTTTTTATAATAACATTTAAATTAGCCGATATAAATATATTATTCAATATAAGATATGCAAGTAGATTATACATTATTTTTTACTTCTTTCGTCTGAATTTTTATGTTATATTACCCGGAAATTGAAAATTAAAAAATAAGGATAATAAAATTGCGGGTGGATAGTTTTTTTATTATAAATGAATTATGCATAACTTAACCGATAAAAAATACGGCATAATTATCCCGAATAAAAAAATTATTTTATAATTTAATTATATTAAAATGACAGTAACAAGTTAATAAAAATTGACTTTGTTCAGACATCTTAAACTTCTTATCGACATAATTTTCAATTAAATTATAATGTTAAAAATTGCTTATAAAAATATGAATAGAGACTAATATTATATATAGATAACATTTTTTGAAATATTTACATTTAATAGATAAAATCTATTCATTTTCAATATTAGAATCCTAAAAATTGATTGTCTAAAATAATTTAATTTATTCAAATGATGTTTACATTAAAAATAATTTAATTGTTATATAATAATAATTAATTTTAACAATTCAATAAAGTTTATAATTATCTCTTGTGCATATCACGGACTCCCCTCTAGTTTTTATATAAATAATAAATATTCTTCAAAATATTGAAACGAATACATCTAAATAGAAACGGTCAAACATACTATTTAACTAACACGATGTATTAAATACTCCCTCCGTCAGAACTATAGTTTGGGTTGTGTTTGACACGAGGTAAAGACTTTTTTGCCCTTATGAGTGTATTAATATAAAAAACAGTGACAATTGTGTAACAATAATAAAAAAATAAGGGTAATGTTATAATTATATAGTTATTTATGAAAATGAAAATTGTTTTGGGACGAACAGGTAAACATAACTATTATATTAAAACGGATGAAGTAATATAATAAATTCACCTATTTATTGTACATATAAATGGGTGGACAATACTTTTTCAGTAAGTGCCAATTAATTTATAAGATGATGAATAATAGATTGGTCCAATGAAATATTGTTCTCCTCTAAATTGCAATGTACCAATTATATGATGATGATGATTTCTTGGAGATTCCAAAATACAACTTATTAGTTTCAAAATAATACCAAGTTTTTTATGTACTATAATTTAATAATTTTTTATTATTTTATTTTTGTTTCTATATAAAAAGACAAAATTAAAAAGAAATATAAGTTATGGTATAAGATAAGATTGAAAGGATTGCTCCTTCCCATAGCCAGCCCCGTGGCAAGGATGCCTATCCGGAGTTTATTAATTTTTAAAAAGAAATCAAAAAATAAAAAAATAAAAAAAATGATGGGCTACGGCATAAAAGTATTTGGAGTAAAAATTTTAAAAATAAAATAAGATAAAATGTTAAAATATGTACATATTTTATAAAAATAAATAATTATTTGATTTTATATATTTTTAAAAACATATACATCTTATCTTATATATATTGTGGTCTGTTTGGCAGCTCTTCAGATGCTAATAGACATAATAGAACACGATATTATTATATACAATATATTAATATATTAATATAGTACAAATATAACATACGATATAAAATCATACAAATATATACAATAGTTATGTTAACACATGATATATTTCTATTTATCACATAATAAGTATAAGCAATAGCACGTATCTTTATTTTATACAACATATCGCATGTGTTAGTCTGTATATTGGACACATTATATAATTCTATATAGTATAATATATTGTGATTTCAACGTAATAAACAAATTATATATTCCTTCCGTTCCAAAAGTATAGTCTTATTGTGTTAGACACGAAATTTAAAAAATATGGATATTATATTGATAGTTGATAAAAAGTAAAGATAAATGACTTGTCTGTCCCCGTGAGTATATTAGTGTGAAAAGTAGTGACAATTGTGTAATAATAATGAAAAAGTATGGATTGTTTTACAGTGATATGGTTATTTATAGAAATGAAACTATTGTTTTGGAATGGACAAAAATGGTAAACAAGATTATTGTATTGGGACGAACAGAGTAACATAGTACAATATATAACACATATTTTGAAAACACATTACGGGTGTGTTTGTTTGGGGTTTTGGATTTTGAGTTGGGATTTGAATAGTAAAAATTTTGAATTTGAATAGTTGTATGATGTGATATAAATAGGTGTTAATGTGATGTTTTGAATGTAAAATTGATTTTTAGTATAATATAAAAAATAAAAAATAGGTGTTTGATTTAATATTTTTGGGGAAAAAATTTTAGATGAATAGTAGGATAAAATCCTACAAATGAACACACCCTATATAATTTTATATACCACAATATATTGATTTCAATACAATAAATATATTATACAATATAACACAATATATAATTCATACAATGCATACTTTTATATAACACAATATATATTATATATTTTGTGATAAAATACTAATTATTTTAAATTAGTGTGTTAAGTTGGTCAGATTAGTGTTGTGCTTACTTAATCCAACCGCCACCTATATATATTTAAATGGTGTAGGTCCAACCATTATCTACTCTCACCACCACAATTTTGTAGATTTTTTATAATTACAAAAAAAATAAAAATAAAAATAAAAATGTTCTTGGTAAATTATACAAGGGCTTATGGAAATTCATGGAATAGTCGTTTTGTATTTTTAGATAAAATAGTTTTCTACAAATATTACCATATCTTTTTTATTTATATTTTTATAAAAAATACTTCTACTTTATATTATAATTAATGAATATAATATTATATATTTATTAAAATTTGTATTCAGCTCAAATGAGCTTAAATTTTATGGACGGAATGAATATATTTTTGTCAAATTTATAAAAACTATTTTAGTAAAGAAATTTTGCAAAATTCAAAAGAGCAAAAGTTCATCTAACTCTTTTTTTTTTTATGATAAATATCACAAAAATATAATATATATACTTTATTTGATTAAGAAAATTTTATTATTTAATATAATATATTATTATTTTTTTTATATTATCGATATAATTTCATGTCTAACTTAAAAACACATAAGTCAAAAAATACAAAAAATAAACATACTCTAATATAATTTTGCATTGTTTATTTATTTATTTTACAAATTATCCAATTTAATATATGTTTTTATTAATAATATTATATCAAAATTATTAACATATCAAACCTTCCTATTTCAACTTGAATCCTTTGTATTTTCTAAACTACATTCCAAATCCAAATACCCAACCACACAAACCCTTTAAATACACATGTAGTTTTGAAATAGGCCCACATTAATAAAAATAGATGGAATAAGACCACGATACATTAGACAGTGCCATTATTTTATGGTAATTGGACTTGAATGATAAAAGTAAACTTTTTTTTTTTTTTTTTTTTTTTACCTTGCAAGAGTGAGTTTGATAAATTAAGTAAGTAGCGCTGTGAGGGATGAGCTGGCCATGGATTCAAACTCCCGACACCTTAGATCACCTGCTACACATAATTCGTCTAGTATGAGTTTGCAGCGGAGCTTTGTAAAGAGGGTGAGTAAATCAAATAATATCTAAGGGAGTCACATCGACATCTTGTTCGATGACTAGCCTAAACTAGACACGGTATATTAACATGATCTTTGACCACATGCACACATATATACATACATTTATATTCTCTTTATATATTCCTTTTATTTTTATTGGATTTATGTCTCTTCCTATAATTCATTAATTGTGTCCAAATTATTACAAATAACATTGAGTTGTTTGCCACCAAATTATCCTAATTAATAATATATATATATATATATATGCTATTAGAGAATGCACAACTTTTCTCAATGGCCATGTCTCAGCGCGAGAAACCTTTTAAAAAATGAAATGCAAATTATTATTTATTTCATTTAATTAATTACAATGGGATCAATATTTTCTCAACTCCTTTAACATTTTAGTGACACTACCTAAGTTCAAACAATTTCATTAAAACAAACCACAAATTTATTTCAACATCTATATATATATATATATATATATTTTTGTCTAATATTGTATAAAGTGTAGAAATCTTATTTTATTTAAATAAGAAGTACAATTAAAAAAGAAAACAGATATATTAAGCTGAGACACTAAAATAGCAAAATAAATACATTGCTAGTAGATTATTATTATTATTATTATTATTATTATTATTATTATTATTTCCCAATTAGGGCACAACAGAAATAAGGCTGTTGATGTCCATCTGGTCTAATATTCTTTGTCTTGCTGTCTATATCTTTGGATATATATATATATATGAAATTAAATATTCCCTCGAGCTCGTCTTAATGTATATATCTACATATATTTTTTATTTTTTTAGTAATTATAATTTTACTATTTTATATAAATATATCTACTTTATTACCATATCATTATTTTTTTACTAAAGCTTAAATAGAATGGGAAATCGATGTTAATTTCCTAAAATGTCCAAAATTCAATATTGTTGAAAAGGAAAATAGATAAAGCTTGGTCGCATTTATGAGTGGTGTAAAATCTTTTGTCGCACAGCATCTTTTAGATTCTTGGTTCCCTTTATAAAGAGAGTTTTTTATTTTATTTTATTTTTTTAATAAAAAAAAAACAAAAACAAAATTGAGTATAGTTAAAATGGTAATAATGAGTAGGTTTGTTTAGCTATGATGTATTTGTTTCAGGGTTTGAGTTACAGTAATGATTTGAATAGTAAAAATTTTTAATCCTAAGAGTTATACAATATAATATAAATTGATGTTTATTTGAAATTTTGAATGTAAAATTTATTTTTAGTATAATATAAAAAAATAACAAATAAGTATTTTTTTGATATTTTGTGGAGAAGTTAATGAATAGTAGAAATTATGTAAAATGTGTCAAATAAACACATGTTTTTATATAAAATGATTTCTCATAAATATTACTACCTCCGTTATATTTACCTTTTGCGTTGTTGTATTTAATATTTAAAATATTTTTATATTTGTATAATTTTTTTATACAAATGTTCTTCTATTAGTATTAGAAGACACTAATTGAAATATTTTTGTAATTTTTTATTAATTTGTACTATGTTCTAATATAATAATTAATATTCAAAATTCAACGCGCAAAAGTAAATAAGACCTTAAAATGAGAAGAGTGTAGCATTAAATAATATAATATTGATATATTAATACAATAAATAATATATATATATATATATATAAATTACTTACTCACAAAAAGTCAATTCAAGGCATAATATTACTATTTTTTTATATTATCAATACAATTTCACATATCTATATAATAAAAACACACATCAATTCAGAAATATACATAGTGAAAAAATTCAATAATTTTTATTTTTTTATAGCATATGAAGTAATAGTATAATTTTTTATTAAAAAAAATAAATATGGATTTAATAATATATGATAGTAGTAGCTTTGGAATCATGCAAGGACTGCCGTAGCACATGACAACTCTTTTTATTTACTCTTGTTTTATTATTATTACTATTATTATTATTCTAATCACCAAAAATTCAAAGATACAATGCAATGTCGTACAGAATAGTATTAGGGTGAAACTCAGGCTAGATCACGCTAAGGAGCGAATGGATAGAAACTTAAGCGATTAAAAGAGAGAATCATGCACTTCATGGGCACCAGACAGTGAGAGAAGGAGAGAAGGCGCGCGGAAACTAAAATAACAGCCAGCTGAAAAACGTTAGCTAGCAGTTTCTCACATACCTCTATAGATCAATCATCTGTTGTCCATTGATCTCGTGTTTTTATTGATATATGTTGAAATAAGAGAGCATTTAAACTGAAATAACATAAAATTAGAATGCAATTTCCTTTAATTGCCTCTAAAATCATCTCAATTAATTATTGACTTTAATTCAATATAATTAAAAACACTGTATAATAATAATAACAACAATAATAATAATAATAATAATAATAATAACAACAACATAACCTTAACCATTATGACTCCACATAGTATTAGCAGCAGAGTATTATTATGCATGCTCATTTGATTGGGCATAAATTTTAATAAAAATGAGTAATAATTATTATTTTTTTATAATAAAAAAAATAAAAAAATAATAATTTTTTACTTAAAAAGAAATAATAATAATATTTTTTTATGACAATTCAAAAATAAAGTGAGTATAAATTTGAAAGAGAGTAATAAATAATTAAATAAAACACAAATATTATCCCACGGCACACAACAGCCACACACACATACATATATATATATATATGCAAGTTGATTCTGTCTGTGGAGGCTATAAATAGTCGCGAGCACCAAGGAGTTCATCAGTTCCGCGAGCACAGTACTGTCATATATCACACATCAAATAATTTACTTTAATTTCTGCAATGTCTGCTAAGATTCCCCACCACCACTACACCACCATCTCCTCCCCCGCCGCCGGCGGCTGTTTCTGCACTTTTCCTTATCCCGGCGCCGGAGGATCCGTCAATTACGCATTGCAGGCATTTGCGAGCTTCAACGACGACGACGACGTCAATTCTCCGGTGTCGGTCACCTCGTTTCCTGAGCAGTTGCTGGTGTCCGAATGCGGCGGCCTGCAGGCTGTTCCGCAGATGTCGTCGGAAATCGAAATTGGCAGCTGTGACTATCAACCGCCGCCGCTCGCCGGCGATGACTGCAGCCGGTTGGTGCCCAACCTCTGGCCACCGGCTAAATATCCCACGCCTGCAGCTGCTGATCAAAATTGGGTATTTTTTTTTATTTGAATCGACATGTCTGGAAATTTTTCATTTCGATTTCATTACCATATGGATTGATTATTTATTGATTGTTTTAAGTGCAGCCGAAGGAGACGGCGGCGGCGGAGGTGACGAAGGTTGGACGATATTCCGTTGAAGAAAGGAAAGACAGAATTCTCAGATATCTGAAGAAAAGAAACCAGAGAAATTTCAACAAAACAATCAAGGCACGCATACATATATATATATAATTAAATCATTTGTAATAAATTATAGTGATATATATATATCTAAATATGCAGTATGCGTGTCGGAAAACCCTAGCAGACAAGCGTGTCCGAATCCGGGGAAGATTCGCGAAGAATGTCTCTGAAGAAGAAGAAGATGAAGAAATGCAGCAGATGATGGTGGGCACAAAGCATGTTGCAGAAGCTTTTCATTACCATCAACAAAGTTCCTCATTTATGACGACATACGACGATGAGGACGAGTGGTTGCAGGCAGCCATGGATAATCTTGTGCAGCTGCCCTACTTATAATTATACTTAATTAATTAATTAATTCCATGCTCGTCGTCTGGAGATCTAGAAGGAAGAATCCATGGATATATATATTCGTCGGGTGCAATGCCAATGTACAAAGTACTCATTTCAGCTTCTTAATACAATTAATTAAAAAAAAAAAAAAAGAAATTAGATATCGTTGATCGATCAATAATGGCAATGTGTGAATTTATGTATTCTTTATAAGCTAATCACTAATTAATTCCCTTTAAGATAGATAATTAATCACACATGTTTGAGAAGAAATTGAATTGACTCGTATATAAATTAATTAAATTATATATATGTGGAAGAAATTAAATTGAAGAAACCCTAAGATAATGGGGAGGGGCAAGCAGGCATTCTTTCCAGCGTAAGAGAGCACTCAAAATCTAACTGAAATGACTGCAAGAAATTTATAGCCAACATTGTGTGATACTGTATCTGATTGCCCAATTAATTAATATAATTCATGGTTTTGTATCTGAGCCACATGTTTTAGTTGATGAACAGAAAGAATTGTTGATTGAGACTTGAGATCATAAATGGATCGACTCGTGTCAAATTAATTATCACACATGTGATTTATGACTAATCAATCAATCAATCCTATCTATCCTTAATTATAATTTGTTGGATGATCATGATTTCATCCATTAACGACCTTCGATAGCAAGCACTGCAACATGGGATGAATGGAGGAGTAGACAGTTAGGTCGTTTTCAAGCAACAGCTAGCTAATTATGTCGTCGTTTTCAAAGCAACAGTATCGATCATGCATACAGATATGAAATATATATATATATATGTGATGAATAGAAATAGGAACTGGGAACAGGGAATAGGATGGGTGATATGAAGCAGCAGCACTGAGAGGCCTTGGAATCTCAATGGAATCAACATAGCCATCATGATCATGCTGCCGCAGTTCAGCAACTGTCCTTTGAGGTGCTGGAGGGTTATATATATATATATATATATACACAAACACACACATGTAATGATCTCTTAGTGGGGATCAAACCCCCAAATAATCTTTCTGCATATATACATCAACTGTTACTCCATGAATATATATATATATATATAGTAAAAGGACAGCAGCAATAAGAGCTGCATGTATATATAAATTTATGAGGCGGAAATAACTGGATGACTTTTGGAAAAGAAATCCCACCACATTAGGTAGAGAGAGAGAGAGAGAGAGAGAGAAAAGAAGAAGAAGAAGAAGAAGATTCCATGGTTCCACAGATGATCACAGTTAGAGAAGAAGATCTTCAATTCATTAATTCCTGGAGGACAGGACAGGGCAGGGCAATGAATTGATCACAAGTTGACTGTAATATATGTTTTGTATCCCTAAAAGTCATCCAATAATTTAAATCTCCCTCTTGACGGTGACTTGTGTTTGCCATCCCACTATTTATTCATCATTACAATTATTTCCATTAAGATCTGCAAGCAAGCTCCAGTCCTCCATTTTAATTTTGTTGTCATTGCAATTTGCATATGATCTGGGCTTCCCTTTCTTTTCAAGGCCCATATTTAATTGCATAAACCCATAACTTCAACATCCATATATTCCAATTTTGTAATAATAACACCAAGTTAATCTAACTAAGCCAGTACATGTGTTTTTTCTTTTCCGCACAAAAGCAGGAACAGGATATTAAAATATTAATTAATTAATAGATTGTATATTTGGATCGTCTTTTTGCAATGTGTTTTCTAGTAGACCACCGCCATAGCGTTTGAGCCGACTTGAAGGATCCTCCGTCCGTCCGTCCGTCGGGTTCCTTGCGACCGCACGCACGCACGCTGTCGTGGTCATCTTCATTTTCGCTTATGATTAAACGACTTTCTGTAGAAATTCCGTTCGGCTTTGTTCCAGTATTCGCGTTCTAACATGAATTCCGACCCTGAGAAAGATAAATTCTTGAAGGAGTTCGGGCAGGATTACGGGTACCCTAACGGGTTCAAAAGCATCGACCAGATTAGAGCAACTGAATTCAAAAGACTGAAAGGTTTGGGTTTTCCCCTTCATTTCGTTTCGCTTTTCTTTAGACCAATGATCAATAATATAATCCAAGTCTTTGTGTGCGGAAAAGACTTCTGTGGAGGTTCGATTATTGTTATGTATCTAGGAAGGTATAATAAGTACTTGAATATGGGCCAAGATAACTAATTCTAGAAGAAAAGATATTGGAATTTCATGGAAATTCAATTCTTCTTCGAATTGATGTTTGCTATTCTCTTCTATGTTTCTTGATTTGGATGTTGTAATGCTGGGAATATGCAGACGTGGTGTACCTGGACCATGCTGGAGCAACTTTGTATTCTGAGCTGCAAATGGAAGGCGTCTTCAAAGATTTGAATTCTACTCTATATGGAAATCCTCGTATCCTAAGGAAATCATCTTTTGGTTGTGAAGAGAGATGATTAGCTTGCTTTTCAAAATTAAATTTTAGGAATGTGAATTGGCTCCTTAACTAAATTTATATAGATAGCCAGAGCAACTGCAGCATGATAACCAGCGACATTTTGGGCGAGGCTCGGCAACTGGTAATAAGCTGTTGTTTGCATTAAGCTGTTTTCAACGGCGTGGTTGATATGATGAGTGTGTTTTGCATTGCATTTAGTGCTGCATTCAACTTTGGGTTGTGTCTGGAAAAGTATCAAAAAAGTTAGCCTGGATAATGAATGGTAGATTTTGATTTCGGTGCAGATTCTAACATTCTTCAATGCATCTCCTCGAGAGTATAAATGCATATTTACCTCTGGAGCCACAGCTGCATTGAAACTTGTTGGCGAGGCATTTCCATGGAGCAGCAGGAGTACTTTCATGTACACGATGGAGAATCATAATAGCGTTCTTGGCATCAGAGAGTATCCTCCTCATTGAATGATTTTAATAATGGAAATTTGACCTTTTTTCCCTCAGCATTCGAACTGGAACATGCAAAAATGCTTGTGCGTGCTGCTTTGTTTGCATCGGATCTTGTTTCCTTTAACTGTTTCATAGGTATGCCCTTAGGGAAGGATCTGCAGCCATTGCTGTTGATATTGAAAATGTTTGTGATCTTGATCCAAGATGCAGTGGAGAACCAGCCATTAGATTTATACCACACTCCCTACAGAAGCGAGGAGAAACTGGATTCAGGGAAAAGGACCAAACCAGTTGAGTAAAATGCCCTGTTTGCCTCAGGAAGGATGTATTTGTGTTAGATTTAATGTATTGAACCTCTTAAATTTCTATGCTTGTATCCGTCTTACCTGTTTCATGCATTTACAGGCGATACATACAATTTATTTGCATTTCCTTCGGAATGCAACTTTTCTGGCCAAAAATTCAACCTCAACCTGTTAAATGTTGTAAAGGAAGGTAACTATGAAATGTCGGGAATATCAACATGTCGCAGGTATGATAAGATATTATGACTGAACTACTACTAAAATGCAAATGCTTTTCTTCAATATGAAAGTCGGCCTTATGCTTATTGTAGCATGCAAATGTAGAAAAATCCTTCTCACAGTGCAAGCCTCAATTTATAGTTTCATTTATTTCAATATCTTGTGTAGTGGCCGGTGGATGGTTCTGATTGATGCTGCAAAGGGAAGCGCTACATCACCACCCGACTTGTCAAAATACAAGGCAGACTTTGTTGTTGTTTCATTCTACAAGGTAGTTTTGCAACTTGTCTAATGATTTATAAGTGGCTTGAGGCTTATTGTTTTCAAAATTTCCTTCCTACAGCTATTTGGATACCCAACAGGAGTCGGAGCTCTTATAGCCAAAAATGGTAAACATAAGACAATTGGGTATTCTATCCTGATGTTTCCAATTTGAATTTCTTAAGAATCTAGGCAAATCTGTTGTTATTTTGAATTTGTTATATTGTTATAAATCAATTGACTAAATGTCCCCATTCCCAAACTCTGAATATGATAGATGCTGCAAAGTTATTGAAGAAGACCTATTTTAGTGGAGGTATAGATCCCTTTTTTTGTGGCTGTAAAGAAATCTGGTAGCCTTAGCTGTATTTCATCTTAGACTTGTGAAATATTTCAGGCACAGTAGCGGCATCAATTGCGGATGTTGACTTTTACAAAAGAAGAGATGCTATCGAAGAACACTTCGAGGATGGCACCTTACCTTTTGTGAGCATCGCATCCCTTAAACATGGATTCAAAATCCTCAACACATTAACCATGTCTGCTATCTACAGGTCTGGCAGAAGTTTCCATTTTTGTAATAATAGCATGCAATTACAACTGCGGCTTGTCATGACATATGAGGCATTGTTTCTGATGCTGATTCTAATCTCACATAGCATATGACATTGCAACAGTAAAAATTTTACTGACAAAAAGCACGCTCCAAAAATTTTATTCTGTATTTAAATCATTTCTTAAAGACCTATGTTCTAACTGAATGTTGATAATTTGAAGGCATGCAACGTCCCTGGCTTCATATGTTAGGAATGAACTGATGAATCTGAGACATTCGAATGGAGACTGTGTATGCACATTATATGGCTTAAAGTATCCTGAGGTTAGCTCCTCCTTAAATATCAGTCATTTATTTGAAGCTGAAATATTCCATAATACCGATGTAAAGCATAAATATCTGGAAAAAGAATTTAGTCGCATCATGCAACCCTGTAAAGCTCTTCCAATGAGTTCTTTGAACAATTTATGTTTTAGCTTTTAGAAATGTTGTTATGTTTTTCATGCCATATATAGCTACTTGTGATGTATTTTGATCTTGCATACCTATCACTTATGCAAAAAGTTCTTATTTCAGTTATTACACGATGGGATGGGTCCTGTAGTGTCATTCAACTTGAGGAGGCCCGATGGAACTTGGTTTGGTTATCGAGAAGTGGAAAAATTGGCATCCTTGTCCAATATTCAGTTAAGGGTAACAGCTATAGCCTCTTGACCATGAAAAGTGCCTGTCTTTCTTCACGCTCTGATTTCGAAATGGATTCTATTCTATTGAAAAGCCTTATAGGACCTTAATTAAGAGTGCAGTATTTCAATGCTGTTTCTTATAGGCATGCTTACCTGGAATACAATGTTTTTGGGATTTTTAATGTGCTATTTCCCTTTTTGGCCCCTGTGCTTGTGCTTAGACAGGGTGCTTTTGTAATCCTGGTGCATGTGCAAAACATCTTGGTTTGTCTCATTCCGATCTTCTCTCCAACATTGAGGTATATATTTAGACGCATAAACGAGCTGTTGTAACCGATGAAGTTTCGACTGCAATCTATTTATTTAATACGCAATTTCTTAATTCAGGCAGGGCATGTTTGCTGGGATGATCATGATATATTGAATGGAAAACCAACAGGAGCAGTTCGGGTGTCATTTGGTTACATGTCAACATATGAAGATGCCAGGGTATTCTTTTATGAATCAAAGATATCCGTGTATTTCCTAACGTCATGTGCGAAATTCTTTACGTTACCATTCCTTTTTTGGATATCTGTATGTCATAGTTTTGAATTTCTCCAATTTTTGTCTCTATAAGGCAACTAAGCTGCTGTTTAGCTCATTGTCTTTCAACTACACATCAGAGCACTTTTTTCTTTTTCTTTTGGCTTCTGGAAGATCATAATAATTTATTTCCTATTTTTCAGTAATTGCAACTGTTAATATTTAGCACCAGATACTTGAAATGATTTTTAACAGGGTGGCAATGTAAATCCTATTATTTTCTTTCGTTGACATCTATTCTCTATTATGACATGTTTTTGCAGATGTTTTTGAAATTCATCAGCAATTCATTTGTATCAGTACCACCTCAGCCTTTATATCTGGATTCGTGTGCTGCAAAACCTTTACATCTCCCTGTTGAAGGTTATTGTCCGGAATTTGTAATGTGTTGATATTGAGGCTGCATGTTAGCTCTACCAATGGCCATTAACTTTTGTCTTATGCTCAATTGTAAATGTAGGGGTTGAAAGAGATTCTGCGGGATGCTTTCTGAAGTCCATTACTATTTACCCCATAAAATCTTGTGCAGGCTTCAATGTGGATAGCTGGCCTTTAACCGCTACTGGTAATTATAGTTGGTTAATTTTTCTAGCCAGTTTTTGCTTTAACTAATTATCCCATTCAATTCATATGCTGATGGCCATGACACATGGGTAGTCAACCACAACTAAATTCTTGCCACTCTAGTTTCTGCATGTGTCTCTACCGAGCAGCCAAACATATTCTGCTTCTTTGTGTCTATGTCTATGCTCGTATTACCAATGTGTACCTTTTTCTAACTAAAAAAGAAGTCAACCTTTATCTATTAATGCTCGAAGTAAGGTATGCTAAACTTGTATCTCTTTCGATTTCTTATACACTTTATTTTGTGCTACAAATGTCAGGATTGTTACACGATAGAGAATGGCTTCTGCGGAGCTTGAGTGGGGAAATCTTGACCCAAAAGAAGGTGAACTATAGTCAAATCAAGATACTGCACTGTAGATAGGCTTATCAATAGCATATGATGTCTTGTCTTGCCATTTTAATAAAGCACTTGAAATTTCTAAATGTTAGGTACCAGATATGGGGTTGATTAGTGCAGTAGTTGATCTCAAACTTGGACTACTTGTCATCGAATCACCACGTTGCAAAGAGAAATTGTACATTGAACTTAAATCTGGCCAACTTATTTCTTCAAAAGAAGTGGTGGAAATATATTCTCAGAGGTATGAAATTATATTCCGAGGCCAATATGTTTACGTAGAACCAGATCACTGTTGTTTCAATTATTTTCTAACATGAAATATCATGCCTAATCTTCATCATATGTTCGATATCTCATTAGCTGTTCCATGACAATAATTTTGAGCAACAACTGAAATCAACAGTCTAAACATTTTTGGCTTAGTGGTAACCATGAGTTCTAAATACTCAAAACAGAAAGTACAAAAGAAAAAGGGAACTTCGAAAAAATAAAGGAATGACTAAGAACCTTTTTCTGTTGATTAGATATGAAATTCAAGGCTACTGCAGTGAAGTCGACATTTGGTTTTGCAATGCTATTGGCCGACCTTGCACCCTTGTAAGGAGTTGTGCATTCCAAAATCCCATGTGCTCTGGTAGGAATCGACTATCCGGAATGCATAAGGAGGGAGAAACCAGATTGAACTTTGTCAACGAGGCACAGTTCTTGTTAATATCTGAGGAAAGTGTTGCCGACCTGAACACCAGACTAAAATCAAGTATGATATTCTCACCTACTTTTTTAGGCTATTACTTCATTGTGCTAAAAAAAGGAAAAGCTTGCTCGGTGTTTGGCACTTATTTGTCACCCCATGCATAAATTCAAGATGCAAAAATACTTTCCATGCCTTAAAATATTGAAAGAGATGCCCATCGGAAAGGCCTAACCTTTTTCTACAATTGTTATTGTGACAAGAGTTGCATAGTGGCTCCAACTACCCGGCCACTGAAGTCAATCCGAGTAGATTCCGTCCCAACTTGGTTGTCTCAGGTGGCAAACCATACGAAGAGGATGGATGGAAAAGTCTGAGGATCGGACGGACAGATTTTGTGGTTAGTTTTCGCGTATTATTTATTACTTTTGAGCATATTTCAATTGTTATTAATGATCAGTTGAATCAGTTCTAGATGATTCAAAGAAACAATAATCTAACAATATCTTGGTTGCTCATACAACTTTTTTAAATGTGCAGTCCTTGGGCGGCTGCAATCGATGCCATATGATCAATATGACTCTCGAAGATGGGACTGTGCAACGATCCAATGAGCCGTTAGCTACTTTAGCATCTTACAGAAGATCAAAGGTTAGTTGTGGTTACTCCTGAATAGCAATGTTATTTCTTGTTCTTATTTGCAGCTTGTAATGAAACAGGGGAAGATCTATTTCGGCACATTGCTGAAATTAAGCGACGATGTCGAACCGGACACCCAGGTTTCGGTGGGACAGGAAATAATTGCGAAAACAGATTAGCCTTGGCAATACTCTTACAAGGAAAGGTTCTTGCAATCCTGCTTGCTTGTTTATCATTCATAAAAGAAAATACAGAATATTACAGGAGTAAACTATACCATGATTTCTGTAATAAATCAAGTGTTCTCTCTGCTTATGTTTCGCAATTTTGAAGCATAAAGGTTTTGTTCTTTTTGTAATGTTTTTACTAAAAATTTATGATTTATTTTCATAAAATATTGTTAAATTAAAATTTAAATAAAGAATACATGAACTAATAATTTCAAATCAAACACACCCAGAAATACCACCTTCAGGCTCAGGTCGACTATTTTTAACTTAAAATCCACGAGTTATAAATAAGGCTCGTAGTTGGGCCAATATATGTTTATCTGAAATTAGTTTTTTTTTTTTTTTTTTTCCAATTCCCACTGGGTTTATCTATTTGTTACTCTTCATCTCTTACTAGAAACTATTGTCAATAAAACTAAATAGGGATCATTTCAATAATTTTCTAAAACTTATTAGTCACAAAAATTATGCATTTTATTTTTTATTTATAGTGAAATTTTTTATATATTATTTAATTTATATTCTTCAACATTATATAAGTATCTTATATGTACACTTATTTAAAAATTTATTTTACTTTATTAATTTATTTATATACTTCTAAAAAAAATTATTTTATCTTATAATCCATTAATATAAAATATTTTATTCATTAAAAAAATTTTATATTTAGGCTATATTCATGAAAAGGGAGTATATATATTTTGCGGATTGGACTCCAAATCTAATGAATGAATTCAAATTGGCAGAATACCCTAGCGGTCAGGTAAAATTAGTAATAATAGTATTTTTAATGTTATAAAAAAAAGAATATTTTAGAAGAATGAAATTAATTGTTATTATATGTTAATGTATGATATTTAAGTGAATAAAAATATATATGTATATATATTTATGGCATAAATTTGTGTAATAGATAGACTTAAATAAAAAATTGTTGGATATAGGAAAAAGTAGTAAATTATGGAGTATTATGGGTTGCATGGTAACCCACCAGCCCGGCCAAGCTATAATATTTACTCATAATATACGTATTTAGTTATATCAAAGAGCAAAAGAAGACTGTCAAAATTAATTGCAAATCCTTAAAACAGAGAGTTCCCAGAAATCTATCGCCCGCATGGTACAAATTGCTTTGCCATTGGTACAACCAAAATAATTATAACAATAAATGCAATGGTACTATGGACCAGGTACATTGATTGTACGATATGACGCGGATCGTAATCTGCTGCTTCGGATGCCGAATGGGCTGCCCGCTCACTGTGACCGCACGTAGATTCGGTCGGGACCGGACCAGGCTATCAGAATTGATCCGGTCCGGTCCGATTTCGACCTGGACTCGGTCCAATTAAACATTAACCCACATTGTCGGGGGGTTAATTAAGGTTAATTAGTACGAGTACGAGGTTTTCTTTCATATGCTTTTTACGACTTAACCATAGTTGTGTGAACAGCCTTTCAATTTTATTTTTTAAAATTCGACATATAATTATATTAATAATTAATAACTGTATGTGGGGGCCCAAGAGTAGTGTGATAACTGATAAATACGGAAGAAGAAAATTCAGGCAAAAAGGTGAAAATTTTGTCATCAAGATTGACATTACGAAAAAATAAAATAAAACACAAACACAAAGACATACAATTAATTCTCTACGAATTTTTCAAAAGCAATTTTGTTGTTGTTGTTGTTGTTGTGATGTCCTAAATCACATAATTGAAATTTTTGGAAATTATTACATTTGCTTGTAGATCTATCCCACGTATTTTGTCCATTGACCCAACTGACTTTGACCTTTTCGATTCAGCTCGTTTCTAGGCTTTGTTGATCATTCTAGACTTGATTTTTATTGTGGCTATTAAAATAAAATAAAAAAAAAATTAAAAAAATTAATTCTGAATGTGTATTTTGCATACTCAAAATAAAACTAAAAATTATTGAATGTGGTGGGACAACGACAATAGTTTAATTGAACAAATTATTACAATAATAGTTTATGTTGTTGCGTATTTCAGTGAGGAAGTCCATAGACTTTGTTTTTCAGTTGTTATGTAAGAAGAATTTAGTGGTACTAATTTGAAATTTGATTAGAAATGATTAGTTTGTGTAAGTTGAAAATTAATACCAAGTAAAAAAATTAAATTTGTCTAGTCAATAAATACCACGTCATCTGTTCCAACTTGCACTTTATGTATTGAGCAGTCGATTTTTACTTTAGGATTATTACGAATCTGTCTGTACACTTCATATATGAATATATCAATTTAGTCTAAAGATTTTATCTGACAGCCGCCTCACATATATTTTAATTAATTTTTTCTTGTATTTTACTTTTACTTTTTATCGTGTTCTCTATATGTATAATTTTATGAGAATTCTCCAATTGATTTTTTATTATTTTTTTTTTTTTCTTAAGTAGTGTTTTAAATGTAATATTAATATTGTTTATTAAATATATTTACTGTGGTGAATGTGTTTGGCAAGGTACATTGAACAAGTCGCAGGATTGGATCATTTATTGCACTGCTATATACTCTTACTAATTAATTGGTTATTGTATAAATACATGGTTTTTATTTTTTTATTTTTTTATTGTTTTTGTTATTTATAAAGTGAAATAGCAGATGAATGTAATATTTTATATAAAAACGATGGATTTGTTTTTATAGAAAATGACGAGATGCATATTTAAAATAACTAGAAAACAAAAAATCGAAAAGAACATAGTCATCATGTCTGAAAAAAAAAAAAAAAATGGGTGTAGAAAATATGATGTTAAAATATTATTGAATGTTTGAAAGTATAATATAATGTGTTTGCATCTAATCAGATTTCCATAATACATATATAAATAAATTATTACAATTTGCAAAGTTTATTGATAATATATATACTATATGATTGTTGATAGTGTTGTTGTTTAATTTATGATAATTAAGTATTTAATTCAATTTTTTTTTTATTTTCAAAAGAACTCTAGAATATATATAATTTTGCGACAACATTAAACCTTATAAATTGATCATCAAGACCAAATCCACATTGATTCTTGAACCTTATATAAAATTTTAAAAATATCTCGTAAGTGAATATACATCAACAATAATGAATTAATTTTAGTTTTTGCCAGCTACATTTTTAAATAAATAATATATATAATTCTGAAAGCTAGCAGAACATTGATGCACAATAACTCCAAATCCATTTATGGGCAGTCCAATTTTTTCTCTTGCTAAAGAATTTTTGGTGTAGAATTGAATCGAAGATGCCAATATGCAATAAATAATGTGGTAGGATAGAGAATGTTTCAACCTTCCAGAACTAATTCAGTATTAATATTATCCAACCTGCACTTATGTGATAAATAAAATTTAATTTACATAGACTCATTATTTTACAAATGTAGAATTTAATTATTTATCTTCAAAATAAATGAATGGGGCATGGAATGTGACAAGTGATATACAGCCATTTATTGTAGTTGTAAAATTTAATTGCAAGGGACAATTTGCTCATAGGATTCGTGCTCGACTACTGTCACAAAATTCAATTGACATTTGATGTTGATTCAGTATATTGTCTTTCTTTGCATTTATTTTCGATTTCGACATATAGTTATTTTATTGAAGAAAAAACCCTTGAAATGTTCTTCCTTCCATGTTAAGAAGGAAATAATAAATTGTATAAAAAAAATAAAGGTTTCTGTTTGTATTGTAGAATATTTTGGAATTGAAGTATTTTTTAATGAAAAAAATGTGTTTGTTTTTTTTCCTTTTTTTTCATTATATATTTTCTCAAAATACACATCTAACAGTTTTTTTTTAGATATACTTATTTTTTGTGGTATTTTTATATTATAAAAACCATTACAGCCACAAACACTAAACAAAATTAATGGAAATATATACAAAAGAACAAACTATATTGTTTTTTTTAATGTAAATTAGTACTCAGTTTATTTGGAGTTTGATTTTATTTTTTTGTTATTAACCCTCGAATGATTCTGTATAAAAATAAATAATTTTCTCTTACAAAAAAAAAATCACAATCAAACTATTCTTCAAACAAAAACCAAAAACCAAAATACAAAACAATTTTGAGTAAACAAACCCTAGGTTTGATCATATAAATTCTATCTAAAAATCTTTAAAACTTAAACAACTAAGGCTCTATAAACTTGAGCTTTTTATTGATTCTTTACTATAAAACTTAATGTTTTCTAGTAGAAACATATTATTTTATCTCACAAAACACCACACTTAAAATACTATTCAATTTAAAAAAAAAAAAAAAAGTAAATTAATCAAACACACCCATAAATAGAACAAAAACATATGTTACATATTACACCCTCTGTCTCAGTCCAAATGGGTCATTTGAGATTTTATAGTAGATTAAAAAATAATATTAGTATTTTATTAGTCAGTGGAAGTGTGTAAGAGGTTTTGACATTTTTGCCCTTTGAATTTGTGTAAAAAATAATTGTATGTGTCATTATGTTTGTAATTTAAGTAAAAGTTAAATATATTTTGGTATGTATGTATGATTACTTTTATTAAAATAGAAAATAAATATTTTAGAGTGGGACGGACGAAAATGGTAAAACATGTATTTTGAGTTGGGACGGATGGAGTATATTTTAGATATAATATCTTAATATCTATATATATATATTTATAAAGTGTAAATACATGAACAAATATATCCCGAGTGTTAAAATAATCACTTTACGTTTGCATGCATTTGCTACGTTATTAATTAGTGCCATGCAAATTGTGTAGTAATAAAAACACGCATGAATCATTGAATATGTTTTCCCGATTGATGACACGTGTACGGTGAGGATTGGCGCTTGGAGAATATGATTGTTACTCAATTTTCACTGTTACTAATTAAAAAGATTGACTCTGTCAAAATACTTTCTTCTTTGTCATTACATTACATGGAGAAATAAAAGATGAAATTAACCATTGTATGAATTACAATATATAATTGTGATTGATATATATATATATGGACGATATATTTTCAAATTTCAATAAATATATATTATGTGAACATTGTTAATGCGAAAATCGTCGTTGATGAGACGATAAATTTGTCTTGTTGGCATCGCGTGTATGAGAATATACGTCAAATGGAAGCCGCAATTATCATTGAATATATATACCATTTAAAATAAAAACACGTTGGGATAAGATATATAATATCGGGAGTATATATAATTGCTTGCTTAAACAACAAGTATGAGTTATTGAAATTCAACAACAAAATCTTGTTTCATTAAATAGTGAATGTTGGTAGCACGTTCCAATGAAGCATTAGTCATCGAATATTATTGGCGCGACATAATCACAAACTCTATCAATGCATCGTCAATAATTCATATCTGGCTATCACCAGTGAAGAGACAATTCACCGAAATTTCAATGAAAGTGATCGCTAATCTTATCGTTCCAGCAACGCATTAAAGATATAGAAAATATATGTACGGGTGTATAATGTGTAGTCATAATTTGAGACGTATGTTCTTATTTCTCCATTTCATTAAATTGAGTATTGAAAAACAAGAGTATGAAAAATACTATATTGGTATTTTAGATTTATTGCTTGTTATTCCTTCATTGATTGATGGAAGAATTTTGATGAGATATATCAATTTCATTTTGTCTTCTTTTTCATTCCATAACATAGTCTATCTCAATTCATTTTTATTTTATTTTATTTTGGGTTATAACTTTGTATTAATCAAATCGGCAAATATATCCATGGTTGGTTCTATACTTTTATCATTTTTCTTATATACTTTTATGATTTTTCTTACGCTTGTGCATTTTGTTACAATGAAATTCCCCCATCAATAAATGTTGAACAATACATTAGAAAACAAAAAAACAATTATATATATATATATATATTAGGAACTTTCATAAAAATAGGTTTAAAATGCATGTACATTATTCAATTTTGAAGTATATTGTTAATACTTAGTATATTAAAAAGTAAAATAATCGAGAAGAATTATTATACACACAAAGTAGCATTGATGCTACATTTCCATTATTTTCCCAAGGAAATAAATGCTGCCACGTGTATGTCTTAATTTTATTTATTTATTTATTTATAGCTTTACTTATCTTTGTTTATTCATTTTAATCAATACGTTATTTCTTTAGAACATATACTATTATTTATTAACATAACACTAATATGTTATATTGTTGTTTTAAAAAAATTATAATAATAAATAGTATAATTTTATCCTAATGCATGCTAAAGCAAACTCACTCTCCAGCCGTTAAAATTTTTAAACAAAAATAAATAAATAAAATGAATAATAATAATAATAATGAAAGGTACTAAGGGGAGTAAGGGAAGGCAATTAATTATAGCGAGGCCCGGGAGCTCCGTGGTTCAGGAGGGAGAGATGCAAGTCAAACATGTTGTTCTCGGACTTTGACATCATCATATATAAATTTTGACTTCTTCTTCCCCTTCACATCCATTTCTATTACTCCTATATATATATGCACAAATTAAAATAAAATAAAATAAAATAAAATAAAAACCAATCAGTAGCCATAATGTAGGAATTTTGTGGCCACAAGACAGTGAATTATACAATTGGTCAATATGTGGTGCTGCTGCTGCCCCTTCTCGATCGATATGTTATTTAAACATAACCCTACAGTAAAAAAAAATTAAGTATTTTTAATTTAGTACTTATCACTATCATTATATATTTGTAGATGTGTGTTATACAGAAAATGAAGGCGTTTTTAATTAATTTTATTATGAAAAAAAAAAAAAAAATGGCATTCAGTGAATGTGCATGTATATTCTTTCTATACATATAAAATAATATGTATGTGTGTAATAATATAATACACACGTGATGTGATATTTCAAAGCGGGTAGATATATGTAGACATACAATAGTATTCTTGGTTTATAACCTTGAGTATGTTTGTTTTGTATTTTTAATTTCAAATATTTTTTATATTAAATATAATAAATTATATTGATAATATAAAATTACTATTTTGTATTAAATTATTAAATTTTTTAATGAATAAAATATATACTATATATTTTATATGAATATATGTGTGCATATATTTTTTATAATATTAATTAAGAAGCGTCAGACATGTTTTAGAGGAAGAACACACTCTCAGTGGGTGCAATGAACTTTGTGTATTCATATATTTATTATAATTAATCAAGACTTTAGGGCATGCAATTTATTCAATCTACACTTAAATACGAAATCTTATAATTGGGACAGCCTTGACATTTTGGAAGCTTGTCTGTCTCTGCATATTTATATAAATTCTAAACTATAATAATATTATATATATTTGTAATAGTGATTGTATTTTTATTAAGTGGTGAATTGAAACACATTCAGTCACGATTTCAATGTGTAGATCCCACCTTGGGCACTAATAACGTTAGACAAAAAAAATAAAACTAAATAAATAATAATTATAATAATAATAATAATAACAATAACATCATGATATTGTATTTTTGAAAACGTGTTAGAAATTTCAAATGATTGTTTATCTAAAAGCTTAAACTAATAAAAATACACATTATTAATTTATTTATCTAGTCAACCAACGAAATGAACGGCGGAATTAGAACTAACGGCACGTACGAGCAAATGTAATACTAAAATTTAGACTAAAATTAAATAAATAAAGTTGGGAATGAATTTGGAAATGCTCAAAGGAAGGTTCAAATATGGCGAGAAAAAGGATTAATGGAAAGCCAAATGAAAATAGGACGATTATGCAATAAGAAAATAAAATACACTATTTTCGATGGATTTGGGTGTTCTTATGCCTTTCATTCTCTTCTATATCTTAAAAATCAATGATTTATTATTCTGATCAATAAATATGTTGTTCATATGTTAGATAAAGGTCTTGATTTGATCTTCTTGAATTGTGAATCCCTTCAAAACAAAGCATGATTAGTTGGAATAACTTGAACATATATACATGTATTTTATGTATAATTAATTACACATGACATGGATCAGCAGTTGATCCGGTCAAGTTAGTATAGTGCTGATTTGATCGGGGGGTGATCAACATATATTATATTATGAGTCAGCATATGTTATCTTATAACACAGCATATGCTGACATATATATAAACATATTAATAATCATCTATATGATATGCTGACCGGATCAAATCAGCACTATGCTGATCTTAACTGGATTAGTACTGAATTTGCAACCAAGTATACTTAGTGGTGAATATATATATATATACATATAAATATGAGTGCCGGGGCAAGGAGAGTTGGGCGGCGGCGAATCTTCTTCGGATGAGGTCGAAAACCCTTTCTATTTCAAGTCCTCTAAAGTCTTTTAGGTTTGTTCATTTTCTTTGGATGAGTCATGTCGATGAGCCAAAGTAGTTGAAGTTGCCTGATTCGAGGGTGTTTCAAATTCTAATTATCAATCACTTTGCAAGCTTGTCTTAATTGGATACAATAAATCTTGGTTTGAATTTTATTTATTTATGCATTTAAGATTGAACACCTAATCAATTGCAAATCACACAATTGTGTCAAAGCACAATATATATGACAAGATGTCAAGACAATAACCTTTTTGGGGTAAGCAATGGAAAGAAATCAAAGGAACAACAGCCATTCATTAAAAGGGTTTTAACTGTAATATTTCCATTAATTAATAAATTAATTAACGGTATGCATAAATTGGTGTATGTTGCCAGACCACGTCAGCACTATGCTGAAATTATGAGCACCAAGATATTTATAAAATTTATATCTGTGTTGTTTAATTTTCATTTATTTATTCATTTTTTATTTTTTTTTATGTCCAGTCATTATTTTAAAATGAGGAATTATTATATGTCGTTAATGAAAGTGGCAAAAATGTTTAGATAAGGACATGGTAAGACTGAAGACTGCTTCTATGTTCAGAGAAGCCGAAACCACTGAGGTCAGGAAGCAAGAAAGATGCAAGTCAACACAGGACTTGACCAACCAATTTGTGTCTAATAAATAAATAAATAAATATAATTATAATAATAATATAATATTGTATTTCCCAGAAGACACCTCATCAATACTCTTCAACCCCACCCACCCATTCCATCTTTATATATATTTACACAAAACGATATTAATTTCAAAGCTACGAGAAGCCTAATTCACACACTCTGAAAAATCAACCAGAAAACGGTCTTGGAAGGCAACGAGAGCATAGATACATATACATACATATATATATATAATTACAGCATCGATCAATATGGAAGTGGAGAATACGAGTGGCCGGAAAGTCGTCTCCGGCAACAACGGCGGCGATCACGACGACGATAATGGTCCGCTGCCGGGATTCCGGTTCCACCCCACCGACGAAGAGCTCGTCGGATTCTATCTCCGGCGGAAGGTGGAGAAGAAACCGATCAAGCTCGAACTCATCAAACAGGCTGATATCTACAAATTCGATCCTTGGGATCTTCCAAGTATGTCCACAGGTTTGATCATCGATCATCCATCATCCATCCCTTTCAATTCGATCGATCTTCCTACAAAAAGGAATTAATAATCGAGACCAGCTAGCTTAGCTTGAGTAATTGGGAATTGGTGTTAAATTAATTTTTGGATTAGGGTTTTTGCCCTAGCCCTAATTGATTTCTTTCACATGAAATAACGCATCAATTTGATGATTTAATTTAATTAATTGATTTCAGAATCGAACAACGGTGTGGACAAAGAATGGTATTTCTTCTGCAAAAGAGGGAGGAAGTATAAGAACAGTATACGCCCAAATAGAGTGACCGGTTCGGGTTTCTGGAAGGCGACCGGAATAGACCGGCCCATATACTCCTCCTCCTCCAACGGCGGCGCCGCCCACTGCATCGGCCTGAAGAAATCCCTCGTCTACTACCGCGGCAGCGCCGGAAAAGGCACCAAAACCGACTGGATGATGCACGAGTTCCGCCTCCCTCCCCCCAACCACGACAAGCCCCACAAAACCGCCATTGACGCCAAAACCTTGGATCAAGAAGCTGTAAGGATTAATTTTTATCCACAATTGTAATCAATAATAATAACCTAATCCAAAATCACAAACCTTAATGAAATCATTGGAATTAAATTTCACAGGAAGTTTGGACACTGTGCCGGATACTGAAGAGGAACATTTCTCACAGAAAAATCATTCCCAACTGGCGGGAAATCGCTCCAAAGCGAAATGGCGGCGGCGCCGGCGCCGGCGTGATAATCAACCCCGGATTAATCGACGCCGGCTCCGAAACCTGCAGCCTGGAATCATGCGACTATCAAAACGCGCAGAGCAATTACATCAGCTTTACGGCGCCGTCCGGCGCCGCCGTCATCCACCAGATCGACAAGAAGCCCTACAGTTCCGGCCACATGGAAACTTTCCTAAATCAGCAATTCCACCACCACCTCGGCGGCATGCCGGCCGTCATCTCGCAACCTCCGTCCGTACTTCCGACGTCGATGTTCTCCAGCGCCGACATCAACGAGTTGCTGCGGCACGCGGAATGGGAGGATCTTCAGGCCATTGCAGGCGGCGCCGCCGTGCCGGCAGCAGCCATGAATAATCCCTTCTATCTGTGAGCACCCCTACTATATACATACATTATACATACACACATACATATATATATGTGTATATATATATGTGTAATAACCTTGTAGGGATGATGGTAGTGAGACTTGGAATAATGGAGCACTGAGGATCAATGGCAGCTTTTTCACATTCCTGTTGATTGATATATTGTTTGATCTTCTTAGGCTGTACGTTATTCAATCTTTTTCTTTTCTTTTCTTTTCTGGATATTGTAAGTTGATCGATTAGATGAATTGATCCCAGTTTTAGATGTTAGATACATGATTATTGCATTCGGGTTGATCAGATTTAGCCACATCTCATCTCATGTATATTTTTTCTTCAGAGATCATTTTTATATTTATTTTTTGGATCCATCTATTTAGATATAATATGCATAAAGTATTTATTTCTTACTCAATTTTTTTTTACTATTTTCCAAATTCTTCAAAACACATAAATACTTTTGTGTTTGTTTTGAGTTTTTCTCATTCTTAATAACCAGATTCCAATAAATTTATATATAATATAATTATAATTTCCATCATAAAATACGGTATCAAACAATTATAACGACCATTTGGGTTAGGATGTTGCAAACTGTCATTAAGAAAAAAGGAAAAACGTTTATTGATTTTGATGTTGTACAGGAACATGCATGTGATTAGTGTGCTCAAAATATAAGCACACTTTCTAAAAATAAATTTCATATTTTTAAAGTAAAATAGTTAGTCGGTGTTATATTTGAAATGAATAAATTAAACCAAAATAAAGACCCATTATTTGTTTTACATCTACATCTACATGCATGTATATTATACATATATTATATTAGTTAATTTTATACAACATGTTTAACATAAAAAATCAAATATTATGGCTACTTTTAAAGAGAGTTTTGGATTTTTTAAAATAGAATAATAAAAAATTAGTATTTAATGCGTGTGAGAGATAAAATATATTTAATATGATATTTTTTTAAAATATATATAAAAATTATAGATAAATAATATTTCAAAAGTTTCAAAATTATTTGTGTAAAATAAGCATGTATTTTTTAAAAACACCTAAAATAATCCTTAATGGGCCATTTATTTGGGCCACCACATAAATGGGCCTGATGATCTTCAAAATATGTCAACCCACAATTAAACTCGCGTCCATTATTTTTGCATGTTTTACATTTGGCGTGGTTTTAAGGCCATATTATTTTGATCATTTTTTAATATTTTATGATTTCTTTTTGTTGAGAAGGATTATATAAATATTGTTTAAAAAGGTAAAAGAAAAAAAAAAAAAAAATTGTGAAAGTTCTGTAACGTTCCAAATTCAAATAATAATGAAAGATTTAGTACGATGAGTATTATACAATTGATTTAAGTTAAAAGATATACACAAGGTTGCAATCATGGCCACATTATATATATATATATATATATAATTTAGTACAAAATGAAAAAAACCAATTCCTGGAACTTGATCCAAACTGGTATATATATAAAATTTAAAAAGAAATAAAAATAAAAAATGGATGCAACAGTGTTTATGTTGTCAACTAGTTGTAAATTAATTCATTGCATCTTATATTTCATATATATCTGAAAAATTTACTGACCCATATGGATTAAAATAGACCTATTTGTAGCTGTCTGTGATGTCTGCGTGGCCTCGTGCACTGCCACAACACTACAAACTTAGCATCACAAAATGCAAATAAATAATAAATATATAAAAAAAAAAAAAAAAAAAAAAAAAAAAAGAATAGCATGTTTCCAAGAAAGGCAATAACATGTTGGGTCAAGGTATCTCAATCTTTTGTCATTTCCTTTTGCCCATTTTATTTACAATTAATTATTGAAAACAATATATATATATATATATATATAACTATGCTAGTTTTGTTGGAGAATTACCTAATTTGGTAAATAATTTTTACCCGTGCTGAATGAAATTGATAAATTTTCACAGCACGGTTAAAAATTGTAATGGCAATGGAATGTGATTCCTGTGTACCACCACAATTGTCATTTTTTGTCATAAAAGAATAGGATAAGTTGTTTTTATACAGTTGGATAAATATTTAGAAAAAATAAAAATAAAAAGCTTCGAATTCACATGTAGAATAATCTGTCATATGTGTGTGTGTGTTGTGTAGTAAAGCTTTAAGTTGAATGTAATAAATGCCAAAAAAGAAAAAAAAAAATTTAAAAAAAAAAAAAAAAAAAAAGAAAGATGAAAAGGAACGTAATAAGTCAAGCTTCTTAAGTTTCATTAATCATAATAAAATAAAATTGGGGGAAGCACAAACACGCGTGCTATCTTTCTTTAAGATATATATATACTTTTTTTTTTTTGTTAATCTTTTTTATTTTTTTGTCAATTTGATCAAGATAGGCCACAAGTGTGTTTACTTGATATTTTTTGAAAAGGTTGGTTTTAATTTTTCTAGTAAATTATTATTTAATTATAAAAAAATAATATATGTTTTTAAGCAATCATAAAGATTTTATAATATACAAAATTTAAAATGAATAATAATAAAGAAGAATATTAGCAATCTTTTGCATCTCTCTTTTATTTGATGTGATAATCCAATACTGTTTACTTTTGTGTAATTTTTTTTTATTAAAGTGAATGGTGATGACTTTAAAAAAAATGAAGGTATGGGGACTTAGTTAAATTTAATTGATAATGTCAAGAGATTTAATAAATCAAATCAAGAGATTTACATTGGATCAAGAAAATGAGAAAGAAAAGATTTTGATATAATAAAATAAGAATACAAAAGAAATTTACTATAATTGTAATATAGATCCAAATGCTATTTCAAACTTGATCCAAAAGATATATATATATATAATATGATCTAAAAGAAATTCAAAACGAGCTCTAAATTTGATAAACATAGCTTTTCATTCATCATTTCCACCCGATGTTTTTCTTTAAATAAAAAACAGATACTTTGAAATGAGACATAAAAAATGGTAAAAAAAAAAAAAAGTAATTTGAATTAGGACATGAGAGAGTAATATACTATATAAAATATGAATTTTTTATCTTTATTATATATGTTAATTGAGTCAAATCATCATATTGTGGATTTAAGTGGAGTCATCGGCAAAAATGCAGCCATTTAATATATTTACAATGATGAGAAAATATATACTAAATTTTATAGTCCCTCCATTTCGGATAAATTGGTCAGCTAGATACAAAAATTTATGTAAAATATAATTAGTAAATAATTAAAAAATATATTAGTAAAAATAATTGTATATTAAAATAAAAATAATTAAATAATTTTAAATTTTAAATTTTAAAATAATTAAAATATATAATTATATTTTTAAAATAAAAAAAATATTGACGAAAATAAAAAATGTAAACGATTCATGTAGAATGGAGGGAGTAAAAGATTAAGACTTAAATAAAATATCCTAAATTAAGAAAATATATGTAGTAACATCACAATTATGATTTTGAACCCTAGTTAACATGTGAAAAGGACAAACAATATATGGTTCTAATTAACACGTACTACTTCCGTCGTATAAAATTATACTTATTTGATCGGATATGAATTTTTTAAAAATAAATATATTTTTTTTTTATAGTAAAGAAAAATAAAAAAATGGTATTTTAATATATAAAAATAAAACGAAAATAAAATTTGATGACAATTAAAAAAAAAAATAAAAATTGGATAACAAATAAAATATATAGTTTATATTTTATAAATTATATATTATTAATTAAAATTTTATGTATTGTTAGGCATATATTTGGCATTCTGCTACTAAAGTGCTAGTCGAGTGCTGGAGCAAGTAAATTTTGTGTACATAATTCTGAGTCTTCTTGGGATGGGAAAATACATACATATATACATACATTTCTGTACGGCCGGCCTGCCCTTATTCACCTCTCTTTTTTCAGTTGCACTAAAACAAACAAACACATACACACCCATGTGGATGAGTGTGGTTCATTATTTTCAATGAACCATCTGTCCTCTGATAATAAATAAAATACTAATATTATTATTTTTTAAAAAAATAAAAAATAAATAAAGTACTAAGATTATTAGTATTATTTGTATATGTGACATAATTTAGTAGTTTTGCTCGGATTTTAGCTAGATTTTGCCTCTTTGGACTTCGCATCTGTCTCCCAATGTGCAACTAATGTGACATATATGCAAAAATAATATATATAATTATATATATATATACACGATTGCGGATTCTAACGCCATTAAAAAAATATGTACATATACATATATTATATGACACAGTTACACGCAGTGAACTATGTATCTAGATGACCTTTTTGTGTAGCTGTAAATGGTAAAAATGGAATAGTTCCAAAGCATATCCAAATTCAAAATTTATGAAAGCGAAAATTACTCATACATAAGTCGTATTTATATTTGAATATATTCATCGATAAATATAAATATAAATATAAATATTAGTAATATTGTTTAGTGTTTGGGGATTAGGTTTGAGGATAAGCTGAGCTGAATAATACTATTATTCAACCGCCCAACAACTTTTTAATTATATATTTTGTAGAATAAATTAAATAAATAAATTTATTTAGTCCTATGAAAGCTACCACACTAATTGCTTTGCTTGGGAACCATTTTATTCTTGCGAATCAACACTTTCTTCATTCATCATCACGTTCTGGACTATCTACCTACGTTACTTTTATTTTTATTTTTATTTCTATTCAAATAATAATTAAATCTCGAATAAATGCCTGTACACCACCGAAATATAATAAATAATACAAGAAAATTTACTCACCTGAAAATGAGTTAGCAACAATATATTTTTTATTATTATTCATTGTGATCTGCACCAATATATATTTTATTATACTCAGCGGATATGTGCAATAATGAATGCAATCATAATATTCTCAATTAGTCAATTTTGTTATAAAATTAAATAATATGATTTGATATTAAACAGTATGCTAATGTAATTAGGGTTTGTTTGATTTTGTGTTTTAAATAATTTTTTATATTTTATTATTCAATAGATCTAGTCTTTTTTTTTTAATAAAAATATATTATAAATTATTTTGGATTATAATGACTGTAGTATTGAGTATGAAAATAATATTTTGATGTATAATATTTTTTTAGTTAAAAATAAGTTAAATATGGATTTGTAGTATTTTTAAATTGTATTATATATATATATAGAAAAGTAATCTATAGAAATATTGTTTTTTATACAATAAAATTATATATGATAAGAAACTAAAATGAATTATCAATATATTACTATAATAGGGAATAAGGGTGTAGCCTTGAGTTGGATTCTTATCCTACTTATTCTTCCGCAAAAAGATATATATATTACTAAAACAAAATAATTTAATATAAATAAAAATATTAATAAGTAAAAAATTTATTTAAATCAAAATTAATAATTTAAGTTCAAATCAAAATCAAATAAACTCCGAACAAATTAACATTATTTAACTTATACAATCCAATTCCGATAAAAGTATACTATTTTTATAAATTATTACTTAAAAATAAAATGTTGAAACCAAAACTCATAATAAATTCAAACTCATCGAAACCAAATAAAACCGTCATAATTGAAAATTTATACTATTATATATATAATTGAAAATTTGAAATGGAACTTGTCCTCAACCGGCTGTGCTGACTAACCAACAAAAACTACACCACCCGTTTTCCGAGGGACCCACGTAGAAAGCCGGTATTCGGGAATAGCCCCGGGATTTAGCCGGAATGACGGACTGACCCCCGACCCACCCCACCCCTTTCTCAATCTCAACAAATATAAATAATAAAAAAGTAATGGCTATATATAGTGTAGTCACAAATTATTTAGGCTAACAAATTCGTATTAATATCGAGTATTGAGGATTGATTATAGATTATTATTATTATTATTATTATTATTATTTTGATGTATGGTTATGGTTGATGAGAAATTGGAAACACGCTAAAAATATGAGGGTCAAGAAAAAGCAAAGGCAATGCAAAAGACGAGGGGAGGGGGGGGAGGGTGAGGGTCACATGGCCCTTTCCGGTAACCGAATCATTCAATCAACAACATACATAAGTAACATCACATCTCTCCCCTCCCCTCCACAAATCGATCAATTTCAAACGCACCATTCAACACACAACCTCCCCAACTCTCTCTCTCTCTCCTTCTCTCTCTCTCTCCCTCTCTCTCTCCTCTATATATCCTTCTTCCCCCACTCCTTTTCCCACTGCCGTTTCCTTTGGTTTTGTTTGTTATCTCCTATGGTATCAATCAACCACTGATTAAACCTCTTACTCTCGCCGGAGGCTTGGTGTGGATTTGTTGCTTTTTGTTGTGTTGATTGAAGAAGAAGAAGAAGGGAAAGAATAGGTAGTGTGGTGTTTGTCGATGGAAGTTGAGGCTGGTCAGTTTGCCCCGCGGATTTTGAGCGATAGGTGGGTTGGTTGATGTGTTTTTTCGTGTTTTTTTTTGGTTTATTGATGAATAGAATTGGTTTGACGGTTGTGGTGTTGATCTGTGAATCGATTGACGCAGAGTATGAAGAGTGTGCAAGGTGTTGGGAATGTTTATGCAACTCCGGCTGGTTACGCAGCGATGCCTCCTTTGTCTGGAACGACGGCGGCTATGGGAAATTTGCTTCCTTTGTACGGCACGGCAATGGCGCCTGCTGGTCCGGTGAAAGCTGGCGTTGGTAAGTCTGAGAGTGGTCTCACATATGCACTGCCTGGATCAAGGAAGCGTTCCAGAGATTCCTTTAATCCTCTGGACTCGGCATTGCCTGGCGACGTTCATAATCAGACTACTGCGAACAACGCAGCTTTTACTTTTCTCGGTGTAGATTTATCATTTCATTTTCTCCAACAGCAATTGGAAACCGATCGATTCATCGTTCAGGAAGTACGTATACAGATAATTTCATATTCTAGTTTTCCAATATTTCTCTGTAGGATAAATGAATATTAACTCTTCCATTTGATCTTTTGACAGACGGAAAGACTGAGGATGGAGATTGAAGAGAAAAGAAAGAAGTTCTGCAGGAGAATCGCAATCTGTATTCAAGAGAACGTAGCGAAAAAACTGAAAGCGAAGGACGAACAAATCAACGAGATAGGAAAGTTAAACTTCGCTTTGGAAGAAAGAGTGAAATCTCTGTGCGTGGAGAACCAAATTCTGAAAGACATAGCTCAAACAAACGAAGCCACAGCGAACGCATTGAGATGCAATCTGGAGCAAGTCCTTCTAACACAAGTCCAAGACGATCGGCGAAATCAGCAGCAAGTTCATCATCCTCCACACGACGATGAAGTTGACGACGCCGAGTCCTGCTGCGGCAGCAACGCGGAGGTCGGTTCCAATCTCCGCACATTGGCGGAGACACACGATTGCGATTCCAAAATCAACGCCGGTAATGAATGCTGCAATCGACGAAACACGACGTGCAGATCCTGCGGGAAAGCAGAATCGTGCGTCCTGCTCTTGCCGTGCCGGCATCTCTGCCTCTGCACGGTCTGCGGCTCCGCTCTGCACAATTGCCCCGTCTGCACCACCGCCAAAACCGGCAGCCTCCACGTTAACTTCTTCACTTCCTGAATTCACTCACTCTTTCTCCTATTTTCTGTTCCACAAATAGAATACACATTCTCACGTAGGATTATTACCCAAACTCCAAAAAAAAAAAAAAAAAAAAAAAAGATCACTCCACATCCATCTTTTCTAATGTTTCATTTTTTACTTTTTCATCTCTCAACTCAATCCTTCTTCATTCTGTACAAACAAAACAATGTAAATTATCACCAGTTCTTTCATTTTTCCTTTTTTTTTGATTTTTCCAAATCCCACCCCATGTAGATGTAGTGATGCATTGATGGAGATTCATTTGCATTTGATCAAGTGAAGGCGAGTCAAATGGGGAAAGCGACACGTGACGGGGAGGGGGTGCATGACACGCAAACGTCGTCGTTGTTGGATATTAGGGTGGGTCCCACCACACATACCCTCATCCTCAGGGTCTACCTATTTATTTTTATTTTATTTTATTTTATTGAATAATGGTATAGTAGAAGCCGACAAGACAGCAGGGATCGTGTTTCATTGATAATAAGTACGGAAAATACTATCAAAATCTGGCTTTTAAAAAAGTTTGTGCCCATTTTTAGGTTCCCATAACTATAGGGACCAAATACAAATACATATATATTTATTTAGCAACCAGATTCAAGACTCTCACATTAATAATAATAATTAATACTAGTATGTTTTTTGAATAGTTTAATTTAGATTTAGGTTGGAGGCAGAGGCAGAGGCAGAGGCAACTGTAATTATTGAATGAATATGTGGATGATGAATTATTGATTAGCAGTTGCTAAGAAAGAAAGTGAAAGTGGTGGAAAAGTGTAGCCATCCTAATTAATTAATTAATTAATCAAATGTAGGAGTAGGAGTAGGAAATGCAAAGTGGGCATCCAATTCATTCATTGATTACTATGTGATGAAATACGTGACTAGATCTTAATACATTTATTTATTGAATTCATGATATTTTATGTAAACTGTATTGCATTTGCATGATCATGATGTTGATATTTATTGGTAGTTGGAAAGTGAGATAGGAGTAAGGAGCTGTTCAGAAATACCCACTATTATTTCAATATTTTTTAACATATACAAACTTTTTAAATATATAGAGAGCCGTCTAGATATGCTTTTCTATAAATTGATATAATGTTTTATCAAAGTAGATAAGTATTCGATTTAATTTTAAAATTTTAAATTATATGCAACGGCTCATCTTTCTTTGTCCTCCAATTTTGAATCTTATATACATATCTATATCATGAGCAAGTTCAGTGTACCGTAGATTTGAAGTTTGGGGAAAGATCCAGGCTTGATTCACGGGGTGGGTGGGTGGGTAAGGGGGTACTGGTGTTGAAGAAAAATAGAATGCTGTGTTTCCATTTCCAATGGCAACATTAAAATATATATATATATATTTATATTATGGATAAACACAACAAAATTCATAAACAAATTGTTATATATATATATATATATATAGTAAAGGGGACGTCTGTTACTATGTAGCAAATACCACAGACCGTAAATAATATATTTACAAAAAATACATTAATATAAATGTAGCAAATGAAATAACATTATTTTACACAACATATAGACATAGCCCTATATAGTATTACATCTACAAATATGAACACAAAATGTAATATACTAAATAAAAATATACTATATATAGTTTTATCTATTTTACGTAGGTTGATGTGACAAATCAACACATAACCATTCTCATATATAGATGATGACTATATATTGTTATTATTATTAGAGCTAAGAAATGGAGATATATATATATATATATATAGTGTGACATGACATGACATTAATCATCATCAAACAACTCTGATTGTTTTGATTTGGAAAACGATTCACATTTTATGAGCACCTTTAAGTAATCCACTTTTCATCATTTAAATGATTATTATTATTATTATTATTATTATTATTATTATTATTTAGCTAATCAAGTTTTCAATTGTCGTTTCTAGAGAAAAATGTAATGGTCAAAGCAAAATAAGTCCGCCTTCTACACGAAACAGATTAATCATCTGATAATATATATATATATATATAAATAAACAAACCCTAGGAATTGGTCGTGAATTGAAAGATGATATAAGATTTATTGTTTTGGTTCATCTCCTAATAATAGTAATTGTGTGATTTTTTCTTTTTTTTTTTTCTATATTTTATTTTGTGTAATAGACTTTTAATTTGTATGATCAATCACTAGCTTATATATATATATATATATTTTTATTTTTTTTTATAACGTGGGAATCGGCAGCTGTGCGATAAACTCCAGTCGAATTTAATACATTGTGAACTAGGCCTGTCGGGCGTATACATATTTTATATATGTGTGTGTTGCAAATTTGACGTGTACAATATTGAAAAATTTTGCATTGATTGCAAAAGTTCAATTCGTGTACAACCAATTTGGCAGCATTCGTTCTATGCATCTTATATGATATTATTTGTGTGTATACCCCACGGATTGAAGTAATTATTATTTAGAGGGATTTATGTATGTGGATGCTACAGCTAAAGTGAGAGGCTATCTTTAATTTGACAAATTTCAAAAGAAAATAAATTAATTAATTATTAAGAAGTTAATTATTAGGTTTTGACTAATCAATATATGATGAATAGCATTATCTGATTACTTTTCCAATCATATCATCGACACGAATTAAACAATATATATGTATATTTTCTAAAAGGAAAAGAAATCAGGTGCCACATTTTAACCCCAACAAAATCACTCATGATCCCTATTTTAATTTATTGCATTGTCCCACACTATGATGATATATATCTATTCCACAATCAACATTTGAATCTCAAATATAGATATATATATATATATATATTGATATATGAATATGATGAAAATGTATTTATTGGCAAAATTAAAAAGTAAAATGCATGTCATGCATTCTTGAACTTCTTTAACTCCATTAATGTGTATGTAATTTTTGTTTCTATATTATTATTATTACATTACATGTATGATCTATATTTAAAGCCCAAGATTGAAATTTACACCATGTGTTTGTATTTTGAAATATTTTTTGTATAGAATCTAAGTGTTAAATTGATGTTTTCGAACAAATATATATCATATAATGTTATAAAAAAAAAAGTAAACAAAAAATAGGTAATAGATTCATGATTTCATTTATCTCAGTGTATGAATATAAAGGAACAAAGAAACGCATACGTATATACATACATACATATATATACTAAAAAGAATAGAAAGTAGTCTCCTACTAGTCTTTATTGAAAGAATTTATTTATTTATATTTGCATATATTCTGCTCATCTCTTTTGTGAAACCCTAAAAATAGAAATAAAAAATTAAATAAATCTGGAAATTCCAAAAGCCCCAATGTATGAGTGAGTTCAGTTAGCTTTATGTGAGAATTTCTATGGTCCTCTTCTTCTCCTCGTAGCTCTCATCACTTTACTTTACATCAAAGGGTTTACTTTGTTTTTGGTTAATAATAATTATTATTATTATTATTCATTTTTATTTATCATTAGCTTTGCTTTGTCTCTACTTTCTATTATCTTTTATGTATTATTACTCCTATATATAGTGGAGATAATAAATTAAAAGTCTCTACTTCAGCAGCTTTAGATAAGAAATGGGAAACACCCAACCCAATATATGTAGTCATTTGTCTATAGGGTTCATGATTTCAGAACAACAATGGTTTTATTTTATTTTATTGAAAAAAAAAAAAAAAAGAAAAGAAAAAGTTATGATATGTTTTCTTGTACTTATGATCAACTTTCTTTTGGGTACAATCTACAATAACAATATTTAATATTCATTTTGGATATGTCATGATGATTAATGAACCCTTTAATTAGTGTCAAACATATATAATAATTATCTTTGTTTTTTTTATGTCTACCCCACTTTCCTGAAGCAAACAAGGTAGCTGCAAGCTAAGGCGAATCATTTAAAGGTGACTAGTGGTTTTTTTTCCAAGCACCAAATGCAGACACAAAAAGACAGATGATATCTAACATGGAATAAGGTTGTTTATGAAAAAGGGCTGAAAATAAAAGTGATCCCAACAACAATAATCAATTCAAGACTAGCTCCAAGTGAAGATTGAAGCATGCATAATCAAAAATTTTGGGTGGGTGTGGACAATGATTGACATAGACATAACCAAGAATCACCCATCACTCTTTACCACCAAGTAAAAGCTTTCCCCCAAATTCATCAACATAGAAATAAATGCTTTTCTACTCTCTATAGTGTCATATGTCATATGTGTGTGTTTACTATTTGGACAAGTAAGAATCAGCAGGACCACAGGCAGGCATAAACATAATAACATGATCAAGATTAATTGGGAAAGTGGACTGAAATTTTGCTGACTCACCCACCTCAACTTGTTCTTGAGTTTGGGTTGATGGGTTTTTTATTTTTTATTTTTTATTTTATTTACATGAATAGGAATAGCAGCAGCAGCAGCAGCAGCAGTAGCACTCAGTTGTCTTAACAACTATTATTCCACATTGAATAATAATGAATGGATTGTTGATTTGTAGTGTGTAGGCAAATAAATCATATAATTGCACTACGGGCCACCTGAAATATTAGGGAGAGAGTCATGACATGATCAGAAAGAGGTCTGTTTTTGGATTCTTCATAACTAGTTTGTTGAATTATGTGTAAATATGATATGATCAGTGAGGGAAAAGGACACAAGGGGTCCAAATCCAGGCCATGTTGCAATTACATGGTCCAATCAAATCAATAATTAGATTAGATACTAGGCAATTATACATCGTATGGTCCATTATTTAGTGGCAGAAAGAGAGGGTTACCATGCTGAATAATTTCAACAACAAAAAAAAAAAATGAAATAAAATACTAATACAGCATATATATATATATAATATAACTGACATCAGATATTGTTTTAATTGAAACATCTACTTTTTATGTATTGATTAGCCCTAATCAAGAGCCCAACAAGTCCTGTGGCAGACACATGCAACATGGATATATTCTAACATGATCAAGAAAGATTAAGGTAAATGAGAACTTAGATTCACTACTATGCAAAACAAAGGCTGGATTATTTATTTTGCAAGATTTAAGATCAGTATAATGCTACAAGTGGCCTCCCTAAAAGTTATTATCTTTTGCTCATTTTACTAATCTTGGGCTTGACTACTAGGCTACTTCAAGTTGGGCTTTCAAGAACTACTGACATTGGTTTGAAGGTTTAGAGATTTGTTTTAGAATCTGAGAATTTGACTATACTCTAGTGGCAGCATCCTATTGTCCCGGACTGAGTCCGTGACCAAAGATGACTGTGACACTATGATAAGAAGGGTTGTGATCCAAATTCGAACCTATGTGTAACAAGGGTAGCTTCATTTAGTTTTCTGAACAACACTCTACTAAATGAGTAGTAAATAAAGACCCCGACCACCGTATGAAAATTAAAAATTACTGCTCATTCACCGGTGACCATGAGCATCCAAATAACACAAACAGATGATGACTTTGGAGAAAGATTGCAAGAATCGTAAATGAATAAGCAAATGATACATTTATAATCTTGGTTACCTATTTGATAGAAAAACTTAGTGACTACATACCTACGGGCACACATCATAAACTTCTGCTGTGTATATAAATGTTTCCAATTGATACAAAACTATGCAAACTAAGTGCTACGTCTCTTGCATTTGCATCTAGGCTGCTACACAAATCATATCTAGAAAGATGATATAGCAATGTCGACATCCCATGGAGAAATTCACTTGTGAAGTGGAAAGACATTGATCATTACATAAATACCAACAAAGTCTATCAAAAGAATACCGGGTGTAAAAACAAACACATGCCACCGCTGAAATTAGTTAAAACATGCAAATACTTTGGGTAGTTCAATTTCAGACAAACAGCAGATTCGCACAGCTTAATAATAGTTTATGTAAACAACACATAATAGAAGAATGCAACTAACCAAGGCTCCTAAACAAAAAGTCCCCAATTAATGCACTGATAAATGAAGCGACACTAGATTGAATCCACTAAATTCAAGTTCTTAACTTTGAGCATAATTCCTAGAACATTGTTAATTCGTGAATTGTTTCTCCACCTTTAAAAGCTTCTATTTATATGTCCTGAAAGTGATATATCAACACAAGGCATAATCTATAAAACCATTTCAGAGAAATTTATCAAAGGATCATTTAGAAATCGAATATGAAATAGGAGCAAAGACAAAGAATTAAAGACACAAAAAAAAATCGAGCGAATGCGGCATCACACATTGTAATAAGCAATAAATCATTGATATTGTAGAGTAAGCAATAAAACAGCATGCTCAAAACCCCAAATTATAAACCACAATTCATTGAAGTTCAAAATCCTCAAATTCCCACCAAAATATTAATATAGTCCGCGAGAAATAGCTTATCAATCAAAACACCTAAAAGAGCAAGATAATTCGAGCACAACATCATTATGAAGGCTTTCACCTCAGAACCTGAGCTTCGAGAAAAACCAACGGTTCTTCCCAGTCTTAAACCTCTCCTCAAACCGGGCCTTGATCTCCTTACCCGTGGTCACCTTCTTGTCACGCGACACCAGTGCGTCGCCGGTCACGACATCCTTGAGATCCACGTCGAGGGTGTAACGCGTGGGCATAATGTGGTTGTAATTAACGACCTTAATGAACGCCTTGACACGCGATTTCTTCGCCTGCTTCTTCGCTGAATCCTTGCGAATGACTTTGCTGGGGTACTTTGCGATGCCAGCAACAAGGCAGTGCCCGTACGGCCTGTCGCGGGTGCCGTCGTCGAAATTCTTCACGATCACAGCCTTGTGCCCGGCGAACCGTCCCTGCAGCAGGATCACTGCCTTGTTTGGCTTCAGGAACTTCACCATCTCTTCTGCCTGCTGATTGGCTAGCGCAACAAAGCGGCGGTGCGATGAAGATGAGCTCTGCGTTGGCCTTGGAGAAACTAGGGTTTGAGAACCTAAACTTATTTATAGATACATTTGGGCCCGATTATAGGCCCATGATCTATTTTCAAATGTGCCGATGAATATATAATGGGTGGGAGTACTGCCACTCGAGCCCATTATGAAAAAAATAAAAATGAACAAAACCCTAAATCCCAAATTGAATCCAATTTGGATGAGATTTTGTTAACAGTGGAGATATCAAATTCTATCTTCAAAAAGATCTTTCCGTGCTTCCCTCTCAAATTCCGTGATAATCTCGAACAAGTTCCCCTCTGCAATCTAAGCTCAGTGCGTTTAATGTATTGATTGGTGGTAATCATCGTAAGAGATGCTTATCTACGCAGGCTCCCTCTATTGCTGCAAAACACCGATCTCCGGCGACCTCCGCCGCCCCCTCCCTGAATGCGAATTTTTACCAAGACTCCAATCTTTACAAATGCCTGGCTGCCGGAAGTCTTTGCTTCGGCGGATGGCCGTCCGCCCGGTAATAACTTACACTTAAGTTTGTATTGTTCTTTCTTACCTGAATTTGATTAGTGACTGGGGGGTTAGTTTTGCAGCTGATTCTGTAGATTAGATGTTCGGAAATTTATTCTAATTTCTAGCTTACAAAAGATACTGTGATTGACAATATAAGGCTCCGTTTGTTGCCTCCGTTTCAAGTGCCATGGCCATAGTTGTTACTGTGGTTGTACAAGTACTTGAAGAACCACAGTTTCTGTATATTGTTTGCAGAAAGTGAGCAAAGATGACACTGATGACATGTTCGACGACTTGTTAAACAAGTATGGAAAGGTTGTGTTCAAAAGAAACGACCAAAAGTCTTCCAGCACCGAGGCTGATGATGATGCCGAAAGTTTGTCGTGTAAGCTATCCCTTTCACCAAAAGTGCAGTGGTTCGGCATTGTCAGTTTCTGATGTTGTAGCTGATGAACTCTGGTTTTTAAAGTTAGTCTGATATTTGTTGTAGCTGATTAAGCCGTCGAGTGGCTGGCTTAGTGTTGAACTTTTTCAATCCCTCAGCTTCTGAACTGATAGGTTTCTGTGGTTGGTTTGTTGGTTCAGTTGCCATGGCGACAGCTAAGGTTGCAAGCGATGTCAAGGCAGCAGATATTAGGCTCCTCTTTGTGAAACCTCTTGTGTACTGGACTCGGTTTTTTGTCATTGCCACAGCATTTTCTAGGCCTCAAATCGATGCCATTGGGTATGAAGGTTTTTTGCCAATCCAGTAGTTCACACCTTTGGCAATGCAGTTAACTCACTAGCTCGTTCTGATTTTATGCAGATCAAGAATTAGAGATTTAGCCGAATCGCAATATGGAAGATCAGCATCTGGGGATGTCAAACCCAACTCATGGACATTACTGGATTTTGGTGAGTAGTTTGTGCAGATTATCACTCCAACTCTAATCAAACAGAGCGAACATCATTGGATGTCAAAAAAGATCGAAACAGATGGGTCCCTCCCTAACTGAAACTGATGGATAAATTACCCATTGCAGGTGATGTTGTCGTGCATATATTTCTGCCTCACCAGAGAACCTTCTATAACTTGGAAGAGTTCTATGCCAATGCAACACCTATTGAGTTGCCATTCGAGAATGAGCAACCATTTCGGAGTTGACGATGACATAGCCACTCTTGGCCATCCCCCTGCCTCAAATCCTTCAATGATCCAACTTATAAAGAGACCATAGCACCATAGTTCTTTGAAGATTGTAGCAATATAATATATTCATGATCAGAACTGGTTCAACAGAATCCCTGATGATAATTCATGTATCTCTGGCTTGAGGAAATTTTCAACATGTAAGAATTCGGAAATCATAAGTTCCATGCTAAGGATAATCAAGAATGACATCAAGGTTTATCTAGTATAGAGAAATCCTGTTCGTAACATAGATGAAAGGATCATAAGAAGGCAGAAGCATCATGACATGTTTCAGCTACAGTACCAGTAGCGAATTTTCCTCCAAGCACATTCAGTCAGAAATCTAAAATGAAAGGAAATTATCTTAAACCAAATTTAGGGTGAATATCAAGGGGGCATTTTAATACAAAGAAAGATATCCTCCACCACCACAACCAGATAGCTATCCCTTTCAGGTAACAACATCCCACTGGTTGCAAAATCAGTATCCTCAATCCTGGCTTAAGGTTTGCGCGGAGGGGAAGCACTTGGGCTGCTAGTGCTAGGACTTCTTCCACCTCTCATCGGCCTGGAACAATAATGTCAACCAAAATCAAAGGCAAGATTGTAAGGTCAAGAAAGACAGGTAGGATTAACATACACAGATTGATTCTGACAAATCAAATCAGAATGTATTCATTATGCATTTCTTGTTATCAGAAAATACTATATATATTATGTATTAGAGAATAGTAGACAGATTCAAGGAAAATACCTCCTAGGACTACGGCTGCGAGATATTCTCCGTGGTGCCTACAACAAACTTAATGAGATGAACTCACCAACTTTATGAATAGAGAGAGGGGGGAGAGGGGGAGAGATATTGAGAGTAAAAATTTCTAAATTTTACCAACCCGGCGAGGACTAGGAGATGAAGAATAAGAGGATGATCTACCCCGTCTGGCTGGTGGTCCACGTCCCCTGCACACATTGCCAAACAAACACCATAGAATTACATGCGGTGAAAATAACTAAGTGTGACTGAGAATAGCAACTTTTCCACCAAATAAATTCTTTCACCTGTCAGACAACCACTACCAATTGCCAGTAAAAGCAAAAACTTTAAAATAAACTGTGAAGCTTTCAAGAATTTGCACAAGGTAGAGAAACCAAAAGTATGTATATGCAATCCGCATGTCACCTTCTTGGAGAGGGTGATCGTGATGGAGAACGGATTGGCCGCCTAACAGGAGAACGACTGCGTCTGCGACCAATGGGAGATCTTCTTGGAGGACTTCGAACACGCCTTGGAGAACTGAAGGCATAATATCAATAACATTAACAAGAAGGGCTAAAGAGAATAAAACATGCTGCACAAACTAATGTATGAAAATGCTTCATTATCAAACTTGATCAGCCAACCATGAATTCCCCGAAAGAATAAGCATATTCATCTGCATAGACATGTACAACAATAGAGTTCCAACTTTACCCCATGATGCAATGTAAAAAAGAAATCACTAGAAGAAAAGATGGATGAAGAATTTGTTGTACATAACAGCCCTAGCACGCCTCAAATTTCAATATTTACATATTTCTAGCAATCAAAGCAGAAAAAATACTATGCCACTGAATATCATTTTGAAAGAAAATTATCTGTAGGAGTGTCTTTAATGATGCAATATCAGATACAAAAACCATGATTCGATGATATAGTTTGGGTTGGAATTTGAATGAGTGGTTTCTAAAATGTGATAGGAGGCACTGACAAAAATAAGCAAAGATTAGAATTTTCACGGGCCACCACTCAGTGTCCCTAAGAAAACATACACTAAAGCCATGGATATATATATATATATTGGACTTTTTACTCAGTTATAAAATCCCAAGTACAAGTTATATTTAACAACTCAAGCAGATAATGTCTGATTAGCGACTTAAATAGGAAAAATGGGGGTAAACCAGAATGGTCAAAAAGGATATAGTCTCGCATAAATAATAGATACAAAATTTGTCATTCATATATCAAACTAGCAATGAAACAAAGGAATACAAAATATGGAATGGGACCTTATTTATAGGGATTTGTTGCAATGATAAAAAAACAAAACCAAATTACTGGAATTCCAATCATATAAAACATAAAATTTAAAACTCCCTCAGTTGAACCTGAGTCACAAAAGAAAAGAGTTATACTAGCAAAGATGTTGAATCAATTTCCAGCAAAAACTCCACAATCTTGCTTTACAGAGATGTGGCATAAGCCATACACAGCAAACAAAAAACTAAATCAGGTAGAGGTGATGCACAAAACTCAACAATCACCTTTAAACAAGAAACTACCGCAATGAAATGAGAAGAATGAGTAAAGTAAGAGATTCAAGCATAGGGTGAAAACACAAGTTCTTCAGTTTAAATACAGCACTATTAATAATAGTTGTTCCAAAAAGATCAAACCCAAATCTTAGTTTCTCTATAATATTCTAAATAATCTACTTACAGAATATCTAGATATTTTAACAATGATGACATAACAAAGGACATTAACATGCAACTTTTACATACCGTCGCCTAGGTGGAAGTGGAGAGCGCCGACGAAGTGGGCTTCCACGCATCCTTCTTGGAGATGCTCTGAAGAATAAGAAAAATCAAAAGTTGCTCCAGACAAAAACAGGGAACAAAAGAAAAAGAAACAAATGCTTGAGATAATCCCAACCTTGGAGGTGATCGGTAGCGTCTTGGAGTAGAGGAGGGAGAATGACCTCTGGGAGGAGATGCAGGCCTTCTCCTAGGGGGTGGAGAATCACCTCTTCGGAAAGGGGAATCAGCTCTGCGACGAACAGGAGAATCTGCCCGCCTGCGAGATGGGGGAGGGGAATCTGGTTCCCGCCTAGGAGATCCTCTTCGGGGTACAGGAGATCTCCTTCTAGGAGGAGAAGCAGGTTTCCTCCGAGGAGACACTGATAATAAATGAATATTTGCTCAACATCACTTTTCAAGGGAATAAAATAAATTGTACAAGTTGATTAGCACTAAGGTAAAAAAATAAAAAGAAAAAAAATACAACTCACCATCTTTGGGTCGCTTTGCTCCATCTTTACTTCCATCTGCTAGAGCATCATCAGATTTTGCAGCATCTCTTCTCGATGTGGTGGCAACAGCTTTAGGTGGAGAGACAGCTCTCTTCCTCTCAGGCAATGTGAACTTAGCCCGAACAACTTTTCCATCAATTTGAGCCTGCACAAGATGAAACTTGAAATGAAAACCAATAGACTACAACACCAAACATTCAGTAACAAGATCATCACAATCATACTCCATCCATATATATCTGAGCCTTTTCAGCGTCAGGCCTGCTCCTAAACTCGACATAAGCAAATCCTTTTGGAAGATTAACCTGTGTGAGATTTAAAAGAAGAAAAAAGTTATCGCAGTTAAAGAGCGCATAGAAGGTTAAGGGATCAACCAGAAAATAGGCATAGAACTTACAACATGATCAATTGCCAGCCGTACATTCACCACTTCGCCAAAACTACCTATTGAAACATCAAATACATACATTATTTGAAACTGCATGCAAATTATACAACATCATACTACATCACTAGGTATATGATTTCTTTGTCCATAACTAACAAAGAATGTGTAGAAATTTAATGTCTCACAGGTGACTGAAATATACCAAAAATTTCTTTCAAATGATTCTCATTCACATTCCGACTGAGCTGGTCAACATGAAGCACAAGAGATTCAGGAATAGGTGAAGCTTTCCTGGGAAAAAAAAACAAAAAAAAAGAAGTAAAAATAAAGAAATAAAAAATAGAACATCACACATGAGAAAAGGATAAGCATTACATATATAATTTCCAGTACCAAAAGAACCGATAGAAAAGTTTAGGGTGTGTTCTTTTGACGGTAATAGTTTCATAAAAGAAGAAGGCATTAACAAAACTAAATGGCTCCTTCACTTCAATCACAAATAAACTTCTATTTCCATTTTATATGAAAAACTGGACTCACCGTGGAGGTGGGGAAGCTTTCTTGGTTTGTGGAGGGGGTGAACGACCTCTCTTAGCTCCTTCGGTCGGACTAAACAAAATCACATTAAAGTGAAGATACAAAATCAGGGAAATGAACTGAACAAAAAGAAGACGGTAAGAGCACCATTAAAGTTAAAACAACATATTTTCAGATATCTTGCTAGTCATGTACAACAAGATATCCCCCTTCGAAAATTTCAAGAAAAAAAAAATGAAGATGATTAGTCATCTACGACAATTTCCTGGAATAAGGATATCAAACGTCTTGATAGCATTATTAATTGGAAATGCATTTTCGAGTTTGCAAATTGACGACATTCTAAAGTGTTTTAGAAACTTGAGCATCAGTTTCACTAGACACTAAATACTCCTTAACTGGACAAGATTCCACGCGGAAAGACAAAAACTACGCTCATCTGACGATGTGGAACAAAATTTAATGTACCTCTTCCGAGCAGAAGGGCTACCGCTTCGAGAGGTCCCACTGCGAGAGGAAGACGAGAGAGACCTCGAGCGAGAGCGGGAACGCGAGCTGGAGCGCGAATCTGAACCCGAGTAGGAACGGGATCGAGAGCGAGAACGAGAAACGGAACGGGACCGAGAGCGAGATCGGGAGGAAGACCGAGAGTCTGAGCCCGACGGAGACGCCGGACGGCCTCGGGCGGGTTTAGCCATCGGAGCAGTCGATAGCCTGAGCAGTCGAGTTCAATTCCCCAATAAACCCTAAAAACTCGAAAGACAGAAATGTGAAAGCTAAGAAATGAGTAAAAAAACTGTAAATTAAGACCTTCCCTTCTACAGCTCGCTGCCCAATAACTAAATGGGCCACATTTTATTTAATTTGTCTAGCCCACTGGGCTCATTTAGGCCCATCAAACTTGTAACTGTAAGCACGTGCCGCACGTGCCGCATACATGTATAATCAAAGACGACGATATATATAGTAATCTGGAAAAATGAAAACAAGCATTAGGCAACCAATTCTTGAATAATTCAGCTAAGGGTACAATACAGCATAGCTCTCACTACCTGGGCATTACAGGCAAGAGCAGAATGTTACAAGTAAATAATAACAGGACAAGAAGAGCTCAAAAAAGTTGCCTGAATCACACAACCATTGAAGGCACAACAGAGTTACCTTTTCATTTTGGTTCTTCCTTCCTCGGCGAGGGCTCCGATCGTCTCCGTTTCGGTTCATTCTCCCCTAATTGCAACGAAAAACTGAGATCCTCACCACAAGCATTCTTCAGCACAGAGAGATTCTCAGTTTCCGGCCTATCTTGTTGATCGTTGTGATGCATTATAGGCGTCGCAATAAAGCTGGGGATGAACTGATGCTCGAAGCTCGGGCCTGTGTTGATCCCTTCTTCCAGATCAAATGCAGTTTCTGCAGGGGACGAGTTGATGTCTGGTGCGCCGGCAGCATCCTCCAAAGGGATGTGCTGGATGTGGAGGCCTAAAGGCTCAGATTTATCCTTTGGGAGCATTGCATCGGGAGGTGACGAGTCGCCAGCGCTGGATCCAACCATTGTCATGGAAGCAGCTCTTTGTTCTTGAACTGCAACTAAAAGCAAGAACAGGGGAGGCAAAAGATTTAGAGGGTATTTCTAACAATTTGCATGCACTACCTAATGTTTTTCGAGGGATACCTCTCAGGGCTTCGTCTGAAGTGATGATATCAAGCTCGAGGAAATTGAGCAGGCGGCCAAGATCAACACCACTAGTCCAGTTTTCTGGAGGCTGCCCAACTTTTAGCTTTAGACGGCCACGATTGGCTGTTCCGCCCCAGATTATCCCAATTGGTCGCGGCTTCTCCCCATTTTCGCCCTTTAATATGATCAGACTTCCACTGTCACCTTCGAGATCAAATGTTTGTTGATTCTCACCAACGACGAGAAAATCAGTCAGAAAGCATATCCCCTTTTCGTCGTTGTACTCAAGAGCATATGCCAATACAGTTCCACTAGTCAATCCAGAACTTCTTCCGACTTTCATCACTTGCTTTCCAACAAGACTGTCTATTGGAGATTGTAAGTCTATAGTTTTCACATTTCCGATCTCTCCGATCCCCTTCACAAATGTAGTTACAGCTGTCATGTCAAAATCGTCTGCGAAAGGGATGAAGGCACCATCGGCTCTTACAAATGTCTCTGCACACATTCAAGTTGTGCAAGCAGCCCATCAGCTTTATAGATTATAATGAACGTAGGCAAGGAAAAACTGAAAGAAATCAAAGACAGATAATCCAAAATGCAGTAGCAACGTATGGAGCCACACCAAAAGGAATATTTTCCATATATACTCTAATTCTTGGTATCAGCTATGTACCTCACAAATTAACAAGTAAAACTAACTACCTGGATTGATGCCTGCAAAAATCCCAAACCAGAGATCATCTCTAATGAATGAAGTTGCTCTTTCAACTGCACCAAGATAAACTCCAGGCCCGAGGGTTGGTGGCAAAGGATGAAACATTTTCTGATTTGGATAATCTAGATCGACTGCAACATGCCGATTTGTGAGGAAACCAACTTGTCTGCTACCGGTCTGGCTTTTCACAATTGCACCCAAAGTCCCATAAGTCTCTTGATTCGCAACCTAACTTTCCAGAAATTGTGGCAATCAATATAAGCTGCTAAGGACTTTGCAAGATGGAAGCACTGCAGTGTCAAAATATTTGACTTCGAGAAAAGGAAGAGTTCAACACAAGAAAATAGCATCCGAAAGAAATACACATTCTCACATAGCCGGAGACTAAAACCTTTGATGACATATGAAAGGCTTTTCATATTAGGCACCAAATAAAATACAATAAAACTAAAAGATTCCAATTTGCAAATTTCATATCGCCAGGCTATGCTCCAAACCAAAATATCCCGCCTTCTCCCATGAGCTCAGTTGATAGATCAGTTTTTATCATGCAGGATCGATGGGATTGACAACATGCAAAACCAAACATATAAAGCATAATATGGTCGCTAAAAATTTTATTAGCTACAGAAATGTTGCTCCACATGTATATTGAGTGGTGGAAAATGAATTGAATCAATAATACTGCAACGTTAAAATTTGATGTTGATAGAAATGATCACATGTTTTCAGATAAAAACATTAAAAGGAAGCCTGAAAATTTTTTTAAGGTAACCATATAGAAATCATCGTAAAGGTATGAAAAGGCATCTTCCCAATAATGTGTGATTACTGAAGAACAGGTTCACAAAATACCTGAGAACCAGAACCAATATATGGATCACTTCCACGGAGGTCGTCAACAATTTCAGTGTACAACTGCTCCTTTGGCGCAGGTTCTGGGGCACCAAAATATGAGAATTCCACCACATCTACATCACACCATACGCCTCCTGGTCCCTGGTGTTTTAAGCATGTCACTTAAACTTCAAAGCAGAAGAGTCAAACATTCATCCATTAAGTCAGCAAACCCCTCATGACAGAGGAGCCTAACATTCCAATCGTACTGACATATAAAGCTAAAAAGAGAAACGCTGGAAATAGAATATAGAGAAGAACAGCACAAATGAATGTTTTTAGGTAGTGTATGTACTGGATTTATCCTACTTTTCTGTTTTTCCCCTAAAACAAAATAAGAAGCTGAACAATATTCCGAAAAATGAAATTCTAGAGTAAAAGAGGTTTACCACCAAAGCAGTTGGTAGACATTGGATTTCGGTAAGCCACTGCTTGTGAACTTTCCGTGATACAAAAACCAGTATTGCTGGTATGTCTGTCAAAACACCACGCCGAATACGAAAACCAATTGCTGTACCAAGGCTGTAGCACCGCAAGATTTTGCTGTGAAATGCCCTTATTGTCATCAGCTCCAGCAAGGTATTTGCTCGCTGCCCTTCTGGCAAATGGCCAAGATTTTCGGGTAGGACTCCCTTCTGTAAGTTCGCAAAATAATTTGCCCTCTCTTCAGCATCATCTTTTATTCGGCAAGGCCATGAAAAGTATGCAAGACTACTCTCGCAATGTTGCCCAGCTGATGCATGGGGTTGAAGTGATGGTGGACTGAAGGAAGGTTGGCAAGAGTATTTCTCAAGATCCAAAGATGATTCCTCTGATGGCGTTGAGCCCGAGCCTCGAACTCTTGAACGTGACCTAGCCTGTTCCATTTTTATTTACTCTACAGTATTCGTCAAGGCTCAATTTCCTGCTTAGCATGAAATCAGAATCCTTGATCAAAGATACTTCTCTATTTCATAAAAAGATCATCCAAGACAACTACAACTAGTCAACTTTTCTTGAACATTAAATATCACCTGAAATATTTCCCAACATAAAGTAATGATGATCATAAAACAACTTAATAGTATGCTAAAGGCCAGATGTAGAGCAATTTTTTAAGCAATATAAGATGAAAATTTTGAACACAATAAATGGATGTAGATATCACATAGCATGTACCTTCTACTCAGTGCTTGCTGCTTAGCCTAAGGTATAACACTTGTAGAAGATGCAATGAACATTATCTCCATACCAAAACTAAAAAACCGAAGACTCGACAGGAATTTATCATTCAACGAAGTTTGAATCAGAAAATAAATTATCGAGATCCTCCAATCAAACTAAAAAACAAAAACTCTCTTACAAGGTAAACATGATATTGCATATGAAGCTGAGGAAGCTGATATTCAAATCCACACGAAATTGCAGATTTCAAAAAATTAAAACGACACCGAGCTACGCGCTGCTGGAGAAAGATGCAAATGAATTGAGGGGAAAAATACCTCTAAGTTTACTGATCAAAACAATATTATGACAAGAGATAGCAATTCGTTCTTCTAAATTTCAAACTCTCGGCGGCACGAAGTTGACCATAAAACTTCAAAATGTTTGCAAGAACAATATAGAGTAGCGAAAAATATTGCAATCCAGCGGAGAGGAAAATCAGTGCTTTTCATGAGCTTACCCCAATCACGGAGCAGAGAATCTCTCAGTTCTTGAGAATCAACAATAATACAAAAACCTTCCGGACCATAAAAACGCAACGGCTGGCGGAAATTAGAGCTTCCTCTGAGCACAACCCTGAGGAAAGAGAAAGGTTTTACTATTAATTTTCGCTTTTATCAGCAGAAGCTTTATCAGTGCTTTAGAACGAGAATGAGAAGCATGAAGTGCTCTCTCCGGTTCCTAAACTCCGGTTCCTTGCAGTTGTACAGTAGCTGCTTTGTTACCAAATTCATTATTTATTTGTTTATTTATTATTGTCGGTTAAATATTTTATTTAAGAGAAAAAGAAAAAACTTGCACATATATATCATCTTTCTCACTTTCTGTCACCAATGTGTTATAATTAAATTGTGTAGAATTTAAATTTATCTACTCCCACCGTCCCAAACAAAGTGCTACATTTAAGTTGGTCACGTGATTTTAGGTGAGAAGTAGTAAGTAGGATAATTGAGTAATTAGGAGATGTGATAGAGAGATAAGTATATATTTTATTTTTTTATCAGGATGATGTAATGAGATAAAGTGTGAGATATAGATTAAATATAATTAATTATTTCTTAATTTAGAAATATTGCAAAGTGTTTGAGATATAAAAAAAAATGTTGCATGGTATATAGGACGGAGGAGTACCATTTTTGTCATTTTTTATCTTCCACTTCAAAATATCTTTAAAGTAATCATATTCAATACTAAAATACACTTAGGGTGTGTTTGTTTGGGGGATTTAACAAGATTTCTACTATTCATCCAATTTTTTCCCCCCAAAAACATCAAATCAAACACCTATTTTTCATTTTTTATATTATACTAAAAATCAATTTTACATTCAAAACATCACATCAACACCTATTTATATCACATCATACAACTATTCAAATTCAAAATTTTTACTATTCAAATCTCAACTCAAAATCCAAACCCCCAAACAAACACACCCTTAATTTTATAGAAATTATAAATATACTATTACACTCGAAACTTTTTATATATTTTCATTAATTAATAAAATACTATTATTTTTTTTAATATATTATAAAATCTCAAATGACCCATTTGTTTATTATATCTATTTTTCATTTTCGTCCGTTCTAAAACAAGGTTACCATTTCCTAATTTAGTAATTATATTACCTACTTCACATAATAAATACCCTTTCAACTTACAATATATTATACAAATGTCATTACTTTTATATTATACCATATTTTAATAAGAGTATTTTTGTCTTTTTTTTTACTACAATCCAATATAATACTAATATTTAAAAATTTATCTGCAAAAAAGCAAACATCATCCCTCTTTCGGGACGAATGGAGTATTATTTTTTTAAATATACTATAAAACCTCAAATAATCCATTTGGATCGGAACGAAAGGAGCAATAATCATGGGTTTATTTCTTTCTGCTCTGACTTTGAAAGTTTAATTTTTTATTAAACTAATATTTAATTTAATATTTTATGGAAAATATATATTTAAAAAAATTGTTAGAGTTAAAGTAGTTAAAAGTTAAGTAAAAACTTAAAATTAACAAACCCAATAATATTTCTTAACGTATAATGATGTATTTTTGGGCTTGATTGATTTGAATTTAAATTTGATTTTTATATAAATATACGGATATTTCATTAAAAATAAATACTTTTATTTATAACAATATACTTGTAAGGTGAAAAAATAAGTTCCAAATACAAACTTAAACATATTTTCTATTATCTTAAAAAGTTGATTGATTAATATTTTTTATTATCTAAAAAAATTAATTTTTTTATTAAAATACTTTCATTCAAATTATTATTTAAATTCAAATTTTAAACAAAAATAAAAATAAGTTATAAGTTCACTGCCAACACCACTTAGCAATCTCTCACTAAGTTGTTTAGAAGCGTTTTCATTTAAAAAGTAATTTTCAATAAATTTATATATTAAATGACTTTTTCTTAAAAAATTACTAATATTTATAAAGAAATATAGTGTAATTATTTAATACATGTCTATGGTTATGTTAATTAATGTTTATAATTTTGGATTTTTAAAAAAATAATAATAATAAAATTGATATAATATTTTGTAATTAATATTTAGCCTGATGTAAATATATATATATATATATTTTATTAATAAATATTACCAAAGCATAAAAAATATATACGTAAACAAAATCTAATTTATTTAGAAAATAAGTAATACTTAATCCATAATGTATGCATTTATCATTTTCAGTGGTTCAAATATAAATATATATTTAGTCACATTATACATTATAAATAAATAAAAAATTACACAATGCCGCACAAAAAGGCAAATGTATAACTAGTATGTAGATGAGTAATCTAATATCAGTGATCAGTGTACTGGGACCGCAACTTCCCGCAAATCCACTTTAATTGATTTTCCTAATTATATTTGATTATTTTTAAAAATCAAATTTATTTTTTTAATTATTTTGGATTACATTAAAGATTCTTCAACAAATATTGGACAAAAAAGCGCCATTGCACCGAATTGCATCACTAATAATAGTATGGGGTTCCATTCTGATGATATTATACTATCTTAAATTACAAAATATAAATATACTCTTAAAAATATTAAGTTCATATTTTTTTAATACATATTTTGATATGGTATGTATTTTTAAATTTTAGCTTTTACCTTTTATAATTAAAAATTTTAAAAGGATAAATAAAAGAATATATATGAATTTCTAGAAAAAATAAAAATAAATTTAAGAGAGAAATAAAGTATATATATACTAAAACCTTAGAAAATGATGTTAACTAGGAGTATTAGATATAGAGTTTGTTTGTTTAATGTTTTAATTTTAAATGATTTTTTTTTATGTATAGTACAAAACATTGTATCGTATAAAAAAATAATATTTTGTATTAAATTATCGTATAAAAAACTAAATAAATACGTACTAGTTAGTGCAGCATATTGGAGGAGACCTGGGATCCACTTAGCTCCCAATCTCTCCCACTCCAAGATTCATTAACCAAACAAATCATGGAAATAGACTCACTTAATTATCTTCTCCTTTTCACCAATTTTATTTTTAAATATAAAATTTAATTATTATAATCATTATTATTATATTATTAAGCAACCAACCAACCACATGAAAAATCACGATTCGAAATCGACTTCAACATCATGTTCATGACGTAATTGTGACTGCAGATTCTTCTAGAAGCACTTCAAAATGTGATCACAAATCAAACAATGTTACCAAAACTTCTAACTAAATACTCTGCAGAAACACAAACAGGGAGCAATTTTACTGTTTTCATAGCCATTTTGCTGAAAAATTTAACCAGCAGATGTTATAAGATAGCCATTGTGAGTTTCCAAAGCTAGAGAAAACTAAGCAGCAATTTAACAAACTAAAAGATCACAGAAAGCTACCTTGCTCGACGGAGAAGGAACCTGTCGGCGTTCTTCGAGAACGATTAGTATCAGAATTTGGTGTATTCACAATATGTATGCACCCTGCAATGATGTTTATGTACCTGCATTTGCTTAATATACAAGATGAAAACATCGATCTGATTCTGCATATGAACAATAAAAATGTCGAAGGAAAGGGATTGCCATCACCACCATTGATGCGCGAGAACTCCCCTCTGTCGAAGGGAGGAGAAGAGCTCCAAACACTGAGCATACGTCTTTCGATACTTCTGGCGTCTCCTTCCTGGGCAGCATCCACGCCATCGATTGTAATGGCAAACGAGGAACATCTCGTCGATCAAGCAGATAGCTTCTGTCTCGATGAGTCTCGGGATTAACTGGAACTCGATCCCTTCCACATCCATCTTCACCACCACATAATCCATCTGCCCTACCGTGCTCTTCAACCACATTGCGAAATCGAATCCTCGGATCTTGTTCGTGTCTGCCATGAAATTACTGGAAGGTTGAACAGACTGAGTCCTCCCCATCCCTATATCTTTTTCGTCGTTCTTCCTACTCTGCTCCCGGCTAATTTCAAAAAACAATGTCTCGTTTCTAATCCAAGCAGAATTCGGCAACACGGTGAAGCCTTTCTTCCCGTAGCGTTCATCAGAAAATGCTGCATCCATGACTGCCCTCCCAATCACATACATTTCGAACTGTTTATCTTGTTTCGGATAGAGCTTCTCGAACCAACTGCGAATGCTGGCGCCATCGCCTCGTGTTCCAACATCGATGTATATATACCTGTTTTTGAAGCTTATGTCAGCCATTGTAGGAAGATACCTCACGTTCTTAATGTTCCTACTCAACGTGATCCATGGCTTCAATGGCTCTTCTTCAATCAATGGCTCTGCATTCCTAATCAAATCAAGCTTGTAGCGAGGGACAGAACATTTGCGTCCACTCTTACCTTTCACAGAACCTGCAGATCCTTCACGATCAGAAGCTCGATTCTTCTTCCTGAGTACGAGTTCGTGAAGAGGTAAATGATCTAAACCCCCAATTTCACGGAACTTAATCAGCTTGAATTTTCCGAGCAATCGAAGTAAGGACTGGAGTCTGTATTTGTCCCTAAACGATTTCGTGTGCACGACGAAGAATCCGCCCGGTTTTAGGGTTCTGGAGACTTCCCGAGCGAATTGAACCGGTTTCCGTGTCCGGTCGAGACCGGCGGCGCCGGAGAACTCAAAATCAAAGGTATCGTTCTTGAATGGCTGATTGAACAAATCAGCGTATCGAGTTCCTTGGGAGGACAATTTCTTGGAAGAAATTCCGATTGAATTGACGACGCCGATTTCTCTCAAGGCGCCGACCTCGTCGGCGGACTGAGTTTCGATGCAGAGAGAATTGGAATTCGTCGAGAGGATGCCTTCCGTAACGAGACCTTGGAAAACAGAGGTGTAGTAGTACAGACGACGGCGGTCGGCGGCGGAATTGAGAGACTGTGGGAAGAAGGAGAAGTCCGGGGAATAACACGACCGAGCCTTGATGGCGAGGATGAAAGCAAACCGAGCAACTAAAACCAGAACGCAGAACGAAATGAGACGCACCAGAATGCTGCTGAGGAAGACTTTGGCAATTGACTTCGACGGCGGAGTCTCCATGGAAGCATTTCAGAGCTTCTTGTAGGAGCGAAAGATAACCAAATTCAATTTTCTCTGAACTGGCGGTTGAAGGCGCAACTCTCTCTCTCTCTCTCTCTCTCTCACTCTCTGCTGGTTAGGGCCGAGAAAAGAGCCCAAGGCCCAATCTTCAACCGCAGGCCCGATCCGCTCTATCCACAAAGCTTTTGGATAACAGGACGAAGGATGTGGACGCCATCGAATCCAACTCCTCAATTCTTCTCCTCCATCTTACGCACCCAATCAACGAATTCAAAGACAGAACGGCGGCGGACGGCGGTGAAGAGCAGTCGTCTGGTAAAAGTTGGGCACGCCATAGTTTTTTCATCTTCTTAAATCTTAATCCCACCGATTCGAAATACTTTACCTTCTTGTTACTTCTTCTAATGTTGGTTGAACATTTACCGACATTGATAAACTCCTGAAGCCATGGCGATGCTTTTCCACTCATCTTCTCCGATGGCAAAGCCGTCGCAAGAACGTGTGGGAAAATTTTCAGGGTATCTTACCCAAGTAACGAGGTCCCAAACCTTTCCACTCAACAATGTGTTTTCCAAAGGTATGTCTACAGCCCAGGCAGCCATAGCTTCAAAAGACACTGCAGCTGCAACTGCTTTTACTCTGCCGAATTGGAGGTCAGGCAAGAATGATCCCAAAACCAGAGAACTCAAGCTGAATGATGCATTTTTATACCTGGAGTATATGGTGGAGAAAGGCCACAAACCTGATGTACCTAATGCTACTCAGTTGCTGTACGATCTCTGCAAATCGAGTAAGGTGAGGAAAGCTACTAGAGTGATGGAGATGATGGTTAAATCAGGAACCATACCTGATGCTGCTTCCTACACTTTCCTGGTGAACCATTTGTGCAGGCGAGGGAATGTTGGCCACGCGATGCAGCTAGTCGAAAGAATGGAGGAGTATGGCTATCCGACGAACACAGTCACTTATAATTCTCTTGTTAGAGGGTTATGCATGCGGGGGAACTTGAACCAGTCCCTCCATTTCGTCGAGAGGCTGATGCAGAAAGGGCTGGTCCCGAATGCATTCACCTATTCGATCTTGCTCGAGGCAGCTTACAAGGAGAAGGGGGTCGACGAGGCCATGAGGTTGTTGGATCATATCATAGCCAAAGGTGGGAATCCGAATCTTGTGAGCTACAATGTGATTCTAACCGGTTTGTGTAAGGAGGGCCGGGTTGAGGAGGCGATGCAGTTCTTTAGGGAATTACCAGCCAAGGGATTCAATCCTAATGTTGTGAGCTACAATATATTGTTGAGGAGTTTGTGCTACGATGGGCGTTGGGATGAAGCGAATAAGCTTCTTGCGGAGATGGGTGATGATGACAGATTGCCGTCCATTGTGACCTACAATATCTTGATTGGCTCACTTGCTGTGCACGGATTAGTTGACCAGGCAATCGAGGTTTTGGATGAGCTGTTCCGGGATGGCCAGTTCAAACCGGATGCCGCGAGCTACAACCCAGTTCTTGTGCGTCTCTGCAAAGAGAGGAAAGTGGATGATGTTATGAAATGTCTTGATCAAATGGTAGTTAGGAACTGTAATCCGAATGAGGGAACATATAATGCTATAGCGTTGCTGTGCGAGGAAGGTATGGTGCAAGAAGCGTTCTCTATCATTCAGAGTTTGAGAACTAAGCTAGATTCGTCTATCCATGATTTCTACCGAACCGTTGTATCAAGTTTGTGCAAGAAAGGGAACACTTACGCGGCATTCCAGTTGCTGTATAAAATGACATCCCGCGGGTTCACTCCTGACTCCTATACCTATTCGTCGCTGATACGAGGATTGTGTTCAGAGAGAATGTTGGATGCTGCCATGGAGGTTTTCATAGTCATGGAAGAACACGGCTTTCTGCCTGATGTTGATAATTATAACGCTCTTGTGCTCGGGCTCTGCAAGCTGCAAAGAACAGATTTATCAATTGAAGTGTTGGAGAGGATGATCGAGAAGGGTTACATGCCAAATGAGACTACTTACACAATTCTAGTCGAAGGGATCATTCACGAGCAAGAGAAGGTGCTGGCAACAGATCTGTTGAAGGAGTTGCAAGCCAGACGAGTCATTAGCTACAACACAATAGAGAGGCTTACTATGCAATATGACCTTGAAAGTCATTTGAATTAAGTCATAATTCATGGCATGACAAGACTAAGAATCCGGTGTTCCTTCTGTGAGATGGCTGCATCAACAATGGTAAGTCACTGCGTACATTTTGAGACAGATAACTGGCTTCATACCACATTCATTTTATTGTAGCTCGGGCTGAAATCAAAACTTGGTACAACACTTACCATCATGCTTTATGTAAACATGCACAGTTGTTCTTAGTTCTATTGTATTCTAACATTTGGAAGAATATATGAAACTCATACAATGTTCATCTTCTCCATGGCTGTGTTTTACAACATACCACACATCATTTTTATTCAAAACATGCCATCAAATATCCATTTTCCATTGATGGCTACTAAGTTCTGTGGCCATCTTCCACCTGTGTGCAACATGGGAAAGCCCTCACAAACACAAACAAGGCATTTTATTTTATGTAAATCCAGAACATTAAAAGTTCAAAATCCTGTGTTTCCAAAAAATGATGCAAAGGGCAAAATCAAACATGTCTTACGTATCAATCAATCCACGAATATCACAACCAAGATAATCAACAGGCAAGTAGTTTGAAGCATAATTTGGAAATGGATTGGATGGCAGAACAAGTATAACAAAGATGTACTCTTAATTATTAAATTCAGAAAACATGTAAATGGGTTCAATCGACCTAAACATAAATTGATAGTCAAACAAAATCTCTCACAGAAAAGAATAGGTTAAAAGTAAATTTCTTTAGCAGAGAACTTGCTCCCATGGAACCTTGCTTCCAAGTATCAGGCAAAGGCAAAATAGAAGCTGGCCACTGCAAAAGAAGCATCTTTATTCCCATTCCAATTCCCTACTTGGATCTCTGCCTCATCTTTCGGCGTTTTCTCTTCAACCTTCTCATGCGCTTCTTCTTCCACTGAAATGCATTGTAAGATACATGATTAAATTAATGGTGAAATTATTGTCAATTACAACACTCAAAGCATTCTTTGATGATACTTTTTGGTACTATTTCAAGAACAACGTATACCACAATGCACAATTCAACTCCTGATCCAACAACTCAATCGGCTTAACTATAAGAAAACGAGAATGGCTTATATTTCCAATATAAAGAAAATGGTTATTTGCATCTCTACTACTAAGAAATACAAATGCAGATTGGACTCTGAGCATGTCGACTCAAAATTCTTCCAGAACTCCAGAAGGATTTCCCAGAGCCTGATATCAAAATACGAACAGTACCATGGAAAAGCACAAGCTGAAAACAGCGTCCACCTTTAAGTGTACGCAAACCTAGCACAACTATTATGCCAAAAATAAATAAATAATAAATAAATAAAAATCGTTGCAACGAACAATTACGGGGGGAAAATTTCACAGGTTGGCAAGGAAAGCTAAATACTACAAAAGCAAATAGACCGACGGAAAAAATTAGACGAAGTCGTTCGGCGTAAAATACAAAAATTGAGGTCACGGATACAACGATTCGTGTACCAATAACAATTGAAACTTAAACATAAACATAAACTGCAAATGCATACAACAATCAATCAAGTATTAAGAGCAGAACCACCAACCTTCGCTCTCATGTTGACTCCGAACACTCCTCACTCCGAACACTCCTCACTCCGTCGATGCGAACTGGTGCCGACGATCTGTGATAAACGCCTCTACTCTGAAACTATATATGAATCGTTAAAAGAGCAAAACCCTAATTACCCAGTAGGAGTCCTTGATATATTTCTGGGCCCATCTGGCCCAAACCAAGAATTGTGATAAATTTAGTAAAAATAAATAAATAAAGGTTTTGTTTATAGATTTATTATTATTATTTTTTAACTAAAAACTGTACATATTTTTATTATTTTAAAATAAAATAAAATAAAATATTGATGTTATTCTTGACATAAAAATATATATTAAATATAATATCTTTAAGAAATTAAATATATTAATAGTGAAATAGAAGTCCTAAATTTATAAGTTTCATTGATCCTTACTACCCATCATTTTTTAATCTATGATTTGTTATTGTAGTGGGTTGTTGTGTGTATATATATTTTCCTTTTTACCATTTTTTGATATTTTTATGTAAAATAGTTATTAGGTTTGATATTTAAAAAAAATGTATATTTGACTTGTTATTGTTTTTTTTTTAAGAAAAAAAAGAAATAGCAATAACTTTGTTTTAAAAAACAAAAAATAAATAAAAACAAACATCTATTTTTAGTTAAAAAAACATATTTAATAATCTTTTTTATATATAAAATTATCATCCTATTTCAAGTCAAAACTAATAAACCAAAAAACATGGGTCCGTTTGTAATGGGGTTTTTAATTTTAAATATTAAAATTTTGATTTAAAATAATTTTTTAATATGATATAAATATAGGTTAGTCTATAACTCCACCCAATTTGATTATATTTAAAAATAAAACAGTTTTTGCACAATATTTTAAATAAAAGATAAATATCTTTATACAATATTTATTTTTTTTATTAGTTTTTTTCTCTTTTTTTTAATAACATGTGAATAGCAGCCGTTACATAATAATATATACTAATAAAGTCTTGATCGAACTTAATATTATGCAAATTAAATTCAAAAAAGACAAATCACATTAGGTGAACATTAAGCGTGCAACATTTTTTTTTTATATATATACAATATCTATTTTTTCATTAATTGGTTAAAGGTACATGTGGAACAAAGGTGTTAACTAATAAAAAAAACTTATTGATTATATTACATAAAAAATACAAAATATATAATATATAAATTATATTTATTCATAAAAGAAAATGAACAATTTAAAATATTTAATATGAAATATTATACTGCAGTGTAAATATTTTTTGTGTGTACTTATCATCAAAAAAAAATTTAAAACTATAAAATAACACACCCAATTTGAACCTATATAAAATACAGGCATGTTATTTACTGTCCACGGCACAGGCGTCAATAATAGTGGCAGCGGTTCCATTAATTTTATTCGATTTAAATAAAAAAAAATAGAAATAAAATAGGGATGGAATGGTCAGTGACGCAGTCACGTTGCCCATCATTATGTATGTATATATTTCTCAGTATGTATAAGTTATGTATGTATGTATGGCCATTCAATTTCAATTCAGCTCCTCGCCCGCCTCTGAAACCGCATTTCTTCTTTCTTCTTCTTCTTCAGATCTTAACGGATAAGCACAAGCATGGATGGATCTCCACAATATTTTACTGTTACCCTCTGGTTGGTGCCAGTTTCACTTTAACCCATTTCCTCTTGCTTCCCCGCTTCCCAGAACCTTCCCAAATTCGAGATTCAGATGCTATAGAGAGAGAGATATGTCATCCTTGCTTTTCCTTTGACCCGCGGACCGACGTGACGTGTTCTATCGCCATTGGATTGCAAGGAGGACCCCGCTGTACCAGATTTGCTATTTCTGCGTACCACCGGATGCTGCTGGTACGACCGCTTCACAACAAACGCCATACACTTTCGCAGTTGAGGTATCTGCAAACCCTAGATAACCACATTTATTTATTTTTCCTCTTGCTGTGTTTAATATCTCTTGGCGGTTTCTGTTGTTGACGTGGTTTGCGTGCTGCGTTTTACTGTTTTTTAGCCGGAGAGTGTTTTTTCTGAAGTTTTGTTGCGTAATTCTGCTGTGGAATTATAGTTAGTTGCATGATCGTCGGAGATGGCATCCGCATGCGTGAACAATGTCGGAATGTCGACGGAGAATTTTCTGGACTGTTCTACGGGGAAGTTCACCTCTTACGGCTGGTTGAGTCCGAGGATTTCTTTCAGTCGTGAGGTTACAGATGAGGATGCATTTAAAACCTCCGCCGCTACTAAGAATCGCTCGGCGACGGACAATGCGGGGAATGAGAAGCTAGATGAGCCAGATCCAGAATTCTCTGGGAAAGATTACCTGGAATTTGAGTTTCGCCTCGAAGATCCGGCGATAATGCTGCCGGCGGATCAGTTGTTCTCGGACGGAAAACTTGTTCCGTTGCAGCAGTCTACGGTCAGGCAGTCCATGGAATCGGTGCCAGCATCGTCTGATGTCAAATCCCCAGATACGCCTGTGTTTCGTCTCAGAAGCGAAATATCCTCCACAGAGACCTATTTGTTCTCTCCGAAGGCACCTAGATGCTCAAGTCGCTGGAAGGAGCTGCTTGGCTTGAAGAAATTGTACCAGAATAGCAGCTCGAAGCAGGAAGATCTTAGGAAGGAATCTTTATTATCCTCTCATGGTCACACTCACAGCAAAAACTATACCTCCAGAAGCCTAAAGAACTTCCTACACCGCAGCTCGAAATCCTCGTTAAATGCGTCAAATGATGCATCGATAAGCCTTCCGTTGTTGAAGGACCCCGATAGTGAGTCCGTTTCGATATCCTCTCGGCTTTCTCTATCATCCTCTTCATCAGGCCATGAACACGAAGATCTTCCTCGACTTTCTCTCGATTCAGATAGACCGAGTAGTATTTCTCGTAACTCTCAGACCACCAGCAATCTCTCCAGAGTTCGAGTGGTCAAGCGCAGGTCAGCATTGTCATCGGAAAACTCTACAGCTCCCACGCGAACTGGCCGGAGTCCGATAAGAAGAGCTTCTGAATCTAACGTTCCAGTACGAGGAGTTTCCGTTGATAGTCCTCGAATGAACGCTTCAGGTAAAATTGTGTTCCACAGCTTGGAGAGAAGTTCCAGCAGTCCGAGCACATTCAATGGCGGACCCAGATATAAACACCGAGGGATGGAGAGGTCGTATTCCGCCAACGTCCGAGTAACTCCGGTTCTCAATGTTCCTGTCTGCTCAATTCGAGGCTCATCCAAATCTGGTGTGTTTGGTTTTCCTCTATTCTCCTCGCCACAGAAGAAGGAAAGTGGAGGCAGCACACACACCGGAAACAGAACTCACCATAATCACAACAGGAGCCGCGCGGATCGAATTTAACAAAGTAAGCAGATCTCTAATTTCATGCTAATACCTAATCAACACTCTCCTTAATTTGTTCTTCATTCTGCTTGGATTTCAACGTTCGCTCCTCCTTTTGCCTTTTCCTTTTAACATTTTCAGATTTTTCTACTGTATGTACATATGCTATATGAACCCGAGATCTGTATTTTTCTAGCTGATTTGCGTTTGCATATGATTCATCGCTTACTTCGCCTGCTTTTTTCTCTTAATCGAGTCCATTTCAAAAACCTAATCGAGATAATCCCTGGCGTAGCTGTTAAGATTGTTCTTATTCCCCATCGCATCCATCCGTTGCTTTTGGTTAGCGGAAAGTGACATGGAATCTCTGTTTCTTCCACTTTTCAAAAAAGTTGTTTTCTCCTTTTCATCGATCTGCTTGCTTTGAGGAGCATAAGCATAGAGATAGATAGCATGAGTTTGTTCCTGCATGTGAATTCTTCTGTCATTGACATCATTCCGCGCTTCCGTCCCACGCGCCCCTGTGAGACTGGGTACGCCTTTCAATAACTATATATATATATATATGACACGCGCTCCGTTTTCCGCACATTTCGCATTCACTGTTGCATTGGTAGTACACATGCTCTCTCGTAAATTGCTTTCTCTAATTTTATTTTTCATTTTACTCACTGAGTCCTTTGTTTCTTGCACATCCATATCCATGGTGAATGTATTTATTTTATTAAATTTATTTTCAGTTTAATTAATTTGTGATTTAGCAAATTGAAAGAGGTGTATTATTAATTAATAGGGGTTGGTTGCGTGAATAGGAAGCTGGGTAATTTGTCTCTCATCATCAATGCTTGTCTCCCTTAGCATAAGAATATCTTGTGGACGCAGACCCCTTGATTGGCTCCATTCAATAATGAAATGTTGCTTTCTAGCCTGTGTATCTCTTGACTGCATCTTTCTACAACATCACATTAAATTGCACTTGCTGCTTTTCACTAAGATTATTGGTTTTCTTTGATTAGCTTATTAGGAAATTTTTATGTGTTTTTGAACTTGTTGTTATACATTTACTTGGCCCTCTTTTCTTTTTTTATCAGTCACACTACTTTTAATTTACTTCCATATTGATGAAAGTGTCTCTATGTTTTCTCATGCATATTTTCAATGTGCTGTTTGCCACACGAGCAAATCATTTTTGTCTTTTTTTTGCTTCACAATTAGTGTGTTTTGTGTCATGCATAATAATAATAATAAGTCTGATTTAATTATTTTATTTCCAATATGTATGTATGTATGGATGTTTGTGTGTGGGCTGTGTATATATATAGATTAGCTTGTAGGTAGGGATCGTGGATTGGAATCAGGGATTGGGAAAAAGAACGTGACTGATGAACTGTCGTATCGCTGTTTGAGATTCCCATTTGCTTCCCATCTCTGGCTCTGTCTCCTCTTGTTATTATCATTTACTACTACTTGCTTTTAATAAATAATGTATATATATATATATGTGTTATATTCTAATTAAAAAGAAGTATATATATATATATATATGTGTGCGCGCGCGCGTGTAATTTCATGGCTAGCTGTTTTGAACGAGAGATTCCTTTCTGGAATTAATTGTAACCTCCAATTATCATCATATCATAATAACAAATCATTCCAAATATACAAATGAGTAATACAACATACCCAAAATAATTAAATATGGCTAGTGCTGTGTTTTCCCTCCGTCTTGCGGAGGAGTTTTAGAAATATTAGTATTATGTTAGGATAAAATAAAAAAATTAAATTAATTTTATTAGTATTATATGATATAAAAGTAATGATTTTTATGTAATATATTATAAATTGTAAAGGTATTTGTAATGTTAGGTAGATAGTACCATTATTAAAAAAGAAATTGATATTTTGTTATAAAATTATCAAAATAGAAAAATAAATAGATTGTTAAGGGACAAGATTGTTAAGGGGTAATACATTTTGAATATTATTTTTGCTTTGTATAGAAGATATTTTTAGTGTAATATTCTTTATTAAAAATAGCATATACTTTCTCCATTCAATGGCAATCTTCCCATTTTACTTTTGCACGAAATTAGTATTTTATAAATATGTAGTGTTAAAAGTAATGTAATGTCTATTTTACCCTTAAAAAAGTAATGTGAAAAGTTAAAAATAAAAGTATTTTGATATTTGGTTGAGAATTATTTTTTATAAAAAAGGGAAATATAAAATTTTAATTTGGACATAGTATGATGAAAAATGAGAAATTTAGTATATGTTTTTATTATGAAAAAGAAGTCTAAATAAACATATTACATAGTAGTTTCTTTTAAGGTGAAAAGTGCATCCATACTTTGGAAATGCACATCGAAAGGGCATATCAAAAAAGTTGTTTTTATTGAAAGAAACAAACAATGTGATTACCTTTGGAACCGCAATGTGTTCTTTTCTGCCTCAGAATCTCACACCTTTTACTCCCAATAAAATTCAACATCCATACATATATAAAAACAAAATGAAAATTTTGATTTTGAAGACAAGGATATATAATGAAGAAGAAATGTAAATGGGTAGAATTAAAAGTGGGAAATCGTTGTTATGTGGTTAGTAGTTTAATGATTGGGTAGTTATATACAATCTGAATCTGAATCAGAATCAGATGAACTTCATCCCTAACCATATTCGAATTACAGCATAGTATAGTGTTCAATTTTTGGTCCCCCTCCACACCATCACTGGGCACTGGGAAATCACGTGACCATTTCTCATTCCATATAGTCTTTTTTTTTTGTCGTTTCCCCACCAAGAACAGTAATCATTCCATAAAGGAATGCTGTAATCTTTTAATAATAATAATAAATAAATTCAGGCACTGTATAGACGCATAAATTATTGAAGTGGAACAGAGGGACCAGACAGGTTTGTGCATTTCTGTACTTTGCTGCACTGACGCCTACAACACTGTGCAATGAATTTAGGCCTTTTTCTTTTTTTTTATAATTACTGCGTAAATTCAAAAATCTTTTTTCTTGAAAAAAGTAAAAAATAAAAAATCGTATATATACGTAGGGTTGAGTCCAATAGCTCTTCAGTGTATTTAAATGTAATTTGCAATTTATATTTGTTGGGTTGGTCAACTAACACTAATACGATATTGTCCGATTTGGGCTTATTTATTTTCGAATATTCTCCAAAAGCATCGTACTAATAAAGTTCACTTAGGAATGTAAAATTTTCTTTACAACTAGAACTTAGATTTGCACCTCACCAATATTTTCTTAAAAAAAAATAATACTTTGGATATATTAATGTTTTGAGTGAATATGAAATTAAAAAAGTGATATGTGGTACAAATTTGAATGTAAAAAGGAATATATTTCAGTGAAATGTGCCTATTCACCCAACCAAGCAAGGATGGCTAAGGGGGTTTCTATTTTTTTTTTTTTTTTTTTTTAATTTATATTTTATACTCCCTCCCTCCCAGAAAATATGAACTATTAATGTAGATACGAGAAATTAGGTAAAGTATAATTAGTAAATAATTAAGAAGTATATTAGTAAAAATAATTATTATTTAGTAAAAATAATTATAGATTAAGATTAAGATAAATAAATAATTTAATTAAAATTAAGAAAATTATAAAATTTAAAATTTAAAATGCGATTAAAGCGCATAATTATATTTCCAAAAATAGAAATGATAATTTACGTGAAACGGATGAAAATATAAAATAGGGACAAATTATGTAGGACGGAGGGAGTATTTAATATGTAATTATATATAATATTTTGTAAAAATAAAAATAATTTTATTTATAAAAAAATTAATCCAAATTACTTACATAGCCAAATAAGAATAAATCAACATCATATTGATTTATATTCGATATACTATATGAAACATAAAAACAATATAAGTATAAGTATAACTTGTCTTATCAAATCTAATTTGCAAATTATATTAAGTTAGGTTTATTCACAGTGCGTTGGTCGAGTATGATATTATTAAAAAAAAAAAAAAAAAAATCTTTTATTCAAACTAACACATAATAATATACATAAAATTTGTGCGGCCTTTTGACTATGACATATTTGTATTATATTGTTTATGTTGTTTATATTAATAATAATAACTTCGTTATATAATTGAGAATTAATGCTTATTGGGCCAGATATTTAAATTGGGCCTAAGTAAAGTTCTAGAAATAAGTGAAAATATTAAATGCAAACAGCTATAATTAATGAAATCAAGAGGTAGGTGGGTAGATAATTAAAGCGTTACAGTAATGCCGATCTCAAGAGTTCTTGGGTTTATCGAAATGGCTGCATTTTCATGAGGAGGACAGGTGGAGGAACGTGCTTGGCGTTGAAAGAATGGCGCGCGCTGCGGCGGGGCTTTTGGTAGCGGCGTGGTAAATGTTCGCACTTGACTGCGGAAAGTTGCACTGGTGGAGCTTCTGCAGATTGGCGTCGCTCAGGTTGTTTATTTATTGATTGCGTTGTCTTGATTCCCCCTTTGCTGGCTATGGATCTTATCTTTTAGGTATGTTTATACGCATTGCGTTTGAATCGTTTCTGCTTTGTGTGTTTCATCTAAAAATGTGAACACTCTGCCTGCTGTAGAATGGACTTTCAACACATTAGCAACTTGAAGTGGTTCAGGAGTCTGTTGATTTGAGGATCATTAAAATATATTGTTATTGCATCTTGAGAACATCTTTTTGTTGTTAAATTATAAATCATTATGAAATTTACATTTCAAACTTCAAAGTTATGGGGTATTCCAAGTTGTTTAATGAATATCCATATCATCTTGATGAGCTTCCATTTCTGGTGTATATTGTTCATGGTTGCTTGCATAAAAATCTTCAAAATGGAACATTTGAAAATCTTGCAATCTGTGTAATAGGGAACCTGTAGTTTTCTCATATGTGTAGCATTGTAATTGATCCATTAACGAAACTATTATCAATTGAATAGAACTATTTACTTGCTGAATGCATTTTCTCAATGATTTTGTTTGGCCTTTATTGATAGCAAGTCAAGATATTCTTTAACCTATTTGAGATCATTCCAACATATCTGACTCTTTTGATAAGTATGCTTCTCTTCGAGCAATTCCCTGGAATATTGATTAATGTTTAGTTCTCTTTTGCAGCAACTATTCCTCATTAACAAGCACAGTCATATCTAGCTCTTTGCATCAATTTAAAATCATCCTTATGATTGACTCCTTTTTTCAAGGATGCAGGTCTTGCATCTTACAACAAGTTATTTAACATTGGGGCTTAATATGCAACGTTTTTGTAAATAATAAAAGCTATTACCACCATGGATTCATTTATCAAACCTTCTTTGATTTTTTATTTTAATTTTTTTGTAGTTGTATTGCTTCAGTGAACATTTTAGTTTCTTTCATACTTTGTTTTAAAGCCTGGTCCACATCTAATTAACTTTTTTCAGATATCCTTCAAGCTTCTCACTCAAAGCTTCGAGAAACAATGTAATAGTTATTTGTGATTTGAGCTCCATCACCTAGTCCCTTGTTAGCAGTTGAAGTAAAATATTTCATATTCTTTTATCGGACCCATTGATTCCGTTTCCTTCATCAATTTACATCAACTTTTTGCTTGGTCTGTCAAATCTCCAAGTCTGTTTTCTTCAGATGAATTTATGTACTTGAAAACGTGTTAAAACACAATAATTTTGCAAAGGAAGTTAGGTATGGGAGGTTGAAAAATAGTTGAACTGGTGAAAGGCATGGAGTTTAATCAATTTTTTGGTGAATTTCTCGAAGAGAAGCTGAAATGGAGTCCATATGATCTTGGAATTTTCACTGGTTGATGGAGCGTTCAATTTGAGGACAATTATACAAATTAAGGAGAAATTTTTTGTTTATGTTGTCATGATTGACACGAGTTTAGGTGTTTATATAGGCACACTTCCGAACCCCACCCCCCCCCCCCCCCTCCACCAATTAAACACCATTATATGTACTTTGGTAGCTGTTTAAACTCAATGGCAGCATTACACATTAATTGCTTTCTATAAAACTGGATTTTGTACTACTTTTACCTCTGATCATAATATAATATGAAATGGATCTATAATAGAACAGAGTTTCCGGGTATTCACTTTCCCTTCTTTACATTTTTGTTGAAATATCAGCATGTGTTGATTGATTTTTCCTTGTAGAACCTGGCTGCAAAGTGAATGAAAAAATTAAACAAAACTGTAGCCACACTTAGCATTGACAAATTTGTCATTTCTGGCAGGTGCAAATGGATTCAAAACTCAGGAAGAAAGATGATAAATGGAACCAGATAAAACTGAGATAGATATCCATTCATGCATATCCATCTCTGAAAAGGAGGCTTGTTTGAATTTTAAATCATTCAAAGCACTAGGACAAAGGCAACAATCACCTCCATTTTTGGCTGCCTGGTGGCCATGATGACGATGTTCGGGCTTTTGCCAAAATAAGCTTTCGACAGCGCCCATATCATTTGGCATCATAGCAGTGGTTCATTATCAGCATTATTGCAGATGAAAGTGCTCTGGTTCTTATCACAATAGCAGCCAGGAATGTTCATCTGATCCATATGGTTCTTACCATTTTGTCTATTGAAGTTGTAGAGAAAGTTTTCAAGTCTTGTTAAAAGTCCACATCCGTGAAGAAGAAGAAGAAGAAGATCTGAGTTTGTAAATCTTCTCCATAAATTTCAGCTCTAGTTGTTGAAGATGCAATCCAAGTTGAATTAATGAAGCAGCAAAAAGAGACACCATTATTTGAAAAGGGCAAAATCATATAGTATTAAATTTCTACAAATGCCACCAGAAAGTTGTTCTGTAATTTGACTTTCCATAACTTGTTCTTTTCTTCTTGCTTCTACCTTAAACTTCTATTCCCTAACAAAATACTCACATCAACAATAATAGTAATCTTTTTATTATTTTTAGCAAAAGGGTAGGTTAATTTTGCCCCACATTAATATAATCAAACCTACTCAATAAAACCCTTATTATTATTATTATTTTGTGGGCTCACCAAAATTACCAATGAAGTGCATGTTTGTTGGGAATGAAGTATGAATAACAGCAACGAGGAATTCTTGTCATGCACAAACTGACAAACAAGCCCTCCAAACTTCCCCACCATTATTTGGATTTTGGACACATATTTTACGTACGAATGTACATGTATATATACATAAAAAAAATAATTTCTATTTTTTTGCTATACAATTATCACAGTTATTTGGATGTATAAGTACATTATTTTCTATTAGGGTTAAGTCATCATGATCCACGTGGCCACTATCCTCTTAGGTGTTTTTCAAACCCACACGAACGCACACCAAATTCTTTCCTTGACTTCCTTCTTTATTATTTCATTAATAAATTTTACTTTTCGTTTTTAATAATAATAATAATTAGTGATTAATGCGACATGTTGGTTTATATATATATATATATTTATTTATTTGCTGTAAGTATATTTAAGGCGCGTTTGGGCGTTTGTCCATCACTTGATATTATTGTGTCTTTCTTTTTGTTTTTCTGCAGTATAGATACGAAGACCTTTCTGCCGTCGTCGTCGGAGATGAGCAGTCTGAGCAACGTGGAGGCGAGGCTGCCGCCGGGGTTCAGGTTTCACCCGAGAGATGATGAACTCATATGCGACTACTTGGTTAAGTGGATGAACGGTAGCTCCCACCCTTTCCCTCAGCTCATCGAGGTTGACCTTAATAAGTGCGAGCCGTGGGACATTCCTGGTAAGTGCTGCTTCAGTTACTCCTCCTCGTAAACGTTCTCCGATCGGATGCATGATTTGCTTGCACATACTGGTTATGACTATATTAACGGTCTGTGGCTTGATTTGTGTTTTTCGTATTCCTCACGCGTGTTTTGCGGCGTGAAGTATTTGGAATTGACTCGCGAGCCTTTTGTTTAGTCGGAGGGATTCGATTTGGATTTAGATTATATGTTTTACTGATCAGATGAACGTTGATCGACTGTGTTTACATGTTTCCCGAGCTTTCGTTGGTAATTCATGTGCTGATTTGTAGTTGCAGTTTTCCAGATTCCGGCGATTAGGTTAGAGAAAAAAAATTGTGAGGTTCCGAGTAGAAATAAGAGGTTGTGTAAGTTTACTCCAGATATAGCCAATAACAACTGTTGAATACTGTGGCTGAGTGCTTCCGCCTGTGATGATCAAAGCAGTTTTGTCATTTCCTAGCGTCGTGATATTGTTCATCCGTGTAGCTCTCAGCATAGTCTAATCTACGTACAGCTCCTCTTGGTGTAATTTAATGTTTCTTCATTACTTTGCATACTTATTATTGCCAATATGCATATGGCTAGAAGAGAGTAAAATCCTGCATGTTCCTGTAGATGTTAGGCGTTTTCTCCTTCAAGATGTGTATTAGATTTTTGTCCGATTTCTCTTTCAATTGCCTTTTTGAAGAAGCTGACACTGTTGGCATTGTCTCAAACCAAACGATGGGGACAGCAATTCAAGATAAGGTAAAACTAAAGAGAGGAACTTGAAACCATACGCGTGGCCACCGTACAGTTTCTTGATATATATATGCACATCTGCATCCATAGTTTTTTACTTCCCAATAGTTGCTGAATTCACAGATGTGCCTTATTTTACTGCACCATTTAACCCTGAATCATGATTAAAACAACCTTGTTTATCCTGCAGAAAGTGCCTGTGTAGGAGGCAAAGAATGGTATTTCTTCAGCCAAAAGGACAGGAAATATGCCACTGGTCTGAGAACAAACAGGGCCACCGTCTCCGGCTACTGGAAAGCCACCGGAAAGGACCGATCCATCTCCCGGAAAGGAGCCCTTGTCGGAATGCGAAAAACACTCGTTTTCTACCAGGGCAGGGCTCCAAAAGGAAGAAAAACCGATTGGGTGATGCACGAGTTTCGTGTTCACAGAAACCATGGCCATTGCCAGAAATTATCCCCTCCTGTCAAGGTAAAAACAACTATACACATTTCCATTTCTCATTTTTCGTTAAATTATTGTTATTGCTATTATTATTAGTTAGTTATCTTTATTCTGCACACACCACACACATACGATATTATATTACATTAGTTACATATTAAAATATGTGTTCAAGATCAATTTTGTCAATATTGTGGACGTCATAGAGTTACAGGCTGTTTTCATATGGAAAAGGACATGTGAGAATATCTGCAAATTGTTTAACCCCCAAATTCCATCGTCACTAATCTTTCTGTCTCATATGCTTTGTCCTATCTGATCCATTCTTGATTACAATAATCATTCCTGAATTAATGTGCAGGGGGATTGGGTACTATGCAGAGTGTTCTTCAAAAGCAGAGCAGAAATTCCAGGAAAGTCCCTGCAGGATGCCACGTCATCATCCCCATCTCCATCTCCATCTCTATCTCTGCCACCTCTAATGGAACCCCCACAACCCTACATAACATTTGACCAGTCTCAGAGTCAAGAGGCCTGTGCTAGTGATCAACAGTTTCATGAGCAAGTGCCCTGCTTCTCCATTTTCAGCCCCACTTTCTCCTCCCACATAGACATGGCCATGAACCACCCACCCCACCCCAACCCCAAAACAACTACTCCAAATCTTGCACCACCCTACAACCCTTCTTGTTGTGACCACAAGACTCTTAAGGCCATTCTGAATCATCTTACCAAAATGGAGAGCCAACCTGACACTGACAATCTTTCCATCATGATGATGAAGGGCTCTCCTCCAACCTCTGACTGCAGCTATCTCTCTGATGTGGGTGGCCTCTGGAATCACTATTCTTGATCATCATCTGCATCGCATTCAATTCTACAAATATATATAATTATTGTCGGTTTGTTTGCTTGGCCTTTGGAAGATGGACAGCATGTGTAAATTAATCAACATTTGGTCATCTCTGCCTAATTTCTAAGTGATGAAATGTAGATTTTCAGTTTACTTTATGATCGATACATGTTTGAACTTACTGGTACCATTAGCATTTCTCCATAATTTATTTCTCCATTATTATTATTATTATTATTATTTATTTACCTGAAATCCCATACCATACCAGTGGATTTTATATTATTTTATTTTATTTATTGATGGAATGATTCCACTTGGATACTGCAGCTTATAGTTTATTGGTTGAAATTTCGATGTCTATGTGTTCAGTGTGTAGATGCTTTTTTTTTTTCTTTTAGAATAGTTTTTATTAGCTAACAAGGCTACCTACTTTTGATCTTTACGACTTTAAATAATCTTTAAAAAACTATTATCTGTGTCCTTTTTTTTATTATTATTATTAATTGTGCTGCTGAAATTCAAAGTCAAAATGATTCCCAAATGGTTATTACTTCTGCCTCACATATCTCTCTCAAAGCTAATGACACTTAGCCTACCTAATTAATTATTATCCAATGACGGTTAAATTTTAATTTCTGCTTCCAACTTGGAATAATTTATTTATTTAATCATTTATTTTTTCTTTAAAGTTATTATATTCAATCCGAAATTACAAATTGTTGATTAATCAGCTTTCTGGAGAGGACACATGTATGTATACATCAAACATCAATAAAATAATCACATAAATTTTATTAATTTTTTAAAAATAATAATGTATTTGCAATCAATCGACACCTGGAGTTTATTATAATTTTAAGTGATAAATAATTTCGATTTAACCTTATGATTGTGGAAAAAAAAAATGAAATCATACACAGTGCTAATTGCGTAATTAATGACCTAAAAATTTGGTTGCCAAACGCCACACAACAAATGTGTTACGTTACTCTTCAAATAAATATATCAGAATTATTTGACTATCACTTTCATATCCATCTAACACATTTCTAACTAATTAAATTAAATCAAATCAAATCAAATCAAATATTCACACTCACACATAATTTCTGGTTTTTCTTTCATTTGATATATTTTTTACTTTTTTATTTACTAATTCAAATAAAATATTTTATGATTTATATATATATATAAATTGCTATGGTTTGCATAGTTAAATTTTTGTATATATATAAAATATAGTCAACATATATATATATATATATATACACGTATTTTTAAGTTGGATGTCGGCTGCTAAAAATCGGCCTAGTCAATACAAATTAGACTTCCAATTAATTTTTTAACATCTATTTTTTAAAAGATTACTAATAGTATTTTTTTGTAAGTATTATATTTAATAGTACTAATTTTTGGAATGTATCCAAATGTTTATAATTTTTGCTTATACATTTGTGATTATAATTAATAGAATGATCACAAACAAAAAAGTAAAGATAAATTTATATATAAAAAAAAAATCATCAAAATTATACAGCCTTGAAACAAACCAGGGAAAATAAATACTTTCTATTTTAAAGATTATATTAAAATAATTTTATTTAAAATTTAATAAATATTTCTTATTAAAATGATTTGAAAGAAAGTATTTTTAAAATGCAACTGAACAAAACTCAAATGGTATTTTGGATTAATATTTTAAGTTTATTTATTTTCAATACACAATTTGTGGACCTTATATATTATGTAAAAAATATATAATTTTAAATATAAAAAATTTTGGATTAATTTCTTATTTATTTATTTTCAATTTTTAAATTATGTATTATTATTATTATATATATATTTAAAAATACTATATTATATATAAACATATATTTATACAAATTATAATTTACATTTCACAATTATTTTACTTTAAAAAATAAAGTTTAGAATACAAGCATATAAATGTATATATATTAGAAGAGCATCATATCACCCCATTTTTATTTATTAAAACCATACTAATAAATCAAGTTTTTATAAAAGATACTATATTTAAATAACATAATTTATTTACATTATCATATTAATTGTTTATATTACATTGCATAAATATTTTAATTTAAATTTGAATTATTTCAAAATTATTATATGTGTTTATTTAGTGATTATTTTTAATTTTTTACTATGCAATTTGTACAATTTGCAAACTATTATTATTATTATTATTATTATAAAGCAGTACATTAAATTTTCTATTTAAACAAATATTAAAAAATAAAATTTACAAAATTACAAAACAAACATATGACTATATTTTTAGTTATTTTTATTATACAATATATTTGTTTTGTGTTTTAGTTTAAAAGAATATTTTTCAATGTAAAATATAAATAATATACAAATAATAAGCTAAAAAAAAATTAAATAAAAAAAACACATTTTTTTCTAAAAAAAAATATAGGAATGTATATATACATATATATGTATTTTGTACAAATATCATATAAAACACTTATTCTGTATTAAAAAATAACATTGTATGACATCTTAGTTTGATTTGTTTTGAAATTGTTGGTTTGAAATTTTATTTAAATAAATATTTTATAAAAAATAATAAATTTTTATTGAAACTATAGAGTAAACAGAGGTGATTTCAAATTGAAATATTACAACTTTTTGTTTGGAAAATTCCCTAAAAACATTTACTATACATTTTTTTCTGCAGAAAAGGATTAAATTAATTTTTTTTATAAATTTACTTTTAAAATATGAATAGAATAAAATAAATATTTTTATGAGTTAGTGAAAATGAGTATAATAATTTTAATAATTTTATCATTAAGAATACAAAAAAATCAATAATTTGTAAAATTTTTATAGAATTAAAATAGCAATATTAGCCATTGGGTCCCACTTGTATCCATACCCACTAAATCCTGATGACATCACTACTCTGATTTTTCTTGCCTCGTCCTAAAGCCGTGTTTGCCTTTCGCTTAATGGACTTAGGAACTGGGCTTCGCAATTCCTCAAGAGCCAAACGAGGACTTAGTATCTGGCTGTTATGTGTGTGTGTTTGTATTTTGGCAATTGGTTTATTCTCTTATAAACTTATTATTAATATTTGCTTTTATATAAAATTTAAATCAAGTTCCTATTTAAAACTTAAAAATATCATATTAAAATGATTTCAATTCCAAAACAAATAAAATTAAAACAAACACTCTCGCACGAGTGGGGAACTGGCATTGACCTAAAATTCTCTTAATTGGATGGGTGTAATAAAATAGACTTTAGAGCAATTCTTCTTATTACTAGTACTATTTTTGTTTGTTTTGGTAGGCGATTTTAAAATAAAATCATAATTATTTATTCAATACAATTTTTAATACAAATATAATTTTTTTTTAAAAAAAAGCCTTAAATATATATATATTTTTATTTCAAATCAATTTCAAATCACAACCAAATAAACCACTACATTTAATTACCTCGAAATCCTTTTTTATTTATTTTCCCTTTCATATCCATTTCACCTCATTACTTCAATTATTTCTTTTAACACATATACCACGGAACTAGCTCATAAGTTTTGGAGGGCCAAAATATAAGTTTCTTTCAATCAATTCGATGTCATTTTTTTTTCTCTTTGGTGACATTGGTGTAAAGTATGAAATAATAATAATAATAATAATAATAATATGTTTGGAGAAAAAAAATTACATAATTATATAATTTTTTTTTAAAAAAAATGAATACCAGAACAAATTAACAAAACCACATAAATTTTATTATTTTTATGCAAAAATAAAAATAAAATTCAAAATTTGGGAGGAAAAATTATAAAAAATACATAATTTTTTTAAAAAAATTAAAAAGAAAGAAAAGAAAAACAAATTTTGGGGGTTGGGGAAGGTACCCCTAGCCCCAATATAGTTTGGTCCATAAATATCAATACATTTAACTCATTACTTTGATATATATATAGTTGTTTGATATGATATTTTATTAAAAAAATAATATATTTGTTACGTACGAAATTTAGAATTAGGTTAAAAGCCCAAGGTAAAAAGAAGAATGGGCCTGGCAATAGAGTTGATTGAACTGGCTGCAGGACATCGTGTGGAAATCAAGGAAAATACAGGACGGAAAGACTTCAGGTCGGAAGGTCTTCAGGTCGGTAGGTCCTCAAGACGGAAGGTCCTCAGGACGGAAGGTCTTCAGGTCGGGAGGTCCTCAAGACGGAAGGTCCTCAGGACGGAAAGACCTCAGGTCGGAAGGTCTTCAGGTCGGTAGGTCCTCAAGACGGAAGGTCCTCAGGACGGAAAGACATCAGGTCGGAAGGTCTTCAGGTCGGGAGGTCCTCAAGACGGAAGGTCCTCAGGACGGAAAGACCTCAGGTCGGAAGGTCTTCAGGTCGGGAGGTCCTCAAGACGGAAAGTCCTCAAGACGGAAAGACCTCAGGTCGGAAGGTCTTCAGGTCGGGAGGTCCTCAAGACGGAAAGTCATCAGGATGGGAAGTCCGCAGGTCGGGTAAACCGTAGATCGGATAGAAGGCGAAGTCGGGCAGAAGCGGAGGTCTGTCAAGAGGAAGGTCGGGCAAGGAAGAGGTACGGACAGACGCGGAGGTTTTCGGTCAAAGACGGAGGGCGGCTGATGCGGAGGTCGGCCCAAGTGAGGTCGGGCGAAGAAGCAGGTCGGGCGAAGGACGAAGTCGGGCCAAAAGGGCGGAAGGTCTGTGGTCGGCTCAAAGAGTGAAATATAGGGATAATTTTGGTCTGCTGAGGACACGTGTCAGCAGGAGAAGGGTTGGAAGACGGTTGGGAAGGAGACGTTGTAACCGTTCGGGCGACGGTTTTCAGTACGTTTTCTTCAAAGAATATTTAAGAATTTGGATCATCATTTGGCAAGGCATCTTCAATCAACTTCAACAAAGCAAAGTCAGATTTGGGGATCACCACTTTAAATTTCAGTCTTTTATTTTCCAGTTTATTTTCTGTACCATACAGTGTCTAGAGATTCCTAATCTCAGGCACTAATTAATCAAGTTTAAGGATATTTTCTATATCTTTGAATTTTACTTTATTTTTGTTGAAAAATTACATCAACAATATTTTTATTGACAAGATGACTAAAGATTTTTATTGATAAATATATATATATAACCAAACCTTTGTGTTTTGGTATGTTTAGGTGTGTTTTGAAATAGTAGAAAAATTAAATTATATGAATTGCTTTCTATATAATATAAATAGATATTTGAATTTATATTTTGTAGAAAATATTTTTTTTTTTGTATCTAATGTATGAAAATTGGATATATGATTAAATTATTAATAACAACAATAGTTGGAAAAAAATTAAAGAAAACACAACCAAATTAATTTTTTATTTGTTCATTTCATTTAATTTTATATATGTATTTTTATACTACAAAGAAAATTGATTACATGGTAAACATTGAGGGTGTGTTTGTTCGGAGGATTGAATTTTAAATACACTATTTATCTCATTTTTTCCCCAAAAATATCAAATCAAATATCTATATTTTATTTTTTATAGTATACTTCCTCCGTCTCAATATAATAAGTTTTGTTTATCATTTTTATCCGTCCCAAAACAATAGTTTAATTTCCATAAATAACCATATCACCATAAAACTATCATTATTTTTTCATTATTATTACACAATTGACACTACTTTTTACATTAATATACTCACAAGAGCAAAAAAATCATTTATCCTTACTTTTTACCGACTACCAATATAATATCAATATTCCTTAAATCCCATGTCCAACACAACAAGACTATACTTTTGGGACGGATGGAGTATTAAAAATCAATTTTACATTCAAAACATCACATTTACACCTATTTATATCACATCATACAACTATTCAAATTCAAAATTTTTACCGTTCAAATCTCAACTGAAAATCCAAATCCCCAAACAAACACCCTAATATTAAAGTAGAGAGTTAGGTTATGTGTTTTATTATCGTAATTTTGTTAAATAAAATTCAATAATTGTGCTCTCCCGAGATGTAAGGGATTCTTGAAAGCAACTCGTCACCAAACTTACCTATAATTTCTTCATTTTCTTTTGTCTCTATACGCTCCAATTCTTTTAAATTTCGGACATAATTTCACTCCCGATGCTCTATTTGCCGACCAAAGAGTGCCCGATTCTTAAATATTATAGGTTTCTGTTCATTACAATCCAATTAGAGTAGAATTTGAAAAAATAAAATATAAAAACATAGAAAAAAAAAATGATTAGGGTCTAATTCCGAAACCCAGAAAACAAAGTTAGTAACTTGTATTTGTTTGAGATTTTGGATTTTGAATTGAGATTTAAATAGTAAAATTTTTTAACGCGAACAGTTGTATGATGGGGTATAATTAGGTGTTGATGTTATGTTTTAAATATAAAATTAATTTTTAATATAATAAAAAATATATTTGATTTAATATTGCTGGGGCGGAGAAAATTGAATTAATAGTAAAATTTGAGGGGAATCCCTGATACAAACACACATAGTGGAATTTGAATATTGAGTATTCCTTTGGATTGTGAAATTTTTAATTAAATGTTTGTTTATTTAGTTTTTCTTTATTCAATTTAAAAATATTTATTTATTTATTTATATATTTATATTCAATTATTTTTTTTATTTTAAAATATTAAATAAATATACTCATACTTTGGTATTATTTATGTGGATTAATTTTCTCAATTTGTACTATGCTAAAGAAGTGTGTTCAATTCTACTGTCTGCTTTCGACCATTTATTTGTCTAATCTTTTCCTTCATTTTTCTTGTTTATCACAAAAATAAATAAATAAATAAAATACAAACTTTACCATAATTTCTGCAAATGATTTTTGTTTTGTTTAGTTTAGTCAATTAGATTTGGCTGATGATAAATAATTCGATATTCAATATTAATTATCTGTTTGAAATTTTGGGTGCATAATATCTTCTTGGATAAGGTTGAATTATATTTATGATGGAATTGATAATTGACATCATATATTCAAATGCCATTTTCCTATTCAAAATAAATTGTACGGATGATACACTAATTATATATATATATATATATATTTTATGACTTGGAATCTGCAGCTGCTATCCGAAATTGCGCACCGAGTAACTATATATTATAGTTAGTTGTTGTGCCAAATCTATAACATATTGAAGCCAAACACAAAACTTAGAACTCATATATATATATGTATGTATATTCTCTTTGTCTGGTTGGAACTTATTTATTTTGTCCTTTGTAAAACATTTCACTAAAATAGGATTTGTTTGCTTGAGATTTGAATTTGTATTTTAGTTTTAGATTTTTGGTTTTACTAGTTATTTGGATATAATATTATGTAAATATATATTATATAAAATTTTAAAAATAATATAATAAAAATATTGAAATCAAATTTCAAATATGATTTTCACTTATAAATAGCCTCTTAATATTATGGCAAGTATTTAGGGTGTGTTTCTTTAGAGAGGTTTGGGGAATTTGGGTTTGAGTTTGGTTTTTATTTGTTGTTCTTTTTTTGTGTTTGAGTTTGGTTGGGTTCTGGGAGTTTTGATGTATATTGATTTGATGGATAATGAATAAAATAATACAAATGTGTATTAAATTTAATTGATAAAATTTATATTGTATGATTTGATTATGAATTTATATTATACCCAATATATATATACATTTAAATTTTCGTTTATTCGTATTATAGAAAATTTTATTCTAATAACATATACACTGTATATATTTTTTTATCTTATAATTATTATAAATATTAAATAAATATAATATTTGAAAAAAAAATATTTTGCTACCATTTGCAGCAAACGTCGGAGAATGGAGTTGGGATTTGAATAGTAAAAATTTTGAATTTGAATAATTGTATGATGTGATATAAATAGGTGTTGATGTGATGTTTTGAATGTAAAATTGATTTTTAGTATAATATAAAAAATAAAAAATAGGTATTTGATTTGATGTTTTTGAGGGAAAAAAATTAGATGAATAGTGTAAATCCAATCCAATCACCTAAACAAACACACCCTAAACAAGAAAACAATAAAAATGAAAAATACTAATGTTGGACATAAGTTTAATTTAAAATGGGCTATGTAAATATATAGCCATAACTCGACTAATTAAATATTGGGCTTTGTAGTATAGTAAATATAACAAAATGGGCTCAGTTTTGGAAGCCCAAATCCAATAATGGGACGAATAGGCCTAAAATAAGTAAATATAACCAAGGCCCAGGAGACGTGTCGAATATTGATTCGCGTTCTTTTTCATTTAAAAAAAATATATTTATAATTAAAAATTATATTTGCACAGGTGATAAGAATCACGAAACATTCTATCTTTATTATTTAAATAATGGTAATAATATATAGTGAAAAAGAAAGTGTTGGCAGTACCTACTCTCGGTGTCACGTGATTAATTAATTTAAGTGCATCTTCTCGTCAAATATGAATTAACTAATTAGTTGGTTAGTTTGGATAATTTGGATTCAAAATTTAGGGTGTGTTTGATTCAAAATTTAGGGTGCGTTTGTCTGACGGTTTTGGATTTTGAGTTAGAGATTTGAATAGTAAAAATTTTGAATTTAAATAATTGTATAATGTGATAAAAATAGATGTTGATGTGATATTTTGAATGTAAAATTAATTTTTAGTATAATATAAAAAATAAAAAATATATATTTAATCGGATATTTTTTGAAAAAAAATGAAATAAATAGTAAAAATAAAATCCAATCTCCCAAACAAATACATAGTATATATATTTTTTATAAAATTCAAATAATAAAGATTACGTCTAGACAAAAAATTTTAAATTTTTTTTTTTGAAATTTTTGAAATTTTAAAACAAAAAATAAATAATTAATATTTTATAAGAATAAAAATATATTTGATATAGTGTTTAAAAAATAAATAAATAAAAAGAGCCAAAATTTTCTAATTCCAACAAATGTTACATTATGACATTAACCCTAAATAAGACAGGACAGGCAGACATTAATACACACAGACACTACACTATGCTTTCTCTCTCTTGCCTTCTCTTCTCTCTCTCATCATTGCATCTTTTTTATATCTCTCTCTTGCACACTCTCTCTCATCATGTCTCGAGTCGGCTCCACTTTTCTCTAACATCTTCTTTTCCTTTATCGTCTCCTCTGAATAAGTGTTAGTACAAGCCTAGGGTTCTACTTTCTCCCTCCTTTCTGTGCGTTGCATTATAATTAGAGGGACTCGGGCTTGCGATTTTGGTTCAGAGAATACGTTCTGGTTTTCGTTTCCTTCAGTTTCAGTTTCATTTTTTGAGTTTGTGCGTGCTGTGTATGTAGTTCCGCGGGTTTCTGGCTTTTTGCTACTTTTTTTTGGGGGGGAGGATATTTGATGGAGGTTCTTTTGAGTGGGTATTGTTGGGGTCAAAAGAAAGTGGAAATGCTGTGACTTCATTTATGAGGTTCTTGCTTTGTGGAAGACGTACATGTGAAGCAATTTATGCTGTTTTAGTTGCACTTCTTACTAATTTCATGCTGAGGCTCATTAATCTTGGCTTTTGACTCTGCGGTGAGGGAAGATTTTGGATATCTATGGCTTTTGTTTAATGCTCCCTGCATGTCCAGCAATCTGGATTCACAATTCGGATTGCTTGCTTGCTTGCTTGTGATCACGAGAACTTAGACTTCATTGTAGCTCAAGTACCTTTTGGAGATTGAGACTTACAAAATTTTATATATATATATATATATGGAATATGGACATAGTACCAGGCATTTGTGTATTGCGTTTGATCTTTGGAGTTAAGTTTGGGGTTTATTAACCAAAATTTTGGGTGTGACTGGTGATGGAGGATATTGGATTATTCAATCAAGGTTGGAAATGGTTGCAGTCAAAGGCTTGTTGTTCTGTGTCAAGAGCTGCTTTGAGCTGTTTAAGAGACAAAATTGGGATTTTTATGGAGAGGCATTGGCCAATGGTTTGTTGTGGGTGTTCTAAACTTGGAAGCAGTTTTCTGCTGTTATTGGTTTTTTGGAGGAACTGTGTTGTTTCTGGATTCAAGTCTTTTATTGGGCTGGGATCGGCCGCTCTGCTTATCATAATGTGGAGTTGCTTTCTAAGCTTAACATCGATGACGTGCCTACTCTACGTGCTTCTTAGTATGGTATACTCCAGTTATTATGAATACACTGCATTTTGTATTTTAGTATTTGTCTCTTAGTCTATAAATTTATTGATCTGCTATCTGTTTGCAACTATTTATCTGAATATTTTCTGGCTTGATGCTCTTGAATCGTTGTTGTAAGCAAAGGAAAATTGCGTATGTGGGGTTAGTGGAAGTTGTTATGTAAGCTCTATACTGTTACTCGATGAAGACAGGTGCTCCTCTCTCCTACAGCAACTTCCAAAATGATAGAATGAAATATTTAAAGCATTGTTGGAACAATTACTTGAACTGTCAGCAGTTTCTTAACATGGCATTGATGAAACAATGTCTATGCTTATGTGTTCGCACAGTTAGACCTGAATCATGGTGCTTATGCTCTCTTGACTCCTTGAATCCATTCTATTTGATGCATAAATTATCTGTGATTCAGTGTCTTTTTGGGAAAAAACAAAGAATATGAGTAGTTAAAGCATGAACTTTCCATCTACTTTTATATGTCCGTTTCCATATAGATCAACTAAACTGAATATGTTATCTGTCTTATAGAACATTCTACATCACCATTTTAAATTTTACATGTAAAGGAAAATGATCCATTTAAATATATACTTCTATCTGATAGCTCCTCAATTTGTTTTTAGAGTTCCAATCATTCTATTTCTTTGTGCTGCTGCTTGTGTGACCGTTGAAACCTTCACTCTGCTGGAGTGATAAATTCAAACACATTTTCTCCTTTTTAAGCAATGTAAATGCAAATGGGATTGCATATGACACTTGCATTTATGGTACATCTGAGTTAACTTAGATGCTATTATACTCTCATCGTGGGTGTTTGAAATATCTGGTTTTAAATGCGTATGTGTTCGAATATTATGTGCATTCTTGTTTATTAATTTGCTTATGATCAATTTGTAGTAAAGAACACTTGATGCCGGTTTATTTTCCCCCTATTATCATGATGATTTATGAGCTGAAGGTTCCCCTTGCTATGTTTTAGCAAAAAAATTTTAGTAGAGTGTTCTGATTGTTGGAATGCATTTCAGGGAGCAGCTGGGGTTACTGTTCAGTATTTAGGCTACACCCCTGGACTTTTTATCGTGGGGCTGTTTGCTATTTTGATTTTGTGGATGTATGCTAACTTTTGGATAGCTGGTACCTTGTTCGTAGTTGGTGGTATGCCTTGATTCTTTTCTTTTTATTTTTCCTTTTCAATTTGTGTATTTATATATAAGACCTTGCATTAGCTTGTTCCTATGCACTAATGTTTCTTGTTTGACCTGCTGTTACAAGCTTGATTTTGTGAAATGCAGGTTATCTATTTTCATTGAATCATGCACGTATAGTGGTTTTATTGGCAACTCTATATGCTGTGTACTGTGTGAGAGTTCGAGCAGGTTGGTTTGGAGTTTTTCTTGCGATTAACCTTGCCTTCTTATCACATGATGTATTGAACTATTTGATCAAATGGGGCGACACTCTAAGTGAAAATAATCACTTCGAGGATCATAAGGAATCTTGCACATTTACAGAAGATAGTTTCTCTTCGGAGTGTGAGTATCCTGCTCCTACCGAAGTAAAAGGAGAAGATGAAAAGTTGAATTCATTTAAATCAGCTACCAAACCTGCAAGCCCGTCATCATTTTATGAAAACCCGAAAGAAGCTGCTGTGAAAAAAGTGGTTAGAGAAGATGTGAATTCTGTAGTTGAGATGCAGAGAATTATAAGAAGTGCCAATCACTATGAAGCACTTGGATTTCCATGCCAAAAGAAGATCGATGTTGTGTTACTGAAGAAGGAATATCATAAAAAGGTTTGCTTTTTCACTTCTTCTGTTTGTCTGGCCTAAATTGGATCGATTATTTTGGCTATGTTGATGCTTGTAGAGGTGTCAGTGCTGCAAGATGCATGTCTTCTCTGCCTTTAATTTAATATCTTATTCACATCGAGATTTCTATTTGATTCAATAATGAAATGTATGACATCTCAATATTCTACAAAGCACTGCTGAGATATCTTTTCTTTGAATAACATTTTTGTTTAATCTTTTCCTAGGCCATGCTCGTGCACCCTGACAAAAATATGGGTAGTCCACTGGCAAGCGAATCATTTAAGAAACTTCAATGTGCATACGAGGTAGTAACAATATCGTCAGTTCACTAACCTGAAATAGAACCTTTGGCTGCTGTTTTAATTGTACAATTATCATGCAAATCTCACTTGATGGCAGGTTCTTTCCGATGATGTGAAGAAGAGGGACTATGACGAACAGCTCAAAAAAGAAGTATCTAGGTGTGTAATGCGAAAATCATCTAGCACTTCTCATCAGGTAAAGCATATGCTGCATCAAGTAATGGCTTTTTGACATTATTACGAGTGAAGAACGAATTGAGAAATTTATAATTTTTCTTCTGTGAAACAGAATCCTGCTGATGTTTGCTCGGAGGATTCAAGGCGAATACATTGCACGAAGTGTGGCAACTCCCATGTCTGGGTTTGTACGACTAGAAACAAAGCTAAGGCGAGATGGTGTCAGGATTGCTGTCAATACCATCAAGCCAAAGATGGCAATGGATGGGTTGAGTACAAAGGTTCCCTCGTATTTGACCGCCCTCAAAAGGTATGGTTCGTGTACTGAGTTGCCTTCTTCATTAACAGTTGAAGAATACGATGTTTAATTGCTATACGTAGGTGGAGATACCTCGTGCTTTTGTATGTGCTGAAGGCAAAATTTTCGATGTTTCTGAATGGGCTATATGTCAGGTTAGTCTAAACGATTCACTTTTAGGTTGAACATCCAACATTGCTTTCCTTTCTTGCTCTTACATAAAGAACCAAGATTATCCATTAAGCACATTTCTTTTCTTGAAAATTCAGGGGATGGCTTGCAGGCCAAACACCCATCGGCCGAGTTTCCACGTAAACATGGTTGGGTTGGATAAGTCGTCGAGGAGGTCCAACTCAAGTAGGTATCCATGGGATTTGGACGCCGAGATGATGGATGAAGACGACGACTTTGAATTGTGGCTCCAGCAAGCCCTTGCTTCCGGAATATTCTGCGAATCTTCGAAGCACAGGAAAAGCTGGAGTCCCTTCAAGCTCCCGCAGAAAAAGGGGAAGAAGCTTTGGCGTCGAGCATCTTAGAGAAGAACAACAACAGCATCTTAGAGAAGAACAACAACACGATTCCGGTATCATCACCATTACTAGTAGGCTGCTCATCTTGCTGCTTATCATATACTTGTTTCTGTAAATAATCTCGTCGTTGTCGAAATCGATCGGGTTTGCGGTTGCGCAGCTTCAACAAGAGCTTGAAATATAAGAACAGCTTAGCCATGGTGTTTGTGTTTGTGTACATTCATTCATAAAAGTATTATGCATAAAACTGCAGATGAAATAAAGCATGGCCTTTTTGTGCTTTCTTCTTCTTCGATGTAATTGATTTTCTTTCTTTCTTATACGAATGTTTCTCACCTTTCAAAACATCAACGGCAGGATCTGAGGTGGTTGGGATACAACAGCCAAGAAAGTCAGCAATGGCAATAATATTATTTATTTATTATATATATTCCATGTAATATTAAAATAATAATTTCAGAGCTCCCGAGGCTGCCAATGCACGTGTTGACCTCCATCTTCGTTGAATTGCAGAGACTCCCAAGTCAAGGCACTACATATATATATATATATATATATTTACGAGCTCGTCCGTTCGGACAAACAGTATCCTAAGCAAAATCTTTATAATTTTCGAAACCACTGGTAGCTAAAGCAAAAACCAGCAGTAAAAGCTACAGTCATAAAAATCCAGACCTACTGGCACCCCCCATTCACCTGAATCCTGCCTCTCTCTCTCTCTCTCTCTCTCTCTCTCTCTAGCTCTAGCCTTTCGTTTTCTCTCCTCTAAATTCCCTGCAGTTTGATCTTTTCTATTGATGAACAGCTTGTTAGTTGAGGGGAGAGTGGTGAGCTTTCATTTGGTGGATTTATTTATTTTTAAATGGGTATTTGTTATTCGTCGAATAGGAAGAGAAAGGGAGAGTGGGAGGAGAGCGGATATGGAATTGGAAACCCTGATTTCAAATTGAAGAGCAGCTCCGGCGACTTGGCCGCTTTAATCAGTAAATTAAGCGGCGGCGGAGCAGCGGAGGAGCGAGCGCTGCATCAAATCCCCGGCAGGCTGTTCTCGAACGGGTCGAGCCGCATCGCGAGCTTGTACACTCAGCAAGGCAAGAAAGGAACCAATCAAGACTCCATGGTCGTTTGGGAGGTCAGTTTCTGTTGAACATTGCTGAAGAAAATCACATACTGTTTGAAATTCCTTCGAATTTGCCGAATACCTAATTCTTCGATCGAATTGAATTGCGTTTATGGTAGCATTGATAGAACACCGAATTAATTATTACGATTGCTGTTGTTGTTATTGGGGATAATTTGAATCAGTTCATGACTTGTTTGGACTGTTTGCACGGTAGAATTTCTGCTCGGAAGGCTTCAATTCTGATGCAACTTTCTGCGGTGTGTTCGACGGCCATGGCCCGTACGGACACATGGTTTCGAGAAGGGTGCGCGACGCGCTGCCGATACTGCTACGTACGCAGTGGGAAAGCAATCCTGAGAGTGATGAAAATGAAAACCATGGAAGTGTTGAAGGAATGAAACGATTCGACGACTTCATGGATGAGGATGGATGTGAATCAGTCGAAGGAGACGATGGCGAAGGCATCCCGGAGATACATATTCCTCTCAAGAAATCGTTTGTTAAAGCTTTCAAGCTAATGGATAAGGAGCTGAAGCTGCATCCGACTATCGACTGCTTCTGCAGCGGCACGACTGCCGTGACTCTGATCAAGCAGGTATACACGAATCTCGGTTTAATAAATGCATTCGATCGATCACAGTTCTTGTTTTGATAATGAGTGCATTGGGTCGTCACCGTGTCGTAGCTCTACTGATCAACATTACTGATTGCTTAACAAATTCCATTCTACACAAGGATTTGGCTATGATTTACCGATGGAAATGAGTTATAATTATCCAGGGTCAGGATCTTATAATTGGAAATATCGGCGACTCAAGAGCAATCCTGGGGACGCGGGGCGAGGACAATTCATTAGAGGCTGTACAGCTGACTGTGGACTTGAAACCGAATCTTCCAAGTATATACGTATCCGAAAACTTTGTTGTGTATGCAATCTTTGTGTAACTTACTTTTTTGGGATCAAAATCGCAGGGGAAGCTGCGAGGATCCATAAATGTTTAGGGAGGGTTTTTGCGTTGCAGGACGAACCTGACGTGGCGCGGGTATGGCTGCCGAACAGCGATACGCCGGGATTGGCCATGGCTAGAGCCTTCGGTGACTTCTGTCTTAAGGATTTCGGTTTAATCTCGATGCCGGATGTGTATCACCATCACATCACTGAGAGAGATGAGTTCGTCATTCTTGCCACCGATGGGGTAATAATACTCTCCTGTCACAACGTTGATCGAATATGTTTTGAAATTTCTTTGAAAGAATTAAACTTTTTGAATCAGGTGTGGGATGTTCTATCCAATAAAGAAGCGGTAGACATCGTGGCCTCGGCGCCTGGCCCAGGAACAGCTGCTAGAGCTCTCGTCGATTGTGCTACGAGAGCTTGGAGGCTTAAGTACCCGACGTCCAAGAATGACGACTGTGCCGTTGTGTGTCTGTTTCTCAAACATGCGGGCATGCACGATGCCCCTAGATCAAGAAACAATGCAGCGAATGTCTCTCCCGAAGAGGAAACGAAGAGGGTTCCGTTAGAAACAGATTCTGATGAACAAGCTGTTGACGGCATCATGCGATCAGGGACGACTAAAGAGTCCAGCGAAATAGTGCCTGTTGCAGAGGAAGTCGTCGATAAGGAAATTGGCAAGGCTTTGGGACAGTCGAAAAGGAGCTTGGCGGAGTGCATTTCCACTGCGGACGATGAAGAATGGTCGGCGCTTGAAGGTATTACCCGAGTTAATAGCTTGCTGAGTCTCCCAAGATTCTTGCCATTCGATAGACGATCGCTGAGCTGGAGAAAATGGCTATGAAATCGCGTTACGATTCGAGTACCCGACCTGAACCGGACCCGAACACAAATCCTGGAGGATTGCCTGTGTCATTCCTGACTCAAAATTTAAGGTAAAGAACATCGTTGTTTGGTTAACATTTTTTCGCTAGCATTTGTGTTGTTAGAACTTAGAAGAATTTTGTTTTTGCATTTCATTTAATTTGTTGTGTGTTAGAAGCAGATGAAGAAGAAGTTACCCAATCTGCTTCCCCATGGAGATGGAATATTTTGAATTATGGTATTAATGATTGTCTGTAAATAAAAATGCTACTGTTTGGTTTCTTTATTTAATGAAAAATTTAGGCGTGCAATATAAAATCATTCACACCTCTATAGGTCACCAATCTGATTCAAGTTTCCCTAATGATTTTTTTGCCTTTATAATTGTGACCACATAATGAGATCATTTGTCAAACTTAGCCATTGCTACAATGGTATTGAAATTTATGTTTAAATAACGGTATATATTGCAAACAGGCAATGAATTTTCAGCACCATTAATTTCAATCCCTCCCAACATTTCTATGGTACATATCAACAACCATGTTTGTCAATTTCAAGCTTATTCATAATCCCTGGACTGTATCCCCGTCGTATGTCATACCTGTGAAGTTCATCCTTGGCGTGGATGGCGGCGGCGGAGATACGACTGACTGCCGGAGTAGAGTATTTGGATTCTCCTGAGCAAGGTTGTAATTTCATCACAGGGGAAATTCCTTCTGTAGAACCTCAAGATTCCTCGAATCACAAGCTTCCAGCATGTCGGTCCGCGACGCACAGCTGTACAATGGAGTACAGAATTAATATAAAGTGTTGCGTGAATTAACAGATGCGTGAAGTTGGTTGAGAAATTTACCTCAGAGAAATTCTCAAATATTGCCAGGCGTTATCCGCCTTTGGATTCATTGCCAGTGCCCGGACATAGTACCGAATTGATTCCTCGTACATACCCTGATCGGAATAGATGTGTTAGGATTATATGTTACAGTTAAACCGATAAGATGGATAAGAACTAATCAGACCTGATTTGCGTAACTGATGCCCATGTTTGCCCACGCGCGTACATAGTTTGGCTTCAAATCTAGAGCCTGAAAAACAGCAAAAACCATTTGATACTCGGCATAATAGTCAGCGAAGATGGAAAAAAAGTGCAGAAAATATGAACAACATGCACATTGCTTTCACAAAATTACCAAAAGCTAAGTGCTACACAGTGTCATCGGTTTTGTTATATCAAACTGAATTTCTGTTCTATTAACTCACCCAACTCATCTTGAAATGAGATTTGATTCATTACTGCTTAATACACCTTAGTTATAACAATTACCAAGGAAGTTAACATGAAGGCGATCCATCGCTTTGCACTTCCAAATTCGACATGCTACTTTTAAGACTAGCAAAGCACCTAAATTCTTGGAACTACAAACAAAAAATAAATTACTTCCAAAATATTCTCACAAGAGTATAGAAAGCAATCAAATTATGTTTCCAAATTATTCTCACAAGAGTAAAGAAAGCAATCAAATTATGTTTCCAAATTATTCTCACAAATCCTTTTTTTCCATACTCAGGTACCCAGGGTGTCAACACATCCTAACATTTTCAAAGTTTCAAGCATTCCCTTTTATAGATCTCCCGACAGCTATACCATCTATTTATCTACAAAATGGCAATTATGACAACATCAACACTTTCCAATTACATCATCATGTATTCATGTTATATGTAAAACCATGTGAAACGCATACAATTCAAATATATGTGCATGACTTGAGAAATGTAGATAGCACACAACCAAGTTACCTGTTGATAGGCCAAAATTGCATCAGCACTTTGGACACTATTAGCTTGTGTAGCACCAAGCTTGTTCCAGAGAGAATAATCTTGAGGGTTGAGTTTCAAAGCAGTCTGGAAAGCTTCAATTGCTCTGTCATATTCTCTAGATAAGTTGTACAGTACTCCAAGAACTACGTGCACATCGGCATCTTCAGGTGCCAGTTTAGCTGCATCATTAAAAAGTGTAGCCACCTGTACCACCAAAAGAAAAACCAAAAAGATGAAACTCATTTAAAATACAGTGGCCAACAGATACAATCATGAAAGCACAGGTCATGGGTTGATTTGTGGTAGTCAGTGAAGACACTTACATCACCATAATACAGATTCTCAGGTTGATCTGGAGGAGCAATACTCCCATACTTGGGATGATGGCGCAGCCAACTGTACAAATACTTTAGTGCGGCTGCCTGCTCCAATTCTGAAATTTCATAAAAAGGATAATCATTGCATAATTTGCTTACAACACAAATTATACACATGGAAGAGTAATCAAGAGCTAAATGCCTAACCTTCATTTTTATATAGAAATTGAAAGACAAAAGGCTTAGTTAACCATTTCAAGAGCCTACAAGGCTACAAAACCAAGTGTGCTCCACACTCTAAACAAACTAATATTTAAATTTATTTCAAATTATATATATATATGTATACACAAATATTCAATTTCATTCAGCACATCCACGCAACTCATACACATCTATATAATCAAATTACTATCCCGTACAACATTATGCAACCACATAATGTCTTTTACCCAAACCAAAAGTATATGCATTTCCAATTTTCACCCACCAAAACATTAGACAAATACATAATGTTAAATGCTAACCGTTTGTATGGCTCACACCAAGAGCCAGAAGAACTTCCAAGTTAGTAGGATCAACCTCATGTGCGCGCATCATAGCAGCAATTGCCTGAGACAAGCACGTAACAGTAAAATATTAGGGTAACAAAGAAGCAATTGAAACACAGCATTCGGATTTATTACTTCAAATAACACCATCATCATCATCATAATATAGTGTTCGAAATGTTAAAAGAAACTATCTCCAATGGTTCATTCTGTAAGAATCTAATACAGTCAAGTGTATTATACCTATCCAATAAAAATTTCTCAGGTAACTAAGTGTTTTCAACTCAGAGAAATTCAAAAGGAGATAACAAGTATACCAGACAAAAAATAAAAAAAAAAATAAAAAGAAAAGAGAAGAACTGTTACAAGGTCCAATGTAGGAAAAAATATACCTGTTGGTCATCATCATTCTCAGCATGTGCTATACCAAGCAATCTCCAACCCTCTGCATTATCAGCATTTTTCATAACCTCAGCCTCCAATGCAAGAACTGCTTCACTCAAAAGTCCTTTACGAAATAGTTCTTGCCCCTCCTTCAATGGATTCGGATGGCCAACGTAAGGATTTAAATCAGAAAACTCATAGAGCCCCCTCGATGCTCCTGATTTCTGCTTTAATGCTACTTGTTCATTTAGGTACCTGTATATCAAAACAAGAATTATGTTCATGCCGCCATATGAAATTCCTAGTAGAACAAAAGTCAGTGCATGTGCAGGACAGTTAAAGAGAACATGGCACCAAATTGAAAAGGTTTAGAATGTCAAACATCTATTGGCCATAAAATATTTGAAAATTATTTTGAATTCGATTTCAGGTATGATCAACTAAATGAATTGATGAATACACTGCATTCATGAGTTTGGGTTTATCTGTAATAGTCAACAGAGTGAGAAATGGTGCAGCTATAATAGCAATTGTGAACATTAATGCAATCCACACAATTAAGGATATTGAAAGAAATTTCTTATGGAATTATACTATTTCTTAAAATAGTTTCTTAAGCACGAGGACATTTATTTAGAGAGGAACATGGCATGATACCTGGGACAGAACAGACACATTTCTAGAATGCAAATGTTGAAAGGCACAATGAGATTCATAAATAGGAAATGACTAGTAGAGATCAATTAGAAGTTTATTAGTTTATTCTCTCCCAATTTTGAAACAACACTGAACTTACTCATCATATGCATTTGCCCAACTATCAGCAGAAGTATCAGCAAATGTTCCATCAGCAACATGACGCTCAAATTCCTCAGCCCAATCATTGACATTTAACTTGGAAAATTCGCTGGCCCATTCATCTTCAGTCGCTCTGTGCTGCTCACGTTCCGCAGCAAACTCATTTGCCCAGCCATGAGGTCCATGCAAATGCTGAAATATAGTAATTTTTCTACCAACAACTTAAAATGGATTCATTTATTTTTCGCCCTTATATTAATGCTAAAAACTCACAAACAGAAAGGCATGCTCATTTGAAAACTGACTGGACTGACATACAAGTACCATCAAAATAAATGCAGATAATAGCACTTGACTATAGTACTTGCCTGCTCATTTGCAAACTGATCACCCCATGATTGACCTCCGCTATATTGTTGCTCATATTCATTTGCCCAGTCACCAGGTTTGGAGATTGCAGCTGGCTTAAACTGATTGTCCTCAATTGCGAGTTCACCACGGCTCATCTTTGATACAAACTGAAGGAATTTTGAATTCTGTTTGCACAAGATAGCAGAAACATTAGGAAAAAACAAGAGGGAAAAAACTATTAGGCCCTTTGTGTGTGTATATATGTATATATACCTTGTTCACTATCAAAGTAAATATTAAACCAGGTCAAAGAGTAAATAGTAAACAAGGTCAAAATATATCTACAGAACTAAAATATTATTTAATTAGGTCAAAGAGTAAATAGTAAACAAGGTCAAAATATATCTACAGAACTAAAATATTATTTAATTGACAAGGCCTTTGTGCATTATCTTATAACATCAAAATCAAAACACACTTAAAGTCATGATGATCATCATACTAGGATAATCCAGGTCGCATGTGGTCTACTTGCAAGTCAAATATGAGCGACACTGCTGTTTATCTATCCATTTAGTTAGTTAACATAATTCCAATGGTCAGAAGGAAGACCAAGATATCTATGCAAAATGGGTGCAAGAGGAAACCCATATATCTCGGTCTCGTTATAAGCCCAGTTGGATCAAGTATTTATTTTTCTCAATTTCGTTTCTAGTTCTCTAGGGATATATAATCAATCCTATTTCAAGCCTGTTGTTTGCTTGACTGCATATCGCTATCTTTCTCCATTAATGAAGAAGGCTTGTGCATGTACAAAGAAATGGATCACTCAATGAATAACCATGTACAATGTGCAAAAAATGATATACAACCTGAAACTTTGGGTCATTGTTCTGAGCTAGTGTGTGTGCAAGCATGCGACTCTGCTCCATGGCAGCCACATTAGGGATACTTGAACCTCTCATTTGATCAATTGAAGCAATTTGAGACTGTTCCTGAAAATTAGAGTAGAAATGTAACTAAGTATTGAAAAATGTAAGTGTCACAAAGTCCTGCATGCAAACAGCTTTCATAAATCCAAGGCTCAAGGTGATGGGCAGGCAAACCTACAAGAGCGAATACTTTCAATATAGGGTGAGAACATGAATTCCTCAATACTTCTCCTATTTAGTAAGTAGTACATATTTATGACTATGGTGTTGTATAGAACTCTGTAGGAAGATTTGGCAATCCTCACAAAGATTAGATGAAAAACTGAAGTACGGGTGTTACTCTTGTTATCAAAGATTCTCTTTCAGATAAAACTGTTTACCCTTTCTCTTTAATGTAAATAAGTAAAAATATCATTAAAAGCACCACATGGACACAAAACAAGGCACATACAAAAGGGTGGAATACAAGCAATTAAAGAAGGCAGATTTGCCATACAGAAGGACGGAATACAAGAGGGTGGAATAACACGGCACATGTTATTTTTCTTCCTGCCCATGCTATTAACCCCACAAGCACCATTTTTAGTGTAACCCATGTCACACAGGCAAACCAGCCATCTAAAGATTCATTTGCAGTGAAACAACAAATGGCTATCCACTTTTTTCCCTCATTGATAAATAACACAATTGCCATCTTTTTTATAAAAAGTGTCTGTCCCAATGTGAAATACCCTATAATAGTGACTCAAGACATCCAGTGCAGAAATAGCCATGTAACTAACATGCACCGAATGATGTAGTCTCAGAATTGAGAAAATACAATAAGCAGGGAAGCATGCTTACATGCTCGAATTCAGATGCCCAACCATTAGCGCCATGTTTTCGTTCAAATTGCTGAACCCACATATTTGGATCACCACGAGCTGCTTGATGCTGTGAAAATTCAGAAACCCACCCATCCACACCATGTGGCCCAGGTTTCATGCCTTGTGATTCATTCCAGAACTCCTCTAGCTCCGAAAATCTCCCAGGAATGTGTCCTCTAGCTCGAACATCATTATCAATATCCAAAGATGACAAAAGGGCATTAACCTGAAAGTTACAAATTCTAAATTAAATGTCACATACAAAGTTGTAAATAATATCTATTTTAAGAAGCAAACAAGAGCATTGAACTGAAGTCTGAAGCAAAACATATGTCATGGTCTCACTAATTATGTGAATCACTACACACTAGTGCAACTTAAAAATAGTGTTGCAATCAAGGCTGTCATAAGCGTCAATATTTTTTTTCCCATTTTTACCATGGGACATAAAGAACTTAATTAATTACTTCCATTTGGAGTTCAGACAGTTAGGCCTTTCGCTACCATATATCTATTTAATGTCAACAATATATTACACAGATAATTAAAACCGCATGCTTGAACTGCCAATTACAATAGATTGCAGTTGTAGTTAAGAGTAAGAAAGCATACGCAGGCAAAAGCAAAGGATCCACCAGGGCTCAAGAAATATAAAATGAGCAATCATATAATACACACTACACAGAATCGACAAAGATTGAACATATCAACATATTAAAAAGTTAGTGCAGGCTTGAAGAAACATATGGAAAAAACCTGTGATTGAATAAAGTCTTCAGTTCTGTCTGCAAACAGGTGCCGAGCCATAATACTAGTACGATCGCGTATGCATTGCTTATCACCTTCAGATAATCCTAAAACTGGAAGAGAAGTCGGTCGAAATGGCATGCTACCATGGCTGCTGTGAATAAATGAATGCAAAAAATTCGACAACACTCTTTGAGGTGGTCCTGCAGTATGAGGGTCAACTATTAAAATTTATTGATTGGAATGCCAAAGCTTCTACATAATTTAATGAGAAAAGGTTCCCCGGGCATCACCCATTATCTAATTAACACTAGCATCTTGTTTGAGAAATAAAGTTTGAAACTGCAACAAGTCAATAATTCAATCAAGCAATCATACGACTACACGGACACTTGAGGGATAGATCTTGGGAGATCACAAATTTCAGGAGGACAGCAAGTAATCAATTAAGTATTATACTTCCATGGAAAAGGGACGAAGTTAAGAAAAAGGGCAATGAAAGCAAACCAAATAATTACGACAAGGGTTACAAAGAAAGCAACCAAGTATTCTAGGTTCTATGGAACATAGATAAAAATAACAAAAAGGTAAAGGCAAACCACAGGTAACAACTACAGTAATAATCTCAAAGCAAGAGAAGATAAAAATAAATTTCCAACTAACCTATTAAATCCTGTTGATGAAAAGGTTGCTCTAAAGGAAGACCATCCCTGCCCTGGAACTGAGGAATTTGTGGCCTCTGTATCTCATCCCAAGCATCTGAAAACCCATTTTGATCTACAGAACGGAAGCCTTGAAGAAATTCTGAACCCTGGACAAGACATATATTTAAATAGTGATCCAGTAAATTCAAGTGGCGAACATACAGTGGCTAAAATCAAACCTGTGCACTGGAATGCTGTGCGTGCTCAAGCTCTGATCCCGGGAGGGCGGCCAAGGGCTGTTCCCCATACAAATTGCCACCTGAAACTGTAGGTGTTGCAGTAGGTATCTCTCTAAGCCTTTCCTGTACGATGATGAATCCAGTAGGTGTACAAGTGATCAATCTTCAATCCAAAATCACATATAAATCACACTGAATTTCATTCTAATCTACAATTAGGGCAAGTCTCTCCACTTCTGACATGAAAACTCAACCTTCTCGCCAAAAATTAACCAAACAACTCTCCTAACAGAATCGATCAACGATAGAGGAAGAACGCAAGAACCTGAGTTTTGGAGGAGGAGCCCATCAAAGTGTTGGCAAGAGCACCGAGAGGGTTCGATGAACTCGACCCCGGCACCGCGCATGAGGCGGCGCCGTTCACCAAGTCTCTCATCGCCATATTAACTCCCTATACGTCAAGAATTCCCGACCCCACCAACTGCAAATCAGCAGCAGCAGCAGCAGCAGCAGCCACCTAAAATCTTCCGATCAATCCGATGCACAATAATTTGCATACGACGAATGGAATTCCCGCGTCGAGACGAAGGTGGGAGAAGAACAAGACGGTGAACAGAGGCTACAATAGCATCGAGTGGAAGATTTTTGTGATAAGGGAAGGGAGGGGGGTTGGTCGTTTCGTTCTCCTAGGTGCAGGAGACCATTGGCGTGGCGATAGGCTTTGGGGCGTGTTTGGCTGTGAGCAATTCCATCATCGCCGCCTACAAAGTTCAGAGATATTTTCCAAAATTATTTTTTATTTTCCAAACAGAACGCGGGCCGCCCTATATAATTATTTATTTATTTATTTTTAATTAAAAATTATCAGGCAAAATATCAAACCTATATCATTGTAGCTCGGTCCGGTTCAGTGCGCAGCCCGGCTAACCCAAGAGAGGCCCATACAATGAATCCCAGCCGGGTCCACCCGAAACCGGCCGGGCGGAGCCCATTAGGGTAGAACAATCCATGCGACCAATTTTTTTTTTATGGTTTTGATTTGGAATGACATCAGCCCAGTTTGTAGCATTATTTCATTAGACTATATTCTAAATTTTGGCTTGTATTAATATTTAACATTTTTTAAGAAAAAATGTTTCCTTCAATATATATTTTTATATAAAAATTATTAATAATTTAATATTATACATAATTTTATAAAGTGCACACCGGTAGATCCTCGATATAATTTAGTACTCTGTAAATTAAGTTCGACAAGACAAGTCACGCTAAGTGAACCATGTGAGCCAAGTGGATCGGTAGGCGTCGGAGTTTGAACTCATATTGTTAATTCATTGTATCATTTCAAAATATAGTATGAGTTTGATTTTTTAACCAATTTTTTTTTCACATTTTATTATTTTGACTCTGTTTTTTATAAAAAAAATATATATAATTTTTTGTCTCACAAAATATCTCATCAAACATTATATTAATATCAAATTCAAACCAATTTTGTTCAAACTCCACCAAAATAAACATACTCTATATTAACTTTGAAGTATAACTCAAAACTTATTGTATGTCCTTTTGTTATCCGTATATTTTATATACTTATAAGTTTGTTTTTCTTTTTTATAAAAGAAAGTAGTTGCTAAATGAATCAATATAAAAATATATAGTACTTCATCTCCGTATTGCCGTTTCAATTTGTCTCGCATCTCATCATATTACTTTTTTTTTTTTTTTTTTTTTAAAAATGATTATCTATCTTAATTTTATTAAAAATTTTTAATTTTAATTAAATTGATTAATTATTTTAATTTTAATCTATAATGATTTATATTATATATTAATTATTTTTACTAATATATTCTTAATTATCTGGATTGAGGTAGTAATATTTTATTTTCTGCAATATTAAATTGGTAATTGTTCGTACATATAAGTAAAAGGTTAAAAGGTTGGGCGAGTTGTTTATTTATTTTAAATTTCCACTCTTACCCAAAAAGTGTAGCCGTGTGACTGCTTTTGATAGGATATACCAAGGGTGTGTTTGTTCGGGGGATTGAATTAGATTTTCGCTGTTCGATCTCATTTTTTTTTTAAAAACATAAAATCAAATATCTATTTTTTATTTTTTATATTATATTAAAAATTAATTTTACATTAAAAAATATCACATCAACATTTATTTATATCACATCATACAACTATTCAAATTCAAAATTTTTAGTATTTACATTCCAATTCAAAATTCAAACCCTCAAACAAACTTAAGAGAATTTAAATTTTAAATAGTAAAAAATTAAATTTAAATAATTGTAAAATGTAATATAATATATATTAATTTGAAAATTTGAATATAAAATTAATATTTATTATAATATATAAATATAAAAAAATATGTATAAGGTTTGATCTTTTTAAATAATAAATAGTAAAATTTGAATTAAATATTCCAACCAACCACACCATAGAAGTATTTTTTTGCATTATAATATTTCAAATTCAAAATAAAAATTTAATATGCATTTTTTGTTTGAATTTTTTATGTTTATTGTATTTGTGTACAAAAATTTTAAAAATATTTTAATATAAAAATACTGTACAATAAAAAATATATATATAGTAAGAATACTATTAAATTTTTATTAAAAAATTAACAAAAACATTTTATGATAAGTTAAAGAAAAATAGTGATAAATTAATATTATTAATAAAAAATAATAAATAAGTTATAAATATAAAATCATCTACTATTAAATAAATACTAAATATACTGCCGTATAGATTTAACGAATAGAAAAAAAAATTGAAATAAATATTGGAGTAATATTCACAAATATATATAAAAATAGAGATACGAATTAATGTTATTGCTACCATCATACCTATTACCTACCTCACCTCACCTAACATCGGCTTGTTGCTTGATTAGAAAGCTATAAATTTTTTATTTTGTTTACAAATTTTTTTTAATGTTTTTTTAAATAAATTAATAAATTATATGCATAATACCATGTCCGCTACACTGTAAACACGGTATTTTAAGAGAGGTATAATTAATAGATAATTAAGAATATATTAGTAAAAATAATTATCCTATCATATAAATAATTATAAATTAAGATTAAGATAACTACTAATTAGTTTAATTAAAATTAAAAAAAATAAATTAAAAAGTTTAAAATGAGATTAAAATGTGTAATCATTTTCCAAAAAAAGAAAAGTGACATGGAATATGGGACGGACAAAAACGGCAACGTAAACATAGTACGTGGGACGGAGAGAGTATATATTTATTATTTATATAATTTTTTACATTTTACGTAAACAAAAAATTTTCATGACACCATTGTCTTATCTCCGCAAGAATTATACTCTCACCGTCCCAATATACTAATAGTCTTGTTTATCATTTTTGTTCATCCTAAAACAATAGCTTTATTTCCATACATAACCAAATCACCATAAAATTATCCATATTTTTTCACTATTATTATACAATTGTCGCTATTTTTTACACTAATATACTTACAAGGGTAAAAAAATTATTTATCTTTACTTTTTACCAACTATATCCAATACAATAAAATTATATATTTTTTTTTTGGGACAGAAGAAGTAGTAATTATTATTTTCACTATCGACCCTATTTAAAATAATGCCGAAATTGACTGCAAATTGAACTGTGTTCTCCTCAATACTACAATTATACATTCCCATCATAAATACAGTATTTCTCCTTTTAATGTGTTATTTATATTTATTATTTAAATTAAAATACAAGTCAATGCAAACATGAAAAGTATGCAATGGCCATAGGAATGGATGCCTTTGCTTACAAAAATTTATAACAATTTTATGTAAAGATAAATATATCATTTAAATTTTTTATAAAAATATATTATTTTATTTCATAAAATATTATTAAAAAAAAATTAAAATTTAATTATAATCAAATTAAATGTTAGTTTAACGAAGTATTTCAATTTGGTAATAATTTTTTATTTTTTTACAAAATTATATTTTTTTTTTCACAATAATTATTCAAAATATGCATTTTAATTTTTTAAAAATATTGTTACACTCGCTATCAATATAATAGTATTATCATCCAATTCAAAATATCCATATCTTTTGAGAGAAAAAAAATTATATAATATTCAACCAATCTTAAATTGATATATATATATATATATATATTTATGGAATATTAAAATATTATTTAAATTATGAATCAAAATCCAACAAAACAGTTGTTCACCATGTAAAATTTATTTAACTGCTTTTGCTTAATTTAATTTATTTAATTTGAAAGCTCCCAACACAAGCTTCCTTTTTGGGGTGTTTGAAAAGAATAATGGTGAAGAGGTCGGCACGAATCGCACTCGCCGAGCTTCTTTTCGTGAGCGATCTCTCCTCAAAATGAAATATGAAAAAGGGGAGGCCAGGGATGAGCTCTTGATATCGATCCCGGATTTGCTTTTGCGTTATTCTGTAAAAATGGCAGAATCCGAACCCCGCATGTATCTGTAACCAGACACCGTTAATTATTCCTGGACCGTGCTTGGATTGCGAATATTTCGCTTTTAAGCTGCAGATTTATAGACAGACAACACTTGTGCATATTTACGAACACGTTTTTGTGACTCGTGAGTTGAGGAATACGTACGTTGGCTTGGCTGGGTAATGAATTTGTGTTTTATGTTGACGGACTTGAACAGATCTGTTGAGGGATGTTGCAATTGAATTGGATCTGAAAGACAGAAACCCTAAAATTCAGCTCTGGACTGACTACATTCAAATTGACAAGGTAAACACCCCCTGCCGAGCTGAATTTCGAATTTTGGTTCAGAAATAACAAGATCTGAAAGCAGATCTGTAAGAACGGCGACGGTTTGAAGAATATTTGGAACTTGTATCTCCATAGCAGACACAAGCATATTTAATTTTATAGTATTGTAGGAAGTCCTTAAAAGGATATTAAACAAACGTCTAGATGACTCTATGATTGATGGCTATCTTTGTGTTAGTATCGGTAGAAGGATGCTATTTTTAGATCCAGCAATGAAATTGCTAATATGACATTAGGTTCTTGTGTTTGTACAGCAGAGGAAAACTCATGTAATATAAAGGATAGGTAGATAGTCTCTGTTGGTGTTTGCTTGTAGTATTGTTGCAAATTTGGTGTTTTAATCAAAGATTACAATGCAGAAATTTCAAGTCCCGCGTCTGCCTGTCAATATGAGGTTTCAATGCTTGCTGTTGTTTCTTGAACTAACTGTATATGCATAACTATAGGCTGTTTATGCGAAGATCTGGAAGACATGCATGTGAGGCATCGAAATGGACCTGGGCATGGCTACAGGTCAAATAACGTCGGGGTGGGGGGCATGGCTGCTGCTTCCCGAATTTCTCCTGAGGGTTCAATGAGAGGTCAAAGAATGTACAATACCGATTATAGGAACAATGCTCGTGGTGGTTATAGTCGTGGAGGCCACTCAAAACACTCTCCACGGCTTCCTCCACGGGAGACGGATATATTCATGGAAGCTGGTAAACTAGCTGCTGAATATTTGGTTTCTACGGGGGTGCTGCCTCTAAACGCCCTTTCAGGAAAGTGGACGATTAATGATGTGAAGGACCAGGTGAACAACTTTCAGGGCTTTAGGCAACTTGAAGCAGACAAAACACGGATTGCTGCAGATGGGCGTGCATCGGCTCATTCCCGTCTGGGAAATGTTGCTCTAGAAGCAGGACCAAGTTGGAGAAGGTACTCCGATGAATATTCAATGGGTTCGAGATCATCTGTGAGAGGAAGGAAAAGAACCGGGCCCTTTAAAAATTTTGGGTCCGAGATAAACAGGGAGCTGGGAAGAAGTGGATCATTGGCTGAGGCTAGCGGGGCTTCCTCTGGCATGGAAGCTGACAATGATAGTTTTGGGCATCATGCTCAGCAGCATGAACGTAAAGATGGCAATCCTGTGATGCAGAGTTCATCTCCTGGTGAATCAATTCAAGGAGTTGATAGTGAATCTCCTGTTAAATCTGGATCAGAGAAATGTAACTCAGCAGATGATATGCATGTCGACAATGGTGCTTTGAACTCTGTGAAGAGTCTTCCATTGGAAGTGGATGGAGAACACATAAGACAATCCGATGATGCTACTGATTTCAATGATGAGTCTCATGTTCCTAAAACAGGCAGAAATCATGACAGTTTGCCACAAAGACACGTTGACAATAAAGTCAAGTCTTCCACAAAGGATGATACTTTGGTCAGTGAAGACCATTTTGATTTAGCAAAGCACTGCAAATTTGTAAATCTTCGTACTAAAGCTCGTTCGTCATTAACAAAGGGTCCAAAAGGTGCTCAGAATTCCATGAATGAAGTCAGGAAAATTGCTAGTGAACTTTCAGAATTTTCTGGAGCTCAAGTGATGAACGTTGGTATTGGAAGTTCCAGTTGTAATGATATATCTCATCAGAGCCGCGAGCTTAACAGCCTTCAATCGAATGTATCAAGTGACCCCTCTATGGAGAAAGACCTGGGTGTTACGTGCACAGTAAAGCCAGGACAGTGCTTGAAGGCTGGATCATTTCCAGACAAATCTGCATCTAAAGAGAAAGAATCAGATGAAGGCACATCAGGATTGCAAAATCCTAACTTAATACGTAGAGAGAGAAGTACCAAACGAGTAATAGATTATACGACTGATGATATGAAGGATTCTAAAAAGATTAGACAATGGGTTTCTCCAGTGGATGCTCAGTCTAATGTATCCTCTCCTCTCTCTAGCTCAATTAAAAATCCGCCAGAATTGCAAGAGCCAAACACTTCACATAGTGCTCTTGGGACTTTAGTTTCTGATCAGAAAATTGTGGATACTTCACTTCCTCCAAAAGCTGACTCATGTGAATCCATGGAAGAGAAGCAGCTGTTTCCAGGTTCTTTTAAGACCTGTGATCTGAATCTATCTGGATCTTCTGATGTCACTGAGAATCGTGATGCTGATCCGCTGATCATTTTTCCATCCATTACTCAACCTGAGGAAGGAGTACCCATTGATGTTGATTTGTCTATGGGCAATAATCACAATATGCCTGATAAAAATTGTAAACATGGTGTTAAGAGCATTGATATTGAGGTTATTGATCTCGAAAATGATTCTGCAGAAGTGCAAAAAGCCTTCAGCAATCCAGAGAGAAGGTTAGTATTTGTTGAATTCTGCTGTTGCAATTAAACTTTCGAATTTAAACACACTGAACGCTTACTCATTTCACTACTATTCTTGTAGCCTCAGTTTTCTTGTTGGTTTGGCTAACTTGTATAGGTCTTCCTATTAATACTAATGAACATGGTTATACAGGGCAGACACTTTGTTCACTGATCTGGATGGTTTTCCAAATAACATGCATAACTCTGATGGAATCCCCGACGTTCAGGACGGCTATGGGCTTATGATCTCTGAGCTTCTTGGAAATGACAGCCCAAGCTGTTCTGCACAAACGGACTTGAATTCCCTCAACAACCATATGGCCCTTTCTAACACTGAGGTAACATATTTGATTACTATACCTCCCTGTGTATTTAGTCAAGTTCCGATTACTCTGTCTGTGTTCATGATCAATATAGAGCACTTGCCTCTATTAAAGAAGATGTTGCAGTCAATGAATTACTTGCTTCATTGTGTGCATTTGCATTCCATATACGTGTATAATTATGCCTATACATATTGTGTTAACAAGCAATTTTCTCTTAATTCTTTTCAAATGATTTTAATTATACTTACCTCAGTTATGGATGATTGACAACAATTCTTTTCGTACAAAATAAATCGAGAATGAGTTTAATCTTATTCTATGTGTTGCAGGGGATGCTTGGAGATGATGACTCGATTTACATGTCCCTGGGGGAAATACCAATAAGTAATGCCTATATCTTAGTTCCGTAACTTTTCCAGTCTTGCCATACTGCTTGTTTCCCTTTACTTGACGAGTGGACTGTGTCTTTTCCTATTGCTACATAATCCTTCCCGTATTCACTACCACCCAACATTGAAATATTTTTTAAGCCTGCTCAAAATTAATGCTTGAAAAGTTCAAAAATTATGCAAGGATACTGATTTCAATTAATAGTCTAATTTGTTCAATTGATGAGAATACAATTCTTTTTTTATTGGAAATATTATTTTAATTCTCTAATATTTCGGTATCTTATTGTCTTGTAGTTCCAACCTTGATTTCATGCCATAATCTGAGTTTAGTTCTTCAGTAATAACTTCAAATTGTTTTCCAATGTTTAATATGGTATAGGTTTTATGAAATATAAGCTGGTTATGTCATCTTGTCCACTGTCTGCGATTTCTAGCTTGCTATTTTATGTCACTTTGCCTTTTGTTTGTTTTGGGCTATTTGGACCGTTTTTTGGCTATGCAGTGGCTTATGTTTATATATTTAGGGTGTGTTCATTTATAAAATTTTATCGCACTTCTGCTATTCATAAAAAAAAATCTCCCAAAAAATCAAATCAACACACTTATTTTTCACTTTTTATATTATACTAAAAATTAATTTTACATTCAAAATATCACATCAATACTTATTTATATCACATTATACAACTATTTAAATTCAAAATTTTTACTATTCAATATCCCAAACCAAAATCCAATCCCCCGAACAAACACACCCTTATTGTATTTTGTCTTCTTGGTGGCGCTTCTGGCACTCTACTCGTTTCTCTTTGCATGTAATTTGTTTCATTTATATGTCTCCTTCAATACTTCATTTTAAGTCAAACATTTTAATATTCCACATGTTCAACTTGGTAGAAATACTATGGTATATTATTAAGTTAAGCTTTTACAATGCTGTCATATCCTTATTGTCGCATCTGTTTTTATATAATTTTAGTTATGGTAGCTTTCTAAGTCTTAAAATTTAATGTTCTCAGATAACATAAGATGTGGTTTTCGATAACAAATTGCATTCTACTTCTTCCAATTTTCTCAAATATTCAACAAACTTTTACGAACGAATCCTTTATTTAGTATGCAAGTAGGTGTTGAGGAGTGAGCCCCTACAATAGAAATCATTGTAATTTTTTTGGTAATACATTGCCTGTATAGAGTAGAATTATTGAACTATGAGAAGTAAGAAGTAGCCTCACACTTATTTTAGTGAAATGGTGAAGATTATGGCTATGGAATATCATGTTTTTGTCTCCCTTTCTATATAGACATTCTTGCTGAACGCCCTTGGATTCTTCTGTCAATGAGCGTTCATTTTTTAGTTTCATTTCTAATGGCCATGCAAATATAAGAGGATCTTATTTCTTCATTGAATCACCAAAGATAAGTTGCCTCATCTTTATATGCAATTTTCACTTTTTATTGATTTGTTGTAGGTCTTCTGGGACCTTGGGAGCAGCCAATGCAGGACTACGGCAAACCATTTTGAACATCGTTCAGTGCATCAATATTGATTGCTCTACGGCCTTAATGAGGCAAGCAATTTTCCATCCCATCTGGGCAAACCACTGACCCTCGTGGTTATATTTCTTCCTTGAGGATCTTGTGACATGGCTTGCTGTTGCTCTTATGATCCATGTTCAAAATCAGCTTTTTATCTCATCGATAGTTATGTATAGAAATTGCTCTTTTGTATTTAAGCTGCAGTTTCATGTAAGATGATGCCCCTAACAGCTTGTAATTGTAGAATTTCAACATTTGACCGCAAATTAGCTAAAAGGCTTTGACCACAAAGAATCCTTGCTAAATTTTTCAAGCTTTAGAACACTTCATATTATCATTACTTTCATGGTGGGTGCGATTATACTAACCTTTCTGTGAAACAATCCTTTCTGTATTACGTGTTGGAATTATTACAGGCATGGATCCTCTGGAAGTCCCAGTCCCAGTTCCAGATTCAGGAACATCAAAGATTCAAGTAGCTGACAGATTGTGGTGGCTGCTGGTAATTGATTTTCTTACCCACTTGAATGAAATAAAAGAAACAGATATGTATTGTCCATCAGAAGCACACAAGCACAGTCTTTTTACAGCTAGCAGTAGCAACTCAACCATGGTCGACAGAGAAAGCACATATATAATACTAATAATTGTGAATTGATGTTATATGTCCCAATACATGAATGAATGAAAGCTGTGTTTGCAAGTTGTTGCTAATCACATATACGGTGCTTTTTTTCCTTGGGAGGGATATGATATCTTAGTGGCCACAGCTTATACTTCTGCTGGGATAGGTGATCCAATGTTGTTTTTTGCCATATTTTATTCTAGCTTGAGCAGAGATTGTTGACTATGCCTGGCGCTGTGGTGGAAGCCATTTGAATATAGGTATTTATCAATGGTTAAAAAGTATTGTGTATAATTTTAGGACTACATAGATATATGTAGGTATGCTTGGGCAGCAGTAACAAATGAATATGAAAGAATATTATGTGATATGTGACATCGTATGGGCCCTGATGTTTTTTTCCCAGCTCTGCCCTTAACCAGATTGTGCTTTGATTGCTTCCAAACATTATTTATTTCTATTATCATTATTGTTGTAGAAGTGATTGTTTTGATGGGGATGAATTTAAATGAGTAGTAATATTGGTATTATTTTGAGGTGATCAAAGGGTGGTTGTGGTGGTGGTGGAGAGAAGGAATAGATCAATGGGGTATCCTTTGTTTTTGTTTTTGTTTATCTCTAGTTATTTTATTTATTTATTTTTAGCTATTTATCCATCATTTGATGATTCTCGAGTCTTGAATTGACTTTATTGCTTAGTGGGTCTGTCAAAGTTTCAACTTTGTATTCTTTTTTCAACCAAAAAATAAAAACCATGTATTCATTATCAAGATAATCAGCAATTTTCTCTACTTCCACATATTCTTTTTATTTTCTTATTTTTAACTGCATAACATGTTGTGATTTTTCCTTTCTGGTTTGGGCAGTTGAGCAGCTACAAGCTTTTGTTAATGCCCAATTTTTATATTGGATTTATTTCCTCTGAAATGCACTCATTTTGTTGTTTATACTTATTTTCATAATCCTATTAAATACAGTGTTACATTAAACCAAAGATTGTACACATTTTTTTTAAAGGCTTCTCAGTTCCTTAATACCAATATTCAAGATAAGTTTATTTAACAAATAATATGTTACACATATTTTAAACAATTCAAATTCAACAGAAACGTTTTAGGCATAAAATATAAGCTAACATTTGTCATTATATTTTATTTTTCATATTAGACAATTTATAATAGAACAAATTTTATATATATAAAAAAAACCTATATTTAAACTGCTATTAAAAATAAAAAAATCAAAAAAATCAAAACCCAAATTCAAAAATAATCATAAGGTAACACACTTATCTTTAAGAAATAAAAAATAAAAAAATCAACATAGTTTATATGACATATACCCTTTTATTTAATTATTATTTTAAAATGTGTTTGTTAGGAATTAAAAGCAACGTAAATGATGGATAAGTCATTTGTCAATTGGTCTTATTTTCAAAGCATTAATTTCCTCTCGTGATTCACATCATTTTCTTATTTACTACACGACGGACGGAAAGTAATTGAAATTTACATTAACTTAAATTTATATTTATTAGTACTTCCCCTAATAATTTATTATTGATTATTTTCTTCTGCTGAGTAAATTGAAATATATAATTGTGCCATTCTCAATCAACTCTAACAAATACTACTTAATTTACATATTTTGAATTGTTCAAATATAAAATAATTTTTTTTATTTTTAATAACTATGTACCATATTTTTTTTACAAATATTTTAATTTATTTTTACATTATTATTATTTTTAAAATAAGGATAACATTATTGTTTATATTATTTTTAATAATTATGATTGCACCGTGCAATGAAAATTAAAGAGAAAAAAAAACTGAAAATGTATTTATTTATTTATTATTATTGAAGCTAATTAAAAAGTAAAATAAAAATCGACATGATTAATTTGGACATGTATAAATGGAGCATCATGATGCATGGCTATCCCCATCAACATTTGTAATTATATTTATAAATTAATACTAATACCTAAATGGATTAATGGCACAAAAAGGACCCTTTTACTGTCGTGTAGTGAGGGGCTGCAATTTCAGGGTAAAGGCGAGGGCAAAATAGACAACTCAGTAAGCAGAAACATACATATAATAAAAAGATATTATTATACGCCATTTAATAATTTATTAGCAATAAAAAGAAATACAGTACGAAATAAAAAAAAAAAAAAACACAGGCATATGTCTGATGTAGTTATGTTCGATTATTATTATTATAATAATTCTAATTATTATTGTTCTTTTGGTTCAATCATTTATCATTTCAACCTAATTTAGCTGAAAAAATTAAAATGAATCCTCAACATGCTTAGTGTTAAATTCACTTTTTTTTTTTTTTTTTTAGCATATGGGAAGGGGAAAAAAAATGATGTATTGTAGGTTAGGTGTGAGAGATAGGACAGCTTTGCAATTCTTGTTTCTCTCTCTCTACTCTCTCTCATCTTTTGTTGCTTCTTTCTTTCTTGAATATCTCTTTCTACCCTCTCTCTCTCTATATTGCAGCTGTAGCTTTTAATTTCTCTCTCACGCATTGTTCACAGAAGGGAGGTGAATCGTGCGGTGTTGAATGGTACAAACCTGCTTTTTTTCTTTTTTTTTTTTAGAGAGAGAAAGAGGAACCAGGAGAGAGAGAGAGAGAACCCGATACCTCACCGGTCTTTATTTTAATGTATTTTTATTTATGATGTATGAGTGGGTGGTGCTTGTTTCTCTTCCTTCCTCGATTTGTATCTCACTGATATACAACAATACATACAGCTTTCTCTCTCTACTCTCTCTGGATCCCTCTTCTTTCTTTCTTCTTCTCAATCTCCTGCAACCATCTCTCTCCATCCGAAAACCTTGTTTCGATCTCCCATTCTTCTTCTTACGTTTAAAGAGTTTCAAAGCTGAGAAGGTCTGTATATAGTGTGATGTGGTGTTTTCTTCTTCTGGGTTTTTGTTTCTCTTTCGAAGGGTTCTTTCTTTAGCGTTTTCTGTGTTCACAAACTGGTTTTTCTCGACTTGCTTTGGCAGATAAATCCTTCGATTTTGATGTTTTCTTCTCGCAATGGATTCAAGAGTTTTTGATTTCTTTTCTACAGTTCGATCTCTTTACTCTTTCGATTGTTCCTTTCTTTTGGTCAGGGCTTCTAATTGTTTGGATTTATTTTTCCTGATCTACTGTAAACTAGTATGTATTGTTTTGTAATTTTATGATCTGTACTTTGCTGTGATTCTTTGGCGATTTGGGTTTTAGATTGAAAATCCTTAGCCTCTTTCTTATCTTGACCTAAACAATGTATAAATCTGAACTGTGCTTGTTTGTGATACTGGGCTTTTGCTATTCTTGTGTCTACTGTTCACTCAATCTGGCGAAAGATATGATGATTACCGATCCCTGATTTTCTTGAATATATATTTTTCTTGTGAAATCTGTCTCCCACCCTACAAAGCCTCCGGCGGATGCCTTTGATTTTGAGATCATTTTATGCGTATGTAAGCCTGAGATTTTCTTGCTTCATTTAGGGAATCTTTTCTGATTCATCACTCGTGTTTGGACCTCGATTTTAATTTTCTTTCCTGTACTTGGATTTTTTGGGTTGTCGTAAGCGTCGCAGTGGGTTTCCAATCTTGCAAAAATATGCTAAATTTATGTGGATTGCCCACATAAAATAACGATTAATTAGGGTTGATCATTCCCAAAAGTAGGCACTCCTCCTCCTTGATCAGGCCCTCCCCATAGAGCTCAGTGATGATTTAGCACATAAACAAGCTTCCAATTTACCCAATCCGAGCACATAAAATAACGTGGTTGGGGGGATAATCACTGCCTGTGTGTTTATTTATTTCCCCTAAAAACTTCTGAGTTTTCTGCTAACATACGTGTTTTTTCAAACCAATTGTTTTGCAGGGTCGATCTGATGGATGGATTTTTATGACGAAAAGGTGAGATCTTGGGGGTGAGTGGTGGTGGGGTTTGGGCGAACTTTTGTCTTGAGAAGAGGGACTTCGGGTTACTGTTGTTTTGAAGGCTGAGCAGAATTCCCAAACAAAAAATAAATAAATTAAAATTAGAAAATCCCCAAGATAGAGCTGCTGCTGCGTTTTTGGGGAAGGAGATAGATACAGACATCTATATATATGTGCGATTGTTTGTTCTTGTGACTGTTGGGTAGACAGCGCAAGAAGAAATCAAAATCCTATCAGCAGATGTTATCCACTGAAAACCCTCCACCAGATCTCCCATGTCCTTGCGGTGAATTAATCTCGCAGAGCAATAATGATGAGGAAGGGGCTTCTGATGACTGTAATCGCCATAACCAGCTTGAGGTAGCTGCAGATCTGTTCCGGTCAGGCCCCGATGACTCCAATACACTTCCCAAATTCTCCATAAGGTAAAATCCCCCCATCTTAATTTCACCTCTTGTAACTTCCTCTTTGGTGATGGTTTTGTCTTCCTTTGGTCGGTCAGATCCAGGCAACATAGTATCTGTTCTCGATTCATCAGCCTCGCCATGGCTTCAAACCAGATCCCTTCTTCTGGCTAATTCTGGAACTTACTTAATCACGGTGTTTTTCCTTTTTATCGACGACGGGGTTTTCGGGTTAAACGCCTCTTTGGTTGTTGTTCTGTGTTCGAAATTAATAAGTCTGCTCCTCTTGTCTCCCTTCTTTGTCATCATAGTCAAATCTTGACCGTTCATCTCTTTTTGATTTGGTCATTTCATGGATGACGAAAACCCCCATCCCGTTCAAACTCTCCTTCCTTCTCGCCTGTTCAAACTTCCGTGCCGTTTGATCAGATTGAGGTGGCCCGAATCCTCTGCCGACAGAAGAAGAAACAAAGATTTCTTTTTCTTTTTTTACTATTCTGTGTTAAAGAACTTAATTTCTAGTCTCAAAAGTTTGTTGTTGCTTGTGTTTCTTAACAGAGATTATGTCTTCAACACTCGGGGCAAAAATGTCGAGAACAATTGGCCATTTTCTCTGAAGAACTTGCAGCTTTGTCTCAAGTATGGCGTGAAGGAAGTGCTGCCGCCATTCCAGTCTCTGGATTCTGTAAGAAATCCGTCGCCGGAAAAACCTTCCGGTGACAATGAATTCGAGGTGAGTGATCGAAGCATTGGTCAGGAAGTAGCTGAGGATAAGAACATCGACTCAGGTGGATTCGAAGAAGAGGATAAAGCATTGCCATCTACTACAACGAGTGATCGAACTTGTTCCGATGTAAATTCGACTCGCCAGGTTAGAAGTCCGAACCTGGAGCCGGTAGCCGAGTCTTTTCCTTCTTCGAAGAAGCTCGGATTTGCAGCTGGAGCATCCAACAAGGCGAAGAGCAGTAACCAAAACCCTGTAAAGAAGTGTAAATTGATTGTGAAACTGAAAAGCGCGGCTGAGGCGAAGGGGCCCGAGGACTTGTCCGCGAACAATTTTGTTGTTTCGGACACAATGGCTACGAAAGTATGCCCGGTGTGCAAGACATTCTCGTCCTCTTCGAACACCACTTTAAATGCTCATATCGATCAGTGCCTTTCTCAGGAGTCCTCAGTGAAATGGACAATGAATTCAAAACTGAACAAGCATAGAATAAAGCCGAGAAAGAGTAGATTAATGGTGGACATATATGAAACGGCTATACCGTGTACGTTGGAGGATCTTGACAAAAGGAATGGAACAAACTGGGCGTCGAACTTGGGTTTTTCTGAAGATCAGGATCTGGAGACGTACGCAGATGAGAAGAACATAAACGCCGAGGATGATGATCAGGAGGGTTCTGTGTACATCGATTCCAATGGCACAAAGCTTCGGATACTGTCGAAGCTCAGTGATCTTCCATCAAATGCGAATTCTCCAGCTCAAAATCAAGGCAAGATTAGCAAAAAGGATAAAGGAATCGAACACGCCTTGAGTAAGAAGAAGTTAGTTTCTCAGAAACACAAGATTATAAAATCTCCTCCGCGGGTACAGAGAAGTTCTTTAAGACATCATTTGGAGGTACGTCTCGTTTCCTTTTATATCCCGGCTTTGATTGTTGTTGGATTTTGTTGCATCTTGGTACTTATTGATTGTTTCCTTATTTGTTTTTGAGCTAAATATGGCTGTAGTCATTGAATATTATGCATATTGCTTACAATTTTTTCGTGGATGGGAAGAACGTATGAAATTTGCGATGTGTAACAATCACAGGTCGAATGTAGCCAACAAAAGAGTCTCCTTCATGAAGGTTACAAGGATGATTCTATGCAGCCTCCGGAAAGTCGTGATCAGATGAAATCTAAAGGTATTGGAATGATAAAACAGTGGGTAGGCTCCAAAAGGAGTGGTCTCAAAAACAAGATCAATCTTGAGCCTGAAAATCAGCGTCCAACGAAGAAGTCATTAAAGAGCGTCGCCCTAGGGAGGGAGAGCTCGTCTGTGTCGCCAATTTTGTGTGATGAAGATCCAATTCTACCTACTGAAAGCAACAAAAGAAAGGCGAAATTGTTGTGTGACTCCAATGATGGATTTTTCAAGCCCCCTTGTCAGAAGAAGGCGCCGGGAATTTCCTACGAGGAATCTGGTGATCGGATGAATCATGGCAAACGGCCGAGGAAAGATAATCAGTTGGTTCATGCAAGCGACGCAGATCTTCGGAATGGTACAGTAAATGATGTCTTGTCTCAGAGAAACAAAAAGAAGGCTTTGAATATCAGTTCATCTGTAAATGAGGAGAGTCCTTTACTCAGCTCTAGAACTGCAAAACCTGCAACTGGATCTGGAGATAAGCAGTTTTCGCCTTTTAAAAAGAAGAAGCTTCTATCCATCCGGCAGGCATCCACATCAGAATCCAAGAAATTAGGGATAAAGCATTCAGAATTCAAGAACCCTTCAAGATCAGAGGAAGAAATGATAAACTCCAAGCATGAAACTTATCGTCGAGAAAGTTCGAAAGACAATGCAGCTCAATCTAAAAGAGCCTCAGCTAAGACACTTGATGATGGAGCTAGGGTTTCAAAGATTCACAAGAAGAAAGGAGACATGGCTTTGAATCGATCATATGCATCTCCTGAATCTGATAGCCATGACGTCGACAAGAACAACAATTCTGCTGCCGGAAAGGATTCTGCAGTTGGTGTATCCAATGTCCTGGAAAACGATAAAACACATGACGAATATGCTTTCGACGCATCCCATAAGGTAGCTGATGAAGAAACTTTCTCAGCCTTCAGCAAATCTTTGGAAACTGGATTTCCGGCGCTCCATTATCCTGCCGGTGGTGGATACAGTTGCCTGGCTGAGCCGCCACTGGATGGCGAGCAAGAGGGGTTCTGCGCCGATAAAATCGAAAACAAGGCGCAAGGGAATTATTTTGTCGATGTCGACCCAATCCCCATACCAGGGCCTCCCGGTTCCTTTCTGCCGAGTCCGGGGCGAATGAGCTCGGAAGAACTTCAGGGAAACTCTTCACTAACCGCCTGTATGATACAATCTTCAGAAAATGATCATGAACCAGTGGATAATGATTCTTCTGATTCTCCGATTTCTGCTACTTCGGCAGTGTCTGATTCTGTCGCTGCAAGATCCACTTCTGTCTCCGTCAACTTGCGCAACGAACCTGTTGCCATCGAGCAGGTAGCTACTGCAGACAGAAAATCCGATCCTGAAGCGAAATCCAGCTCGGCATTACATGAGATGTCTATTAACAGATTCAAGAGCAACTCGCCATGTTGTTGCTCGAGGAAGGATGCAGCTGTACCTGCAGATTCCTTCGTAAATCAAGAGTTACGACAACAGGACAAGAAATTGCTCGATGATCGGATTGAAAAATCTTACCTTTTCAACGGAAGATCAGAAACTATCCCGACAAAGGAGCCTAATCCAGATTCGTCAATCGGGTATTGTCCGGGGCTAGTTTCTAATCACTCCGAGATGAAGCTTTCCTTCCATGGAGATCGCGAGTCTCCTAGCCCGTCTACGCCGAATCCTGTCCTGAGACTGATGGGGAAAAACTTAATGGTAGCGAACAAAGGCGAAAATCTTTCGTTGAATGCTTGGCCGGCACGTTCGGCTACGGTTGTGAACCACCCGACCCCGACGTTTCATGTCAACGATCATCTCCCCTCCGGCAAGAATCTCAATGAGCTCTATTCCTTCTGTCCTAATGTCTCTCAAGTCCCTTCCATTTTTCTGAGCAGCGGTTCTCCGGCGCCGGCGCAGTCCTTCGATTTCAGCTCCTATGATGGTTTCAAAATCCCTGCTACTGTTAGGCTTCCATGGTTATCTGCTCATCAATCTCCGGCCATGTTTCGAAATGAGAATTTTGGTGGGAATAATTTCGCGCCGTCTTCTGCAGCATCATATGATATTGAGCATGCCCAAAGCCCTATCCCCGGCGGCCTGAAACACAAGGAAGTGATTGTAATCGACGAACAGCCAGGAAACAAAGCTGCTGCCAATCCAGCCATGAAAGGGATGACCTCGACTCAGGAGCTTAACAGGAACATGAGGTTTGGAGAATCCTCGGCGACAATGGGATTGCAATGCGAGTCGAGGCGAGTGGATCCATTCTACTACCATTACCAGATGGCGAGGGGAGGCTACGCTTTGCCTGTGGCGCAGAATGGAAATAATACCCGAGCGCCGCCTGCTTCGCTGTATTTCTCTTCGGGATTTTCGTGATCGGTCGATACCAATGGCTAGAATGAAAGCTAGCTATAGCTGCCTAATGCCCTTCTTAAATGCTATGAAAAACAAAGTATGATGAAGACAATTGATCATCGATCAGCAACTGTCGAAAGATGAATGAGATTTTCTATAATTTTCTGTGATGAAGACGATCGATTATTATACTGTATATCAGCATTTCAAGTTAAACTCTGATAGGAGTTAGGCAGTTTTGAGGATGATTTTGATTTAGCTACAAAGAAACCTTTCAATAATGGAGTTTTTCTTCTTCAACCATGCATCATCATCAGCCATTGTTTTAGCTTCAAAATATCATTCATCGTATGCATATATATGTATATTAGGGAATGCAGATACAGAGATTAATTAAAATTGCTTTCCTAGCTGTGTATTGAAAGCATGGAGAGGCAGACAGTGGGAGATGAAGATGAAGATGGAGACGAAGACGAAGACATTTATGTGAATCAAATTAGGGATATTATTATCTTCTTCCTTCTTAGTATGATCAGATTAGACATATCTGCAGGATGGGGTTTTTGTGTGTGGGTGTGAATTTTGGGGTATGTAAACGTTTCTGTCTGTCTGTCATCCATTATTGCATGCAATGCAATGCAGCAACGAAAAAGAACCAACTCATCTTTCCTCAAATTAACTACAGAAATAAATATTATAAAATATATCTCAATTCTCAATTTTCAACTGTAATGTGCAGTTTCCCCGTAACACGTTGGTGGGGTCCTTCTGGATTATTCCTTCATTAAATTAAACACAAATAATTATTCACTTTAGTATGTATAATAATAATAATAATAATAATAATGATATCAGTTTTGTGTACAATATTATATATTAGTATATGCACAACACAGGCACATGAGCACCAACAGCTTTTTCTTGATTTCTTGATTTGCTTTTATGATCCTTTTGTTTGCGTCAATATCGTGTGTGTACAAGTACAACGATTGGTTTTTACATGAAATGTATCCGTTGTAAAAAGGATATCGACAAAAACACCCCATCCCATCCCTTCCCATGACCGTTTGTTTACCACTAACAAATGACTCTCTATATCTATCCTTATTCAATATGGCAAACTCGATTTAAATAACTATTAAAAAAACTAATAAATTGCTTGTGGGTTGTGACTATTTCATGTAATAAATTCCCGATATATAAAAATTAAAATACGATAATTATATTTGTTTGTTTTGACTTTGACGTGGACAGGAGTGGGCCCACTAACCGACTTATTATTCGCATTGCCAGATCATACCTATGTTGTCGTGTGGGCCCTATCCTAATCACCGCCACTAGCACTACCACCTAAACCGGTCAGATCAAAGTGCCCCAATTTTGCAATTTTGTATTCAAATTGAACTCAATTGAAATTTAGACAACTTCCGTGACATTACTGCAAATACATATTTAACGACCGTAGTAATTAAATACAGCGAAAATTAAATTAAATTAAATTAATAAAAATTTAGTAGAGATATACCCCGTTAAATAAATAAATAAACTAAAATCGAACATATATATTGAAGTTAAATAATTAACGTAATAATGATGATAAGTTTGACAGAAGGTGAAAATAATTTTCCTACGGTTCTAAGTATACAAATTCATTAATTTAGGGTTTCCGTTGCTGTTGATTTCTTCATTCCCCAAAATATTCAACTTTCATTTCTGGAGTCCACGCCTAAGGTACGCTTTGGTAATGTTTCTGCTGGAGTTAATTAGGTTCCTCGGTATGTTGCGTTTCCTCTGATTAAACGGAATTGAATTTGTACTATTATTTATTGGAATCGAGTTCTGTGTTGAATTTACTTCTTTAGCAGCGTTGTATATTTCTACGCATCTTGCGGTGTTTTTTTGATAATAGAAAAGGTCTGATTATTCATTGATCTCGCTCTTGATCTGAGTAATAGTAATTTGATCTTTATTCCTGACTCGGATTCGGGAACGTTTACTGTAGATGGATTTGGGAAGCGAGTGTTTGGTACTTGAATCTCTGGAAGATAATGGCGGAATTACGAATGGTTCTGTGTCTGATAGATCGAATTCAGTTAGTCCTGATTCGAATTGCTACGGTAACGGAGCTGCTGCAGTAGAAAATGGTGATAATAATGAATTGCTGCTTCCTGATGGGAAGCTGAAGGAAACTGAAGTTATAGGTTCTGTAAATTCAACTTCTTCTGGTATCAAACATGACCAGTCTTCCTTAGTTTCTAAGACCAAGAAAGGCCTTGGGTTGAGGAAATGGAGAAGGATCAGGAGAGATCCCAACAAGGTTGGGGACAACAGTTTGGATCTTGGTGAGATGCAGGTGACAGAAGACTTGCTGGATTCAGCTGTAAATTCGAGCAAACGAATGCTAGTTAACAGCGAGCGGAAGCAAAAGAGCCAAGGTTCTTTTTCTTCCACAAATGCTGTGATTGGGAGGTTAGGCAGCCTTGTTCCACTAGATGATTCTGAATTTGGGTTGGGGCTTCCATTTTCTGCTGGAATAGATTCAGAGATTAGTGAGCATCAGAGTAGTAGATCTTCCACAGCAGCCAGTGCACCAAAGGTAAAATATGAGACGGGGCGCGACAAAAACAGGATAAGAAGAAGTTTGAGTGGAAAGAGTTACACAAACTCAGTGCAGTCTGATCATCAGCAGGGAAAGGTTAGGATTGAGACCATGAAAAAGGTTAGAGGGGAACACAGCAAAATTGAGATGGAAAACTCTCAGTCGAGCTTGGAATCAGATTCACGAAGCTCCAAGTTTGTGTTTTTGCACGAAACATACTCTGCCAGTAATAATAGGAGAAATCCGATGTCAAAGATCAATGGTGGTGAAAATGGTGACATACCTCAAGGCAGTCGACACAACATCAATGATGAACATGATGATGAGGGCGTGGTGGCTGACTCGTCGTGGAATGTTAGTCAAAACTTGAGTTTCTCTTCAAGAGGTCTCGATACTCTAGTTGACTCCATCTTTACACTTCAATCTGCTCAAGATGCTCTGGAAAGAGGTTGGTCCAAATTTTTGTACTCACTGTTGGATTTTATTTATAATGTTCTTCTCTTAATGAACAGCTTTTGTTTCTTTTGCAGAGGTGCTAAAGTTCAAGGATGTCGGCAAAGATATTTCTGCGGATGATTATGTTTCAGGCCTACACACAGAATTCACACCTAATGGTTTCCCCCGGGTAGAGCAATTCAATGTCATAGTAGAAGCAAGCGAAGACATTTCAGCAGATCTTGAAGACCTCTTTAAGCAAAAAATCGAAGCTGAGGTTGAATATTTGGTAATATCAACAACAGTCCAGAAGCTGAAAGCTGCTCAGATTACAATTTTGGAAGAGCAAAAACAAATGCTCGGAAATACAGAAAAGAACGCTGAAATGCTGCGGAATGAGGCTGAGAAGCTGGAAAATGTTTGCGAAAACATTTCTAGAGCCGACGAAATATTACATCTCCAGAAAACAATTTGGAAGCACAGCTCGTGTTTCTTCATTCAGCTCGTTGCATTGGTAGTTATCTTTGCCATCTTCATACAACGCATAGCGCAAAATCATCATCATCATGCAGCCCCCCTCCCGACATAGTTCTTATTCGAGGATGAAAACTCGAGCTGCAGTTTTTGTTACAGAGGGAATTTTCAACACTGTTTTGCAACTTCTTCATTAGCTGCTGTGTTTGCTTTGAAGCTGCTTTATTTTTCTGTGAACAATGCAATAATTTGCTTTCAGATTGTGATTTTTATCATTTTCATGAAGAAATTGTAAATACTACAAAAATAAAAATCAAACTGCATGTAATATATATAACTAACCATAGTTGATATAGTACTACAAGCCGACGAGATCTATCGAACAAGATCAACGGCCAGAAATTCATCATCATCAAGAAGTTGTGTTATGAACAAAGATTATGACAAAAAGAGTCAATTTTGAGGTTCTTCGTCGTCGGGGTGTGGAATCTCGTTCAGATCGAAGTCCAGGACTTTCGATGGAGCTCCTGGACCCTCAGATAAGCTGCTGCTGATGCTTTTCCTCTTCTTACTCTTCGTCATCATCGACACGTGATCCTCGTACTCCCAACTTTTGTCGTTTAGCTGTGTCGTGGCTTCGTGGTCGTTCGAACCTTCGTTGACAGATTCTCCACTACCCTTTTCCTCTACTTCATTGACTACTGCTCCATCAGTGATCGTCGTCTTCCCTGCAGATCCAAACACCTGATCGATTTCTTCTTCATTGCAGAAGCTACCTTCACCGTCATCGGATTCCTCCAACTCTTCTCGCCGGGCCGGGTTCCCCTGAGCAAGCATCATTAGATAATTAACAGCGTCGTGCAGCCGATCATCGTCGCCGGAGCTCGACAGCGCCGATGAAGAAGACGCCGCCGCCGCGGCGGGTCTGCGGCCGCGCTTTGCTGTCGCTGTCCAACCCCTCAACGACGCTGCTAAATCGACCGCCGGAATATTCCTGCATTCGCCTTCGTCGTAGTCGATTTCCGATGGATCGGAAAATGGTGAGGATGAAGAAGTACTATTTTTAGCCGTCGCCGGCGGCGGGTGGATTCCCCTCCAACCCCTGTCGGGATGGCACCTCATGTGGCCAAACAGCGACTTCATCGACGGGAACTTCTTGCGGCAGATGACGCAAACATTTCCGGTAGGTGTCGCCGGAATATGCTCCTTGTCGGAAACCGCCGCCGGAGAAGCTCTAACTCTAACGACGTCGTTTGGCGTACGGAAATGAACCCTCATGTGACCTCCTAAAGCCTTACCTGAGCTGAAAACTTTGCCGCAGACACGACAAACCCTTTCCACATCGTTCCTCCGAAGCCTTTTCATCTCATCGCCGCCATTTCTGCAACCCTCCATTCTCTCTTCTTCTTTTACCGACATTTTCACAGATTTCTACTTCCCCGATCACCAAATTACACCCAAAAGAAATCAAAATTGAAAGAAGAAGAAGCACAACAACAACGCTAAACTGGATTGATTGGTTGATTAATGGAAGGATTGAGCTATGGAAGAAATGCAGAGATGAAAATGGGGGAAAACCGTCGATCGATTGACAACAATAAGCACAGAAGAATAAAAATAGAAGAAGCTTAAGAAGATTCAGCTGCCCTAATTAAAAACGTATATATATATATATGTATATGTGAATAGAATTTATGATCGGAGCTCAGAGAAATATAAATGGAGAAGAAGCACGAAGACGACGACGACGAAGAAGATGAGGAACCTCAAGAGTCAGTTGGCAACTGCTGGGCAGAGATTGACGGTCACGTTCTTCCAGTCTTTTTGCCCCTTATTATTATTATTATTATTTTATTTTTATTAATATTGAGAAAAATAAAATCTGCCTTATTTAAATGTTGTTTTCTATTTATTTAATATAAACATTTGAATTAAATGCAGTTGAATTTGGAATGAATGTGCACGTCTGGTCAATATTGAAATTTTCTTTCCATTTAATTCATTGGGTGGATTTTGATTCTCATTTACTGCAAATTAATAAGGTCACTCTAATTGTGCCTATTTATAACTAAATTTTATTATTATCATTATTATTATTATTATTATTATTATTTTTTTGATGCATATCATATACCACATTGATTAATTTACAGTAAACATATTTTTAAAATATGAAAAGGAAAGTGGGTTTTTTTTTTTTTTTTTTTTTTTTTATTTGTGGGAATGTATCATCAACTTACCATACTTATAATCATTAATTCTTACATATATTTATGGATGATCGAAATTATATACTATATAAAAAAAATTATTTAGGAAAATTGATATAAATGTATTAGTTGGAAAACACTAGCCCTTCAATTTTTATTTTCATTTTTTTTTTTAGTGTTCGATGATACGAGAAGAAAAAAAAATTATATCAGTGTAAGATGAATATCAATAAAATAATAAAAAAGATTAATAGAACTTTAAGAAGAATAGTACTAATAGTTTATTTGTTTTGATTTGAATACATACATAGAGTTGTGACGATTGTACAGTAAGAAAATCAATACCAAAATCCAAACAAACGCAGCCTAACAATTATAGATAAATTTCAATAAATCAATATCTTGTAAAAATATGATCATCAATACGTTGATCCTACTACAATTAGTTCAATATTTATTAGTATTTGTTTACCAAAAAAATATTATGCCTCTATTCATTAGATATATATTTTCATTCAATATTTTTAACAATTAAAATACATATAAATAACTAAATATTAAGTTAAATACTTAATTTTTATATAAAAAAAAAAATATCATATCAAATATTATATATATTTTTAAATTTTTCAAAATTTTAAAGTCTCTATTTAAATAGAGTCAGAATTACTTATTTGATGATCATTTATTTATTTATTTATTATTAAATATAAAATATACTCCTAAAAAATTCTCATATGTTAAATAGCTAAAAAAAATTAATCAAATCAATAATATTTTATAAACCTATAATCGTAACTGAATTAATATGTCTATACTATATTAAAAACTCATATATCTTTTAATTAATTACATCATTATCCTTATCTCTGTTTTTTTTTTTTTTTTTTTTTTTCTTCTATGGACCATAGGATTATGATCAAACGGCTCATATTTGCTGAGCACAAATTAACAAACAATTGTGAAAACATCCAAAAATAAGTATAGAAATGAGTGACATCTAATTAAATGTTTATGATTTTTATTAAATGAGGAGAATATTTGTTGTGCAAATCTTAATAAATAATTACACAAATGGGATCCTTTTTCCACGCGGTTTTAATTTATTTGCTATCATAATTTTACAAAATTATTTATGGAAATGATATTTTTCCATATATACCCATTTTTATTACCAAATGATGTTCATCCTAAATTTAGTCGATAAATAGAAATACCCTAAAATCGTGGTTAGAGGGCTCACACGTTTTTGTTATATATATAAGGCAGTGACATAATTATTGTTACTATTATTTTATTTTACCAATTCAAAAAGTGACCAAATTTTCATAGGATTCTTATTGTACCACATTCGATATATATTGAAATAAATAGGGCTGAGTATTTAATCTGAGTTTGGGCATTGACTTTGTTGTTTCTAATTGACTGCCACTACCTTATCTTATTCAATTTTTTTACTGTTTATTTGTTTTTTAATATTATCATTCGAGTAATATTATTATTATTTTTTTTTAAAAAAAAAGCCTACCATTTGTTTTGCATATAAATGATATATATATATATATATTTTTTCTTAAAATTGATTGTTTATGCATTTGATTTCATTCAGCCCACAACTGATAATATATATATATATATATATATAAATTAAATTTTAATCTGTAATTTTGTTTGATTGCATTGGTCAAGTGACTGAGTGAGTGAGTAGTGAGTTGATTTTTATTTTTCAGATTATGTATATGTATTTTATAACATTAAAAAAAAAAAAAAAAAGAATCTTGATTAATTAATTTATAGGGAGTACATTGCCTTCTGAATATTTGGTTTAGATTTGAAATTTAGGAAGATTTGAAGATAAATTGTTGTTCTTTGTAAGAGTTAGTTTTGTAATTATATTGTGCATTTTTTATCTGCTGTGATAGATTAAACAAATTAAAAAAACAAATCTTACTAACTATCGCCATCGCCATCATCATCATCATCATCATCATCTTTACACAATTCAAAGTGGAGCGAGCTCGAATTAGAAATTAACAAAAACAACAGCAATATATATATATTACATTACATCACAATTCACAGCAGTGGGAGGGGAGGGGAGGGGAGACGACGATGACGATAATACAGTAATAATAATATGAAATTGAAGGGGAGGGATCAGAAGAAGCTGGGGTTGTAGGCGTTGCCGGTGGTGGCGAGGATGTAGTAGGCGACGATGTGGCCGATGGAGCCCCAGGCGAGGACGTCGACGATGTTGAATCCGACGGGGTCGTTGGATTTGAGGAGGCTGACGTACTCCTTGGCCCTCTTATCCCCGGCCTCGAAGTGGGACACCCCGTTCTGCTCCGGGACCTGCTTCGCCACGTTCTCCCTCTGGAAGTTGAAGAACACGAACCGCCCCAGCACCAGCGACACCCCCGTGCTCAGGCTTATCACCACCGATGGGTTCAGCTCCGCCTTCACCGCCCCCGCCCCCGCCCCCAGCTTCTTCCACCTCCTAACGCCCACACTCACAGGCCCCGCCGCCTTCTCCAGAGGCCTCAATCCCCGCAGGAAGGTCGGGGGGGAGAACAGGCACGACGATGACGACGCCATTAATTAACTAATTCAATTCACTGACGGATTGGAGGAGGACACCCAACACAACCCAACCTAAGCTTAGAAGAAGAAGAAGCTCGATTAAAAGAAACAAACAAATTATTAGCAGTATTGGTTATATGGCTGGGAACGAGAGAGCTTCAGTTGGACTATGGGTGGATGGATCAGGTTTGGATTGGGATTATTACTAACCATTCTCTGTGAGGAGCGGAGAGACGCTTCCAAGATTTTCCACGCTGACCTGCCTCTTTTTCATTGGTTCTCTCCTGATCACAGATTTATTTTTAATATATATATATATACACATTCCAATATAAGTAAAACTAAATACAATATTGCATACGCAAGGATCCGTGGCGCAATGGTAGCGCGTCTGACTCCAGATCAGAAGGTTGCGTGTTCGATTCACGTCGGGTTCAATCCCTTAATTACGAAGGATCCTAATGGTTTTTTTAAACTTTTGCATAGCAAGAAGCTGCTGCTGAATTGAGTTGTAGAATGAATGATTTTGAAGAAACTCGCATACATGAATTGATCATCATCATCATCATCACCTCAAGAAACGTCCAAATGGTTTTAAAGAGACAAAAGAAGAAGAAAAAGAGCCAGAGCCAGCCAGTACAGGGCCACACACACCACCTGGATTGGATTGATCATCTTCATCTACCCTTGCTGTACACACACACACACCTCACTCACTCGCTACAGGCCCACTCCCATTTGAACGTATCCTTCTTCCTTATTAAAACCGGGACATGACTTCACTACCAAACACTAGGAGGAGACCAAGAAAGCTTCTTAATATTACCCACACACTATACAACACCACTCACAAACTCACCATGATATCACAAAATGCTCTCCTGCAACAAACAGAAGCATTGCTTGCATATACCATGTACCCACCCCCCTCACACAGCAATATGTCACACCCTCTATGAATTTATACAATCGCATCAAGGTATGAGTAATCCCTGCGTCTCCCAAACTCAAGAAGGCTGCCATATGTACGATCCCACACTCCGATGAAAAGAGACTCTGCATCTGGGCTAAATGAGATCCCTGATATCTCCCCAAAGAAATCAATTTCTTGCTCCTTTTGATAACCACTTTCCACATCAAAAACATGGACAAAATCCGCAGGCTCCGCCATAGACATGAACTTTCCATCCGATGTGTAGCGTATGGAGCGAATTGCTCCAAGGTTTCCCTTCAACGCTGTCAGAGACTTGGAGAGATTCCTCAGATCCCAGATGCGGCAGGTTTTATCCTGGTTCCCAGTTGCAAAGGTCATGCCGTCCGGGTGCCAAGCTGATGCAAATGAGTAGTCCAAATGACCATGCAGAGTTCCAATTGTCTGCAAAACAGAAGCCAGCCTCAGAGTCAGTCATGGTACAGCACTTGGTCGCTGGACAGCTACAGTGCTAGTAAAATTAGCATACCTTTCCACATCTTGAATCCACCAACAAACCTTTTGGATCATCTCCAACTATTACAAGTAGTTTACCATCAGGACTTAGAGAAGTGTGCTGCATCCACAAATAATTTCAGAAAATCTATAGCTCAGACCATGTTTTCAGAAAAAAATTGCTAATTCAAATTCTACATAACAGCAAGTCATTTAATAAGAGTTGTGCAAATATATAGATGCATAAATACATAATGCAAGTGACAGAGACTCATACGTTAACTGGCCAAGAGAAGCGAAAATGGTTGGACTGCTGAAATTTTTCCATGTCGAAGTCTCTAACTCCACTATCATTGTTCGAAGCTATAAAATGCACTGCCCCACTGAAAAGAGGCATTTTCAACTGTCAGCCACAAGAAAGACTGGCAGGGAGGGCAGGAATAGAATATCAATAATGAGCCTGAAGAAGAAAAACAAATACCTTCCAGATGAGTATATTTCAACTGCATTGGTGATGGCATTATCATCATACGTTGTCCTTGTGCAGTAAGATACCCCTGGTCTATCTAAATACTGCAGGAAAACAGGTGGAACCACATGACTCAATAATATGAATAATTGATATATACCAAATCCAATAGTTCTGTATATGTTTTCTCACATAGGATTACATTTGACCACACTCAATTAACAGAAATTTAATGAAGTGTTGCCAGTTGAAATGAAGCCAAGCAGATTAAAGACATAGTTCTAAGGCGTAATGCCATCCAAATAACATATCACAAACTTCCAATCATTATTAGTCCTGTGTTATCTCAGCAACCAATGAAAAAATCAAGGCACTTCATATAATATTTGCTAAATTCAAGTTAAATAAATCTTGCAGCAAATGTTTGGACACACACTGACTAATAAGTAACTCAAACCTTGCAGATAAGCTCTCCTTGAAATCCTCCTGCAACAAGCAACTTATCTTTCACTGCTAGTGTGCTGACCTGAGTCTGTGTGAATCCTTCCAGCAAGCTTCCAGGGTGTTTCTGCATCATATAAGAAGATTGTAAAACGCTAATGATGGGGAGAAGAGGGTAGGGGCAGATACCACTGCTAAGTCAACTGACCTCACAAGGTGCCACATGTCCTGATACATTGAGAACTTCTGTCTTTGTGCAAGTTAATGATGACCAATGCATAACAGAGTAATGCGACATAAGGTAAACATCATGCTTTGATGAGGCCCATACCAAATTTCGCAACTGCATCAACATGAACACTTATTAAGATACACATGCCCCCAACTTCCATGAATACTAAGCATGCAAGCCTTCGCTCGCAATTTAACAGGCCTTCAAACAATGAAGTAGAAAGTAAAAGAAGGGTGCATCACAAAATACGAGTGGCACAAAATACATATTTAACATGCATGAAAAGACTCCAGGCTTCAAGAATCCAATCTAATACATGCAAATAAACTCCTATGCAGTTTCCATTGACCTGAAAATGTAGAATAGTTGATTTCACAGATCTCGAATTCTGTCTGAATTCATAGAATGATCCTCCTTTCTCAGTGACTTGACATTCCTATTGGCCATTGAAAAAGGGGCGCAAAGTTAATTAATAAAAGACCATGTGACTATTTTATGATTGAAGATTGCAGCAAGGAAACAATGCGTGCAATAAATTAAGCAACCAACCTTTTCTGATCCCTCACCAGATAGAGGAATATTTTCATAATTCTTATACTGTTCTAGCCTAGTCTTTCTATACTTCTCTCTTGAGATGCTGAGCATCTCCCAGGGAATTCCCTGGATATCTCTGCCCTTCCTGGCTAGGGCGGCTGTAGTGTCCTGCAATCTGTTATTCTGGGGAAAGAACACAGCCAGTGATGATTAGCATTTTGGCATCCTCTAAAAAAGGTGAGGTCATAAGGGAAAAAAAAGGAAGACCAGATTGGAAACAACAGAGAAGGGAAACACAAGTCCTTAGTTGTAAATGGAACACATAGCAGCATGGCTCACGGCCTCTGCCATGTCATGGTGCACGGCGTACGTTATACTATTAATATCTATTTATTATACACAACACACGTGGGCAATTAATGTGAAACATTTCAACAAACAAATATAGCCATTCAAGTATCTTATAAAAATGTCGGAACATAAAACTAACAAAATAAATTGAATATAGTAATAGAGAACAAAATCAGAAAAGTAATAGCTTATATGAAAAACTAAAATATTGGCAGCAGGCAGCCTTACCTTGCAGAAGACAGGAAGTGCAGTGAGAAGAGACAAAAGGAAGTGTGAAGAGTTACAAAAGAGACATTAAAAGAGGGTAGACGACAATGGCTGAGCTGGAGAAACTTAGAAAGATAAAATAAAACTTTCCATATTCTTATTTGTTTAAAATAAATAAAAAACCGTATTTAATCCTAATTAACCCTAATATATAAAAAATTAATAATATTATAATCATGCCTTGCGCCATCTTCCATGGAAATGGCGGCGCACGTCACCATAGGCTGCCACATGCCGTGCCATTTACAACTGTCTAAAAGATTAGAATCACATGTAAAACTTATGAGCAAACCATGTAATCATATTCATCCATATCTTCAGAATCTGAGCCACCAGCATCTCTGCCATCAAACTCGTTGACATCATCATCAGTAGCTTCCAGTTCATATTCCTCTTCCATGTAATCAGCATCATTTGCTTGCTGATGAGACATCATTAATGGATAGAGTCCTGAGAAAAATAAAATAGAGCAAAAAAAACAAAGAAAAAATGCAAAAATCAACTCATCAACTCCAAAGTTCTGTAGCAACATCCAGCCACTTAAGTCTCAGCCTTAAGCAGTTGAAATATAATAGTAAAGCCAAAAGAAACACTACATCATACAGTATTAAATACACCACTTGATGCCAGTTAACAGCACCATAGATGGATGACAGAGAATGTCAAGCATATAAGAGTTTTTGTATTTCTCATACAGGAAAAGATATATATATATACCAACACATGCATATGAAATCTATATATATCAAGATCCAGGTTACTCAGCCATCATTGTACTTTAAGCATGTGGCAACAGTATTACTTGATACGCTATATTTGACAGTGTGGTCGCCTAAATTCTTGTGAATTAAATACAATGCACAAAAAATGTGGACTTTGAAACAACATTGTGCAGTGGATGTTTAACGACGCATAGCGAAGTAATCCGGGAATCCTCTTATAACTAACACACATGAGTTGTGAATAACAAATACAAAAGCAATTTAAACCTTCAATCATCATCATGAACAATATGCAGGCTGTTTAACAAATCTAAGTACCCTGTTCAACATGACATCAATACACAACAAAAAGCACAATACAAGATCAACTTGAAGGGCCTAAGAACCCAGAATAATGTCTGCAGTCTGCAAACAAAGGAAGTAATATCTACTTTTAACGCCCAAATATTTCTCAAATCTCAGTATTGAACCATACATACATACACACACACAAGTTTGTAGTTATTTTCGTAACTCCAGATATTCAACAAAGAGTAGGGAGAAAAATAATCTCAACTGCCTAAAAGGTGGACGCAACCATTAAAATTTTCATCGGTGGCAATCATATTTTCCTGTTGAGTCAAGCATTATTACTTCATACCCAGAACAAAATACTGCATATGTATCTAACTATTTTTCCAAATTATTGAACTGTCGCCGGAAGACAAGACAAATGATGGAAATCCTACGCGATTGATCAAAAGTTCCAAACGAAGACTATTAATTAAAAAACCAAACCACAGAAGACAACATATTCGGAAAAGCTTATCAACTAACGGAACAAATTACAGAAGCCAAAAGAATCACAAGCATACGGTATCGCAGAACAATCAATTAAAAGCACGTCGAACAATTCAAAAAACATTAAACGCATAGAGATTCCTGATTCGGGTAAAACAAACAAACAAATATGCCATCAATTAACATTTCTCGAAAGAAACTCCGCCCTCCCCAAACACAAAACAGAAAAACGAAGGCGAGATGCTATTAAACATATAAAACTATAAACCCTAGAACTCCTAAAACAAAATGCAATTACGCCCGCGTCAAATTAAAAAACCAAGCAATGCAACAACAAATTAGAACCCAAATTCCCGTCCAAATAACGCAAACGATAAAGATTACAACCTTTCCGCAGCCGAAGAAAGGAAGAGAGTGGGGACAGAAAAAGGTTGCGAAGCTTCGCCCCCCCGATTCCGATTACGAAACTGAAATAATAATTGAAGGATAAACGGAACAAGAATCTGGTAAGCAGATCGCTGAATCACGATAGGGCTTCAAGAAGAGAAGAGAAGAGGAGAGAGAGAGAAGGGGGAGAGTGGGCACGCATAAATTTGGCAATCCTTATCGAATGGTGCTCAGGCTCAGCAAGCCCTTGAAAGCTAAGGAATTCGAGACTGGGAAAGGACCCGTCATTTTCAGCTATCATATATATGACACAAATACATACATACAGAGAGACGTACATACGTCGGTCAATTAACGCCCTTGATTTTTCCAGAAATTTCCAAATTGGTCATAACTCATAGCTCATACCAATTATTAATAAATAAATAAATTTTTTATTTAAAAAACAGTTTCAACCCACCTGCAGAAGAATTAGCATTCTGCTCGGCCCATAATTACACTAAATTGAGGGCCCATTAAAAGAAAGCCCATTTAAATACCAAACACTGGAAATTGGAATAATCTCTTTATTTTGGAAGTCCAAATATAGTATATGATAGAAAGACAAACATTTTACGGAGCACATGTGATATAGAATTTGCTGTGTTAAAAGATACTTTAAAGTTAAGAGGGCTGACGAACAAGGCCTGCAATTTGGTGAATCGAAAGTCCACTTATCTGCTTGAAGAATATCCTCTGGACTCAGTGATCTGATCTCAGTGAGATTCGATAAACAAAATATCTGATTAATCGAATTCTTCTTGTTCCCTAGAAGAGAGGTAGTTTGAAGTTTTAGTTCTAGAATCGGAATCAAGAAATAAGCCAAGAAAGCAGGGTGGACTTGAGTTAGTGCAGAAGGAGAGGATTGACCACTAATGGTGGCATGTTGGTGGAGAAAGCACCAATCTTGCACCCCATTGAGCACCCACTCCTTTTAAGAGTGATTAATAGTTTTCTGTTCTGTTTTGTTGATGAAACAATAAAATAAAAATATCTTACTTTTAGGCGACTGCTGCATTTGGAGGACTTTGCCAACTCTTCTCAGATTCACAGAAAGAATGAAGCTTCTTCAGAAGAGATCATCACTTGGGTTGGGTTGTCTTCCAGTTGTTCGGAACTAGCTGTAAAAGGTATTTGTTAGCAGCTATAATGATTGAATTTAGGTTTAGATGTATTTGGGGTTTAGGGTTTTTGAGCTTTGGCACCTCATCAACGTGTGCATTATTTGTTTTAAAGAAATTAAATTAAACACGATTCTGGAACTCATCCATGGAGTTCAATTAGTTTCAAGAACTCTTGAAATGGCTTAATTAGTTAGTTCATTGATGTCTGTCTCTTTTTATGATCTATCAGAAAGAAGCAAACAGATCGAGCTTTGTCTGAAAATGGGGGGTGTAGTCTGCAAGGAGGAATCCCACAAATCTTCAGCTTCGTCGGAGACGAAGATGGAGGCCAAAATCAATGAGGCAATTAGGAGAAGAGGGAGTGAAGGGAGCAGCAGAATCAAATCATTGGACAGCATTATATTGAAATTTCCTAAGATTGATAAAAGCTTGAGAAGATGTAAAGCTACATTTCAAGACTTTGGTAGGGGCATTATATTTGAGCCAAGAAAACATCAAATTCTGCACAACAATGATCTTTAAAATGTTATCGGGATCGATCACATGTTGTGTTGTGTTTGGTTTGGTTTGGTTTGGTTTTTCGACAGATGAGGATGGCAATGGCGCCGTTGATCCACAAGAGCTGCGGCGCTGCTTCCGGAAGATGGAAATTGATTTCAGCGAGGACGAGATAAATGACCTCTTCAAAGCTTGCGATATAAACGAAGACATGGGGATGAAATTCAACGAGTTCATAGTTCTCATTTGCCTTGTGTACCTGCTCGGGGAAGATCCGACTGCTCAGCATGCGGTATATCATCTCTGAGTTTCTTCCATTTGAATATCATCCTTTTCTGAGTTGCATGCTCTGTTCCATGGCCTCTTGACAGAGATCTCGGCTGGGAATTCCGAATCTGGAGGCAACTTTCGAGACACTGGTGGATGCATTCGTATTTCTCGACAAGAACAACGATGGTTATGTGAGCAAGAGCGAAATGGTGGAAGCGATGAATGAAACTTCTTCGGGAGAACGGTCTTCGGGGAGGATTGCAATGAAAAGATTTGGTTAGTCCTCTGCTACTCTTATGTATGTCATGTGTATGTATGAGTTTCTGGGATTTTTCAGGGTGTCAATGTTTGTGCATTTTAGAAGAGATGGACTGGGACAAGAATGGGATGGTGAATTTCAAGGAGTTTCTATTTGCTTTCACTCATTGGGTTGGCATTGAGGAAGAAGAAGACATTGATGAAGAAGAACACCAAGGGAAAGAGACAAGACCTATCTGAAATTTGTTACCTTATGTAATAAAATAAATAAATTTCTGTAATTGGTTGCCACATTTGCAATAAATGGATCCAAAAATAATGAATTATTGATGCTCAATATTAAAACAAACTCATAGGATTCAAACAATGAATAATAATATATCAGACATCTGCTACATAGCATAGGATCCATTTCCAGCATCTATAATCAAAACAAGCTCAGCAAGTTATCAAACTTACAACAAATAAAATAATAGGATGAGGATAGATGCTCCCCGACAACAGGCAAAACGTAAGAGACTAGACTACACAAGCCCCACACCAAGAAACCATTATTCCTACATTAAAATGTTTTGCTACTAGATTTATCCCACACTGCATAACCAAGCACACTTTGATATTATTATGAGAGACTTTCAAACCAGCAGTCGAGAGTAGCAGCGCCCGATGGCAGTTAAGAGCCTTGGCTGTGACACAGCGAGGCCGGTACCATGGGAACTGCTGTTGGGTGGATGAGAAGACATGATCTACCGATTTTATGCCCCAGTTTTTGCTCTTTTCATTCCGAGGCTGTTGTGGAAGGGAGATACTGAACCTGACATTTGAGAGCTATCATCCCTGAGGGTACCGTTAAGCATAGCCAGTTCTCTTAGCTGCTGCTTCTTGTAGAAATCTTGAGATTCGTCCTGGAGGTGCAAATTCAGATGAGAGTTAGACAAGAGGGATTGATGAAGATGAGAGATGACATGATGTATGTTGCTATAGACTCGGGAAATTTTATGGTGGCTAAGAGTTACCACTGGCTTGAGCAAATCTTCAAGTATCTCACGAGCTTGCATCAGACGGGCATCAATAATCTCAACCGGCAGTTCTCCCTCAACAAGTATGTGAAGAGGTTCATTGAGATGCTCGTATCCTGGTTTTCCCCTCATCATCTCTTCCTTCAGATTTGAATAGTGAAACCAAAAACACCCCATTATTGAAAAGTTTGGTTTAATTACACTTGGTGTAAACAAAGATCATAGCATATATAGTTGCCAGTCTCTTAAAATGAGAAGACAACATAATCGTGTCAGAATAACAAATATGAATCATGTCCCTATATTTAGCATGAAGAACTTGCTACATTTTTAACTTGTTTTCTGAGGTAGGCAATTTAAATTTTAAATCGTATATGAAAATATAAGAGAAATGCTGAAGGTGGCAGTCGAATTACCTTTGTTGGATCTTTGATACTGCCACGACCTCTAATCAGGACACGGCATTCAGTAGTTGCTTCAACTCGTTTAAGAGAGTTTCCACGAGGACCAAGGACACGCCCCACAAAGTTATACTGCAATCATAACACACGAGTGAACTAAATTGTGGGGAAATATCAGATTTGTGAAGAAGTAACTGGAGAAGAAGTAATACATTTGGAAATTGATCCACTGGAATGTCAATCCTGATTGTTCTCTTGACAATAAGACCTGAAGAACTACCATGGGAACTAAGCCAGTTTTGTGCAGAAGACGGCTGTATCAGATTGGACAATTGCGCACTATATTTCTACATATGTAAAGAAAGAAGATATTAAGTACAGCAGAGAGATATCTCCTCTTCATTCATGTTAAAGCTTGAACTATTTACATATATTAAAACAAAAGAAAATTAATACAGAGACAACAGAAAACACGGAAGACCTGGAAACCACAATAACATTGAGGGAAAAAGAGTCGGTGCAGTTTATTATAACCATGCAAGCATTCAAACAAAAGACAATTCATAGACAACAGATAACAAAAGACAATAGCTTTTAGTGTTAAAGAAAACTTCACGCTAGGGAAGTATTATCATTTGTACAATATGCAAGAGCAATCAGAATGCCGAGTTAGCATGAAAGACCTTATGTTAGGAGTCAAATCTCGACTGGGTTAGCCAAACAAAAACTAATTTTATTGACATAAAAAGGCATTGGTTAAGGCTAGAGATACACCACTTCCAATGTGGTGTCCTTCAAAATAATCAAAGCGCTAAGTGATGCTTGAAAGCTATTAATCAGAAGTTATGTATCGAGGTCAGATTGTTGCCACATAAATAGGCAATATACTATCCTACTGCAAGTAAAATACTGTTCCTAGCATGTCCAGCTACAACTTTATGATTCCTGAAGTTGTTAGCATGAAACATCCTGTTATGAGAAAAATTTTGAAGTTAGAAAAACCAAGAATAAAACACGAATTAGGACAAAAAAATAAGAGAAAAGAAAAACAGATTTGAGACCTTGTGAAAACAGTAACGGATTAGATCAAACAAGCAGTTATGTTAATGGTTAGTATCCATACTTCTGATTGAAATGGTGATGCCCATCTGTTCACATTAGCTCCTCCATTTGAATATATTCCTCCTGAAGCCAGGGGGCTTGCATGTTCAAGCCCACTTTGTTCTAAAATCGATGCATTCCCCAACAGTGTAGTAACACGCAATATTTCTGCTCCAAAAAGGTCAATTTCCAAGAATAAGATGTGCGGGTTAGCATTGGTTAAGACATTTGCGAGCAGTCACCACAACAGGGACTGTTAACTACTGGTTAGTTAAATGTTTTGAAAAAAGAAAAAAAAGGGAAATAAAAAAAAAATAAAAGAAAAAGAAAAAGTCTATGATATCTTGATGTTAAAGATGTTTAAAAACGTCACATATGTCAAAAGCCAAGCAATATACTATAACTAAAGTTCCACTTTGGATTAAATACCATATACACAATACACACAGTTAGCCACTGCAAATGATACCCAAACCGAAAGTAGAGCCATGCATGGCACATTGCACCAGAAGTGTTACTTTTTAAGAGACCAGAAGCATATTTAGGAGAGAGATACTGGAAAATCTAAGGAAAACCCCACTTTCGTCCAAGTGTACATTGAAAAATGGCCAAGGTGGAAGAAAAAGTAACCATGGCTTGGGATTCTGAATTACCAACTGATGAGAACAAACAAAACAAATGTGTAACACTCTTGGACTGCCCTCATACAATTTCCTATCACCAATCCTCTTTTCCCCCTTCCACGTCTCATTTCTCCTTACTCTCCCTCCTTGTCTTCTAGTTGAAAAGTCGATCTATAATGCATGTTAAGTTTCTAAAAGGGATATAAGCGTCAACGTTACATTCAGTCGCTGCAACAACACATACACCACAAGGGGTCATCCACAAATGTACTCTCAATCAAATATGCAAGCAAAATCTTTTTCATTATAAAACACATAGCCACATAATATTTATAGTAGAACCTAAAGATCCAGAGTCATAGACTCACCCTGATTCAACAATCGGCAGCTATTAGGGAGCACGCCCAAAAATGGATTCAGGTTGTTGCGCTCTGCTAGTAACTCTGCAAGATACCTGTCAATTGGACTAAACAAAACAAAACATTCTCCACCGTTAGTCAGCACGATAAAAGAATCTGCTTTCTTGAAAAATAATAAAGAAGAAGCTGAGTTCATGGTGCTAGTTTCTAAAACCTCCACTTAGAACAGAATCATGGAATTCAACACCGAAAATTCAAGTCACACGAATCAAGAACCAAATAAAAGATTTCCAACATCATCAGCTACAACTGTAGATCCAGTGAGAGATAAATTCGTGGTATGAAAAGGAAAACAAAGCATATAAGCATGAATTCTCATAGCCAAGTCTAGAAAAAAAAAAACTGTCAGCGATTGAATTACTTCCCAAAGTCTAGTGAATCCCAAAAGATCTACTGTTACCGGTCAACCAAAACTCAAGGTATAAACAAAAACCTAACAAGTAATCGGGAAAATTACTTCTCCTGCTCGAGTAAAGAAGCGGCGGAACGGATGCTTCCTCCGGCGGTGATGTGAGGAGAGTGGGGCGCCGAGGGCGACGGCGAGTAAGCCATAAACCTTCCAGACGACATCATATGATCGCAGCCGTCAGATCCAAAACACCACCCAACAATCCAATCTAGAAAAGAAGCAGCGTATTCCTTCAAGCGGTGCGGCTGCGGCGTCGGTGGAACAAAATCAGAGGAAGGGAGCGTTGGGTTGGGCAGAGAGCATTTATTGGTGTGGGAGTTGGTCCAGCGCAATAGCCGACCGCCACAGCAGCGTTTACTGTAGGCGACGAGTGACTGCTATTTATATATATCGATTGGAATGGAATGGAATGGAAAGGGTGTCGTCTTCTCCACAACCACAGTGCCAGTTGGTAATGATTCAGCAGCCCCAGATTGGCAGATAGATGGCTCCTCTTGCCTCGCCTGTCAATATTCTCTTTCCCCCGATCTTTTACCATTAATCATCTCATCTCATCTCACCTTCAATTTCAATGGTAAGAACAATCAATCTTCTCATCTCATCTCACTCTCCTCATTTGACAGTGAAACCCTACCCAAGCCTCATGCTTTTTTCTACGGTAACACCCATCAATATACTTACCACATACTATTTTTTAAATATAATTATAAAATTATTATTATAATAATAATAATAATGGTTGAGTGTAAAATAAAAATAGAGAAAATTGGATGATTGGAGTTTGTATTTGACTTTGTCTTTGATAGAGGTGCCTAAAGTGGCCATCAATCATTAGCCAGCCATTTCAGTATTTCATTCTTTTCCCCATTTTGGATCTACTTTCTTGAATTTTCTTGCCATATTTTCCTAATAATTCATTTTGATTCTTAAAAAACAATATAAATACAAATACTCCCACCTTTTCCGATCAAGGTTGCCGTTTACTTTCTGCAAGTAAATTTTTGAATATTATATTATAATAAATTGCGGTGAAAAAGACGAAAATATCCCTATATAATATAAAAGTAATGACATTTGTGTAATAAAGTGTAAATTAAAAAAAAAATGTATTTATTATATTAAATATGCAGAACAATTACTAGAAAATGGTAATCTTGTTTTGGGAACGAAAATAGAAAATGACAACCTTTCAAACGGAGGGAGTATAAAAAATTAATTTCGTGTAAAGTTGTGTGTATTATTTAATTTTAATCTTTTATTCATTCAAAAAATCGATTCTACCTATTGACCCATAAATATACTATCTTTGCCTATTGGATCAAAGAATATCCAAAAGCGGCACCTATATTTTATATTTTAAATAATAAAATATTATGTTAAAAGAAAAAATGAGTAGTTTCATCCACACATGGTCTACATTAATATTATAAATACACACATACTTATGAATTATAGTAACATGATTTTTAAAACTTATTTGTCACGTTGTGCCATGGAATCCTATGCTATAAAGTGTACATATATATTTTAAATAATACTACCATTTATAGAAATCAATTTTGTAAACTAATTCGAGCATAGTCATATAAAAAATATTAAAATAAATATTGAATATAATACGTTTCTTAATTAATTTAATATTTCCATTTTAATTCTAGCATAATTGAGTCGGAATAATTGATTTTGTTAGTTGGATGGATGATTGAATTTTTTTTGAAATTTCAATACGTCAGCTTCTCAGTTTATATAAATATTATTCGAATTTTATATTAACACATCATTTTCAAACTTAACATAGCATTTTTGAAATTGAAATCATTTATAAATTCAAAATAAATAAAATAATACTTATAAGAACTCAAAAGAGTTTACAAATTTGTTAGCCATTTTATCAAACAAACAGAACACAAGCAGTGTCGCCATGGATCTGCTGCTGCTCTGCTCAATCAAGGTCAGATCAAGTTAATACCCTGTTTGGCAGAATTTATAATTAGCTACAGAGGATGAATCTGTAGCACGGCAAAACTAAGCCAGCAAAACACACGAGCCAAACAGTGACTCTATACCTGGAGCACAAGGCCAGGGGCCTCCACTTGATCTCCACGCTGGAGCTCTTCAATTTCTTCCCGTTCTGCGGTTCCTTTCTCAGATCGAAACTTCTCCCCTTCATCCTCAGCTCCTGTACGCACCGCGCCAGAGCGCGTCCTTCCGCGCGATCCTTCTGCACCTGCCGATCTACCTTCCAGAACCATCGGAGCTTCAATTGGACGAGGAACGCAATCGCCAGAGAGGTGCAGGCAGAAACAGCCGACGGAATCCACCATTTGTTGCACTGGCGGTCCTCCGAGGACGACGCCAGCAAAATTGCGAAGAACAGGCCGTGGAAGACGAAGAAGAAGCAGCAGAGCTGGAAGATCTCGCCTCCGATTGTGGATTTCCTCAATTCCTTCCTCGACAATCCTCGGCTATAGAGCTCTTCTTCTCTTTGCCAGAGCTTGAGGAGCAGGAAATGGCCGGAGCTTTGCGCGATCTCCGCCAACGGATGGTGCTGGATCGCCGCCGCCGCCGCCGCCGCCGTAACTGCTCCTCCGCCGGCGATCAGCTTCCGCCGCCGATCTACGTCGATTTCGACTACGCAGGCTTCGATTTTCTCAGCCATTTTTTAAGAAAACTGAAAAGATGAGTAGAAAATAATTTAAATTTTTGTTGGAGATATGGCGTTGGTCGCAGCGGAAAAAAAAAAACGTATTTAATACGCAGAGGGAGCCAACGGTCGAATTTCTGCCACGCTGGCACTGGAGAACGCCGTCAACACGCAACGGTCAGGTATTTATTATTCAATTATTAATTTTATGCTATAAATATGAATTTTAATTATATTAATCATAATTAACTTAGTTATAAATTAGTAAAAATATGATAAAAATACCTTAAATTGGGAAATATTTGGTTACTTAAATGGTAAATAGATTGGGTCAAAGAAGAAATACACATATACTTTTAATTTATTTATTTTTTTTTAAAAAAATGGAATTTTGTTTATGAAAAAAACCGGTAATGAATCTTTTAGTATTGTAATTTATAGTATTATTCAGAATACATCTTTTTATTTAGAAGCAATTTAAAAGTATGAATTAAGTTTACAAATATGTCAGAATAAGGGAATTTTTAATCAGTTACTTATATTAGTTTGGGTTTATCAGATTTTCAGTCAAGCCTAACCCTGAACAATTTGGGCAATTATAAGTCAAATAAGGGCCTATCTTTAATCTAATATTTAATTTAATTAAATTGGTTTATATATATAACACCAAAAAATTACCACTATATTTTAAAATATCTGTATGCATACAAATGATACAACATTACAATAAAACATTACCTCGTCTGTATAAACTCTTCTTCTCTATGCAATCTGTGTTAATTAACTAAACCTGGCAGAAACAATTCCTTCAATGGATCCCGCCAAAATGAAGAGAGTGATCGCCAGACAAACAACGCTGAAGCCCCTAAACACCACCCACTCGCCGCTCCACGCCGCCGCATTCTTCCGCCGGAGCCACATTTCCACCGGAAAATAAATCGACAGCGGCCAGAAATTGATGGTACCCAGCACGCCCAAAACCTGATTGAAATAAGGGAACACCATCGCCACCGCCGTCGTCGATGCAACGTACGCCGTCCGGAAGCACAGCCTCCCGATATTCAACCGCCACGCCGGCAGCCCCGGCACTTCCACCGCATAGCTTCTGTGGCTCCCCGGAAACCGGTCTTCCGCCCATTGATCGACCATGGCAAACACCGGCTGCGAGTAGACCTGAATCGCAATTCGATAGTTAGCGAAGCTATATATAAATACGTATTTACGTATATGTATATACCTGGTAGCCGCCGATTAAGTGCAAAACGACGCAGGCATTGGCGAAGTTGATCAGCCAATAAGGGCCGTAGGTGGAAAATCCGTTCAAGAGGTCGCCAGGGGTTTCATCGCCGAACGCGGCGTATCCAAAGCCTCCGCAGGCGAGGTAGAAAAATGTGATGATTCCCATCGAAACCACCGACGCCTTCCTCATTGTTTGCGACTCCGACGGCGGAGACTTGAGGGTGTCCTAAAGTTTTGCAATTTGCGAATTTCTTAGTTAATTGCATTGTCCAGAAAAATTATACCATTTTCTTCCGACTCTAAGGGTCAGATTTACTTTTTCAACAAATCCAGGAAAAATGACAAAAATACTTCTAATAGTGTCGATGAAATATACTTTTATTGAAAATAGCGGAGAATCTTTACTTGTATTTCGAGAAGAACCATAGTGTAAGGATAGGCGAACGCAATGTCTCCGACTGCTTGAGAGACTCGCCACACTTTCTGCATCGCCGTCGTAGTCGGAACTCCATAAATGCTGCCTTCAACAGCTCCCTTTCCTGGAAAAGGATAAAAATGTCGAAAGGACAATCCGAAACCAATCGAAGAGCCGTGTAATATATATATATATACCTACAACTTTTGCGGCGCCCAATCCGAAACCAATCGAAGCGTAAGCAAACGACATGACGGCAGCAGCCATTGAAAGCCACTCCATGCTGTGGAAATCAGGTATCTGAGACATGAACACCTGAATCAATCCAAACAACAGCATCCACGGCGTGTTCGAGAATTCGCAAGGCGCGCCGCGACTGTGCACGTGGTAACAATTCGATCTCTGTATCGCGCTGCATCGTCACATTATCGGAATTCACAATCATTCGACAAGTTCGGACACAACATCGTCGAATTGAAAAAATCGGAATACCTCAAGCAAATTGCAGTGGTGATGGTGTATGCAACTCCGGTCCCGAACAGATTCATCTGTATCAAAATGGCACATATTCCAGCATACTTCTTGCCTGCAACTCCAAATCAAATATCATAAATCATTGACGAAGAAGCAAAATCTAATGTACAATCACAGAACCAGATCTAATCCAGAATACCTAAATTGTTCTTCACTGCATCAATGTAAGATCTGTTCCTGACAGGGCCGTAATCAGGATCGGGAGATCTGTAGAAACTGATGAGGAGGAAGACAGACACCAAAGTCACAGCAGCAAAGAACAGCATCAAAATCGGGCCCCAAATCCAGCCGAGCTGAGCCATGCTCCACGCCAGGGACAGCACTCCCGATCCGATAACTCCGGTGATGATATGAGCAACCGCCGTCCATGTTTTCCCTGCCAGAGAAGAAAATCAAATCCAGATTTTTAAAAAAGGGGGAAAGAACAGGAGAAATCGATCGGAAACGACGACGAATTAAATTAACCTGTTCTTTTGGAGTCAACGGTGGATAACTGCTCTGAATCGAGTACATCGTCGTCGCCGGCGGGGGGCGACGGGAGGCCGCCCAATTGCAGCAATGGGATGGGCTCGGCGGCGTCGGGTGGTCCTCCCATGGCGTCCGGCTAGCTATTGCAATCGGATTGCTGCTGCTTCTGCAAATGTTGAATGGAGATTAATGGAAGGAGGAGAGAAGTCAGATTGCTGACCTGACCTACCATCTGCCTGTAATGAAAATTACTGCGGAGAGAAGTCAGATCTCCGATTGGTATTTTATTAATGAGTAGGAGTACTTCCTAATTACTTAGGTCCTCCATTTCTTTCTTTCTTTGGAGGTTAATATTCTAATATCATGGGAAGCATCGAAGCCTGTAAAATTCCTGTTGCCAAGAAAATAGATTGATCAAAGTTAGTTCATCGTCTCCTCCCAAATTATGATCATGAAGAAAGGGTGGCGTTGGCTGGCAATGGCAATGGCAAGGCAACCGACAAAATTAGAAATTTCACACGTTTGGAGTTTTGTCTGTCTGTCTAATCTAATCTAATCCAAATCTAATGACAAAACATATAATGAGGATCGAGTAGAATGGAATGGAATGGGAGGATAGGATTGTGGGCATTAATTAATTAAATGCCTTCTTTTTTTTTTTTTTTTCAATTTCAAACTAACAGCTAATAACGACATCCATCCATCCATCAATCATCAATTTCATGTCTTTAACAGGAAACCTGTCTGCTAATTATCATTCCCCCTTGGTGATCGGCCTAAATGAATTATGTGAATCTTGTGTATGTGTGGTGTGAAAAATGAGGATACACTTTTTGGGGATTTTATTGGATATAGGAAAGTTGGGTATGATGAAGTGATGATTCCTTTCTTGCTGAATGAACAGATTAATAACATCTATGGTGAAGATGAAGAGCAGAATGATACTTTACCTTACTTGACAGGTAGGAGAAGAAGATGAAGAAGACGAAGAGCTATCTGGCATTTGTGCAGCACGTAGCTTTCCCATTCAACCTTCAATGGAACAGCAGCAGCAGCAACAACAAATGTCATTCAGATGACAAAACCAGAAACTGCAGGCAACATTTAATACCATTTCCAACCACCTTAAAGCTCCATTTCATTCTCTAATCAGAGATAATCTACGGCAATCAAATTATCCATCCATTCCCTGCTCCGCCGGCAATCCTCCACCTTCAATCGGGTCGCCGTCACCAGACTGATTTTCCTGTTCTATTCATCGTCTATAAATAGGTTTCACCACTGGATTACGCAGAAAATCGATAAGAATTGATATATGAAGAGGAAGAACAGGTCGACCATAAGCGAAGCTGGGAAACCACGGGGATCAGTTGCTGGATGGCCTGTTGAATTGCATCCATGAAGTCACGGCGGCGATTGCCTTCTCCAGGATGAGCTGCTGCGCCTACAGAGTCGACACCACGTCGCGTCTCGCACAATGGCGTATTGAAAACCTAGCCTCCTTTGCGTACCGGAAGTCCGATCCTTTCAGGATCGGCAAATGGAATTGGTCAGTACAGTTCTTCTCCGATCCTCTCTTCTGCAATTACATCTTCTTAATCGAAACTTGATTGATCTGGATGGATTGAAGGCATTTGTCCGTGGAGAAGAGTCGATCGCTGATCATCAAATTGTACCCTGAGATCTCCAAATCCACTCGAGATAATCCCCCAATTGCATCGTTCGTAATCAAAGTGGTCTCCTCCACAGAGGACCGGAAGTGTTTGATTCATCCAGGTAAAAACCCTAACCATTCTCTTCCACTGACAGAAACCTTCCCTTCCATTGCCTGTTCATCCATGTGACGCCTGTATTATGCAGAAGTCGTCGATAAGCTTCTCAAATGCAACGAGGACTTCGCCTGGCCAATTGAGATTCCATTAACCAAAAACTTCATCATTGATGTTGAGTTTCTCGACTTAAAAACTTCCTCTCTCCAGGTAACACGATACATGATCAATTCCTATCTCCATTACAAACACCTCAGCTTCCTCTACATAATATCTGCACTACACAGGGAAACGAGGTGTGCTCGATTTGGGGGGAAGGATCGAGCGAAAGACAGTCGAACCAAACAGCCCTAACATTGCTCGGCCGAATGCTGTCCGAAGGTATTCATACAGACATACTGATCAATGCATCCGATGGAAGCATTGCAGCACACCGCGCAGTTCTAGCTTCGAGGTCACCTGTTTTCCGGGGCATGTTCTCGCACAACCTCATGGAGAATGAACTCTCCGCCGTTGACATACCCGACATGTCAATTGAGGCCTGCCAGGCCTTCCTAAGTTACATCTACGGCAACATAAGGAACGACACTTTCTTGATGCACAGGCTGGCCCTGGTTAGGGCAGCTGACAAATACGACGTTTCAGATTTAAAGGAGGCCTGCCAGGAAAGCCTGATCGAGGATATTGACAATGGGAACGCACTAGAAAGACTACAATATGCTGCACTATACCATCTGCCAAGACTCAAGATTAGCTGCACAACATACCTGGTGAAGTTTGCAAAGATATTCGATGTTCGTGATGAGTTCAATACTTTCCTGCAATGCGGGGACAGAGAACTTGTAGCTGAAGTATTCAACGAAGTTCTTGATGCCTGGAGGGGATTCTGAAATCCTGCATGACGACGAGTAGAGTAATAACCATGACCATAGTAAGTTTACCTGTGCAGGTAATGGTCTAATGTAACTGGTCACAAGAAAATAAGATATCTGTTCGACAATGATCACATGCTTTGACACAGACACAAAAACACAGCCTATGGATTTGGCAATAATTAAGATGATAAGGAGTTAGTTCCGCTGCCCGTTCCTCCGAATCCAATTTTTAATGAAAAAAAGGTTAAGTATAACTGCATGATGATTGTTCCTGCAGTTGTTGATGAACATAATGTAGTGTAGTGTACATTGCAAAAAACCAAAGTGAATTCCATGACTTGAAAAACAAATCAGCATCAGCCGCCAAAGAGAAATCCAGCAGCTTGTTCTTCGTTGCCATTAAAAAGCTTCAGAGCTTGAATTACTTGTTCCCGTTGAAATCCCAACTCGACCAGCTTTGAAACTTTAGCTTCAAATTCTGGACCCTGCAAAGATTACAAATTCGATGTTCAGAGAGTTATGGTGGCAAGATAAACTGACTTGTCTGTTATATCTTGTTCATGGTTCAAACTGAAAACTGAGTGCAAGAAATAAGGGCTCATAGTTGAAACGATCATTGAAAAACTTATTTATATACTGAATTTAAGATATCAGGAAATAGGGGTCACCTGGGAAGCATTCCTGGCAGTACTTCCTGCAGTTGAGTGAGATTAATTATTAGTATCATAGATAAAACCTTTCAAAGAAATAAACAGTATCTTCATAGAAAAGGCATGGAAGTGTAACATAAGAGTTAATAAAAGGTGAAAAAGTTTGACTCCATGTCAGATTTTAGTATGTACAAGTATATATACACAAAAAAGAAACTCTGATGAAGTTATATTATAAAAAATTCAAGTAGAAAAAAATGGTTACATATGGTTGAATAGAATAGAATAAGATAAACTCAGAAGATATCATTATTATAAATCATGAAAAGCTACTATTAATTAGAAAGCTTTAAATTTATACACAGAAATCGGACATGCTGTGCTAAGTAAATTATAACTTACCAGAAGGTCCTCCTGGAGTGCTAGTATTCTCTTTACTTGCAGACAATGCCTGAAATCACAAAAACATTATTAAGGCTACATGGAAACCTGCCCTTGGGAAGATCTTAAGAACAAATAAAAATGTATAAGAAAAACACACAAAGAATGGGAAGAAGAAATTAAATGCGACAACCACAGTAATTTGCCGCTATAATAGCATGTAAACCACATACAATCATAAATTTAAACCAGAGTATGAATTGGGTCTTACAAGGTGCTTAAAAACATAGGTTTTTAACTAACCAAACAATCTAGTGCTGATTTGAGATCAATTATAAAGAGCAAATAGGTTGAGTGAAAAGATGCAAATACATCTGATCAGCATGATTAACAATGTCCTTACTTGTGTTCCTGAGCTAGATGCTTCTTTCGCATACTTTTCTTCATCCAAAAACCGCTGTGGAATGTCCTTTTCTGAGAACGAATAAACAAAAACATGATTCAATATTTGAGCCCTCGTACAGCTGAATGTAGCATACCAACATTTGAAAACAACGTTAAAGCATGCACTATTCAAAACATACAACATAGTTGGCCTAATAACTACCTGCCAAAAAGGGTACAGCAACCTCTCCACCACCAACTCTCAATACGCTCTCCTTAAGATCAATAATGCACTGCAAATGACATCATGGTGAGTAGATCTATAGTCAAGTTGAATAAACAAATCAAGAACATAGTTACCTAAAGTTAAAGACGTTACTTGGTGCTTGCGAAGCATATCCAGGCCGAAGAGAAATTCCATGTTTGGAGCATCAAGTACCAGGAAGGAACAAGGGTAAAATATACTACCAATCTGGCATGTTGTGAAAGCAAATACATCAATTTTATGAGAAATAAGAAATTGCACAGGCCTGGACTGAGAGATGCAAAGAGACAACAATCAACATATAATAATAGCTGTATGCTATGTAAATACCTTTATTGGGGCAACATGTATACGGCCTAAAATCTCTGACTGGCCAACTCCATGAGCAATACCCTTGTACCGTGTATCCATAAGCCTTAACAATCTGAAAAGAAAAGAGAGCAGCTAGCATCCACATCAACTAACAGCTATACCCAACTTTTATTTGGAAAAAATCAAAATCCAAGAGATATCTTACCCACAACGTTCTGCACAGCTTTTAGATATAATAGTTGATTGAGCTCCACTGTCAACAAATGCCTAAAAGAAAGATGAGTAAAACTGTAAAATTGTTCCCCTCGTTTATAATGGAGAACAAAATGGCACATTAGCACAGGCATTATCCTTATCCTTCCTAACATATAAACCTACTTACCTACATGTCTCCCCTTGATTTCCTACTTTCTAAATAAGCAAGTTTAAAGAGAAGTTAAAAAGAAGATAAAACCTCAATAATTAACAAAGTCAGGCCAATACCTTCAATGGAACACCATTAACCTCCATGTCAACGTACAACATAACCTGGAAAAGAGAAGACCATATGTGCTCTATAAAAAGAACAACCAAATGCATATAAAAAAAATATAAACTTACGCACCACTCTTGCAAAAGCTTCAGGATTGTATTCCAAAGCAGCAGCCCAATTTTCATCAATGCTTTTCTGCCATTAAACACATGCAATTTTTGAGACACCTCAAGAGACAGTTCAATGCAACAATAAGACAAACCAAAAATGAAAAGAGCTAGTGCGATATTCAATCTTTCTCGTTCTAATATCATATGATAGTTGTGAAGGTAAAATGTAAACATTTTTCCAAGCCAAATTCACTATCACGATTGGATGTTTTTAAATCATTGTAAATGGCCACCAACTAAAAAAATTTATATTATCATAAAATAGTCATTACATCTTTCAGGAGGCAGACAATGGATAGTCCTCATCATCTTAAGAACTTGTAGGTTGTTAACCACAATACTAACATGCAAGATATGATTTTATTACTCTAAAGTAAACATGGGAAAAATTCTAAAGGGAAAAGGCAAGCAGGACACTTACAAAACAATCCATGCAAGACGAATCATAAAAGTCAGTCGCATAGACTATTAGATAAAGGCAACTGACTCACCTGGTGAATAGCAGCCTCAATTTTCTTTTGAGCCTCCACATCAAAAGGATCTGCATACAGTAAAGCCTAGGCAAATGAAGAAACATATCAGCTTCACAACTGACTATGACTCAAAAATTTAGCAAAGATAATTTGATCAAAGAATTCTGATAAAGATATAACCCTCTATCAGTGAGCCAAGATATGAACTTAAGTAGCTAACAAAGTTCCTACATGATTTTAGTATCATGATCTTTCAAGATTATTCATTGCATGTCAGAACTGTATCAAAGCAAGTTTCTATACTGAGAGATTAACTTGTTTCTATATTGAGAGAATAACAGAAAGAATGCTAACCATCTCTTCCTCTTGTTGGCGTCTTAATTGAGATCTGTGCTGATGGCGTGCACGTAGAAGCTCTTGCAACCTGTTGAGATCATTTCCAAGAACAGCTTGTGCTAGCTCTGGATCATTCTATCAGTTGAAAAAGGGCATGAAATATCAATAATAGATCAATAGTTGATTTAATAACTCTTCAGGAAACACAACTATAAAGATGCTTAAAAAAAATGAATCTCACATAATATGCCCAAATTTTGGCATATTCAACATGATAACAACAATTTTAACAGCAGTTATTGCGGATAACTCTAAAAGCATGCCGTTGATAAGTTAATGCCGAAACTACACTATTGGGATACAATGTTAACTAGTTCTATTTGAAATACATTTGACAAGCATTATCTCTGAATACTCAGCTTTACCTGAAATAGTTGGGCCATCAGATTAGAATCACTCCGCAATTGCTGCTGGAAGGCTGATGGATTTACTGCTGAACCATCAGGATTCAAGCCCACATGGTTTGCAGGTGCTCCAGATCTACAACATATCAGAATATGAACTCTTTCCATAAACAGAGGAAATCCATAATCCCAGGTGGAATTATTATACTATAAGTGACTTCTACCCAGGAAGACTAAAAAAAATGAAACTCAGTGAGTGAGAGAGAATACAGAGGACAGTCGATCAACATTCTATACAAATTTTCAGTTTCCACGCAGTAAATGATCTTGAAGCTGTAAATTACAGAAGAATCTCGAGCTTTGAACCTAAAACATAGAATTTACAGCCAAAATTTTTAAAAATATACCCGGAATCACCACCAGCCGAGGCGTTTGAAACCATCATAATCAAATCCCCGTCCGCAACGCCAAGGGCACTTAATTTATCAGAATTCCTCATCTCCCTTCCATTATATAGCAGCTGCTGTCGCTGAAGTGGCACCTGTGTCTGCTCATTCAACGTCGAATCGCATCAAACGTCGAGACTTCGTAGCATTACATCCAATAACAAAAAAGAACAATGCGAACAGGGTTCGATCTTACCTCAACCTCCAGCAAAGCCTTCAAGTTCTCAACCTAAGACCAGTACACACGCAAAGAAGAAAGGAAAAGGAAAAGAAAAAATCCTTAACGTTTCCAGTGCAACCCCGGAAAAGATAATGCGAGAAATAACAGAAAAATTAGGGTTTTAGTTAGAAAGCAGTAAAATTTTACAGATTCATCGCGATCGACATCGAGCGAGACGATTTGTTCGTCGGCAGTCATTACTGTGATCTTCATCTTGCCGGGAATGAATTGAACTTTGGCGATGCAAATTAAATCAGAGAAAAATCGCAGGGAAACAAGAGGAATTCAATAATTGCAGAGCGTTGCAGTTTCGTATCGCCAAAGACAGCTCAAACGCCCTTCTGTTGACTGATTTTACAAAGAAATTTCTATTTGTTGTTGCCACATTAATTTATACTCAATTTATACTGTGACGGTAATGTTACTGGTGGCTGTGTTTATAAGGCTTTGTTAGATTAGAAATTTGAAAGTTGGCCTTTTTTTTTTAGATAAAATTTTGAAAATTTTGAAACTTTTTAATAATTCCAAAAATAGTAAAAATAAAAATATTTCACGTTTAGGGATAAAAAGATAAAATAAAATAATATTGATACTAAGTACTTAATTTTTTATTATTTTAAATTTTTTAAAAAAAATTGCCTAATTTTCCAAAATCACATCTAAACATTGGGAAGAGATAAGTGTTAGAATTCACCATTTATTCTAGATGTCTATATTTTATAAAAAATAAATATGTAAACATAAATACAAAATAATTTAGGGGCGTGTTTGCTGGTGTTTGAATTTTGAGTTGAGATTTGAATAGTAAAAATTTTGAAGTTGTATGATGTGATATAAATAAGTGTTGACGTGAGTTTTGAATGTAAAATTGATTTTTAATATAATATAAAAATAAAAAATAAATACTTAATTTAATATTTTTGGAAAAAAAAAAATTAGATGAATAATAAATTTAAAATTCAATCCTCCAAACAAATACAATGATGCATACTATAGTGTATTCACTTTTTCTTTGTAAAACACATTTTGGAATTAAGTCGGGCCGGCCCAGTATGAATAAATCTGGGCCGACTCGAATTGTCATCTCTATTATTTGATCATTACTATTAATGTAAAATACATTTTTTTTAATATTATACTGCAAATAGTTATTTGATGTAATATAAATATCATATCAAATAATTATTCGAATAGTTGTTTAATAAATATAAGTTGATGTGATAATTTGAATGTAAAATAAATTTGTAATATAATAAAAAATTATTATTATTATTTGATATAATATTTTTTATTAAAAACAAAAAAAACATAACCTTAGTCAATACATTAATAAGACCATATATGTGCATTAGTAGGTATCAATCAACATTTTTAAATATTTTAATTAGTCATTATATATACTTATTTGGTTTAAGTCGCCATTGTAAGAATATCAAATAAGCACATCAATAACACTGACGTAATACGTTAATAATGCATTACAACTAAGTAACTAATTACTGAACTAATCTTGTTACATCTCATAAGGGTGTGTTTGTTTGGGATTTTGGATTTTGAGTTGGGATTTGAATAGTAAAAATTCTGAATTTGAATAGTTGTATGATGTGATATAAATATGTGTTGATGTGATGCTTTGAATGTGAAATTAATTTTTAGTATAATATAAAAAATAAAAAATAGGTGTTTGATTTGATGTTTTTTGGAAAAAAAAAAAAAAATTAGATGAATAGTGCAAATCAAATCCAATCCCCCCAAACAAACACACCCTAAATGTTATACGTGTTTGATCTAATAGAGCATATTAAATCAGCGCTGATGTTTTACAACATATAACATCACAACAGTCTTGGTAATTTTTTATGTACAAATTATGTATGGAAATATTATATTGATTTAATATTTAATAGGACAATAATTTAAATTTGATTTAAAAAATAGTATATTAATACAAATATAATTAATAGATTGTATTATTTTACTAATAATAAAAAAATAAACATAAAATCATTTATTATTTTAAAATAATATAGATTGTATTTACTTGTAAGATTTTATCATTTCAACTTTTTTTCTTTTTAAAAATATAATATCAAACATCTATATTTTAGGGTATTACATTAGATCGAGGGTTTACCCTGCGCACTTCAGGATAGCTGCTGCGGATTTCCACTTCATAAAAAAAAAAAAAAAAAAAATATTATTTTAATTCAAAATTTTACTATTTACAATAAAACTCCAAACCAAATCATAAAAGTAAATACATACTGTGTATTCATAATATGTATTTATACATATACTTTCTCTCATTAATTTCACTAGATGATCTATACTCGGTACAATACATCACATTTTTAAATAATATAGTTTGCATTATTTAAAAATATGTCATAGTTCTTCCGTTTTCTTAATTATTTATCAATTTTTATATTTTTGTCGGTTTTTAAAAACAAAATATTCATTTTTTTTTTAGTAACTTTAATATCTATATATTATTAAAATTATTTTTAAACAGTACACTATATTACAAATACACAGTTATAATAGATATGAGACAGAACGGAGTGAATATTTGTTAATTTGTCATGAGCTGATCCAATCGGCATGATGACCGTCACGTATGTTGCATATTGGCGCGGCTAGAGTGCTGAACAACACACAGATAGCTAGCAAATTATACAAGCTAATGTTAGTGATAACACATAATTTATATTAATAAAATACAAATACAGCTCATGAACTAACAACACATATATAGCTAGTAAACAACACCCTTAGTGACAACACATCATTAATATTCATATAATACAAATACAACATATGAACTAACATGATCATCACATGTAATTTTAAACAAACATCGCGTCATTATTATAAACAAAACGCGACTGTCTTCCATAAAGACTTGTGCTATTCTTGTATTATTTTATGGGTACTGATTACTGATTTTTCCAAATAAAAATCAGCACCGGAACGTCACCCGTGTATATTATATCCGTTAAGGTACTGAGAGAGTGTCCAGGCGAATAAGATATTGCTTCCAGTCAAGCCATGGGAAGAGAAAATGTCCAAAAGTCGTCTGTCGTCGTTGTCGTTGAACACGACGGAGGGCATCCTGCCCTGGAATCTTTTACTCCACCTATGATTACGAATTTCTACTTCAATTTATAATCACCACATGCATTATATTTATTCTTACCAATCATCGTCGTTTCAACGATGCCGAGCTCCAATAGATAAGCAGCAATGGCAATGATCCCTACAGAGACAAATTGAGAAGAACAAAATCAAAACACACACAGAGAGATCGACTCCATGGCAGAACTTGCTATCAGCTCGACGCAGCTTCTGCTGCAGATCGTCATCCCTCTCCTGCAAGAGTTCGACATCGGGAAGAAAGTGAAGCCCGACGTGGACATCGTGCAAAGCTGGCTCACCACAACAAAGGCATTCATTGAAGACAACGATGGCCGCGAAGGCGGCAAGACACTGGAAGAGTACATGAAGGAAGTTCGAGAAATTGCATACGACATGGAAGACATTCTCGAGGAGATTCTCCACCACGCGCCGCCCGATTTGCTCCACCGCCATGGATTCGCTCACAGCAACCTTCACAATCGCTTCACTCAGAAGGTTTACCGCATCGCCCACAACGTGAAGCACAACTTTCCCCTTTACGGAATTTCCGACAAGATTGCAGGCGTCAAGAGCCGCATAGATGTCCTAAGAGAAAAGCGCGAAACATACGGCGTCGGCGACAAGTTCCTCGTCGCAGGATCGACTTCTTGCGCCAAAATTCCGTACCACACCACAAGTCCTCTCATCCTCGATAAAGAAAAAGAAATGGTTGGGTACAACGAACAGGAAGCAAACTTCATTAAAATGTTGAAAGACGACGATCCTAAAGTTTCGAGGATCGCCGTGGTCGGTCCATGTGGCTCGGGGAAGACGAGGTTCGTGAAGAATGCATATTGGAAGAAGGAAATCCGGGACAGATTCGATTGCCATGCTTATGTTCACGTCGGGCGACGCCATGAAACAGGGGAGATTTTTAAGAATCTGCTGAAGGAGTTTAACTTATGGAATGAAAACTCGTACTTGAGCGATCAAAGCCACTCGAGGAAGATGGCGAAGCTGCAAAAATTCCTCCATGGAAAGAGGTACATCGTTGTTCTTGACGATCTATGGAGAGAAATAGATCATAACTACGTCGAGAAAGCAGTTCCTGGGAGCAAAGTCATCGTGACAACAAGATCCTCAAACGTTGCATCCTCCATTGCATCATCTACGAAGCATATATTTAAACTACAAGGACTAAAGTGGAGCGACGGATGGAGGCTCTTCTGCAGAAAGGCTTTCCCGGACCTCGGAGGCGAATGTCCTGTCGATTTGAAGGTTTTTGCGACAAGAATTGCCATGCAATGCGAGGGGCTGCCTTTTGCGCTGGCAAAAGTCGGTAGCTCGCTATCGAAGCAACGAGCGCTTGGCGAATGGGAGAAATTCAACAAAAATCTCGGATGCGACAGAGGATGGAAGAATTTGTCGAAGTTAAAAACTATCTACAACTCTCTCTTGCCTGGCTACATGGATCTCTCCAGTGATCTCAAGTGCTGTTTCTTGTACTTCAGCATCTTCCCGGAGGACTATTCTATCGAGCGCGCACACCTGGCTCGCCTTTGGGTTGCCGAAGGCTTTGCAAGGGCTACGTCTTACGAAACAGCCGAGGAGGTTGCCGATGGCTATCTCAATGAGCTTATTCAAAGAAACTTGATTCATGTTTCTGAATGGGATTTGTGTGGAAAAGCCAAAAGATGCCGAGTGGACAACCTAGTCTTTAAGTTCATCATCCAGAAATGCGAGGAAGAAAACTTCGTTTCGATTTTCAGTAAAGAGAATTCGAGCCAGAGTTGGAAGATTCGACGCCTCTCAGTCCACCATGATCACACCAGTTTTCCTTCGAACATAAATTTCGATTACGTCCGATCCATCTTTTTGATGAGGTTTGTTGTCCTGAAGCATTTGATTGTTGTTACCATAAAGTTCTAACTTGTGCGTTCGATTTTTGCGCTCGCAGATTGCTCGGAGCATCAGCTTCTGATTTCAACGATTATCTAAGCAGCATGGAGTTGCTAAGAGTGTTTGATTTCCAATCTGCACCTCTCACAGAGTTCCCCAAGGGGTTCTATGATCTCACCATTGTTAAGTATCTCTGCTTCAGAGGAACCAAAATCAAGAAAATCCCGAGTTGGATAAAGAGGCTTTTGCACCTTGAAACATTGGATCTTAAGGAAACTGATGTTGTGGAGCTTCCCAAAGAGATTTCTGATTTGTACAATTTATGCCATCTCTTTGTTTACAAAAACTCCGGATCTGGCGATGTCTTCTCCGGCGCAAAGCAGGGCGTTAAGATGCCTGGAGGAATCGATAGTCTAACAAAACTACAGGATTTGTCACTGGTTAAAGTAGACAAACAAGGTGCAATCCTCGAGAACTTGAATAAATTGTCCCAAATGAGGAAGCTTGGAGTGACTGAGCTTAAAGAAGACCATGGCCAAGCTCTTTGCGACGCTATCGAACAAATGCAGCATCTTGTATCGTTGAATGTCTGCGTAGCCAGTAAAGAAGAGTATCTTGAACTGGGGAAGGAGATCGATGCCCCTGCGACGCTCCAACGACTCTACTTGAAAGGCCTATTGAGGGACCTCCCGCCATGGATGTCGAAGCTTCATAATCTGCTCAAAATTCGTCTCATGTGGTCGAAACTAAAAGAAAGTCCGTTTACGACTCTTGGCGCTCTTCCGAACCTGCTGGAGCTTCATCTGGTCGACTGTTACATCGGCGAGGAGTTGGTGTTTGAGGAAATGTTGTTCGAGAAGCTGAAGAAGTTAGTAATTGAAGATTTCGAAAATGTCGATGTAATTTTAATAGAGCATGGGGCAATGCCTGATCTGCAGAAGCTATCTCTCTGCAAGTGTCCTCGGTTGAAGATGCATCCTCTGGGAATCGACAAACTTGGCAATTTGCAGGAGCTTAATTTACAGGACATGGATGAGGAGATGGTGAGTCAGCTCAGGGAGAATGGAGAGTATCATCATGCTGTTAAACATATAGGAAAGATTAACTGTTAAAAAAAAAACTTTCTTTCCATTTCCATCATGCCTTGTCCAATTATTGACTTTCTTTCAGCTATGAATAAGTGTAAATACACAAAATAATTTCGAATTCTGAGAAAATGTTAGAGAAATGCAAATCAACTGGTGAACTTTTGTTGGCTTACTACTAACTACTGTTGGCTTACTTGGTTCTTGATGTCTTCCTTGACGGACATTGCGTAATCGTTTGTCATTTCCGCTTGTGCCCCAACTGTGGCGCTGTGCTCCGACATTTCTGAGTTGTCATCGTTATCATCGTTGATTGATTTTCTTCGCCTGAACTTTGGTAACAAACGAGTTATGTCTTTGGCATCTGGTGATGCTTCCTTGTTGTTGTCTCGTTCGAATCGTACAGCGCTGACCTTTCTGGCATTTCCCGCGAGAATCTGCATTACCACACGGGCTAACTCAGAATGGGGAAAGGTAAAAGAAATTCCAAGTTCGACTGGTTATTGGGAAAAGATTTTATCGATCGTAGTCAGTAAATTTGGCTTACCTCGAGCTTATATATTTGGGTCTTTTCATTTTCATCTTGATGATCTGATTCTGATCCATTGTAGTCGCCGTGATCTTCTCGATTTGCTCTTTCAAGAACCACTTTTACGGTTTCACCTGTTCTTGGGATATACCCAAACGCCTCACACACAAAACCTGAAACTGTTTCATACTGAATGTCCTGCATTTGTGGACAACAAATGTGTTTATTCGACAACAGGCATGAAAACAATCTTAAAATATGTAATCTGAGTACTCAGCTCAAAGAACACGTATGGACTCAAATGAGTGTTTTCTGGTAGATCTTAGTGATAGTGATTCATATCCACAATTAATGATAAACTGAATCTAGGATTACACAGGACAGGGGAATACCTCGGGCATTTTGATATTAAGATCTTCCGAGAGCTGATCGATTGTTGTATTAGCATCCACGTCATATATGCCTTCGGCGCGCATGACAATGTAACCGGTTTTCTTCTGAATTTCCTCCTGCGGCAGTTGGAAATAACATAAAAAACCCACCTATGGTCATTTTCTACAACTACTTGCAATTATCAAACAAAATTTTCATAAGAAAGTATTAAGTTTGCTTTTAGAAAAATAATAATAATACACGAAATTACAGAGGCTCACCTTGGAATCATTTTCATCAAATATTTCGCCAACAATCTCTTCAACTACATCTTCAAGGGTAACTATCTGTTGAAAATTTTGAAAGAAAATGATCACTCATCTCACAGGTCCGAAACATAGAATTTATTGCTGACAATTTAATTACATACATCAATTTGCAATCACGAGTTTTAGTGCATAAGCAAAGTAGAAGAACAAATTACCCCAACAGTTCCTCCATATTCATTTAGAACAACAGCCATGTGCACCTTCCTGATCCGAAACTCCCTTAAAAGATTCCACACCGACATGGAATCTGTAGGAACGAGCACAAACAAAATTTTATAATTCACACATCAACAAACCAAGAACAGCATGCATCAGTCTGGAATTGTGAAGTTGCAAAAGCCTAATTATTTTCACCTGGAACAAAGTAAGCTGGCTTGTGTGCCATGCCTCCCACCTTAGAGCTTTCAAGAAGCTCTCCCTTCAAAACCAACAGAAAAAATAATTCCTCATGCTAGAGAGAATGGCATACTAGGGTATAATGAAGAACAGTGAGAATTAGGCACCTTCTGCACATAGTCCAAAAGATCCATCGCATAAGCAATACCAACAATGTTGTCGATGCGCTCCTCAAAAACTGGAACTCTACAAGCAAGTGCAAATGCTTCTTAGATCAATTACAATATCAACTACACAAGCAAATGGAAAAGCAGTTTATACCTGGAATACTGATGATCCACCCACGAATTATGGAAATCAACAAGGGTTGCACCAGCATCAATGGCAACAACATCGATGAGAGGCGTCATCACTTCTCGAACATGTGTATCTTTTATCTCCAAAACATTCTCAATCATATCCTGTCAAAAGTTCACTCCATGTATTACATTTATATTTACAATCCCTAAAAGCAATCTCGACATTCCTGAATCCAGACACACTCATTATTTACCTGTTCCTCCTCCTCAATTGCGCCACTTAACTCTGCTCCACGCAACATCAACTTAAGCTCATCTTCAGTTACATATGGTTCACTAACACAGCACAACACATGATAAAAATGCAATAGCATCAGTAGTTATAGATATATGTAAAACTCATATCTACATACATTACGTCACTAACACTTTTTGGCTTCCATAGCAAAAGTGACATTAATTTCATTCTTGCAATTAATACTTGCAACAAATCATCGCTAATAAAGGATGATGATGGTCTCATGGCCACCATATCTTCTGTTTTAAACTGACAACACCACCAAACACAAATTCAACGCCTGGGAATTTGGTTGAGCGATTACAACCCATAACATTATAGTACATATAAACTTCCATGGACAAGATGTGAACAACAAATTAAAAAAATATCCATTAAGGAATGTTAAACCACACCTTCTTCCTTTCAAGCCTAGCAGTTTCAACATTCCCATTGACAGATATGTTACAACTCTGCCCACAGGATACAGCACTAGAGAAAGCCACGCCACTGGCCTAACCTAAAGATGATAGAAATGTAGCAGTTCATGAAAGGTACAAAAGTAGCTTCCACTCTAGAATTATATTTAGTTTCTTTTATGATTTATTACGGGAAGAGGAAAATGAAATCACCAACACAAATTTGGTTCTCAAGCATCTGAAAACTTACCACAAACCTCACAACTTCAGTGGCATTGTGAACTGCTATACTTTTTGGAGTAATTTCAGTGAGGAGCAAAATAGCTACCTGGCACCATTGACAGTTTCAGTCTCGTGGGGCAATTGGATAAAACCAGCAATTTTTTCAAATTTCCACATGTTAAACAGAATCCATATTCATTTCACACAATGTGGAAACAAAAATTCTCCCAAATATAGCAATGTATAAAATGCTTCTGAAGATAACGACAGCAAAGGTTATGCATCCATTTACTGTAAATATGAAATCCAGTCATCTAAGTGCAAATAAAGACCAATAATAATATCATCAGGTGTAAAATAAATCTTCCTAAAAAGATCACAATTCCATGTTCAGAAAGATTAATCCAAATTTCAATAAATCACAGTAGTTAACCCCTGCTTCATTTACACGTTTTAGATAATAGAAATCTAACAAAAGAAAATTTTGAATGACCTACAAGTAAATCAACAGTAAAAACATAAACAAATACAATCATAAAAAGTCAAACAAGCTCAGCATGTACCGTCATAACCCCGGTTGCAGCACTGATACCAGCTTCCCCAAATATTGTAGTCGCAGCTTCAGTGACTAATGCTGTGGCGCCAATGTTTACCACTCTGAGCATATAAAATACCTAAAATAAGTAAACAAGTTTTCATTCAAAAGAAGAGATAACAGCAGCAAGCCAAATCAACAGGAAGAGTAATACGTGGTGCCAATGAGAATCGTCGTCAAAAACCGAGTAACATCATTCCGTAGCATTCTGAAAACACCGTTCTCAGATTCTTTCTCGGCCAACTCCCGCACCTGCATTTACTATAACTATTAGCCAACCAGATCCAAAACAGAATAAGATCACTCAAAAAGTTCGCCAAAACTATTCTCACTCAAAGCAAAAGAGCCTCCCAAAGGTATTCCTGATGGCTAACAACAAAAAACCTACCATAGATCTCTGACTCTTAACTACAACAGAGCCATAAAAGTGCATAGAACTACAGAAAAAGCTAGAAATGCAATGACTAATACACCCAAATATCACAATTATAACAAATTTGGGGCAAACTCTACCACCTGAACACTTCCGATGAGCAAAAACAGTAGCATCCGTATTCGAAGTGGAATGATTAATCCAGATCCCAAAACTAACATAGAGCAACAAATTGGCAATGCAAAATAATAGCAGCTCAATAGCTAGATGCATACAATTAACCGTGAAAATATCAACACAAAACATGTATCACAATCGTAATTCCTCGATACCTTCCAAGGCCAAAGAGTGGTAATAGAGGTCTCTGCCATGGAAAAGAAAGCCGAGAGTCCTAACAGAGCAGCAAGAACTAAACCCTGCTCTTTGAATATGGTCAAAACCTGGGAGACCTTAGGCCATGAGTCCCTCAAAGCCATCAAAATCCGCTCCCAAACACCATATCCCGCACTAACGACACCTTCCACCGCCAACGCCCTCTGGCAATTCAATGCCCAAACCACCCCAATCGCCGCCGCAGCCATCACCAGCCCCTTCCGCAAAAAAATCACCCCAAAGCTTCCGTCCTTCGCCGCACTGGCGACATTACTGCCGTCATTTTTCACGCAACCGCAATCAACAGAGAGTAAACAAAACGGGACCCTTCTGCAAGGGTTGAATAAGAAGACCGGAGCGGTGTAAGGCTGCCAAGTACTGCACCGCAGCTTCCGTGGAAAAATTTTACGGGATAACTTTACCAGAGGAGTGCGAAAAACGGCGGAGGAAGGATGCGAATTGGTGATAAAAGTCGATCGGCTGAAAATTCGGCCGGTTTCACGCGCGGCGGCGACTGCCGCTCCTGCATCCATGTAATTCCCTTCTAATTCTATGAATTATATAGAAATACACTCACAAACGCTCAATTATTGCAGTGCACTGAAGGGGGAAGGAAGGGAAGAAAGAAAGGAGTCTAGGGATTTGGCGGAGGTTCGAAGGATGCAGCGGAGAATGTCACCATGGCTTTGTCGTAGCTATGGTTGTTGTCCGAGAGCAAGACTGGCTGCTCTCCTCTCCTCTCTCCGGCAACTTGCCGTGCTGAATTGACATATATAGCCCTCTCGTATTCCACCACTTCTATGCATTTATATTATTCTTTCTATTATGTGAAGTAAATAGTATAATTACTAGAAAATTCCACTTGTCATTTACAAGAAAATATATAAATAGGTGTTGATGATCATATTTTAAATGTAATAATATAAAAATAAAAAATAAATATTTTGACTTTATAATTTAGATCACTTTTAACATAGTGTTACACCACACTAAGTATTCAAACCATAAAGACATACTTTAAAGTTAAACCAGGCGATGTACGCCAAATCATTAAACCCTTCTAAATTTTAAATCCTAAAGTCTGAGTAGTGTTCTAACTATGCCCGATAATTTAACAATAGAAAACAAGCAAGCAAGCAAACCAATTTTCCAATTACATAATTTAATAAAAAAAAATAGTATACTAAAGTTTTTTGTTCTTGGCAGGTTCAAAATATATATATGAGACTAAAAATGGATATTTAAATTAAAATAAATTAGAGACTAATTAAGTGTTGATCTGCTGCTGTATTCTGCAACGAGCTGGGCAAACGACGAGTTCTTGTCCTCCAACAGCTTCCCGGGAGCGTCATACTCCTTCAGAATACCTGGTCAGGACAACATCATCATCATACATACATACATACATATATATATATTATTTAATATTCTCGAGATAAGTTTTACGAAGTTGATTCGATTCAAATTCACAGTGATCGATCCTCACCCTCATCCAGCAACAAGATCATGCAGCTGTCGAGTACCGACGTTATCCGGTGAGCGATTGTGATCACGGTCGATCCGGTGAAGTGCTGCCTCAGCGTCTGCTGGATTAGATTATCAGTCTCCGTGTCGACCGATGCTGTCGCCTCATCGAGGACCAGAACCTTGCTCTGCTTCAACAGCACTCGCCCGAGGCACGCCAGTTGCCGTTGCCCGGTGCTCCAGTTCGCGCCATTCTCGGAAACTGATCGAAACAAAATGTGGTTAGTTCGAAACCTCGAGCAATAGAGGAACGCAGGGAGAGACAGGTGAGAAAACTTTGGAGTACCGGAAGAGTCGAGTTTGTGCTCCTTTTGCCGGACCATATCTCCGAGCTGGCATTTATCGAGCGCCTGAAACCGAGGGAGGGTTGAGTTCGGTTTAGTGTGTATCGGGGTGTTAAAAACATTAGTAGAATGAATGAATGAATATGTACCTCCCAGATTTGTTCGTCGCTGTACTCTTCGAGGGGATCCATGTTGTTTCTTACGGTCCCTTTGAACATGGTTGGTTCCTGCGGGATTATGCTCAATCGCGACCGGAGATCATGAAGCCCAAAGGATGAGATGTCAAAGCCATCGATGAGTATTCGACCACCAGATGGCTCGACGATGCGGAAGAGGGTCTGGATGAGTGTTGATTTGCCACTTCCGGTTCGCCCCACGATCCCCGTCTTCTTCTCTCCGAAGAAGGTGCAGGTGAGTCCTCGGAGGACTAGAGGCATGTGGGGGGCGTATCGAACCTGTAAACAGCGCTTGGATCCGTTAGGATCGTTGTAAATAATCGAGGACAACAATGCAGAAGAAATGCGTTCACCTGAAGATCTTGGATGCTGATTTCTCCATGTCTCGGCCAGCAGCTCTCCGGTCGATTTGAATCCACGACGAGAGGAGGCTCGCTCGGAATGGAAGAGTACTGAAGCATCCGTTCGACAGAGATGATCGTCGTTTCCAATCTGGAAAGGACCCATATAAACCATCCCTGCATGACGTTTAAGGAAAGCCCGTATGTGACAGCCAAGCCAGCGACACCTAACATCAATGCAAACACAAAATACATCATTAATTACGTGTGTCTACTTAGTCGATGAATGTGATGAGATTGCACAGCACACTTACTCGGATTGACTGTGCCTTGCGGGAGCACGACCAAGATGATCAGCGAGAACGAGAATGTTATGAGGGACAACATGTCGAGGCGAAGGCCAAGCCATTCCATCGCACCAGCGCTATGAAACCTTGGCCGAGCATAGTCATCGATTAGTTTCATGCTTATGTCTTGGAAATTCGATTCCTGGTCGAAGCTTCTGATCGTATCTGATCCTGAGAGCGTCTCGGAGAAGTGTTGGATGACCGGAGCTTCGCACAGTCCACACAGTCGAGACAGCTCCCGAGCTGATGGTATGTAGTATTGCTGCAGAGGAAACAATTTTGAATCCAAACGCTTATGTAAGAACGCGGCCATGAAACCCATTGACTATAGAAATAACAAAGAGACAGAACGACTGTTTTCCGTTACCTCGAGCCATATGGAGAACGCGACGACAGGGATGAAAATGATGAAGACCTGCCACACAACCTGTGACACGACGAAAATGATTCCCAGGAGCTGTACTGAAGCTGCGGCGAAATGCATGAGAAGATACGAGACCTCCAAATCCACCGCGCTTTGATCTTTAGACACCTGCAGCAGCTCAAGATTGATTAACTAAATGCTTTTTGTAGGAACAGAACAACTTAAAAGACGTCGAAACATTCTTACTCTGTTGATAATCCTTCCACTCGGGGTGGAGTCGAAGAAAGACATGGGGGCGCGAAATACGCAGTGATGCATCTTCTTAAAGAGCGCATTCGCAGTCTTGTAAGTTACAGTTGCGAAGAGCACCGTGCGGTTCAAAATGCAGAACAATCCCCCAGCTGACAAAGCAATGTAGACGAGGATAAGCTTCATGGATCCAACAGAAGGCGCCATATCCTTCGACACAGGAGTCGCCCAAGTCATCCAATAATTGCTTCCAATCTGAAGCACCTGATATAAAACCTGTGCTAGCAAGATGATGGGTACAAGAACCCCGCCGTATGCTGTTGTGAGGTATTTCCGGTAAACGGAAAAACTCACTCTTCCCTCCTCTCTTTCTTCTTCTTGAACAAGCTGCTGTTTTTTCACAACACAATCATCCTTTCCATTATTTTCGCCGTCCTGGAGAGGTTCTTGCATCTCAAGGGATTCGGCAGCGTTTCCGTTTCCTATTTTCCTCATCTCAGATGAATTGATCGCTGATAGAGCATCCTCGTGCGCGCCAACGAGCTTTTCAAACTCACTTCCGGATTTCAGGATGTCTTCATACTTACCGGCTTGTTTAATCTCTCCATCTTTCACAACCTGATGTAAGAAAATTCGATTAAGGTTTGGATTGAAACATACATAAGCAAAGGATGCAACATAGTAGAGATTAATGTATAGCTCACTAAAATGATGTCTGCAGCCGGCAGAAACTCCACTTGATGAGTTACATAGATAACAGTTTTCGATTGCAGAAAACCAAGAATGCATTCCTGCACACCATTAGAAACAGCAGATATCAACATGATTAAGCAGATCATGGACGAAACTCATGTGTATCAGAAACAAACATATCGAAAAGGACAAGGTCGTGATGGCTTACATTAAATACACTACTTCCTGTATGTGCATCTAGCGCGCTAAACAGATCATCAAACAAATAAATGTCGGCATCTTGGTATAGAGCACGTGCAATTTGCACTCGCTGCTTCTGTCCCCCGCTTAGATTGATCCCTTTCTCTCCGATCACTGTTTGATCACCAAAAGCAAGAATTTCCAGATCTTTCTTAAGTGAACATATGTCGAGTATTCGGCTGTACCTTTGCCTGTCCATTGGTTTGCAGAACAGTATGTTATCTTCAACTGATCCACTCCGAATCCAGGGAGACTGCGCGACATAGGCTTTAGTTCCGCAGATCCTAACAATGCCGGACAGCTTTGGCATTTCGCCTAAAATACAGGACAACAAACTGGATTTTCCTGAACCAACTGTGCCGCAAATGGCAATCCTCATCCCATGAGACACTTTCAAATTAATATCTTTTAATGTTGGCTCAGGAGACGACTTATCCCATTGGAAGTTTCCTCCAACTATCTCAACAGCCGCTTCAGAGCTACTGTATGGAAGCTTTTCAACAATTTCCGGCTGCAAGTCATCCTGGGAAAGGAACGCTGCAACTCGATCAACAGAGACCTTAGTCTGAACAATCATAGATATCAAGTCGGGGAGACTATTAATAGGATGCTGAAGAATTCTAATGGTGGCAATGGCCGATAGTATCTTTCCAGACTCTAAAGGAATTCCCATTAGTACACAACTGCCAAAAGTAGCCACAGACAACAATGCAGGGGCGCCCCAGAAGACAACGGTCGAAGCAGCCGTCATGTAAAGATATCGACCCAACCATTTAGCCTCCACATTCCTGAGCTCGAGGATTTTCGATAGGAACTTCATCTCCCAAGCCTGAAGCTTCAGAATTCTCATGTTGCTCAAAACTTCAGCTGTCATTTTCATCCTTTCATCTTTGGCTTTCATCAGATTTTCCTGAAATTTTCGCTGAAATTTCCCAAGCGGAAAGTTTGTTAACATGATTACTACCGCTGCAGCGAGCACAGATAAGGAAGCCAGCCCGAAATTTTTATACAAGATCCCCAACGACAATGCAAGGTCTAGAGTTATTTCCAAAGGATCTTGCAAATACCAATAGAAGCTGCTAACCCTCTGTGCATCGACCGCCATCAGATTGATAATCTCGCCGGTGGTATACTCCTGCTTCGATTGACAAGAAAGGCTCAAGCCCTTATTGTAGATCTTCTCAACCAAAGCTGCTCTGGCTCGAAATCCACCCTGTTGAACCTTAAAGTTATAATGCTTCTGCGTGGCGCTCTGCACCACTTTCGCAACGATAAAAACAGAAACTAACTTGTAGCCCTCATTCGGTAGCTCCCGGTGTCCATTCATGTATTGGACAAAGCTGTCAATAAGGACTGGACCGGCGTATGAGGCCAGTGTGGATATGATCATCAAGACAGTAGAAGTTCCAATTTCCCATCGAGTTGCGAAAAACAATCCCTTCGCAATCATAGCACTGGTGATTTTATTGCTTTCTCCGGCATAAGACCTCAATCTACCATCAAAAACAGGAAATGTCTCCCTAACCGTATCATAACTAGAAACACTAGGAACATCCTTCATATCCAATTTCTTCTTGTAGCCTAGAGATATCAAAGGACTCATCCAAGAGAAGAAAATTGAACCGAACACACCGGCATTAGATAAAGTGGTCACTCTTACTCCCCCTTTTTCTCCCCCTTCAATAACCATGTTTGATCCTCCATCATCTCTATGATCACAATGCAGAAGTGGCTCTCCAAGATCACCGGCATTTTCGCCCTTCATCGAAAGGGCTGAGTAACAGAGTAATAAGCCAAAGGCCAAGGATGTTGCATCAGACGCCCAAAACAATTTCAAAATAGTTCGATGCTTCTCATAATAGAAAACGTCTACCATCAGGCAATAACACGACATCAACGCAAAAATCACCCACCAAAGCCTCAAAACTACGGAATACTTTTTACCACTTGCATTCAAACACCATCGGTTGTTCAAGGAAATAAATAAATGGAACCACGCCAGCGCTCTTACTCCAAAATCCGACAAAATCACGATATCCTCAATCGACCACAAACCGCCGTATCGATAAAAGACGTCAAACAAACACAAAGCGAGATTAAACAAGGATAGAGCCAAACACGAGTACCGAGTTCGCCTGAAATACAACGGCCTGGCGTCCTCCCGACTCTCGCCGTCATTGCTTCGAATTCTCGCGCGAACACCGGCGATTGACGTCGTCAGCAGCACGATCAAGTGCAATGCGCCGGAGAATAAACGCAACAGCGTCGGGCTTAGGAGGATATCGCCTGCCATTTTAGTCGAACGTCCTGATCGAAGCTGTTAAGAATATATATATATATATATATTATTCTTCGGCCGGAACACTGCAGATTATTATTATTATTATTATTTGTATCTCTAACACCAGAGCAGTCCGGCGTCCATGACTGCTGGTGCTGCTGCTTGCAGTGACCAAATCGCCGGGGGCCCTGGAAGAGAAGATTCAAGGGTTTACGGAATAACGGCGCGACGCGATTCCAGGAATCGTTGGAAAGAAGTTCACGATAAATTATTTGAATATGCTCTCCTCTCTCTAGTTTAGCAACGAATTAATTGATTTATTTTATTTAGAATGTGCGACTCAGAATTTTATATTCACATGACTAATAAATATATATCCAAGAATATATCCTATCATATATACATATAAAATATATCATTCTGTTCTGTATAATATTTTTATGATTATTTACTCATTATAATAAAACTATCTAAGATTATAAATGGTTAAATACTAAATAAATAAAGAATATTTTAATATTAGGCACCATTAAAAATACTCATTTATTGTATAATTAATACAAAATAGAGAAAATAATAAAAAATCGATTATTATTATATATTTTATATAAATGAATAATTTTTTTTGTAAGGGATTAAAACTTCCTCCCGCCACGACTCCATTTTCTTTTTTGTACCTCACACAAAAGCTAGATCTTTTTTATTTTTGTAAATTTATCAATCTTAAATATAGTTAACAAATATAAATTAATTTAATTAAACATCTAATAATGAAATATTATATTAACTTATTATTAATAATTTATATATACATACATTCATTATTTTTATAATATTTACCCAATTCTATATATTTTCACGTAAAAAAAACTAAAATGCAAAACAAACATACCTATATACTATATATTTAATCCTTTGACAATTTTGTAAATTTTCGATCTTCAATATAAAATATTATTTTATATCTTAACTACATGATTTCTTATAATTTATATAAAAAAATACTTCAAATCAAAATACTAAACAAGCAAACTCTAGATATTTTGTTCGCCTAACAATTTTGTATTGACATTATTTTCGATAAATATTAATAAAAATTAGAATATGTATACATTCATACAATATAAATAATATATATACTCTAATTTTTTTATATAAAATAAATAAATAATTCAATACAAAATATAAATTTTTTATATTTTCGACGGTATATATCACAACAAAAAACCTATATCAAAGTAAAACACTAACAAACAAAATATTATTTTATACGAGTAGTGTTGTTGGTATTTTAAATATTTTTATAATTATATTTCAATAAAATACTATATGCTAATAAAATTTTATATAATACAAATAAATATAATTATTTAAAACTAATTTTATAAAAAATGAGAAGTTTATAATATATAGATAAAAATATTTATTTAGTGAGAAAAGAGATAGAAATAAAGAGGTTTTAAATTAGTGATAAATTGATTTATATTTATTAAATATGTTTAAGATTAATAAATTTACTAAAAAAAATAAAAATGAAGTCATTTTTTATGGGACCGATAAAAAAGAAAAATAGATCATGTGTAATATGGCACAATAAAAATAATAATTCTTTGATATAATTATTTTAAAATTTTATAATGACAATATCAAAACAAAAGTATACGCAACATGCTTTTGTTAACAAATTTTTTTTTTTTTGCTCCATTTTATAATGTAATATTCATTTATTTTTAAGTAATTGTACTATTTATTTAATATTACAAATATTTTTACCACATACAATATATTCTTTCCGTCTGGTTCTAAGAGCTCTGTTTACCTTTTACATCATTGTACTTAACATTAAAATGATCCTTATATTTGTATAATTTTTTGCACAAATGTCATTATAATAGTATTATAAGACATTGTATTTTTGTCATTTTTCCTTAATTTGTACCACGTTTTCATATAATAATTAATATTTAAAAATAAACATATAAAAAATAAATGAGACCCTTAGAGCCGGATGGAAGTAGTATTACACAAATGTCGTTACCTTTATATCATATGATACTAATAATGTCATTTTAGTCATTTTTATTTTATTCATATACTAATATACATAAAATTTTCTGTAAAAAGTGAATGAATATTTAGGTAAAGGACATATAGAGTATGTTTTACCTCAAACTTAATTCTTGTTGTTTATGATTTAACTAAAATTAATATGTTGATTAATATTATAAATAGATACATTTTGTTAATTTTAAGGTTTATAATGGTTATTTTAGTTTGAAAACTTATTTTGTATTGAATAAATTGATTTTTTTTAAAAAAAAAATATATATATATATTATATAAATTAAAATTTATGTTATTGTCGAAAGTATTTCATATTGGAATTCATCTACCTTATAATGGTAAAAAGTTTTTCTATTTTATATCAATTAATCATTTGTGATTTTTGATTCACATTGTCAGTTCAATTGAACTAATTTATATTCATTTTATTATGACTTTAATTATAAATTATTAAGAATTAAAACATAATAAATAACTAATGATGATTCAATAAATAAACATGCAATTGTGATTATTAAAATTCTAATAGAATTAAAAATAACTTAACAAGGTAAATAAGCAAATAATATTAATTTAACAAAATGAATAATGAGCAAGATTGTTATTATATAAAAAATAATAAAAAAAAAAAATCAGTCCCGTAAAAAATGATCAGGCAGTGGTGTGGGAGAGTGAACCGCCTCCACGTACCCTGCAACAGTTTTAATTATATCATGCGATACAAAATATTTATTTATTAGTTTTATTTATTATTTTGTCCGTCCCAAAACAATAGTCTCATTTTCATAAATAATCATTCACGGTAAAATTATCCCTACTTTTTCATTATTATTATACAATTGCCACTACTTTTTACACCAATATATTCACAAGGGCAAAAAAGTCATTTATCTTTTTTTTTTTACCGACTACCAATATAATATCAATATTTTTTAAATATCGTACCCAACATAATAAGACTATACTTTTGGAAGAGAAGATATTTTTATATAAAACTAAACAATGTCCACTTTGAAGTCTATAAGAATTTGTTCAAACATTTTCTTAAATATATATATATATATATATATTTTTAAAAATTTTGAACTATTATATATATATATTTGAAATGGATAGACCCAACCCAACCAATCTTATACAATAAAATTTTAAAATGTACGTAAATATGTATAATAAGTACATTTACTTTTCTTTTGATACAATTTCTTATAAATATATTAAAAATATAATACATTTATTAGCATAATATATATATGTTTTATTTATTATAAAAATCAATAATTTAATATAAAATATTATTTTTTTATATTACTAACATCAATTTTAGTATCTAATTTTAAAAAGAGTAAATTACATAACACATCCTTATATTTTATTAAAAATGCACAAAACACTCTATGTTTATTGATTGCGTGAAACCCCTTGTGTTAATGGAAAGTTTGCATGAAACACCCTCATTGTCCAAAACTGATGTTTGGTTCGAAATAAAGACCTAAATTACGTAAGTTTTATACAAATAAAAAACGTAAAATATTTTAAATAATTTTTTTGAATAAAATAAATAATTTTTATAATTTTTATTATAAAAATCAGACAACAATATATCTCTAAAAATTATAAAATGAAGGATTAATAAATTATTTATTTATTTATTTAATACAAAAAAATTATTTAAGATATTTTATATTTTTTATTTGTATAAAACTTGCATAATTTAAGTATTTATTTAGAACTAAATATCAATTTTGAACAAAAAAATATTTTGTACAAATTTTACATTAACAAAAAGAATTCACGCAATAAATAATACTTTTGTGCATTTTTACAGGTTACTATATAATTTACCCCTTTAAAAATCAAATACATTAAAATTGTCATATGAGTCATTGTAATAGTGTTTGTTTTCCACTCTTAATATCTACCACGTGACAAGACTTAATTAATACTAAAATCAAACAAGGACGTGTGTTACGGGTTTAGATATTTTCTCGATCTTGTCACGAGCCATTTTTATTTTTTTTTTTGGAGTTCAATTTAAGTTCTATTATATTTACAAACTTAAATTAAATTTATGTATAATACTAATATTTTTAATTTTATATTTGAATAAAAATATAGTTAATTATTACTCTCTCGGTTTGATTTCAAGGTTGTTATTTTTCATTTTCATCTTACCCTTATTATTTTCAAATTTAGTAATTGTACTACTTACCTACCATAATAAATATTTTTTCAACTTACATTATATTACACAAATACCATTACTTTTATAGGATTTTTGTTTTTTACACTACAACCCATTATATTACTAATATTCAAAAATTTACGTACAAAAAGTAAACATCAATCTTGCAGCGGGACGAAGGAAGTATTAATTTTAGATAATAGTTTTTATATAATAAAAATATTTATATATATATATTATATTAAATATATATTAATTTTAAAAAATATATAATGTAAATTTTTATATTTTTATATATATTAAAAATAATAGTGACTGTGGATGCACGTTTATTTATTATTGTCGGCAGTGACAGATAATTGAATAGAATGGTTGGAGTGTGTTTGTTTTGGGGGAATGGATTAGATTTACACTGTTCATTCGATTTTTTTTCTTAAAAAATATCAAATTGAACACTTATTTTTTATTTTTTATATTATACTAAAAATTAATTTTACATTCAAAATATCACATCAACACCTATTTATATCACATCATATAACTATTCAAATTTAAAATTTTTACTATTCAAATCCCAATTCAAAATACAATCCCAAAACAAACACCCCTCCGGACCATTTATATTCAATTTATGTAGTACTTCGTCTGTCCCACAACACGCCCGCTACAGTTTGATGGGTTTGGTTAGTGTACTATACTTAAAACAAAAAAATTTCTATTTTTATCTCTTAATTAAGTATTTATATATATATATATATATTTTCATGTTTAATTTTGTATATTAATATTATATACTATAAATTAAAAAATAAAAAATAAAAATATATTTATTAGCATTATATAATAAAAATACAATGATATTTGTATAAAATATTATATATATATTTTTAATGTTTAATACAATAACATAAAAAAAAAATAAAGAAAAAAAGGAGTATAATTTAGTAAATTATAAGTAGTTAACTATATTATTTTTTCTTATGCAAATAGTAAAATTTATATTTTTGAAATAAAAATTAACAGTTAGGATTCAAAGAAAGTTAGAGTGTGTTTGTTTGAGGGATTTAATTAGATTTTTACTATTCATTCAATTTTTTCCCCCAAAAATATTAAATCAAACATCTATTTTTCATTTTTTATATTATACTAAAAATCAATTTTACATTCAAAACATCACATCAACACCTATTTATATCACATCATACCACTATTCAAATTCAAAATTTTTACTATTCAAATCCCAACTCAAAATCCAAACCCCAAAAACAAATACACTCTTAATATATTTAAATATTTCAAACATTCTCAATATAACATATTCCTATGTAATATAAATGGAGTATTATTTTTGTAAAAAATAAAATTTTATTTAATTAAAATAAATAAATAAATATTTTTATTTATCTACTAAAAAAATTATACATTTTAATCTCTAAATTTTTTAATTTATTATTTTTTTTTACTACCTTTGACTGGTCTCATTTTTTTTATGTTCATTTATAAATATTAATTATTATATCAAAACATAGTATAAATTAAAAAAAATTACAAAAATATTTCAATTAGTGTCTTATAATACTCGTAAAAATACATTTATATAAAAAATTATATAAATATAAAAATATTTTTAATATTAAATAGATAGTATTATTTACTAATTATTTCCTCGAGTATTAAATTAATAAAAGAGGTGTGATTTGATAATTTAAATGCAAAAAAAATCAACGAATACATATATGTATATAAGGAAAGGACTAGGCTTGATGCTGATTAACCTAAATAAGTTGAATTGCTTAAATTACACCTCTCATCTCCTCTCCTCTGCTATGTCTAATGTCCCGTCATAAATGTTTACGTAGCCTAGCTTATTAGTTAATTATTTTTCCGTATAATATAATATGTTTCTATTTTCTATTTTCTATTTTTATCTGTTTCATATAATTTAATTTTTTTATTTTTAAAAATATAATTAGTCATTTAAATCGTATTTTAAATTTTAAATTTTTTAAATTTTTTAATTTTAATTAAATTATTTAATTATATTAATTTTTAATTTATAATTATTTTTATTAATAAACTTCCTAATAAGCCCAAAATAAGTCGGCCAGAGTGAGATGATACATAACTGAACTCTACTCAACTAGCTAACCCTAACAATGCTTCAATTTCTCATACTCCTTCCCTTCTTCCTCACACTCTTCTTCATCTTCTTCCCCAAATCATCAAAGCTCCCTCCAGGGCCATGGAAGCTTCCTCTCATTGGAAACCTCCACAACCTCGCCGGCGACCTCCCCCACCGCGCGCTGCAGCGATTATCCCTCAAATACGGCCCATTGATGCACGTCCGCCTCGGCCAACTCTCCGCCGTCGTCGTCTCCTCCCCCGACGCCGCCAGAGAAGTGCTCCGAACTCACGACGTCAAATTCGCCACCAGGCCCCGAATTGTGGTGGCGGAGATCATGCTGTACGGCTGCAACAGCATCAGCTTCAGCCCTCCCGGCGAGTACTGGCGCCACCTGAGAAAGATCTGCACGTCGGAGCTACTGACGGCGAAGCGCGTCCAGTCCTTCCGGTCGCTGCGGAAGCACGTCTTCTCCGACCTCGTCCGGCGGATAGTTTCCGGCGAAGGATCGCCCGTCGATCTGACGGAGCTGCTGCACTCCACGAGCTACGACTACACCACCAGAACGGCGTTGGGAACGGAAACGGAAAAGCATAAGAGGTTTCTGGCGATCGTGACAGAGGCTTTCGGTCTGGCGACGGGATTGGACATCACCGAACTGTTTCCTTCGATCAAATTGCTGCACAGATTCAGCGGGCTGAGAAATAGGCTGATGGTTTTGCACCGGGAAGCCGACGCCATTCTCGACGAGATCATCCGCCAACACGAAGAATCCGATCAGAAACAAGGGCAAGAAGATCTGGTCGACGTTCTTCTGAAATCTCGCCGGGACGCCGGAGTCGAACTCGCATTAACAACAGACAACATGAAAGCTATAATCCTGGTTAGTTACAGCTTCAAAATAAAATGCAAACTTCCAAAATCCTTAATCTGAGCTTTTTCCAATAAAACAGGACGTAAGTGAGACGGCAGCGACAACCATGGATTGGGCGATGGCGGAGATGCTGAAAAATCGACAAGTCCTCGAAAAGGCGCAAGAAGAAGTTCGACAGGTTTTCGACAAGCAAGGCGGTTTCATCGACGAACCGAGCATTCCGGAGCTCAAGTATTTGAAGCTAATTATCAAAGAAACTTTGAGATTACACGCTCCGGTGCCGCTGCTGCTGCCGAGGAAATGCGAACAGAGATGCGAGATTATGGGGTATGAGATCCCGGAGGAGACGAAGATCATGGTGAATACATGGGCTATAAATCGCGACCCAAAGTATTGGTCGGATCCCCAAAGCTTTAAGCCCGAAAGGTTTCTCGATAGCCCTGTCGATTACAAAGGCAATCATTTTGAATACACACCTTTCGGATCCGGGAGACTTGCTATGACCAATGTCGAGCTCGCCCTCTCGTTTTTTCTCTACCACTTCGACTGGAAATTGCCGCAAGGACTAAAACTGGAGGAGATGAAAATGACGGAAGGGGCTGGCCTTACAGCCGGAAGAGCAAATCATTTGTTTCCGTTGTGAAAAGGACGTTGCTTGTTGAATGATCGATTCTATTCTATGGATGTAATAAACTAAAACAGAGTCCTTTCTTTATTCAATTCACGATGTTTTCGATAGATACGAACATAGATTACGGCAATGGCCTCGTAATAACCGGAACAGCGCGCAAGTTTATTAATCTCCTCGTCGTCACTCCAAATTTCTCCGACATGTCGATGTCTTCAGGCTTCATTCCGTCGGGTAATTTCCAGTCGAAGTGGTAGAGCAGCATGGCCAACGGGCTTTGAATATTCGCAAGTCCGAAGGAAATCCCGGGGCAGATCCTCCTGCCGGCGCCGAACGGGAGGTATTCAAAGCTGTCGCCGCCGTAATCCACGGCGCTGTCGAGAAATCTCTCCGGCTTAAAGGACAGGGGATCTTGCCAGTAGTCAGGGTCCCTGTTAATGGTCCAAGCATTCACGATGACTCTGGTGTTTTCCGGTATGTCGCAACCGTTGATCTGGCAGGCCTCGATGCACATTCTTGGGACCAACAATGGCCCTGGAGTGTGCAACCTCAACGTTTCCTTGATCACCGAATTCAGATACTTGAGTTCATTGACGTCCGATTCGTTGACATGTCCTTTCCTGTCGAACACCGCCCGGACCTCGCGCTGAGCTCTGTCCATCACCGATGGATTTTTCAGCAGCTCCGTCATCGCCCAATCTAATGTCGTTGCGGACGTCTCGCTGCCGGCGCCGAGAATGTCCATGATCACGGATTTGATGCTGTTGGAGGTTAAAAAAGATTGGTGCTCTTCACCCTGTAATTTCAGAAGAACGTCGACGAGATCGTCGACTTTCTTTCCATCTTCTTTCTCAGGAGCTTCTCTGTGGTCGCCGATGATGCCTTCGAGAAGTTCGTCGGTTTCCCAGTGGAGTTTCTGCAGCTTCTTCTCCAGGCCGGTGATCTTCCCGAGGACTTTAATGGAGGGATACAGTTCGGCGATATGGAACCCTGCTGAGAGCTCACCGGCTTCGTTGATAATCTCCATTAACCTGGCTTTCCTCGATTTGTTCGATTCCCCGACCGCCACCCGCGAAGCGACGTCGTACGTGGAAGAATAAAGCTTCGACGATAAGTCGACGGCGGAGCCCTCGCCGGCGGCGATCATTCTCGCGAGCTCTAAATGCACCTTTTGCCGGACCGGCCGGAATGATTGGACCCGCTTGTTGCTCAGCAGCTCCAGCGTGCAGATCTTCCTCAGGTGCCTCCAGGATTCGCCGTAGGGGCTGAAGATGACGCCGGATTTGCCGTAATTGAGGATCTCGGTGGCGAGGAGCGGCGGCCGGGACGCGAAGTTCAGGTCGTGAGTTTTCATGACTTGTCTGGCGACGTCCGGCGACGAGACGACGACGGTGGAAACCCCGCCGAGCTTCAGGTGCATCAGGGGGCCGTATTTCAGGGCCAATTGATGTATTGCCTGGTGGGGCATTCCGCCGCCGATCAGGTTGTGGAGATTTCCGATCAGCGGCAGCTTCGGCGGCCCTGGAGGGAGATTCGGTCGTGATTTTTTAGCTTGTTTGAAAATCATCAAGATTGAGAATAAGAATGAAGCGAGGATTAGCAACTGGATCGTCGTCGTCTCCATGGCGCCAAGATTTCAGTTGCAGGTTAGAATGGAACTGCCTATATATATATATATATATATTCTATATCCTATCCTGTATCTTATCATAAACACCCATTGTGTGGTGTGAGAGTGGGGAGGGAATCCTATTGTGTGGTGTGAGAGTCGGGAGGGAATCCTATCCTATCCTATCCTATACATCGGGGTGTGAAGAATGTGCTTTAATATAACAAAGTGTGGTCTGAGAGTCGGAGGGAATCCTATGCTATCCTATACATGGCTGTGTGAAGAATGTGCTTGAATATACAAAGGTAATTCTATTGTTGTCTCAAAAATTGAGAACAATTTTTATATTTTTCTATACGTAATCGTTAATTATTTTATTTTAATTTTTTTAATTATTTTATTTTAATTTTTTCTTGTGATACAATTCTCAACATTGATGATGTTGTGGAATATGAATATGTTATTTCTTTTTCTGAATGACAGTGACTGAATTAAAACAAATTAGAATAATATTTATTATATTATTTATTTTATCATTTCACAATCTTTTTTTTTCAACCTAATATTTTTTAGGATAATATTTTTAAACACCTACATATTATATATGTTAGCAGAGTAAAATAACATTTAAAGTTATTTGAATTTATTTATTTTTATTCATATTTTTAAACGCATACATAATATAATTATTTTATATTATATATATAAAAGTAAATAAAATATTATAGATAGAACGTATATACTATATAAATATTTATATTTTTTTTAGATTTATTTTTAAAATAATACCTATTTTTAGTTCTATACATATAATAAATAAATATGTCATTATTTTTTATTTTTTTAATATTATCTCAATAAAATTACTTTAATTTAGTTTTTAAATTATAATTTGATTTATTCCTATTCCGGTATATAATATCAATACTATTTTATATCATATTACTCATGTATATTAATATTACTCATGTATGTTACAAAATATAGTAAAAATAATATTGTAATGTAATTATATTTTTTAAAAATTTTCATATATTATTTATTTATAATTTATAAAATAAATTTATATAATATAATTATTTTATATTATATATATAATATAGAAGTAACGTATATAATATGTAAATATTAAGATTATTTTTTAGATTTATTATTAAAATAATACCTATCTTGATGTTCTATATGTTAGGTACACATCTATGTATATAATAAAAAAAAAAATATCATTATTTTTTATTTTTTTATAATTATTTCAATAAAATTACTTCGATTTAGTTTTTAAATCATAATTTGATATAATATTATTTTTCAAATAATTTTCAGATGATGAGGTTATTCCATCTTCACTAATGAAGAATGACTAAAACAACGACAATCATTTTATCAATGATAATGATGAGAGCAAGATTATATTAAAGTTATTTGAATTTATTTATTTTTATTCATAATTTTATATATAATTTATAAAATAAATATATATAATATAAGTATTTTATATTATATATAAGTAAATAAATATTATAGATCGAACGTATATACTATATAAATATTAAGATTATTTTTAAAATTTTGCATATATTATTTAAAATATATATTATTTATTTATAATTTATAAAATAAATTTATATAACATAATTATTTTGATATAATATTATTTTCAAATAATTTTCAGAAAATAAAGTTATTCCATCTTCACTTTCGGAAAATGGCCAAAACAATGACAATCATTTTATCAATGATAATGCTGCAGAGCAAGGTAACATTAAAATTATTTAAATTTACAATAGTTGCAAAAAATAAAAAATAGATGCTATTTTTGCATTTTTTTCTCCAATCTATTTTTCAAATAGATTTTTTCATCTCTTTCTCATTTTTTTTTCTATTTTATACGAATTGATTATATTCGTTTTAGTAGTGCCGTTGCCATTGAAAAATTGTCTGAAAATTTGTATTTATTTCTATATATGATGTGTGTATTTTTATTTTTATTTTGTTAAACAGTATTTGACTACTAATAATAATGTTATAATTACAAATTAATTTATTTATTTTTAATCAGATATACAAAAAATAATACTACGATGAAGAATATTACTAAAACTATTAAAAAACCAATAAAATATTAAATTATATAATTGTTTTACATAATTTTTCTAATTAAAAACATTTTTATATATGATATAATTTTTTTCATTTATTTTAATCTAAATAAATAATAATTATTGACACTTTCAATTATCGTTATAAATATTAATAGTTTGATATTATAATTTTATTTTATCTATATTTTTATAAATTTGCTTTATATATTTTTTTATTAATTACTATAATCTATTGTATTATTTTATTAACTAATTATTATATTTAGGTGACTTCATGAAAAATATTATTCCGTCCATCATTCAATTGTGTGCTCATTTGATCAGGTACATATTTTAAGAAAAATATATAATAATAGAAATTTTTACTTTTTTTTGGTAAATAAAAATGGTATTTTTTTACTAAAAAAACGGGAATAAATTTGGATGATAATAAAAAAAAAAGTGAAAATAAATTTGAATAACAGAATGAGTATTTATTTATTAAAAATAATATTTGATAGATTATGTAGATCATGTCATATGAAATAATAATTTAAAATTTATAATTAATTTCCATTGCTATATTCAAATTTTTCCTTTTGTACAATAAATTTTAGAAAATAATAATAAAATTGTACTTTAATCTTATAACTTTTTTTTTTATCTACTTTGTATAGATAATTTAATATGTATTTTTATATATTTTTATAATTAATATGATCAATTCTTTTTTTACAATTTTTTTTTATTAAATTATTAACAATAAAATTATAATAAAAAATAATTTATTTTTATATATTTTTAATTAAATATATATAAATATTTTTTATTTATTTTAAATATTTATAAAATTTAATAAAAAATATTATAACACTTAAATTTAATTATAATAATCTCGTGCATAATATAATTATTATTTCTTATTTTGGCCTAAGATTTTTTATTTTTTATTTTATTTTTACTGTCTAATTTATTTTTTTTTTGTTTTTTGAGGTAATATTTATTCATAGTGTGGACGATGAAAATTGTTGCTTAATCATGCTTAATCGTTGTGGGTGATTGAAATTGAACAAAATATTTCAGATAAGTTATTTAGAAAATTTTATTTATATTATTCTAATTATTCTAAATAGTTTTAGTCAGTTTCAAATTTCTAAATTTTTTTTTTAATTTAAAAAACTTATAATAATTTATTTTTTATATTTAATTTCAAGTAAAGAATTTGGATAATTGTTGTTGATATTTTCAATTGTAGACTTAAATACTAATTTAATATGATGGTTTAATTTTATTTATTGAATGTTTTTATTATTTATTTTATTTTAATTGAGACTACAGTTACATTAATATTAATGTAGTACTTCCTCCGTCTCATATACCATGTACACGTTCCGTTTCTGTTCGTCCCACGTACTATGTCACTTTGTTTTTTGAAAAATGATTACACACTTTAATCTCATTTTAAATTTTTAAATTTTATTTTTTTTATTTTAATTAAACTAATTAGTTATCTTAATCTTAATTTATAATTATTTATATTATAGGATAATTATTTTTACTAATACATTCTTAATTATCTATTAATTACATTCCTCCTAAAATACTGTATCTACGGTGTAGCAGACACGATATCTAGACAAATGGAATATTTTTTATTTTGATAATATCAAATTTGGTAAATTACATGTGTAATTTTCTACAACAAAATCCACAATATTTTTCTCAGTAAAGAAAAGTAAACATTTTCATAGGCAGCAATTGAATTGATATTTGAAGTGTAAAGAATAAATTTTAATAAAAAATAATAAAAATTAAAAATACATAAAAATATTTATCCAGTTCAGTCATACAAAGATTTACATTTAAGAGTTCAAATTCAGGTTTAGTTACTACTCCCTTCGTCCCATGCATTATGGCCTATTACCGCAGATACGAAAATTTAAATAAGGTATATTTAGTAAATAATTAAGAAGTGTATTAATAAAAATAATTATTGTATAATAAAAATAATTGTTGATTAAGATTAAGATAACTAAATAGTTTAATTAAGATTAAAAAAATTATAAAATTTAAAATTTAAAATGAGATTAAAGTGTATAATTATATTTCCAAAAAATAAATGGACAAATTATATGGGACGGACGAAAGTAAAAAATAGAGACAAATTATGTGAGACGGGAGGGAGTATAATCTATTCATAGGAGTACGTGGGAGTTTTGAGATTTTAAAAATTATAAGATAATTAACTTAAGTAAAAATTCCATCTATTATATTTACAAACTTAAATTAAATTTATGAATTATACTAATATTTTTAATTTTATATTTGAATAAAAATATATTTAATTATTATATTAATTTTAGATAATAGTTTTTATATAATAAAAATATTTATATGTATATATATATTAATTTTTAAAAAAATATATAATATAAATTTTTATATTTTTATATATATTAAAAATAATAGTGATTGTGGATGCACGTTTATTTATTATTGTCGGCAGTGACAGATAATTGAATAGAATGGTTGGTGTGTTTGGACCATTTATATTAAATTTACGTACGGATGTGTTTGTTCGGGTTTGGATTTTGAGCTGTAATTTGAACAGTAAAAATTTTAAATTTGAGTAGTTGTATGATGTGATATAAATAGGTATTGATGTGATATTTTGAATATAAAATTGATTTTTAGTATAATATAAAAAAATAAAAAAGAAATATTTGATTTAATATTTTTGAAGGAAAAAATAAAAGAATAGTGAATTTAAAATCCAATTTCCCAAACAAACACACCTAATTCGTCTGTCCCACTACACGCCCGCTACAGTTTGATGGGTTTGGTTAGAGTGTGTTTGTTTGGGAGAATGGATTAGATTTCCATTATTCATCCAATTTTTTCCTCAAAAAATATCAAATCAAACACTTATTTTTTATTTTTTATATTATATTAAAAATCAATTTTACATTCAAAACATCATATATCACATCATACAATTATTCAAATTCAAAATTTTTACTATTCAAATCCCAACTCAAAATCCAAACCCCCAAACAAACACACCCTAAGTGTACTATACTTAAAAACAAAAAAATTTCTATTTTTATCTCTTAATTAAGTATTTATATATATATATATTTTCATGTTTAACTTTGTATATTAATATTATATACTATAAATTAAAAAATAAAAAATAAAAAAATATTTATTAGCATTATATAATAAAAATACAATAATATTTGTATAAAATATTATATATACATTTTTAATGTTTAATACAATAATATAAAAAAGAATAAAGGGAAAAAGGAGTATAATTTTGTAAGTTATAAGTAGTTAACTATATTATTTTTTCTTATGCAAATAGTAAAATTTATATTTTTGAAATAAAAATTAACAGTTAGGATTCAAAGAAAGTTAGAGTGTGTTTGTTTGAGGGATTTAATTAGATTTTTACTATTCATCCAATTTTTTCCCCCAAAAAATATTAAATCAAACATCTATTTTTCATTTTTTATATTATACTAAAAATCAATTTTACATTCAAAACATCACATCAACACCTATTTATATCACATCATACCACTATTCAAATTCAAAATTTTTACTATTCAAATCCCAACTCAAAATCCAAACCCCAAAAACAAATACACTCTTAATATATTTAAATATTTCAAACATTCTCAATATAACATATTCCTATGTAATATAAATGGAGTATTATTTTTGTAAAAAATAAAATTTTATTTAATAAAAATAAATAAATAAATATTTTTATTTATCTACTAAAAAAATTATACATTTTAATCTCTAAATTTTTTAATTTATTATTTTTTTTTACTAATATATATTTTTACTACCTTTGACTGGTCTCATTTTTTTTTTATGTTCATTTATAAATATTAATTATTATATCAAAACATAGTATAAATTAAAAAAAATTACAAAAATATTTCAATTAGTGTCTTATAATACTCGTAAAAATACATTTATATAAAAAATTATATAAATATAAAAATATTTTTAATATTAAATAGATAGTATTATTTACTAATTATTTCCTCGAGTATTAAATTAATAAAAGAGGTGTGATTTGATAATTTAAATGCAAAAAAAATCAACGAATACATATATGTATATAAGGAAAGGACTAGGCTTGATGCTGATTAACCTAAATAAGTTGAATTGCTTAAATTACACCTCTCATCTCCTCTCCTCTGCTATGTCTAATGTCCCGTCATAAATGTTTACGTAGCCTAGCTTATTAGTTAATTATTTTTTCGTATAATATAATATGTTTCTATTTTCTATTTTCTATTTTTATCTGTTTCATATAATTTAATTTTTTTATTTTTAAAAATATAATTAGTCACTTAAATCGTATTTTAAATTTTAAATTTTTTAAATTTTTTAATTTTAATTAAATTATTTAATTATATTAATTTTTAATTTATAATTATTTTTATTAATAAAGCCCAAAATAAGTCGGCCAGAGTGAGATGATACATAACTGAACTCTACTCAACTAGCTAACCCTAACAATGCTTCAATTTCTCATACTCCTTCCCTTCTTCCTCACACTCTTCTTCATCTTCTTCCCCAAATCATCAAAGCTCCCTCCAGGGCCATGGAAGCTTCCTCTCATTGGAAACCTCCACAACCTCGCCGGCGACCTCCCCCACCGCGCGCTGCAGCGATTATCCCTCAAATACGGCCCATTGATGCACGTCCGCCTCGGCCAACTCTCCGCCGTCGTCGTCTCCTCCCCCGACGCCGCCAGAGAAGTGCTCCGAACTCACGACGTCAAATTCGCCACCAGGCCCCGAATTGTGGTGGCGGAGATCATGCTGTACGGCTGCAACAGCATCAGCTTCAGCCCTCCCGGCGAGTACTGGCGCCACCTGAGAAAGATCTGCACGTCGGAGCTACTGACGGCGAAGCGCGTCCAGTCCTTCCGGTCGCTGCGGAAGCACGTCTTCTCCGACCTCGTCCGGCGGATAGTTTCCAGCGAAGGATCGCCCGTCGATCTGACGGAGCTGCTGCACTCCACGAGCTACGACTACACCACCAGAACGGCGTTGGGAACGGAAACGGAAAAGCATAAGAGGTTTCTGGCGATCGTGACAGAGGCTTTCGGTCTGGCGACGGGATTGGACATCTCCGAACTGTTTCCTTCGATCAAATTGCTGCACAGATTCAACGGGCTAAGAAATAGGCCGATGGTTTTGCACCGGGAAGCCGACGCCATTCTCGACGAGATTATCGGCCAAAGGCAACGTCGGACAAGCAACTATTATCTGCGAGAATAGGAACTCAGTCGGGAGCGGCGGCGGCAATGACGGACAAAACAATTATTATTTGCGTTTGCATTAGAGTTTGTGTCTGCGTTCGAGAACAGGAGCTTTGTTGAGAGTGGCAAAGGCGACGTCAGACGAACAACTATTATGTGAGAGAATAGGAGCTCAGTCAAGAGCGGTGGCTCCAAAGACGAACCAAGCAACTGTTATCTGCGTTTGTGTCTTTTGGTTTTTGTGTAACTTTCTGTCAAACTCAAGTTGATTTCTGCGATCTCACTTTAGTTTGAGAGGGGGTGTCGAGAGATTTTCGATATTTAGTTTTAGATTTGTTAGATTTAGATTTAGATTTGGTCATATCCATTAGATTTCTTTATTTAGATTTGAGTCTATCGAGTCTGTTTTAAGTTGCCTATATATAGGCCCCTTATTTTGATTATCAATAATGCAAGCTTTAGAGTTTCTGCAAAATATGTTAGCATATGTTTTTATATATTGTTATTTGGGCCCCACATATATATGTCTATATATATGCATTCTCTTTTTAGGTTAAAACATAATTTTCTATTTTTCGCAAATATTCAAACATGGTATCAGAGCCTATTTTTCTTATGGGATAGACATCCGCCAACGCCGGCGCGTGGCAGCCGCAGAATGATTTTCTGCATGATTCTTATGCGCGCTCTATACTATTATTTGATTTTATCGTTTCATAGTATGACTCTTAATATAGATCGTGTAGACGCTTCTGGGATTACTGTTATTCTTTCTGGTGATAATTATGATTTGTGGGCTGAATTCATGAAGAGTTTCTTGATTGGTAAAAGATTATGGCGCTATGTTACTGGCGAATTTTTTGCACCGGTTGCTCCTGTTGTCACTTCTATGGAGCCCCTCAACAACAAGGATCTCACGGACTATCGGAATACCTTGGATGAGTGGGATAGTAAGAACCACATTATTCTTACTTGGATTCGGAATACCTCTTTTAAGTCCATTCAGATTCAATTTCGCCGCATGCACACTGCCAAGAAAGCTTGAAATTATTTGCAACATCGATATCAGGCACTGAAGGCATGCATTATTTTCAACTTATAGGGTCATTGAATGCATTGACACATGACTCGCGCCAAGATATGAATGAGTTCCTCTATACTATACAGTCTATGTGGGATCGCATTGATGAGGCCGACATACAGATTGACCATTTTCGGTTGATTCAGCTCTTGATGAAGCTTGGTCCAGAATATGAGTCTGTGCGTGCTTCCTTGCTTCATCGTCATCCCTTACCTTCATTGGAGACAACGATGAAGGAGATGTTGTTTGAGGACACCCGCCTCAAGATGCTCAAGGCTCCTACTCTTGATTCGGCCTTGGCAGTTCCCTTTTCTACTCCTCATCGCAGAGATAATCACAAGGATGCCCGACCACCGCAGTCTGATAAATGTCGCAGTTGCCCGAATGCTGATCATCTTTATATCTATTGTCCTAAGGTTGAGTGTCACTACTGTCATCAAAAAGACCACATCCGTCCACATTGTCCCAAGAATCCTAAGGCTTGTCAGTCCTCTTCCGGCTCTTCCTCTGTCATTGTTGCTGCCACTAGTTTATCTCAGTCGCCTCAACCGTTTCCCACTCTTGAGGACCTACGTCACAGGTTTTATCAATTCATCCTTCATTAGCCTCGACATCAGGTAACAACACATGGTATATTGATTCTACCTGATGTAATCACATGACACCTGACCCTCACCTTTTACATTCCTTCCAACCTGTCACCTCATCCCCTCCTATACTTACCGCTGATTGCACTTCCATGCGCATTACTCATACTGGCCATATATCGTCCCCCACCTAGATGATGTTTATGTCATTCCCAAATTAGCCCTAAACCTTGCGTCTGTCGGTCAGTTGGTTGAGCAGGGTTTTACTGTAATTTTTTCTTCTTCTGGTGTGCAGGTTCAGGACACGCAGACGGGTCAGATACTTGGGACGGGTTGCAAGACAGGCCACCTATTTGAGCTTGACTATCTTTGCCCTCGCCAGACACCATCTCTTTTTGCTGCAGTCTTTTTTTCCTCTTTCTATTACTGGCACCTCAGACTTGGTCATGCCTCCTTATCTAAACTCAAGTCTCTTGCAAATACATGTGTTTTAGGCACAATTCGTTTTGAGTCTTTTGATTGCTTGCATTGTAAACTTGGAAAACAACCAGCTTTACCTTTTTTGAATAACTTGTGTATTGCTGATAAACCTTTTTCATTAGTACATTTTGACATCTAGGGGCCCTCTCCTGTTGCTATTCTTACTGGGTTTCGTTACTTTGTGCTTTTTATTGATAATTACTCTCGCTTTAGTTGGATTTACTTTATGCGCAAGCGTTCTGAACTTGCTTCCATTTACTCTGCATTCGCTAAAATGGTGCAAACTCACTTCTCATGTCCTATTCAGACTATTCGCACTGACAATGCCCTTGAATATAATGATTCTGCCTTTCTTACTTTTCTATCCACCCAAGGTACTCTTGTCCAGCGTTCTTGTCCTTACACATCTCAACAAAATGGTAGGGCAGAGTGCAAGCATCGTCATATTTTAGACACAGTTCGAGCTATGTTGTTATCTGCCAACTGTCCAGATCGGTTCTGGGGCGAGGCTGCTCTTACTGTTGTTTATAATATTAACCGCTTACCCTCCTCTGTCTTTCAGGATACCACACCTTTTGAGAGGCTCTTCCGCCAGGTACCTGATTACTCTCATCTTCATCCTTTTGGTTGTGTCAGTTTTGTTCATCTTCCTCCTCATGAACGTAACAAATTAGAACCACGCACCCGTCTGTGTTGTTTTCTTGGGTATGTGATAGAACATAAAGGTTATCGATGTTGGGATCCTGTGTCGAATCGTCTACGTATCTATCGGGATGTTGCTTTTTGGGAGTATAAGTTATTTTCCTCTGAGTCTAAATTTTCCATTCCCTTTGAGTCAAAGTCCCCGTTCTTTGTTCTGGATTCCTCTCCTCCTCTTGCAGGTCCCGAACCCCCGTCTGTTCCTGTTCTAGATTCCTCTCATCCTCCTGCAGGTCCCGAACCCCCGTCTGTTTTTGTTCTGGATTCCTCTCCTCCTCCTGCAGGTCCCGAACCCCTTTCCGTTCCTGCTGGTCTGTCTGATGTTGATCCTTCCCCACCAGCTAACCCTTCTGCGCTTCCTACCGCCACTGATCGGCGACCCACTAGTGTAAGTCGTCCTCCCTCTCATCTACTTGATAATCATTGTTTTTCTTCCATTTTATCTCACCATGAACCCAAGACCTTTCTTGAGGCGAACTGTGGTCCCTTGTGGCGCAACGCTATGTTTGAGGAATTGTAGGCTCTTATGAAGACCGGCACGTGGAATATCGTCGATCTCCCTCATGGCAACAAACCTATTAGATGCAAGTGGGTGTACAAAATCAAAACTCACTCTAATGGTTCTGTTGAGTGCTACAAGGCTTGCCTTGTAGCCAGAGGTTTTTCACAGGAGTATGATATTAATTATGAGGAGACATTTGCACCAGTTGCTCGTTTGATATCTGTCTGCTGTCTCCTTGTTGTTGCCGCTGTTCGACGTTGGAAATTATTACAGTTGGATGTGAAGAATGCGTTTCTTCATGGAGATTTGTCTAAGGAAGTCTACATGACCCCTTTACCTGGCTCAGATTTTTCAGGGAAGGTATGTCAGCTGCGCCGTGCCCTTTATGGACTGAAGCATGCACCTCGAGCTTGGTTCGCCAAGTTTAGTGTTACGCTCATTCAATATGGTTTTTCTGCATCTCCCTATGACTCTACTCTCTTTATTCGTTGTTCTCCTGCTGGGATCATTATTCTCTTGTTGTGAGTGGATGACATAGTTATTACCGGTGACGATACTTCTGGTATATCCGATCTACAGACCTACCTTCATCGACACTTTGACATGAAGAGTCTTAGTCAGCTCCGCTATTTTCTCGGACTTGAGATTTCTGACGCTCCAGATGACATATATCTATCTCAGACGAAATATGCATCTGATCTCATATCTCATTCAGGTCTGACTGATAGCCAGATTGCATCCACTCCTCTCGAAGGGAACTGCAGACTTGCTCCTTTCGACAGCACTCCACTAGAGGATCCCTCCCGCTATCATGCTGTACGGCTGCAACAGCATCAGCTTCAGCCCTCCCGGCGAGTACTGGCGCCACATGAGAAAGATCTGCACGTCGGAGCTACTGGCGGCGAAGCGCATCCAGTCCTTCCGGTTGCTGCGGAAGCACGTCTTCTCCGACCTCGTCCGGCGGATAGTTTCCGGCGAAGGATCGCCCGTCGATTTGACGGAGCTGCTGCACTCCACGAGCTACGACTACACCACCAGAACGGCGTTGGGAACGGAAACGGAAAAGCATAAGATGTTTCTGGCGATCGTGACAGAGGCTTTCGGTCTGGCGACAGTATTGGACATCACCGAACTGTTTCCTTCGATCAAATTGCTGCAAAGATTCAGCGGGCTGAGAAATAGGCTGATGGTTTTGCACCGGGAAGCCGACGCCATTCTCGACGAGATCATCCGCCAACACGAAGAATCCGATCAGAAACAAGGGCAAGAAGATCTGGTCGACGTTCTTCTGAAATCTCGCCGGGACGCCGGAGTCGAACTCGCATTAACAACAGACAACATGAAAGCTATAATCCTGGTTAGTTACAGCTTCAAAATAAAATCCAAACTTCCAAAATCCTTAATCTGAGCTTTTTCCAATAAACCAGGACGTATTGGGCGCCGGAAGTGAGACGGCAGCGGGAACCATGGATTGGGCGATGGCGGAGATGCTGAAAAATCGACAAGTCCTAGAAAAGGCGCAAGAAGAAGTTCGACAGGTTTTCGACAAGCAAGGCGGCTTCATCGACGAATCGAGCATTCCGGAGCTCAAGTATTTGAAGCTAATTATCAAAGAAACTTTGAGATTACACGCTCCGGTGCCGCTGCTGCTGCCGAGGAAATGCGAGCAGAGATGCGAGATTATGGGGTATGAGATCCCGGAGGAGACGAAGATCATGGTGAATACCTGGGCTATAAATCGCGACCCAAAGTATTGGTCGGATCCCCAAAGCTTTAAGCCCGAAAGGTTTCTCGACAGCCCTGTTGATTACAAAGGCAATCATTTTGAATACACACCTTTCAGATCCGGGAGACGCGTATGTCTCGGGATTGTCTTTGCTATTACCAACGTCGAGCTCTCCCTTGCGTTGTTGCTCTACCACTTCTTCGACTGGAAATTGCCGCAAGGACTGAATCCGGAGGAGATGAAAATGACGGAAGGGGCTGGCCTTACGGCCCGGCGAGCAAATCATTTGTTTTTCGTTCTTCCCGTTGTGAAAAGGCCGTTGCTTGTTGAATGATCTATTCTATTCTATGGATGTAATAAACTAAAACAGAGTCCTTTCTTTATTCAATTCATGATGTTTTCGATAGATACGAACATAGATTACGGCAATGGCCTCGTAATAACCGGAACAACGCGCAAGTTTATTAATCTCCTCGTCGTCACTCCAAATTTCTCCGACATGTCGATGTCTTCAGGCTTCATTCCGTCGGGTAATTTCCAGTCGAAGTGGTAGAGCAGCACGGCCAACGGGTTTTGAATATTCGCAACTCCGAAGGAAATCCCGGGGCAGATCCTCCTGCCGGCGCCGAAAGGGAGGAATTCAAAGCTGTTGCCGTTGTAATCCATGGCGCTGTCAAGAAATCTCTCCGGCGTAAAGGACAGGGGATCTTGCCAGTAGTTAGGGTCCCTGTTAATGGCCCAAGCATTCACGATGACTCTGGTGTTTTCCGGTATGTCGCAACCGTTGATCCGGCAGGCCTCGATGCACATTCTTGGGATCAACAATGGCCCTGGATTGTGCAACCTCAACGTTTCCTTGATCACCGAATTCAAATACTTGAGCTCGTTGATGTCCGATTCGTCGACATGTCCTTTCCTGTCGAACACCGCCCGGACCTCGCGCTGAGCTCTGTCCATCACCGGTGGATTTTTCAGCAGCTCCGTCATCGCCCAATCTAATGTCGTTGCGGATGTCTCGCTGCCGGCGCCGAGAATGTCGAAGATCACGGATTTGATGCTGTTGGAGGTTAATGAAGATTGGTGCTCTTCACCCTGTAATTTCAGAAGAACGTCGACGAGATCGTCGACTTTCTTTCCATCTTCTTCCTCAGGAGCTTCTTTGTGGTCGCCGATTATGCCTTCGAGAAGTTCGTCGGTTTCCCGGTGGAGCTTCCGCAGCTTCTTCTCCAGGCCGGTGATCTTCCCGAGGACTTTAATGGAGGGATACAGTTCGGCGATATTGAACCCTGCTGAGAGCTCACTGGCTTCGTTGATAATCTCCATTAACCTGGCTTTCCTCGATTTGTTCGATTCCCCGACCGCCGCCCGCGAAACGACGTCGTAAGTGGAAGAATAAAGCTTCGACGATAAGTCGACGGCGGTGCCCTCGCCGGCGGCGATCATTCTCGCGAGCTCTAAATGCACCTTCTGTCGGACCGGCCGGAATGATTGGACGCGTTTGTTGCTCAGCAGCTCTAGGGTGCAGATCTTCCTCAGATGCCTCCAGGATTCGCCGTAGGGGCTGAAGACGACGCCGGATTTGCCGTAATTGAGGATCTCGGCGGCGAGGAGCGGCGGCCGGGACGCGAAGTTCAGGTCGTGAGTTTTCATGACTTGTCTGGCGGCGTCCGGCGACGAGACGACGACGGTGGAAACCTCGCCGAGCTTCAGGTGCATCAGGGGGCCATATTTCAGGGCCAATTGATGCATCGCATGGTGGGGCATTCCGCCGCCGATCAGGTTGTGGAGATTCCCGATCAGCGGCAGCTTCGGCGGCCCTGGAGGGAGATTCGGTCGTGATTTTTTAGCTTGTTTGAAAAGCATCAAGATTGAGAATAAGAATGAAGCGAGGATCACCAACTGGATCGTCGTCGTCTCCATGGATCCAAGATTTCAGTTGCAGGTTAGAATCGAACTGCCTATATATATATATATTTGAATGAGAAATTGCAGTCTTGCTGGGACAGTCGTGAATGCATGAGACTTTTTTTACATTGCTAAAATGAAGCCCAAAACCCCCACGATACGTTAGAATAATCCCTGGAAAGAATAAAAGTTTGAACATGTCCCACTCTTAACTCTTTTATTTTCAAAACACGCGGATATAATTCGAGCCAGTAATCGTGTAACAGGAACTTGACTTGAGAGTAAGATCAAACCAAAATCAATTCCGGTTGGAGAACGCTATTGAAGTCGCTGGTATTTTCAACACGGCCGTTTTCATTTCACAACAAGCGTATTCCACCTTAATGTTTTAATTCTTTAAAAATATTAGCGGATTTTATTGAGTTAACAGATTGGATATAACGCTGTTTCGTAATGAGCGTATCATATTTTGGCTCAATTTCTACTAAGGGTTACACAAAATTCGTATTGGGATAATGCAAAGTTTGATCGAATTCTAGTAGAAAATATCGAGAAATATGTCTATGGATGCTATAATTTTTTGTAGGGATAAAAACAATGTATATATTTATCTTATTTTGATATATAGTTATGTGTACGCCAAGTATCATTGACTTGGCGGACACGTGTCCTCAGACGAGTCATGCGGTACCACGTAAGCATCTTTGGTGCCGGAGGATTAAAAGTGCAAAAAATTTTCAATTACAAAACTAATTTGCGACAAACTAAAATGATAAAAGATCTAGTTATGAGACTAAAATGATAAATGGTCCAGTCCAGTTACGAGACTAAAATGATAAATTATCCGGTCCAGTTACAAGAAAATCGGTTTACCATGTTAATTTTTATATTAATTTTTTATATCTCACATAAAAAATTTGCAATTCTGTGTGACTGACAAAGCCTGGAAGGGTCGAAATTTGAACACACACCACCGTACCATTTCTTACGGAACCATCATAACGGTTATCATGAATAATAAATCATTAGACACTATCTCAATATATTTTTGCTTACTTGTTTTAACCTTGAAACAAATAGACAGGGTACTTACTTATTATTATTATTCTTTTAAATCATAAATAATCCCATGCATTGTTTGTGTTTTTAGAATTTAGAGACAGGTTAATAATTAGAGTTATTAGCAAATTTTAACCACTCAAGTTGTGTTATTTAGTACTTATATTTAAAAATAATGAGATTTTAATTGTTAGTAGTGAAAAATATAAAAATATTTGGATGAAATCGTTCTTATTATTTTAAAAATATTACTATTTTATTATAAAATAAATATTTTTATTCTAATTGAATACCGTAAAAAATGAATATATATATATATATATCAAATAAAAATACTCTACAATCTTTGAACTTCTCTAATAATTATACAATGCATAAAAAATTCAATACTTACTCTATACATGTACTATAAATTATGAGTGCTGGGTGACGTCACAATGTTCTTTTGATAGTCCAATAAAGCACATTGATTACGTCATCAAAAAAATAAAGCATATGCATTAACCGAGCTAAACAACCCATTATTACTTCGGGCCTAATTAAATTATAAGCCAATCGCTATTTTGGACGGCTAATTCAACTGAGTAAAATATTCGAAATTAGAATATTAGATTCCAATCAAATTCAAATTTAATATTCTTTCCGTTTCATATTTTTTTAATAACTGTTTTAACAGACATTATAAATATATTTACAACTTATAATATATTATTTTAGTCATTTCTACTTTATTTCTACTATATCTCAATATAATATTAATATTACAAAAAGTAAATAGATATTTATTTATGGGACAGAGGGAGTAATTAATTTTGATTTTTTCAAATTGAATTAGATTAAATTATTTATAAATTTAAAATTTTCCAATAGTTTCAAATTGATATACTTAAATCAATGTCATCTAAATATAATATTTCTCCGTCCAACAAAAAATATATATTACTGAATATCCGAATCCCCTTACGGGGTTCAGGCTTTTAACCTATTACTTTATGGTCACACGTTCAACCCCATACTACCGTGTCATTTATTTGTATTGTGCCTATTTCAACCCTTTCGCACCATAAATCTCTTTCACTTATTACATTAATATCCTATCAGCAATGTAACAGCCGTCGTATTAGCCGTCATATGTACGATCATTTAACGACAGGCGGTAAGGGCCTTTTAACGACGGGAACAACAACCAAATCCTTTGCTCGGCTAGCTGTAATGCCAGCCCTTTCCGCCATATCCATCTCCTCCGGTTTCAGTCCGTCGGGCAATTTCCAGTCGAAGTGGTAGAGCAACATTGCCAGCGGCGTCTCGACATTGGCGAGTCCATAAACAATCCCGGGGCATATCCTTCTTCCGGACCCAAAAGGGGTGTACTCAAAATTACTGCCTTTGTAATCAATCGGGCTGTCGAGAAATCTCTCCGGCTTAAAGCTCTCGGGGTCGCGCCAATACTTGGGGTCCCGGTTTATAGCCCACGTATTCACGATGATCTTCGTGTCCTCCGGTATCTCGTACCCCATAAGCTCGCACGCCTCGTCGCATTTCCTAGGCAGCAATAGCGGCACCGGCGCATGCAATCTCAAAGTTTCTTTGATAATTAGCTTCAAATACTTGAGTTCCGGAATGCCCGATTCGTCGATGAGGCCCCCTTGCTCGTCGAAAACCTGCCGGACCTCTTCTTGGGCCTTTTCCAGGACTATGGGATTTTTTAGCATCTCCGCCATCGCCCAATCGATCGTTGTCGCCGACGTCTCACTTCCCGCGCCTAATACGTCCTGTTTCATGGGGCAAAAACATAACTCTGTTCTCAATTGGGACTAATTTTTGCCCGATTCATCACTAACTATCGTTAATTATGTATGAACTGAGTTTGTTCTTTTTCAAATTAGTAACTGACCAAGATTACAGCTTTGATGTTGTCTGGTGTCAAAGCAAGTTCTTGCCCGGAATCGGAATCGTGGCGATACTTAAGAAGAACGTCGACCAGATCTTCTTTATCATTGTCGGATTCTTCGTGTTGGTGGATGATCTCGTCGAGTATGGCGTCCAATTCCCGGCGCAAAACCATCATCCTCTTCCTCGCCGGACTCAGGGTTCGGACAACTCCGATGGAAGGAAACAGTTCTGCAATATTGAATCCGGCGGCGTACCCGAAAGCCTCCGTCAGTATCTCCAGAAACCGCTGCTTCTTGTCCGTTTTGGATCCGAACGCCGCCCGCGTCGTGAATTCGTAGGTCGACGAGAGTATCTTCTCCGACAGATTCACCGGCGATCCTTCGCCGGAAGCAGTCCACCTCGCGAGATCGGAGAAAACTTGCTCCCGCAGCGGCCGGAACGACTGGACGCGCTTCGCCGACAGTAGCTCCGACGTGCAGATCTTGCGGAGGTGCCGCCAGTAGTCGCCCGGAGGGCTGAAAGTGATGCTGGTGCAGTCGTAGAGCATGATTTCCGCCACCAGAATTCGTGGCCTGGAAGCGAATTTGACGTCGTGAGTTCGCATTACTTCTCTTGCGGCGTCGGGGGAGGAGACGACGACGGCGGAGAGTTCGCCGAGGCGGACGTGCATCAACGGCCCGTATTTGAGGGACAATCGCTGCAGCGCGCGGTGGGGGAGGTCGCCGGCGAGATTGTAGAGGTTTCCGATGAGAGGTAGCTTCCATGGCCCTGGAGGGAGGTTTCTTGATTTGGGGGAGAATTTGAGGAAGACGACGACGAAGAAGAAGAAGGAAGCAAATATGAGAAAAACCATTTTGGTAAGTCCGACCTAAGAATTTACTTTTTAGATATCGATGAGATGAGATGATATAACATGAGATTCGTTCTGTTATACTCCCTCCGTGTAAGATATTATGTCACGTTGCCATTTTTGTCAGTCTCACATGTCACTTTTTTTTTTCTTTTTTTTAAAATATTACACACTTTAATCTCATTTTAAATTTTTTAATTTTATTTTTTTTAATTTTAATTAAATTAATTAGTTATCTTAATCTTAATTTATAATTATTTATATTGTAAGATAATTATTTTCACTAATATATTCTTAATTATTTACTAATTACATATCTCCTAATATACACTGACACGGTGTTTGAAACGGAGGGAGTATATTTATAATTTATAATAATGGGGTAGACAAATAAATAGTCCAAATTTTGAATAGTATTTCAAATTTTCAATTGAAATTTTCGATTAAATTGAACAAAACGAAATTTGAAAAATATATATAATGAACATCAAATATAACCAATATATAAAATTTAAAATACAATAGCATAAACAAAGTCAATTTGATTAGGTTTGGTTCTTTTAAGTGGGAACAATATTATAAAAAATAAATAAAATAAAACTTAATCAATAACAAATATCAATAATAAGAAAGAATATTTTTCTTGCATAAATAGGGTTTATTCTTTTAAGTTTTACAATGTTTTCAATAAAATTTTTGTTCTTCATATTTCTAGAAAAAAGAAATACTATTCATTTTATAAAATATTTAATAAAAATTACATCACTGATCTAAATAATACCACAAAATTTACTAACACTTTCAATAATTAATAAAAAAAATCCTACATTTTTTTTTAAAAAAAATCAATTTAATAGTATAAGAAAAGGACAATACTTTTAGGGTGTGTTTATTTGGCTCATTTCATTTTTTTTCCTTAAAAATATCAAATCAAACATTTATTTTTTATTTTTTATATTATACTAAAAAAATCAATTTTACATTCAAAATATCAAATCAACACATATTTATATCACATACAACTATTCAAATTCAAAATTTTTACTATTCAAATCCCAACTCAAAATTCAATCTCCCGAAACAAACGCACCCTTATTGTATATGCTGAAGTCACGACTCACGAGGCTATATTAATGCCATTTGTTATTTTTGTCACCATTGAATATATTATTCAATATATTACTCCATTCGTCCCAGATACCGTATCTGCTACACTGTAGACACGATATTTTACGAGAAATATAATTAGTAGATAATTAAGAATGTATTAATGAAAATAATTATTCTATAATATAAATAATTATAAATTAAGATTAAAATAACTAATTAATTTAATTAAAATTTTAAAAAAATAAAATTTAAAAATTCAAAATGAGAGTAAAGTGTGTAATTATTTTCCGAAAAAAGAAAATAACATGGTAAGTGAGACGGACAGAAACGGCCACGACGGAGGAAATACTATTTAAAGAAGATCCATTTCATAACTTTTTATAAAAATTTCGATTGCATCAGCTATGTATTTTTTATATATATATTTTTAAAATAGTATGGGTACGGGCCGGCTTTTTGAAAAGAATAATGATGTATTTTAAGCTGATACGTATATATTTTGAATTAAAAATGTTTTATAGTATAATCATTTTTAATAAGAAATAATTTATAGATGTATAATAATAGGACGCAGATAGCTGCGGATTGAGTAACATGTTGATTTCAAATTATTTTAAAATAAAAAATAAATATTTTCTTCATTCAGAATAATTATATTATTTATATACTATTAATATAAGGAAAACAAATTTGGTTTCAATGTAATAAAATTAATCAATTTTTGTTTCAATATTAAAAAAAAAAATTATCAAATTTAGTAATATTATAAATAATCTTAATCAATTTTAGTTTTAAGTTAAAAAAACTAAAAAAAAAATTGTTGATTTTTCTAATGATTAGTTGACCTGAATAATGATCTTTTGAATACTGATAATTAAAGTGATTTCATTTTTTCTTATAACAATTAATAACTAAAATAAAGTATTGGTCTAAATTTAATGAATTGACAGTTACCTACTAATATTAAATGTATAGACTTTTACTTATCAGAATCCATACACAAAACTTAGAAGATTTTGAATGCGTGATAATTTGTCAGTGCGACCGTCTACAGCCCATAAATTTTATTTATACAATTTTAATTCTAAATATGCAGATGTTACAATAATTTTTACTTTAATTATAATTTAATTTTTAATTGTTATTCTTTAAATATTCGGACAATTGGGGTTAAATGCCCAATTTCACAAATTGATTTAAGATCAGTCCCTTTTTCTAATTTATTATACTGCAGTCCCCCCTTTTCTTTTTTTTCTTTGTTCTCACTCCCCACCATCCCAATTCTCTCTCCACCCTCTAAATTACTCTCTCCACCCTCTAAATCGTTTCAGATTTCGCACGAAAGTGGGGCATTTATCGGCGATTTTGAAATCCATAGTGCCATCCGATGGGCTAGTTGCCGGCGCGCTCGAAGACCCATTTCTCTCCTCATATCTTTTGTCATCACCCAGGTTGTCATCTGTCCCTGGCGAAGATTGAAATCGATGTTTTTGCAAGGTTAGTTACTCTATTTCGATTGGATAGGTTGGGTAGGTTTTGGGTTAGAAAAAAAGTTGTTATTTTGTAGAAAATGTTGCTAGAAGCCTTTTGGTTATGTTAAACAAGTAGGTTTTATTGTAGATATGAAGCAGTGATTTTGTGATTTGAGAAATTTTTAGTGAATTTTTTTAAATATTAAAGAAAAATATCGAATCATTAAAAATTTGTCGCTATTCATTCTTGTGCGTGATTCACTACATTAGTAAAATTTTATTAGTGAGGTTTGTATATATATACATAAGCCTGGACTTCTAAGATTCTATTAATTTTGTGAAACTTCCCAAAGTGTAAATTGTTTTGCAATTTTGTATTTGATCAAATGCAAATGGAGCTGAAGCGCTACTACAGAATTAAAACTTAATAATAAATAAATTTGTTTTATCTATGTTTATCCAATTTCAATTGATCTTAATACTGATCAATAATTTGGTTCTAATTAAGAACATAAACTATTATCATATATTTAAATTTTGTTTGACTTTTTATTTCCAAAACAAATGTATGAGTTTTGCTTGACTTTATATTTCCAAAACAAATGTCTGTCGTATACTGTATGTCTACTTTGTGGAGCATTATAGACTTGATAGTGCAATAGAATTATAAAACCAATATATTGTGTGATGACTTGCTTAATTTAAGCATATATTTGACTTGAACAAATTATGGATGAGGCTAAAATACTGAATAATATAAATTGAGAGAAATATTGGTTTTCATCCTCTGAATATTAGAAATCTGAGCATGAAGGAGTAGAACCATTATTTAATTTATGTACTCCTAAATGTTGCATTAAGTTGCTTCAATAGTCCGATGTTGATATTATGGGAAAAAGTATTGTGGTGATTGGTAAGATTAACATTGTTGGATTGCTTGCAACATTACTTCCCAAGTATTGATATATATATTATTTAATTGATCTTAGTCTTGTAGGTTTAGATTAGTGTGTAAAGATATATATCCATGTAATTTAATTGTGCAATTAATTATATAATTATATATTTTTTCTAATTTACTGAACTCCAACATTTTATCCATTTATGGCAGAGGCGCGCCATGCTACGGTGACTATTCTTCATCAATTTGCCAAAAATCCAGAACAAATTTTATGTGAAGCTGATATCTTAATTGCAGCTACAGAAGTATCCAATTTGGTCCGTGGTAATTGGTTAAAGTCAGACGCGGTTGTTGTAGACTTTTTTAAGGTGCAATTTTATATTTTTATAGGATGTTTGTCAATCCTTTCATTGTAATTATTTTTGATGTGCTAGACATAATGTAATATCGTATATAAATATACAACAATAAAAGTGTTGATGCTATTTTGTAAATTACGGGTATGTGATGATGATCTTTTATATATGATTCGTTAACAATAGAGGTTTCTTAAAATGTAACACAGGTACACAAATTGTGGGTTAGTATTTTGTTTATTTTGAAGAATATATAGTTGATGTCACGAAACACATGGGTCTGTAGCGTATTACCCATTTAAAAATTATAGTAAATTTATGTTAATTAATTTTCTAAATGGAAAAAAGTAAGTAGTATTTTGTGTTGCATTCGTTAGACCCATACTAAAAGAGTTATAAATTCTTTTTCTTATCGAAGTCTATCGAGCTCACTTTATTTCCTTGAGTACATTGAAACGAGCATTTATTTAAAGTATGCAGCTACATAATTACCCACTTATGTCATAATGTTACATTCTTTATATACATGAAAGCAGAGCATGGGTACATAATTTGATAAGAATTGGTACATTAAAATCAATAGGGGGTACATCAGAGCCATGCTGAAGTACTTGCCTACTCAACCAAGTTATACTTTTTTAAAATGTTCCGGGCTAATTGATATTGAGTTTATAAGTGTGTAATAGTTTGGATTATTATGTCATGGGTCAAAATATTTTAGATAAGATGTGTTTGTCCAATTACGCAGAAAACACTTGCAGTCCTAATAGTATATTACAACTAGCATTTTCACTTGAATGTTGTTGTTTGTGCTACGGTGAAGATTATTATGTAATAAGTCTAAAAATTTTCAATTCATGACAACAATCATGTATTCTAACAACTAATATAATTTAACTTAATCATTTATAGCTTGTTTAGTCATCTACAAGTGGAGGTTTGAGTATAATCCTACATATATACAATATAATTAAGTCATTTTTTTACTTGTTTAGCCATCTATAGTAAATATATGTTGTTTATCTCTTTATATAATTTAGGGTGTCATGGAAATACTATCACGATGAATTCATCCCTGATTACCGACAATAAATGAATATTTTGAACCAAAAATGGTCGGTTACCTAAGCACAAGTTACCAAGGTATATATACTCGATATTGAAGCATGTGATACCAACATTATCGGTACATAAGATCTGCGCTAGGGCATATCGGTATTTGATGCAGGTATGTTAGGTAGGTATAAATAATGGTTGCTTAGGTAATATTTGTGTAGTAGCAGGTAGTCATGAATGTGCTTGATTGTAGTTGATCCTCTTATGGAGGGGCCAATTCACGAACTCGATGTGAGTATTTCTTCTCCCAGCCCCGATGAAAAAATTTAGGCATGGTACGTTTACATTCGACAGTACATGCCCACACTTTTCAATGGCAAAACGATAAAACATGTACAAGTAACAATCAATCATAGTTTAACTAAGTCTTTTATGACTTGTTTAGTCATATATAGTAAATATGTATTGTTTATCTTTACATACAGTTCTGGGATTCACAGGAATACTATAATAATACATCCATCCCTGATTACCGACGATAATTGAATGTTTCAAATAAAGAACGGTCGATTTCACAAACACAAGTTACCAGAGCATAGATACTCGTTACGAGAGCATATGAGATCATATTACAGGTACGTAAAAACTATTGCGGGGTATGTCTTTAATGCAGGTATGTAACAATGTGCTCCGCGTACGAGCATTGACAATCAAAGTATGATTGGAGTTGCTTTATTATTTGTGTAGTAGTAGATATCCTTAAAAATGTGGTCAACTTTAGTCAATCCGTTGACGGATGAGACAATTAAGGAAGTCGGTGAGAGAACTTCCTCTATTAGCCTCGGTGGAAAGGTTTGGGTATAGTATATTTACATTCAACAACTTATGTCATATTTTTCAATAGCATGATCACAAAGCATGTAACGTTATTCAATGGGTGTAATATAATTACTTTATGCATCGATAGAATATAACCGGTTGGATCCGCTGGCATATTTTACAGTAGTAAGTGGTATATACCTCTATTACACAGGTATATAATGAAATAGTAGAGGTTTGTAAATATATTCTGAAGGTATAATAATAATGTACTGAGGTATTTGATGATGTGTAGGAACGAATGATAAATATAAATATCCTGTTATTTCTACGGCATTTGAATTCCATTATTGGGTAATCATTTGGAGTTCTAATAGTTGATTAAAACTCGTTGTTGTTGCTAAGTACAACCATTACCTATATAGCACAACTAAACACCAAATTTCCACATGCCACACAATTACATTGCTATTATGAAGTTATATATGTTAATACTAGAGGTATGTATATGTATAATGCAAGGATGTTGGTAATGGACGAAGCTATCTGGTGATGCTAACATGTGGAAACAAATGGTAAATATAATATCATGTTGTTTCTATAATGTCAGCTCCGATGTTGAATAAGGTGTGCTCCGGGCTAAAGTTATTAATCAAGGCAAGCAGACGCTGCCATTACAACCTCATTTTTGGGCAGTCCAAAAAATGACCGAATGGAATCATTTTGATGGCACTAATATATTCATCCAATATGCGTTTCTTTATTTTCTCCACCTCGTGAAAAAATGGTATCGCAAATCGGATGATAACCTATCTGTATTCCTTCACCGGTTTGTAAATAAATACCACCAGTCCACATTACCCGAACCTCAAATTTATTTAAAAGATTATCAGAATTTATCAGGAGTACGTAACAACACATTTCGATACATAGTAGTCTCATAAAAGTATATTACTTAGAAAACTAGACTTGAAACATGCAACTCGGGGTACTTAACAATACTATATTTGTCAACCCACAAACATGACTAATTACCGAACAATCAAACAAAAAAACTAAAACTGTAACTAAGCAAAATGTACATCTACAAAATTAACAAAAATAATAAATTAAATAAATAAAATCATCCAAAATCAGTGCCAAAATAAAACACTCAACTCGGTGTATCTAGGCTACGAACGATTTCAAATCCGATTAACAAAGAAAACTACACCGATCAATTAGGGCTTCTCAACACCAAACCAATGCATACAAACACGGGATCAAGACTTACACCCCAAATAATCGAACAAACTACGGTATAAAATATCAATGTCAAAAAATCAAAACTTTAAAAAGATCCAACCAGACACTTACTTATTCGAGCTTGTCTTGGGGAATGGGAGCAGTTTGTTGTTTTCTTCACATTTTTGCACCGAATCGGTTGTTACTTGATCGTCGGAGGTTGGAGAGCCTCTGTTCGCCTAAAAATGGAAGAAAAATGGTTTAAAATCGATGTGAGAGGAGTTATGAGAGGTTTCTCATCTTTACCTCTATTAATCGTAAATTAATTGTTTTTTTTTTAATTAAAAAAAAAAGGTACGCGATTTCTAATTAGAAGTATATAAGGTTATAATGGGGGTAGAGCGGGAAGTAATATAGGTATATATTACAATATTTGAAGTATTGATCAACCTATTTCGAGTACATGTTGCATATACAACGTGATTGAGGGAAAAATACACATTAGGGAGTTATACAAACCTAATTAATAAAGTAGGGACTGCAGTCTAAATAATTTTCAATAGGGACTGAATTGCAAGTGTATTTGTCTGACAGGGATTTTAGTCCAACTTCCCCTTAAATATTTAACTTTTTTATTATTTTAAACAAACATTTTACTTTTATAATTTAAAATATTTTTTAATTTTTTTTTCCTTAAAAGAAAAGAATGCCAAAAAATGACAATTTAGAGACAATCGATGTCAAATCAACCAACCCATTAATGGATCTGGGTTGGAGATTTCCCTAGCTTGTATACAAATTTACATGCAATGTTGTTTTAAATCATAATAATAACAATAATAAATTGACATTAATGGCTTTGGTGGGTTGAAAATACCCTGGTTTGTATACAAATTTACATGCAATGTTGTTTTAAATCATAATAATAATAATAATAATAATAATAATAATAATAATAATTATAATAAATTTTCATCTAAAAGTATCAACAAATCAACCATGACGGATTAAATAAGAAAAGCTTTGTGTGAATACAAAAGAGATCATCTTACATGCACTCAAAAAAGTTTTCGTCCCATAAGCATTGTCTGATTGTTGTTTGAGAATGGACTCGTAAATGAGAAGTCATTGGCGACCAGCAGAGACCCGGCAAGAAGCCGAGCGTCACGGCTAGACGGCAGGATCCTTTGCTGGTTGTTCCCGTTGTTAAACGACCAGGCCTGTGGCCGAGTTGATGCGATGAGTAGACTCGGTCTTACCTACCAGACATTACTTGTACTTAAAATAGTATATAATATGTTCTCACATAAAAAAGGGTTCCCAAACTAAAAACCTCATCACAGAGAACCTCTAAAATAATGAATACAATGGTGTAGCAGTGTAAAGGGACAATCATATATTTCTTGGAAAAACTTTACGACCGGGACAGGACATGCTTTGCAAAATTTATCCACCACTTTCCGGCCTATTGGGAAAATGCTGGCTGGATCCGAGAATTATTGCTAACTGAGTAACAAGACAGTGATCCATCGATCGATAACACGCTATAAATGGATAGAATATGTGGCGTATAAAAGACTTTTTGTTCATCAATATGGGAAGCCTAGGAGAATACTTGCGACTGAAACATATGCCCGTATTTTCTCTCAACTGGATTTCTTTGATACTTGTCTAGCGTCTCCAAAGGCTACGTCCCTGCTGTTTTTGCTCTTGCATCCTCCTGCACCATGGAAAATGCACTCAGAAGTAGAGCAATATAATCGATACACCGCTATTTGTCAAACCAGCCATAAAATGACAACATAATTCAGAAACTGAGGAGAGGAACGGCCAGCATTGCATCAAAAGAGATCATAATGGACACAAAAACGAATATCAAACATTACCCAACAGTAAAAAGTACACAAGCCTCACCAAGAGAAACTAGTCTTACGCCAAACAAAATCGGCAAGAGATAAGGTCAGAAAACCATTTAGTTGTTGGTTATAAATGAATTTTCTTTTCCTTTCTTTTCTTCCTTTTTTTTTTTGTTGTTGTTGTCGTTGTTGTACAGAAAAACAACCAATCTCCAACCCAACTAATGACAAGTTTTCCCTACTAAAAAGGGAAAGTGAAAAAAGAAGAAGAGTTGGGAGAAGACAAAGGGGAAAATTGACATGGTGACCTGCATAAAACCTATCATATTATATTTGACAGGTAAGAATAAATTAGGAAAACGATTGAAATACCTTTGATGTTCTTTGGATCGCTCAATGAACTCTTTTGCAATATCATGGCCTTGATATGAAGCTAGAACACTTCGAATATCAGCAGGTCGGTGTTTGGCAACATCTGCAACGAAAGAAGTCATACTTTATATTGCAGAGGAAAAAGTACTGAAAATATCTGTAAAGCAACCTGAGAGTTCCATCAATGAAAGTATAATGAATTGAAACAGTATAACAATCGCTTACATTCTAGGAATGGAATAAGATCTAAAAGTGCAGTGTCATCTCCTTCCCCCTGCCATGGTTTTAATGGGACGCTATTTTCAGGCTGAAGGCTACTTTCTAGTGCATGACCACTAATATATAAAACCTTTGCTGGATCTCTGTTCAGTTTTGAAAGGTCCTGCAGCAGAGGTATCTTAATTAAATGATGTTTATGACATATGAGAAGCAGTACAACCGAAAAGAAGCTAAATGTAAGAGTTATGCAGGCTTAATATCTTATGCGACCAATAGCATTGTATCTTTTTTAGTATGAGGATGAGAAAGAGCACTCATGTCAGCAACCAATAAAGTGTAATGTGCACTCATTACACCATACATCCACAGAACTTTAAAGCAACTTTTTTTCAATTATATATTCAGTAGGAAATGACCAGATGTGCTTATTGATTAATAGCAAATCCAAACAAACTAAGGATAAGTATACATTACCATAACTTTTCAAAAGTTGAGCAATAAAGAAAGCTTAAGGTCATTTACTTACATTATGAGAGCATTTCAGAATAAACCAGTAAGTCATCTAGCAATATCGCGAAAAGAAGGAATGAAGCCAAACGGGAATTTCACAGTTGACCAGGCCAGTGAATTGGTTTTTGTGTTTGGGATCAAAACATCACAGTTACATATCCAGAATGATTATAGCCATGGAGAATCCCTCAAATGTAGAACTTTTAGCATCATATTATATGGAATATCATCAGGTACATATGTTAAGAGTCAGCTTCGGGGTACACCCCAGTAATGTTGTGTATGTGTGTGTCTGTATGCATGTGTGGATTTCTGATGTGCAACAGATAAATCTCAAATCAGTAGAAACTTATAAACAAGCAAGTCAGAAACTGGAAAGCAAGAATCCTTGCATGTTCTAGCTAACTCTTGACGGTAACTATTTATGTGGGCATACCTTAGATATTTCATAAGAAACATGAATAATAAAATCGCTTGCACAATTCTACACAAGTGAGTGGGCATACCCTATAGTGTTTTCCATCTATATATCTAGTTGCCCCCCTTGAAAGCCGATATCGGATACAGTGCTTCGGGTCCAATCTCTCAACAACAGGATCAACATACTGCAATTGCAATATTGATACATTCACATATATCAGAAACGGTTTGGATTATTACTAAATAATTAATAAAGGCATATAAACAATAATAAATAAATCATAGGAACAGTCCTAAACCCTAAACTCCTTTTTCCTTTTGAAAGGTGGAACTCACCATACTTAGCTGATCAGAATATACTACGATTTCATAAAATTGAGCTAAGTGCTCTAGAAAAGCATCCACACCAGGTCTCTTGAATGTCCTCCATCCTCTATCACGCTATGGAACAGGGAATCAAAGGAGATCACAAAGTCAAACTAAGATATTTGATACCATTCACTTAAAGAGTAATGGACAGAGTAAAGTGCAAAAAAACCCTATATAGTGTAATGCAGAAAGGACAGTATCATGATTCATGAATGTGTGTAAAGTAATAATATATACCAACATAACCTGAATGAAGCAGATGAGATATACCTTCCAGTCAGAATATATCAATGTCTCATTCAAATCAAGAACAAGGGTAAACGCATGCTGCTCCAAAGGATGCAAATCTGGCAGGAGCTTATCTGATGTTGGTTCAGTAAAACCCTACATGAAGCAACAAGATTTGTGAAGGACTTCACGAATAAGCATCTTACATTCCAAATCTAACAATTGAACATGCATAGAGTCACTTACCCGAACTTGTTCTTCAGTCCATGTCCTCAAATCAAGATACGCATCAACTAATTTGGCAGGGACTGCAACAAACAAAAGAGGATAAGAATATTCATGGGTAAATGATATTGACAAACTGCCTAAAGGTCTTATCAGAATATAAAGAGACAAAATTGTAGGTTTCCAAAAAACTTGAAGGGTGGAAATCACAAAATTAAAATGGATAGAGCTTCACCTGTCATTGCAGTAGCTTGAAGATAGGCTTTAAATTTCTGCATGGCATTAGATGGCTAAAATCAGTATCTCATAAAATTAGAGATAAATACAGAAAAGTTGGCACATGTAAATCCAGTAGAAGGCACCAGGTGGCTGGAAATAGGTACAAGAAATGCAATTTAAGGAAGGGGTATCCAATCATCAGGCTGCTCCTGATATGTCCGGTATATGTTTCACTCACATTACAAAATAATATTCAGCTACACTCGCACAATTCCAAACCTACCCTTTAATACCAAAACCCTGAGAAATTAAAAAAAAAAAAAAAAGCTTTATGCTCCTATTCTCCCACCATGCACTTGTCAGTAAATGCACCTCATCCATTTTCCAATATATATTATTCACTTTGCTTCATTCTTATGCAATACTAGAACATCTCCCCAGAAACTGTAGCATATAGGCAAGTCAAGAAGAAAAGATTCAAAGAACTTCAGGTATGCATATATCATGAGAACTAATAAGGGTGCTGTCAGACTTACATCAAAAGAAGATGCATCTTCCCCAACAGAGTAACTAGCAGATGCACGAAGTGCTTTAGTCTTCTGATCAATCTCATCCGATGAATATGCTGCAAACAAATATCCATATAACATTGATATTGAATGCAAGATACTAGCAGCACCCTCAGTCAAGGCATTTATTAAAAGCAAACTCCATTGAAAAGCAAGCAAGCGAGCAAGCATATTATTATTCTTAAACTCTATGTCCACCTGAGTGCCTTTCAGGAAGCATAGATCAATGGCTTAACTAAACAAATTTACAAGTTAAAACACAGAAACAGACATCTGAAAGTGAAGCAAAATTCAATAACACAATGGTAGTTGTGGAATGAAAGAAAAACACAAGGAGAGCGCAATATCAAATTAGTGAAATCAGTCACAGGAAATTGATTCATTGTCCTTTAAATCTGCATTCAGATAAAAATGCGAGAACAAAAAGTCATGCAATCGTTTTATGCTGAACAAACAGTAATGGGAGGAAACCATTAAACAAGCTAAATATATGTCTGGACAATCTTTTTACCATTTCTAAACCCCCCATCTTATTTTTCTCTCCAAACTCAAATATGGATCATTGTATAAAAATCGTTTCAGTGGTTTCCTCCCATTACTGTTTGTTGAGCATAAAACAATTAGCTCAAAAATATAAAGTCACAACCACCATATTCACATGAACCAGCTCCATCCATTCAACAATGCAACCAAAAATTGAATAAGCAGAATGACACCCACCATAGGTAGCATAACCTGCAGTTGCAACGCCACCAGTCAATGTTGCAATGAGGCCATACTTGAGAAAACCCCATGAATTCTTCTCTGCAACCGGTGGCGGGGGGGCGCTTGGTGGAGGCTGATCACGGAGGATTGAGTCAGAAATGATAGATTCCTTCGGTGGTTCAGTGGCCAAATTTGAGGAAAGTCGGCGGTTATTCCTCGTCAGGATTGAGAACAGATGCGGTCGAGATCGGATTAATGTGGACATCACTGGCTCTTCAATCAGTGCCAAGCTTCGGGACTACAGAGAAAGTGTGTTTCAAAATAAATCTCATGTCAATAAAGACTAAAAAAAAAAACAAACTAACTTAGAACCACCTTCATATCCAAAACTAAAATCATGAATCCTACTGCACATCGTTTCAGAAATCCAGAAGAAAATTCAAATGAAACAAATAAATAAGTTACAGCTCATTTATGCACCAACCATTCTCTCCATTAAAATAAAAAAATTCAAATTATAAGATTACAGTTCATTCGTGCATGACAAATATATTTTCTATTCTAATTTGAAAAAACATGATTAAAGCTGGTCCATCTAACATTTGGAATAGTCAAGGACATAAGATAAATTCAAGAAATGCAACAGATCAATTAATTTAGTGATTGCAAGAAAGAGAGTCCCTCTCTAATACCACGAACCAAACCTAAACCCTAAACAGATCTTGCACTACAAAAATAGTGACGCTTCAGCCTAATGTTTCAAAAACAGAAACGGCACGATTTCATCTTGCAGCAAAATACCTAGTATTGGATTGGAGGAGGCAGACCAGCGAGCGAGCAGGTCGGCAGAGGCGGACGGAGCAACGACCGTGCTCAATGTAGTCGGATGCGGAGATGGAGACAGAGGCCGAAGCAGAGAGGAGGGCACGATGACAAGACAGCCGAAATGGACGGAGGTCGGCGGTGGGAGTCGGGAACAAGGAGGAGGAGAAAGACCGAGCTTGCAGGCTGCAACTGAAATTTCTTGAAAGCGCTATTTTAGGGTTTTAGCGCTTTTAGTAATTGGACCGGTTTTACAGAAAACGGAAACCGCATTGGCCCAGGGCTATTTTCGTAAAATCAGTTACCCAATATTGCCTATATAAAGTCACCGGACATTACTTACTGTATCAGAGCACAGCAGCAAAAATGAATGATTGGAGCTCGAAAAACGCATTCATGGCGATAATTCAATCACCAGTGAAAAAGAAGACGATGATTCCTCAGCTACTTCTCTCCCTCTCTATCTTCTCTTTCGTCTTCTCCTACGTATTTCCTTCTCTGTTAATCCACTTCTCTGCCGACTTTCACCACTCCATCTCTGCAAATTCCTATCAATTCCTCACCCAGGCTATGAACAAAAACTTCCTATTTCTCCTATGCAACGGCCTCCTCGTTTTCCTAGCTAAAACCTCAGGCCTAGTTCAGCCGCACCGCCTGCAGGACGACGACGACGCGCCGCCGCAGAAGAGGTTCATCGGCAGCCATGGCTTGCAAGCAGTCTTATCCTTCGATTCGAGAGAAGAATTGAATAGTCTGTTAATGGAACACGAATCGAAGGAATCGCCTGAATCAGTAGAAGAAGATGCGGCGGCGGCGGCGCTGAGGACCAAACCACCTCCGGAGGAAACTTGTGTTGTTAATATTGCAGAGAGCGAAGAGGAAATTGATGCAGAGAAGAACGGAGATGGAGATGCAGACGAGCCTGGAAGGTTCTGGATTTTCGATGACGACGATAATAATATTGATCAGTTTAATTATGGCAGACACGACGGCGACGGCGACGATGACGGTGAAGAGTTGAGTAAGAGGATTGAAGAATTCATTAGGAGGATGAAGGCGGAGATCATCGTGAACGAAGCAGCTGCTGAATCCACTGACGCCATTAACGACGACTGATTAAGCTACGTCTCTGTAAATTTTTATTAATTATTATTTTTTATGTATTACTATTTGTATGACATTGTCTACGTACAAATAATATTTGTGTGTAAAATTATCATACTTTGTCTTGTAATGGCACATATTGGTTTAATGAAAATAATAATTACGATACGTTTATATTCATTGATAAAATTATTTTTCCACATCGCACAAGTAATTAGGAAGATATATTTTTACACCATTTCTAAGTAAATTAGAATATTGTTCAGTAAGGATAGTCTCGTGATATAAGGGTTGAATTTATGATTTTTTCTTCGAGGGTTTACCCGGTGCTTATTTTCGGGTGACAGCCGCTAATTTTCAAATCATAAAAAAGCAAAAAAAAAAACATTACTATAAATTATAAATCAACACTATTTTATTCCAAAATATTGCTCATGGCATTCACACATGTGTCCTTTATTTATATAAATATATATATATATATATATATATTAACATATGTATTCTTTTTTATCATATTATATACCCTATAAATAAAACCCCCACATTTTAAATCACCAGCCACATATGGTTGACTTGTCTGTCGGACTTAATTTCTAGGATATTAGGTTTGGTCGGAATTTACTCAGTGCGCATTTTCAGGTAATGATTGCGGATTGGCATAGCATGACTTGTCTGTCGGCTTAGTTTGCAGAGTATTAGATTTGGTCGGATTTACTCAGTGCGCACTTTCAGGTAATGATTGCAGATTCTCACGTCGTAAAAAAAATAATAATAATAAATAAATTATCTTAAAATTAATCTAAGCAGATATATAATTTCTATCTGAAGTTTTCTTAAAAATAATAACAATAATAATAATAATAATAATGATGCATGGTTTGCTAATAAAGCTAATACTAATTTCTAGTAATGAATTAGTTTTTTTTTTTTTTTTTAAATAATATATATGCGTGTGTATGAAAATTATAAAGGAGAGTATCTAACTTTATTCTCGTCTGCAACTTCACTTTGCATCGTATTCATTATATATTCCCTTTTTTATTTTTCTTTTTTAACAGCGACAGTCCAAAAAATTGACCAATATGCAATAATAATTTGATGATAAATAGTAATTCTCTTATGACTAAATTATTGACTTTGTAACTTCGAAAGATCATATCATTGAATCAATGTTCGAGTTTCAAAATAATATTGCCTATTAAGTTTCAAATACTATTGTTGGAATTAAAAATAATGACGCAATAGCCTAAGAACCCTTGTTGTATACAATGACGTAATATATTTTACATTTATATACATTTGTGTTTGGTTTGAAAATAATTTTTGGTCTAAAAATTTTTGTTGGGGTGATTGGTGAATTTTCGGATAATTAGATGTGAATCCCGAATGCTACAAGAGAAGTTTAAGAAAAGGGATGCAAACTAATCTACAAACAAATAGCGCAAACAAGTTATATTGATTCAAAAGTAATTAAACTAGGTACTTCTATCTTCTCAATATAATATTCTTGTTTATCACTTTTGTCCGTTTAAAAACAATAGTTTTATTTCCATAACTAACCATATCAACGTAAAATTACCAATACTTTTTCATTTTTATTATATAATTGTCACTATTTTTTACACTAATACACTCACAAAGGCAAAAAAGTCTTTTAACTATATTTTTTTACCGACTACCAATATAATATTAATATTATTTAAATCTCGTGTCCAACCCAATTAAAATTATAGTTTTGAAACGGAGGAAGTATTATTCTATAAAATACACAAAGAAAAATTGCAAAAAAAAAAAGGAAAATCAAAACATAATGTGATGGATGGACAAACTGAAAACTTCCTCACGGCTATTGCTGTATACTCTCCGTCACATTTATTTTTTTCACTCTTTTTATATTTGTTTGTTCCACATAAATTAATTTTTTTTTTAAAAAAAAAACTTTCATCGTCTCATATCTATCTATTCATTTATTTTTTTATGGAATTTTAGAAATATTAGTATTATATTGAGATACAATAGAAATAAAAATAAACAGACTAAACTAACTTTAGTATTGTATGATATAAATGTAATGATATTTGTATAATATATTATAAATTATAAGGGTATTTATAATATTAGTAAATAGTACAATTAAAAAAAAATAATACTTGGTTACGACACAGATCAAAATAAAAAAAATAAATAGATTATTAAGGAACAAAAGAGTATAATTACACTTTAAATCACATTTAAAATTAATAATTTATAATTTTTAAAATTTAATTATTTTAATTTTAATCTTAATTTATAATTATTTCTACTAATATATTTTTTAAATTACTTGCTTGGTTACTAACTAAAATGAACAAATGAGCTGGAAGTAAGGAAGTATAAAATATTCTCATAGACGCCCTTATAATTGTTCTTTGTAGTTAATCCATCTCAAAATTCTTTGTAATTCCCATCTTTATATTTTTCAATGGCAATTAACTCTTTGCTAGTCTTCACTTCAAACATCAAGCTTTAAGAGTTAACAATTGGGCCGATAAATATATTTCGCTATTTTTATATTATTTATATATTTACTATAATCCATATAAAAATAAAAAATAATATCTTTTACAAAACTAACACGCTTAGATGTACTTATTTTGGATATATTCACTATAATTCATATAAAAAAAAATAATAATAATAACAGCCCAGTGCCTGTTGGGCTCAATCCAATCTCGTGATTATTTGCCGACTTCCTCTGTGGTCGATTACAGTTGGTTTTCCGACCAAAACTCAACCAATCTAGGGCGGTTCAAGGATGGCGCCACCGGTAAGGGCCGTCGGCGCAGTTGTGTCGGCACTTTCCCTAGTAGCGGTACTTTCTTACGTAATTGTAGCCAGCAAGCGGAGCCGTTCAAAATCTTCGAGCGGGAAGTCTTCGGTGAGAAGTCCTAGAAGTGGACTCGTCGCTGCCATTGGCAACACACCTCTAATCAGGATCAATAGTCTCTCCGCCGCCACCGGCTGCGAAGTAATGATTCATTCTACCTTCTCCCGATCGTTTTATATTTTTTTTCCTTTTCCTAATATATATATTTAATGCGAGCAGATTCTTGGGAAAGCAGAGTTCTTGAATCCTGGAGGGAGCGTGAAGGATAGAGTGGCTGTCAAAATCATCGAAGAGGTACGTCGGTTCTCCTTTGAAATTTCCTGAACTTAGATACCTTGCTGGATGCTGGATGCATTCTAATTATACTGCTGGAGAACTCCTTGATGTTTCTGATATCTATTTTTCGAATTCGATAAAGCTTGTGTTGTTTTATTTTTGGACATCTATTAACTACTTTACAGGCACTGCAATCAGGAGGTCTGTTTCCAGGGGGAGTAGTCACTGAAGGAAGTGCAGGAAGCACAGCTATTAGCCTTGCCACAGTTGCTCCAGCTTATGGATGCCAATGCCATGTGGTTATCCCTGATGATGCTGCCATCGAGAAGGTATAGATCCATTGCATGATTACAAAAATTCTTCATTTAATTTCATCCTTGGGGTTTGTTATCAATAAAGTGTTTATGCATTGCAGTCTCAGATTCTGGAAGCTCTTGGTGCCACTGTCGAAAGGGTTAGACCTGTTTCAATCACTCACAAGGATCACTTTGTAAATATTGCAAGAAGAAGGGCGATGGAAGCGAATGAACTGGCAACCAAGTGCCCGGCCGACTACAAGGGTGGTTTCTTTGCCGATCAGTTTGAGAACCTTGCCAATTTTAGGGCGCACTATGAAGATACTGGACCTGAGATATGGCAGCAAGTTGGTGGCAAATTGGATGCTTTTGTTGCAGCTGCTGGCACGGGTGGTACTGTAGCAGGGGTTTCCCGGTTTTTGAAGGTCTGTTTTGGCTAATTGTCGAGATTATTCCAAGCATAATTGATGTTGGGAGATAACCTTCTTCGTTTCACTTATTATACAGGAAAAGAATTCAGCCGTCAAGTGCTTTCTAATTGATCCGCCTGGTTCTGGTTTGTTCAACAAGGTGACAAGAGGAGTCATGTACACTAAAGAGGAGGCTGAGGGCCGAAGACTGAGAAATCCATTTGATACCATCACTGAAGGAATTGGGATAAATAGATTGACCGAGAACTTTAAAATGGCTGTGCTTGATGGGGCATTCCGAGGCTCTGATAAGGATGCTGTTGAAATGTCAAGGTTAGCCATGACCCTAATTCAATTGTTGGATACATCGTGTGAAATTCCCATTTCCTAGTCACATGAGTTTTTAGTTGAGAGAGCTTAAGAAAGTTAATAGTGGAACTCAATGCCATTTGGAAGAAGCAGGCTTGATAAATTGTGATTATTACCTTGCTCGAGGCGATCCTCACGGCCCTGCAGAGGTCTCCTCCCCTATTGCATTCTATGTTTATTTACTTGTTTATGTGATAGAGCCTGCCATTTTCTCGTTGGTGGGTTGATCCTGAATGAGATCTTATAACGATAAAATTGAATATCCGTGCTATGCTATAATTGGTGACTGGTTGTCAAGGATTACGGATTTAGTATTACTTGTACTTTCCTAAAAGTAATTAGGATTTTGGTTTTATGGTTGGAGTGATTCATATACGCGCCTTCTTTGAATTTGTTGGAGCTTGATGTGAGGTTGTTTATCTCCCAGGTACTTAATGAAGAATGACGGCCTCTTCATTGGCAGCTCTTCGGCAATGAACTGTGTTGGAGCTGTCAAAGTGGCTCAACAATTGGGTCCAGGTCACACCATCGTCACAATTTTATGCGACAGCGGGATGAGGCACCTGAGTAAGTTCTACAACGCCGAGTACTTGACCCTGTACAACTTGACACCTTCAGCTGTTGGACTAGAGTTCCTTGGTTTCGACGCTGGTAAGATTTTTTTATTAAAATTACATACATTTGTTGCATTTTCAAGTCCTAACACCTCCCGAGTGCAGATGGGAAGATTGTAAACGGACCCCGCGAGGCAAACGGCATACATGGTTGACGCCCATCAGCAGATTTCGCCACTGACTACACAACCTGAACTTTTGAAAGATCGAATCACAATGATAATTCATCCTATCATTGGTTTCACTGGTTTACATTGTTGGTGAAATTGTCGAGGTTTCTTCTCGTTTCTTTCGATCTCGTATTTAATCATAGAATCAGAAGGTGTTCATCAGCAGAATTCATTACCAAATATTAGACACTTAGCGTTACATAGTTCAACTTCATTGTACAGTTTTGATTAGAGATTCAATGCATTATTTCTTCTGAGACAAGTATATAGAAGCAATTGCTCTTCTTGCTCCAATGCTTTAGCCTTTTTAAATGAAGTGAATTACACTATAATTGTTGTTCTCAAAGGTAACTTGAGACAGGTTCCATCACAGGAGGCCACTTTTGCCAACAACATGGGATACCCAAGGTGCGAAATTCTGACATTTTTTCCTACTTCCATCATAATATAGCAAATGTGCTTCGATAAAAGTTGCAGACAACAAGAAGTGACCGCGCCATCATCGTCTTGGCTTTCCTCATCGCAGACAAGGACCATCATTCGCCTCAACAAACTCGTCAAGACAAGCAGAACTCAAAAGGGGTCCGACTTTCTGTATATATTAAGTCCCTACTTCTATGGCTTCTTTGCTTATCATCTAACATCATACTTCTTTCTTGCAGCCGCAGGCGACATCCCGGGACAGGTCACAGTCCCATGTCTGAATCCAAGAAATCACCTCATCACAACTCTTCTCTTACACTATCCACAATCCATTTCTTCAGAGCTTCCATGCTATGCCTCTCATCGCTTATTTCGACTTTCGACATCCACCCTTTTCCAGCAGTGGCTCTCTCCCTTTCCTTCCTACTCTTCACTCAAGTAAAGCATGATCAAGAAGACAGCTTTCTCATCCACGAGGGCTTGCAAGTCGAAGACGATCAAATTCGGCTTGCCTCGGAGGACATGGATGAAGACATCATTGAAATAGCCTCACCAGAGCAAAGGAAGGGACATGATCAATTGGCAGAACCTGCATTATTACAACATGGCCTGGAGCTGCAAGATTTCCTCACAGATGTTAGCTATGAGATCATCACTGGGGAAGACAGGTTGATTGAGCTCGACATTGCAATGGGCTCAATAAGACATAGATTGATGAAACTTCAAAGTTTTAGATTATTGCGGGATCTTGTTCTTGCTTTTATATCTCCATCTTTTTATTAATGTAAAAATTATTTTGATCTTAATAGTTACACACACAAAAAGCCACCATTTGTAAAATGGGCTGACGATCCACTAGTCATTTAGGCCCAACAGGCCCACATTAGCCCAACGGCCAAGCGGGCTGCTGTAGACAGGAAGGTCGTTCAAAAAGAAATGAAATCTTGGCCGTCGATTGTAAACCCCCGATGGCCGATCTGTGTCGTTAAATTATGTATCGTTTTCTTCCGCATAGTGATAGTGTGTCACGTCAGCAATCCGACGTGGCATTTTAAACTGGACTTGGAGTCCTGGACTATTATAAGAGAGAGCGCGAATTAGAGAAGACAGAGAGACACAGACAGCGGAGGAAGAGGGAAAACGAAAACTAGGATTTCGTTAGGATTTGAGGGAGAGATTGGGCAGCAAGGAATCTTGAAAATTCAGCCTTTTTGAACTTTGTAAGCCTCAATTATATTGCAATTTCTTTGTGAAGTTTTGGTTTTTGGAACTCTGCACTGTGCTTTGTTGTTATTATTATTATTATATATTTTTTTTGCTGTGATTTTGGTGTTAGAATTTCGGTATCTGGAGGTTAGGGTTACTGCCGTTTGTGAGGGTTTTTTATTTCTTTTATTGCGTTTTGCCAGCGTACGTTTTTGTGTTTCTAACTATCTAGTTGCTGTGATGGTGATCGTGTATAGACTATAGGTGGAACGTGCGGACGATGTATGTGTTAGTATCCATTTATGTGTTAATTTGGTTTGGAATTTCATACTAATTGGAATTTGCGTCAGTTTTATGACTTGCGTAGCTTTCTATGGAGAATCATTAGTCGTGGGTGTGGATCGCCTTTTTGGTTTCAATGCATCTAGTGTTATCCCATTTGGGTTATTTATATTAGGGTTGGGTTTCTATATCTATATTTTTTCATTTAGATTGATATGGAATGTAATAATTACTATACGAGCAAGAATTTATACTAAATATCTCAGGTCACCACTTCAGTTGTTGCTGGTATGGGTGAAGGCGGTGCAGTGTTAGAGCAGCATATTCCAGAGGAAAATGGTAATGCTGATGAGGAGAAGTCGTCCAAGGTGGATGTCGATAGTGACGCGTTGATGGGTACTAAAGGGAAAGACGTCGATAGTAATGCTTTGATGGGTACTAAAGGGGAAGATGTCGATAATGATGCTTTGATGGGTACTGAAGGGGAAGATGGAAAAAGCTTTCAAGAAATGGAAGAAGACAATGTACATAACATGGAGTCAGAGATTCATGTGGAGAAAAGTGTTGATGAACATAAGGAAATTGATGAAATTGTGGAGGGTGAAAAGTTTATAGAAGAAGAGAAGGAAGTAAAGGAAGCAGCTGGAAAAGATACCGATGACAAGGGAACCAAGAGTGAGGAAATGGAGGAAGACACCGAGGAGAATACCCATAATATTTCAGAGACTAAAGTTGAAGATGGCATTGAAGACGTGGATGAGGATACAAGAAGTACAGAGGAACCCAGCACAGGGAAGGGATCAAAGACACGAGGAAGAAGTAAGGGTAGCCCTGGGGAAAAAGACATAAGCAATGATTGCGAACCTGAAGAGAAAACAAAGAAAAAAACACCATTAAATAAAACTGGTCGTAAAGCGTTGAAAGATAAAAAGGAACCAAAAACACCTGCAGCATCCACAATTGAGCGCCCTGTCCGGCAGAGGAAATCTGTTGAGAGGTTGGTGAATACCATTCTGAAAGATTCTGGAAAGGATTTCCGCATCAAAAAGGTACCGGCTTCAAATTTGTTTTGGTGTCCTCATTTAGTATGAATTAGTTTCCACTGACTCCATAGCACAAAATTAAATGACATTTAATGAAGGTCTTTTTTGACATGATGAATTATGCTTTACTTGCAGGGTCGTGGAACTGCACTTAAAGATATTCCAAATGGTACAATCTTAGTCTTTAGATGCATTTATATCAAATCTGCTTTCACATTGCTTTTGTCAGTTTTGCTCGATGAATCTTGCATCTTTTTTCTTTGCTAGATTATCTTGTTCTCTCTCTTTTTGGCCTTTCGGTTGAACTTAAGCTTCACAAAATAAAATGTTTATTTGGTTAACGTCTCCCCATATTTTATGCCCCTCCAAGGAAACATGTTTATGCAAATTATAGTCAAATGATATCTTTTTTATTCTCATGTTCATGTATATACAAAATATATGTTTAGGTTAAGTCATTATGTCTGTTGAGAGTCAACTTCAAACTTATGTGCATATTCCTGTACTCATGCAATCCCACTTCTGCTCTAATCATCCGTACTCTTTTATACCTTTCATTGATTATCTAAAGCTGTAGTATGTATAACATCATGAAAACTCACAATATTCCACACCCTTTAATATATAAGCAAGTGTCAATCTTGGGGTTGCATTTATGATGTAATTGGTATTTTTGACGGCACTTAAAAGGCTTATTATATTTTTGCATATCGAAAAGATTCGACGGGATCATATATGGAAAGAACTTGAGATGTTTTGTGCTTGATTACCACGATATATGAAGAATTTTACAAGTCTTAGCCTGCCAAGTATTTGTATCTTTTCTAAATAAATAAGATGCTGCCACATCAAAATTCCATCTCCTGGATTTGTTGTGACTGCCTTCCAAGGATGAAAGACAAGCGGACTGATATTCCTAAATTGATCATCTAATAAAAAGTTCTCTGTCATTATTTTGTTACCGCATCTGTCTTCTGAGATTATTTACCGTTCAAAACTTTCCACTTAAACCAGTTCACGAATGAGCACATCTAAAAAGTTAGGAAGTTATGTTTAGGATTGCTTTGATTCATAATAACTTAAATCCAAAAAATATGCACATTTAATGCACTTTTACATGCATACTAATTATGGGTGTGTAAAGTTCATACATCATGTTAGATTTTTCTCTGATTTAATATCCAAGTACTCCATAATTCTTGTGGTTCTCTGCCCAATGTTTTGCAGTTTGACTAGGAAGTTTTTCATGTGCTGTTATGAATAAACATGTCGCCTTTTGGTACATCTTAAAATATTGTCCAGCTGAGTGAGTTTATTGGATTTATATCTAACCTCATTATGCTTTTAGTGGCTTACAAGTTGTCAAGAAAGAAAACTGATGACACGTTCAAATTGTTGCATACTATTCTGTTTGGAAGGAGGGGAAAGGTAATGCTTTTGACTTTTGTTCTTAGCTCCTTTATGCTCTGGCTTCAGATTATTTGGTTCTATTATTTGTCAGTTACATCTATTAAAGGTAGTTTAGTAGTTTTGAGAAGTCCTATTTAAATTGTGTTTGCCTGGTCTTTATTTCCTCAGTACACCTTAAGCTTCTTAATATCTAGTCAGGCTGAATTTTGCTTGTTTTATTTTTTCTTCAACTGTATTTCTTGTCGTATGCTTGTATGTATATGTACCATAAACTATAGGTTACATTTCCAATGTTCTTTCATTATTGAGGTTCTATGTTTGGATATCATGCTAACCCCATAGGATTTATCCATGATCATACTGTTTTCAGATTTAATACCTTGTGCACTATGTGAATCTTGCTTAAGTAATCTAGTGTTCTTTGCCAAGATTTTGTGATTTGGTTGAGAAATTTAATGTGCTGCTTGTTTCTTACTCTTTTGACTTATTTAGGCTGCTGAAGTGAAGAACAATATATCAAGATTCTCTGGTTTTGTTTGGCATGATAATGAGGTGAAGACAAAAATTTATTGTTAGCATGATGATAGATTTTGTACATCTCATTGGTCTTCCTCCTCCAAACTTATATAATTTTGTATTCCACTGAAAATTCTCAGGAAAAACAGATTACCAAACTGAAGGAAAAACTAGATAAGTGCATCAAGGAGAAACTAGTGGAGTTATGTGATGTCCTTGATATAACTGTTTCCAAGGCTACTACAAGAAAGGTGATTACATTTCTAAATGTCAACTTAAGAATATGGAATCATATTCATTTAACTGTTTCTCCCGTGCCCTCATTTGGAAATCATGCTTTAATATATTTTTTTAATTCTTGGTCTATCTATTTATCTATCTACCTTTTTAGTAAAAAAATGCATAGGTTTTTTCTGAATCATGACTATTAATTGAGGAGCACTGCAACGCAATTTGATAGCAACATAAGAACACTGGCAAGCCCATCCATTGAACAGTCTGAAGTCCAACCAGCCATGGCAGCCGTTTCCTTACATTTTTATGCTTACTGCAGCAGGATGGGCACAACATATTTAAGCCTTAGTTGATGCTCCTTGGGGCTTTATTGTTCTTATCTCCTTTCAGTACATTGCTTCCATAGTTTTGATTGAGTTGAAGTAGTGTGCAGTTCCTTGATTGTGGTGACTCAATATGTTTCTGATTAGCGTTCGATGGCTAAGGCTACGACAGGAGTAATCCTGTAGTTCATTTGGAATTTGGTCATTAATATCTATCATGAGTGCTATATTATATCTTAACATATTTTGTTTTTCAGGAAGATATTATCAGCAAGTTGGTTGAATTTTTGGTGGCGCCTCATGCAAAAACCTCAGAATTACTTGCAGAGAAGGAGCAGGTTCTAGAGAGAAAATGCCTAGAACATAATTTGTTTTTTTTTTTAAATTATCCCTGTGCTTATTTACATGCATTTCTTCTTTGATATCCAGTCAAGTAAGAGCAAAAAGAGAAAAAGGGCAAGCAAATCAACTGCTGACAGTGATGATAAAGCATCAAAAGATTTGGCTAAGGTACCTTTTTATTGTGTTGATTTGATTATTCATTTTCTAAAGTGACATTTATCAAATTAGGGCTAGAAGCATAGTTGTCCCGGTGTCGCCAGGGCGTCCCGGCACTTGTTAGGGCCGGGAGCAATACACCTACCTTCTTAAAGAAGGCCTGGCGATGCCATGGGCTGTGCCGCCCAGCCCACTCTTACCTCAGCCCAAAACATTGCCTAGTTCAGTAATTAGGTCGATCGAAGCAGAACCCTAATTCATTTCTCATCCTCCCTGCACTCTCCCCTGCTGCCGCGCCGTTTGCTGCTGGCTGCAACTCCCATGAGTTTTTTTGTATATTTTTCACCTCCCATGATGTTGCTGGCTGCTGCTGGTTTTTATCCTAATTTGTGATTTATATTTCTACTTATTTTGGTTTATAGTATTACATTATCATATGTTGCGCTGGGACTTTTGTTTTTTATCTGTAAATCTAATTTATTTCAATGGACATTTTGGTTTGCTTCGATGTTGGTTTTGGAAAACTTGTGGGTTGTATTTTGACATGTTTGATAATTGATAATCTAATACTTATAAGATATGTATTATATTACATATAGTTTATACAGTGCCGTGTATTTGCCACTTTGTTGCCATGGCGGTTTGCAGGCACTGCTTCGCAAAAGGGTGCTGTGACAACCTTGGCTAGAAGTATCGCTTGACTTCTCTCACTATCTTTTGAGATTTTCAAATAATTACTTGTGCTTTTATGCCCTGCATTGATTTTCACTATATAAGAATTACACGACAAAGAAATCTGCTTTCTCAATTTGATGGAGACATTATTGGCTGTACTTTTTTCGAAGATAGAATTGTTCTTTGAAATTAGACTAACTATTATGAAGATACGAAATAATTAGAAAATCCTTTACAAACTATCCTGGTGATAAATGTGCATTTATTCCTGCACCAGTATCATGCCTTCTGTATTCCCAGGGCCCAAGCAAGAGAAAGTGTGCATCTAAGAAGGGTGAGAAGAAAAGCACCATGCCAGATTCGGAGGATGAATCAGAAGAAGAAGATGCCAATGATCTTCCAGAAAGGTCAGGGGATGAGATGTCTGAAAGTGAGGAGAAAGAAACTGAAACTGAAAAACAAAAGGATGTGGATGAGCAAGAACAGAAACATGGTTCAGTAAAGTCTTCTGCAAAGAAAGGATCTTCTCAAAAAGGCATAGCCGCGACCAAGAACAAATCTACCTTGAAAACAGCTAGGGCGCCAAGAAAATCAGGAGATGAGATGTCTGAACTAGCTGAAAGTGAAGAGAAAGAAATTGAAACTGAAGAGCCCAGTGACGATGACAAAGGAAAGCAGAAGCATGTCTCAGAAAAGTCCGCTGTAAGGAAAGAATCTGCTGAAAAAGCCGCTAGCAATAAAAAGGCAAGGTCGAAAACAACCAGTCCTCCACCCAAAAAGGGAGCTGCAAAATCACCTCTGAGCCGCATGAAAAACACCCGAGATACAGACACTGGGAAAAAATCTACTGGCAAAAACAACGAGAAATCAACTGCAATCAAATCGTCTGGTAAGAAGGGAGAATCCACCCCTGCAAAGAAATCTTCTCGTAAGAAGAAAGATGATTCGACCACTGAATTGGAACATTCTGGTGTTAAGACCAGGAAAGCTCCGGTTCCTCGGCGGCTGGCATCTAAGGAAAGCACTGGTGAGAATCATAGTTTTCTTCTGTTAGCTGATGGTGTTCTGAATGATAGAAGTTTCTCTAAACTTGGATCTCATTTGTGACCTTCCAATACATCTGAAGAGAGAATTTACATGTATATTTATATTATATACATATTTCTTCATGTTCGAATGTAGGGGACAAGAAGGACAAGAAATCGGATCCAGATGACAATGAACTCCGAAATGGAATCGTTGAAATCCTGAAAGGGGTTGATTTCAATAAGGTTGGTATCCGTATGTTTTTATTGCAGAGTGGTCAAAGAAAAATCCACTTGTTCGAAATTTTTTCATACTTCTCTTTAGTCCTTTTCCTTTGGATATTGTTTTGAATGTTGATTATGGACTTTACTCAAAATTAAAGCATTCGATATTGTTTCATAGACTGTTAATCCCAAGTGTTAATTCTGGTTTCAAAACACCTGATGTTATTTCTTTTTTCAACAGGCTACATTCACCGACATTCTCAAGATGCTAGGTAAGTTCTATATTTTTACTCGGGAAAGTGATGTGCGCTATGTTTTTTTTTTTGTTTTGTTTTTTTGTATCTGCATCATGTATACAATTTCATGTGAATGTTATATTACTTAAGCAAAATCATGTGATCTTCGACACAATTTGTGCGACAGAAATGCACATGAACCCCATGCTTCCATTTATGGGTGAAATTTAAAATCCTTGGTTCTTATTCTGATTTCTGCCTGTTAACTGCTGCCATCAGACAAGAAATTCGCTACAGACTTCACGCCAAGAAAATCAGCGATAAAGATCATGATTAAGGATGAACTTACGAAACTAGCTGATGCCACTGAGGAAAGTAATAAAGAGGTGGGCGAAAACACGAGGAATAACCAAAACCGGGCTTCAGCCAAAGATTTGAAGTTCTAAAATGCAGAAGATCCTACAGAGGGGTATACAATGACCTGCACCCAATGCTGCCGCCTTCAGCTTTGTTCGGATGCTTACCGGCGGCGAATAATCAATGTGTATGTATTTATTCTGGTGAGCTGTAGTGTTGTAATTTTACTATATGTCTGTAATGTAGCAGTGTAGTGTATGAGGGCAAATTCTGCCTCCTTTAGTGAGAGAAGAGACGTAGAATTTAATTTGTTTTGAATAAAATAGGTGGAGATAAAGTGTCAATGCAGTTCATTTTCTGTGGTGACACAACCAAGGAGGATGACACTTACTTTTCTTTTGTTTTAGTTTCTTTTCTTCAGTGAAAGTGGATCTGTTTTTCTTCAAATGTGTCCAATTTTGAGCCATGAAAGTTTTCTTTGTGCTACGTTTTAAATTCATACGGTTTGTGCAGATGTTTTTGGAATTTGAAAATTTTTGTAAAATTTCAAAAATAGTAAGAATATGAGTATTTGATCTTATATTTTATAAAATATATTCTTTTTGTCAAGTCAATGTATTTTTTTTTATTATGTTTGTTTGTTTCATTTAAAAAATTGTTTTTTAATTATAATAAAGTAATTATATTTAATTATTTAACTATTTTTTTTTACAAAAATATTAATATCTTTTATATTTTTAAAGAAAAAAAATATTAAAATTATTTTATATATTTTATTATTAACTAATAATATATTATTATTTTTTAATCTAATTGAAATAAAATATATATATAATATTATTAACAATAATACTAAAAATTTCAAAAGTATATTCCAACATAGACTAACTTATGTATTTGACGGTAAATCTTTTTTAGCAAAATTAGATGCGAGTATATACAAACAAATGTCGCGTTCATTTGACACTTATTTTTACGGTTCAATTTTTGATATTCTATAATATAGATGAGACGATCATTTAATATCAGACTTTTCTATGGAAATGCAAATTTTGTGTAAAGTGAATTTTAAAAAACTAATTGTTACGAAACTATATAGCTAAGTAAAATAATATAAAATATTCTATCCAAAATATATTATTTAAACCAACTAAAGCAAGCACCCAAAATTTTTATATCATGGTTTATGTCAATTATGTATTTATTCCCTTTCAATCATAAATCATAATTTGAGAGATAGCTACTTTGATAGGCACACTTGGAGTTGTTCAATGGCGCGGCCCAATTGGTATATCATATAGTAAATGTGGGACTAAATTCAACTTTATGGCAACACAAGTACGTGTATATTTGTATCTTAAATTTTATATTATATATAAATAAATTATATATGCATATATTATTATTTTCTACTTAAAAAATATCAAATCCAAAGATTCCAAATTTCAAATAAAAACACCACACACATTCACACCATAATGGGATCCTCAGTCCCTCCTCCTCCGTGCCCTCTCACAATAATATATATACACATACATACGTACAAGTAAACAGTGAATAATGAATAGAGTCACCAACAAACTGGGCCCGAATATTAATGATTTTGCCCAAGTTTTAGGGAATCACTAACCCCACCCGCTATTTAAAATAAAATAATTTAGTTTTCCTTATAAATAATGTCTATATATATTTATAAATATTTAATTTAATCATAGACAAGTATAATTATTAGATATTTAAATATACAATAATTAATGCTCCATCTCCACTAATTAATTAATCTATGTATATATGGAGTGTATATATATATTCTACCCAATTAAGACTAATGATTAAAGAGAACAAAAGCAGCCTCAGCTATCTGGGCCTTCCACCCGACCCGGATCCCATGTGGTATCCCGACCCGGATTTACCGGGCCCGCCCATTTGCCCGTACCCGTAAACGGGTCCACCCATTGCAGTCGCACTCATACCATAGATCCCCTCGTAACCGCCACCGCCACCGCCACCGCCACTCCCCATGTTCACGCCGACTCCGCCATTCCCGCCGCCACTGCTGCCGTCCTCCTTCTCGCCTCTCCCCGCCATGGCGCTTTTCTCCCCCTCCATATCCCTAAACCTCTGCAGATAAACCTTCAGCGGCTCCACGTAGTCCTCGAACCCTAGGGTGGTCATCGCCCACAGCAAATCGTCGCCGTTGATCGTCTTCCTCTTCTCGCGCTGGCACTTATCCGACGCCTCGCCGGTGATGAAGCTGATGAACTCCGACACGCACTCCTGCACCGTTTCCTTCGCGTCTTTTGATATTTTGGCGTTCGCCGGCAACGCTTTCTTCATGATCCTGCTCACGTTGGCGATCGGGAGGAACCTGTCCTGCTCCCGCGGGGACATCTCGCTCTGCGAGTTGTGGTCTCGGTTTCCGCCTGATTCGTTGTCGGAATCCGCCATTACTTCTTCCTTCGGTGAATCGCTCGCTCAGGTGCGTTCTATAACTCTCCACAATTTTTCCTTCTCTCCGGGAGTGAAATACTACGATTGATTAGCTAGGAGAAGTTAGGAGTAGAAACTTGTGAAAACTTCTCTGTTGATTTTTTGCTTTGTAGAAATATACAGGGAATTGTCAGTACGAACAGTACAGTTGTAAAGTACGATATAGCAGTTCTTCAACATAAAAGTTAGGGTTTACTGTAAAAACTGAATCATACAAATTCAACCAGCATTCACAAAACACGCACATACAAATGCAACCAATTACAGTAAAGTAACTAAAAATTAGAAACGAAAACGAAGAAAGAAGCTTCAACTTATCAGCTTCAGAAACTCCGATAATCAACTATATACGTGAAATTCAAACCATTCCTTCCACATAATCGAGTAGAAAAGGGAAAAGGAAAAAATAATAATAACAAAAACACTTCGACACGAAAACCAGGTTGGTAAGACAGAAGATGTCCGGCGATAGAACACCTCCGACAAACTTTCCGGCGCCGGAAATCTGATTGAAAGAGAGAGGATTGGGAGAAGAGGTCTAACGTCTGCGGGAAGAATGTGAGGTCCGTCGGATCAAGTAATATAACAACGGATCGGCTGCGACACGTGGAGAACTGTGGACCGTTCCAAGTCGATAACTGGAGGGAAATTATGAGCCGTCGGATTGGAGATGAGTGGAAGGCTCTGGGCCGTCGATTAAGCATCTGGACTGATTGTCCAATGGGGATTGAGCTGGTGGCTGAAGTGGGCCCCACTCAGCAATCCTAACTGCCTTTTTCCTCTTTCTTTGATTATAATTCACTATTGGAATTTGGACCACAACACTATTATTCATATTTATTTATTTATAATCATCATCATCATACATTATAACAATTTTACAATAAAATATATACACAATATAAAAGCTGAGGTTGAAAATAAATGGGAGGCAAGAAACATATGTTGCCATTATAGACATAACTGGTCTGTGGAAAGAGGAGTTTGTTTTGGGGTCTGTCTGTACACCTGAAGCAACTACCAAGTAAGTATTATTGAATAATAAGATCATTAAAAATTCTCCAAACCAAAAAATGTAAATGTTACCAAAACGGAAAAGCATCACCAGTTACCTTTCCAAATTCTTACAAACATACATACATATGTACAATATGTAAAATGGTGGTTCTTTTGCTGAAAGAGAGAAAAAGGTGATGTTCCCTTTCCTTTCTATCTTCCATGGCGAAAGAATCTGAGATACCAAGAACATATTCAAACAAGATGAGCCAATTAACATTGCCTCACAACAATTCCTGAGTTTCTTCATTGAGTAAATGATGTAGACAACTTTTCAGTCCCAGATAAAAAGATTGAATTGTGTCATTAAGAAACTAAAGCAATCAATCATTCCAAGGAAAAAGGGGAATAACATGAGCCACAATAATAGCATTTGAAAAGTATAAAAACAAGAATCCAAATGACAAAGAAACAGATGTGTTATGTATCAAACAGATCTTAAGAGGCAACAAAGAAAGGACTGAACAGAATAGGTGAAGAAATAGTTGTGTTGTATCTACTCCCAGTTCACTTTTGTGTTGGACATATTTCAATCTGTATCAGATTTCAAATAGCTGGAACAAATATAAGTTGGAATTTAGATATTTACAATATAGAGATTGAATAGATGCAAGTAACAAAACTGTTGTTGCACTATAGGATGATTTATACAGCAATGTACAAACCTTCGCACTTTCTATCTACAAACCCTGGATTTACACCCAAAAATAAAAAACAAAAACAACAACAAAATCAAGGATTTACACCTGTTCTAAGGGCTACACGGTGAATTCTACATGATCATTGCATATAATTAAAAGTGTGGGATTTAAAACATGACATACCCAAAGGAATTACAACAACAAAAAGACCCTGAAAAGGCGGGCAGCAATGGCAGCATCCTGTGTCTTTAATCCAATACATCACATTCACACAGCAATATATTCTCAAACATCCACCAAGATCTCAGGCGTAAGCATTTTAACCCATCATCCACAATAAAGCGTAGTGAAAGTCATATAGAACTTAAAAACACAAACGAATTATCCAGTAACTGAAATAAAAGGCCCCCCTACCACACGCTACGCAGTGTCACCATGCCGTCTCATTTCTCTCATCTAGAAGCTATGTGAACAGTCCATTTCCCAAGAATCCAGACTTCAGTAGAGCAGCTTCACATCCTACAGGCTATCATTAAAAGAGTTGTCAGATTCCTTCGCAACATGAACAGAGAAGTCCCAGTCCATATTGTTAGTCAAAATACAACAAGTTCCTCAAAAATAACAACAATCAACAATAAATCAATACATAATGATAGCACTCCAATATCACAGAGAAAGGGCTATAATATGTTAATATATTGTTCAGGGTGTGGGGGCAAAGAGCGAGGACCATATATTGCATACAAGTAATAAGTTTGACAAACACACAATGAAGCCCTTAATATATCCGAAGGGTTGGATGTTGCAACAGATTTCAGAGTAATTCTCATCCATAAAACAACACAAGAAGAAAATCAAAGCATACAACAAGTAAACACTACATGATAAATGAAGGTCTTTGAATTTCAGTTTAATTTCTTCAGCAAGGTACTAGGATTCAACCTTGACTGTTTTGATTGTTTCAAAGATCTATTCTAAAATATAATTCCCTCATATGACACATTTGTCATGTTCTCATAAGGATTTCAGGTGAAGAATGATGTTGGAAGAGAATAAAAAAGAACTGTTTTCTACTATATGTAATTCTAAAGTTTTGAGGCATTGATTTCATGCTTCAACATAGAGGCTCCTTAATAGGATTCAACCTTGATTGCTTTGATTGTTTCAAAGATCTATTCTAAAATATAATTCCCTCATATGACACATTTGTCATGTCTCATAAGGATTTCAGGTGAAGAATGATGTTGGAAGAGAATAGAAAAAGAACTGTTTTCTACTATATGAAATTCTAATGTTTTAAGTCATTGATTTCATGCTTCAACACATAGGCTCCTTAATCAAAGTAAGTAGTTTTTGCTGCTAATTCACCAAATTATGGTATTACATAAAGTTGTTATTCGAGTAGAGTTGATCAAGAATCTCATTTCTGAACCTGATTGAGCCAAGCTAGAGTGATTAAAAACATATTAGTTCAAAACAAAGCTCTACCTTTACCTATTATATATACAAAAATATGATAAAAAAAATTACAAATCTATCATCTTATAAAGCCTAACAATTAAGTGTTTTTCTTGAACTCGGTCCTTGGTCCAACTCATTATGATTAACAGGTCAAGCTCAAGCCATAAGGAGCCAAGTGTTCAAGTAGCTTAACTTGTATAAATATAACAACTGAGTATGTTATATATCCTTGAAAACATCATTTGCTCCATAATAATTATTCTCCCACCCAAAACTGAACACGCTCTCCCCTTACAGAACAACTTTGGTGTAGCACACTAGTGGATTTTTGTGCAACAACAATAAAAGTAAGATTCATAATATCATCACCAACTACCACCAATACATCAAAAGCACAACCAAATAAACAGATAAGACTCATATTTGCCACTTAATTCTATAATGGATGAGGTCAAAAGGCCATCTTTATTTTCCTGCCAACTTATAAGTCAAAAGAATATAATCTCGACAATTCCACAAAATAATGTAGTTATTTTACACTCAATCATTCCAAACAGTCCCTAATTTCAGGTTAGTGTGATATTCTTTAGGCTGATAAGCCTGAATCACACACAAAAAAGTAAAACACAAAGCATATTGCTTAAAAGTAAAATGTAAATCCATGTAGAACAGACCAAAATTTCTACGTAGCTGTTGCCTTTAACTAAATCGAATTTCACCTGACTTACGAGACCAATTCTGAACTATTCTAATATCTCAAGGACAGTCAACTTCAAGACTCACCAGAAGTGGAACAAACGCACCTTCTCAATCATTGCAAAGGCATAAATATAGGCATTAGCAAATGCATATCATAGGAATATAACCCCACTAACTCAAATTGCAGGTTCCGTACACCAAATTAGCAATGAATTGAATAAACTAGAATGTTCAAATGATAATAGAGAAATAATGTGTATAAAAAGAGATGTAAACAAGGAAATATAATGCCATGGTGCTGTACAAATTCTAGATTTTACAACAATAAGATGTAAAAGCCTTTAGTCCATATTTCCCACCTCACGAAAATTGAACTCCTATAATAAGATTAATGTTAAGAAAATATAAAGCTATACAGGAACATTACATTACTGATTAAGTGAAGCGCTTACTTGAATCGTGCACCAAAGAGCATGCGTCCTCAATTGTGTCATAAGATAACTGAAGCCATGGATCTCATAAGAAGGGTCCAGCAGCTTTTTTATATCAGACATCGAACAGTACAGCTAGCAATAGACAGTGAGTGGTCATGGTTAACACCGATTATTTAGTGTCTAGTCATTCTCTCTGAACTAACCACATAATATTCAAGGAGTGCATGAGTTAATCCGAAGTTAGGCGTCGCCTTTTACTATAATCAGCATCCCTTGATCTTGATCTGTGCTCCTCCTCATGAGATGCCCGTGACTTCGGCCGAGCCCTCGAAGATCTTCCCTTGTCAATTTCATCATCACGTTCTGCCTCACGATTCTTGTGCCTATGAGGATCAGCATATCTATCTCTCTCATCCCTATTACGTTCCCGATCACGACCACGGTCTAACGAACGTTCACGATCCCTGTCACGTTCCCGTTCACGATCCCTATCACGTTCACGTTCTCTTTCCCTTTCCCTCTCTTTTTCCCTTTCTCTTTCCTTTTCCCTTTCCCTATCCCTTTCTCTTTCTCTTTCTCTTTCTCTTTCTCTTTCCCTCTCCTTTTCCCTTTCCCTATCCCTATCCCTGCTAACATCTTTGTCATCACGATGTTTCCTTTCAGGCCAATCCGGATCACGCACCATATCCTTTTCTCTGGGAACATCTCTTTCATAAGCAGCTCCTCTATCATCTCGGTGCCTTTTCTCAGAAGATCCAGACCAGTCCCTCTCTGATCCCCTGTCTTTTTCCTTTATGGAATTTGGCCACGGCCCTCTATCTTGACTTCCTTCTGCATGTTGGTGGTCAGATGCAGCTTCTTCTCCATAGCTAGACTCTCCTGCTTTCCCTCCATGTTCATCGCCTGCCCATCCTCCCGTATTCGGATCCGACCACATTCCCCCCATATTAGGCCCCTCAACTCCAGATGAGGGCATCATTGCCATGCTATTCATGTGCATTCCCCTCCCAAAAAATGCTGGATTAACATGTGGAGCAACACCGGGCAAACCAACATTTCCTACATGCCCAAAAGAGGATAGCATTCCTGAGAAGGGTGCTCCAGGGGCACCAGGAGGAAATCCACCATAACCGCCTATTCTAGCCATTGGACCTCCAAAGGCAGGATCAAAACCTTGACCCATCATCGCCTGAGGATGCATCATGGGAGGGGCGGCACCAATACCCTGCCCAAATCCATTACTGCCAGACATTCCACGCACACCCATTCCACCAGCTCTGTTCCTCATGAGAGCCATTGGTCCTCTATTTCCCATCCCCCCTTGAGAGTTGCCTCTACCCCAATTTCCTCTCCCAAAACCTCTATTATTGTTGTTGTTGTTGTTATTGTTGTTGATATTGTTATAGTTATCACCACCTCCTTGATAATTTCCACCAGTCGCTAGGTTGCCACCAACACCTCCAGGTTTACCTGGCACATCCACAGGCCCTCTTCGTGGTTGATTAACAGCTGCAGCACCAGTCTGCTGCTGGTTTCTATTAACCTGCGCCTCACCCATTCTTTTAACAGTCTGAGGTGATGCATATGCCACTACACAGGCTCGACCATTAAAAATATGTCCATTCATTCCTTCCTTGCATGCAGTGGCAGCTGCAGGATCAAAAAACTCAACCTGACAATAACCCTTTGATTTACCACTAGCTCTCTCATCAAAGAATTTTACCTCTTTTACTAACCCATACTTGCATAGCTCGGATTCCAACTCTGCATCAGTTGTCCACCAATGAAGGTCACCGACAAAAAGAACTGTCCCCCCTCCTCCTCCACCGCCACCACCAACTCCAACTCCAACTCCACCAACACCAACACCAATTCCCACAGGACCATCACTCACTCTGCCAGCCCCTCTACCTCCAGCATCACCTCCATAAACATTTCCACCGGTCCCATTAACATTTCCGAAATTCCTAACATTGTCAAAATTCCCTATATTAGCAGTAGGTTGCTGATGGTGAGGAACCATTGGTTGATTATTAGGGAGAGGGTTGCTCAGAGGTCGCTCGAGCTCAACTACCTTATTTGATGGTTGCAGATCAACCCTAAATCCACCCCCATGGCCACCTGCCCCACCACCACTTGGCGGCCCAACTCCTCTCCCAACGCCAATATCACCTGCATTGCTATTTCCTCCAAACACAACATGCTCATGTGCATCAGCTCCACCTGGAACCGCAGATGAATAACCTTGATTATGCAGAGGTACACCGCTATCCACTTGCAACTGTTGTTGTGGCAGCTGCTGCGGCGGAGCAAGATTAGTTGTGTTCTCCCGCACACCCTCGTTCGCCCGCCCCCCTTTATCGTCATTCCTCTGCCCTACGTTATCCTCGTTCCTCCTAAGCGTCTGCAGAAAGTTCTCACCAACATTGACATCATTATAGAGATCCTCATAGTCATCGTCCTCCTCTCCAAGAAAGCCCTCGTCAGCAACAGCGGAAATCGCTTCGTTCCTGTGGAACTGATCTCCAGGATCTCCTCCGTAGCCCCCACCCCCCGCTTCATTTTTCTCCATAACTTGACACAAACAAACATATACTTAGGGTTAGGATCAGCAATCTAGAGACCATCTAAATCCCGATAGTTAAAACGATAATTGAGAGCATTCCACAGGTAACTGGGTAAAGAAACAAGAAAACGATAGAATTTCCAAGAATCGTCCCAGAAGCTGGTCCTCTTTCCCACTTTAATTGGAAATGGTGAGAAACCCTAATCGGAAAAAAATTCTAGTATTCGTCATTACAGCCATATACGAAAATCAAAACTAAAAACTATGAAATAAACCCCAATAACATGGGTTTGGTATGGACGATTGCTTACTTGATACCCTCTTCCCTCTTCTCTTCGTGGAATTCGGCCGGGGCGTCGTGCAGAGATGGTGCGCGTGGGTTGTACGGTGCGGTACAACTTCGCGGCTGCGCCTTCGTTTCCCAAATTTAGTTGAAGTAAATTTAAGATATTCAATAAATAATTTTGTATATTTAAAAAAATAGAATAAATAATACTCATTCACAGCCGTCTCATTAGTTGGGGCCAAAATATCAATTTGGGCCTAACTATTGGGCTCAATAGCCCATTGTATAAACATATGTTTATTATCATGCCTAGCAAGCGTTTCAGGATCTCAGGCGGCAGGCGCTATAACATGCGGAGCATAAGGAAAACCGGTGGTGCGGCCGCCGGCGTTGTGCCGGAACCTATTGACGATCGGTCGTTTCTGCCTCACGCGTAAAATACCTTCCTTTTTTTTCGGTTTGATCGATTTTTTTCGTGTATCTGGTTCTAATGCGGTAACTCATGCCATGCCTCTGCAGTAGCTTTGAAGGAGAGAGTCTCACTCGTTTCCTCGAATCGTTCCGCAGGTACGTAGGATGCGTTTATTTTGCAGACGAAAATTAATTGACTGAAGAGTAAAAAATCAGAATAAAACCCCAACCCCACACGGCAATTGCGGTGCTTTTAAGTGCCAAAAAAAAGTGCAATGTCTAAAATTGGCTTTGAAATTAGTGGTCTTTTGTGTGATCAGGGAGATTGAAGCAGCGAGAGCGTTGAACGAAAACTTGCCGTACAAGATTTGGATAAAGGTTTTTGTTTACGCTTCGTGATTTACTCGTGTGTTTTTACGATGACATTATAGTAAAACGCATCTTTGGAATTTATCAGAAACATTTTGCAGTCGGAGTGAATGAAGTCACGCGTGTGCTGGAGCGGATGCCGCCCAATTACGAGAGTAGAATCTCTTCCGAAGAACAACTTCAGACGAATTGTAATGATAGTAAACCCACTTGTGCCTACCTTCAGGTTGCTTGCTTGCTTCCATATGTTAGCTCTTTTGTACGTCTGGTTTCTTCTTGTTAGCAAATTTTCCTTGTGCCTATTTAAATTCATCATGGTTTCAAAATACTTCAGTTTGGACAAGTATTTTGGCTTTCATAGTTAAAAATAACAGGAGTAATTAGTTGTCTGGTTCTTTGGCTTGGTGTGAAAAACAAGAGATCACAATCTTTGAGATAACACTAAACTATGAATTTTGTGCTGTCAAAACTACTCATGTTCCTCTGTATTGTTCGGTGGAATCACGTCGGCTTGTTAAAAGTTCTGATGTTACATCACTAATCGTTCTCAAAGACTGGTGCAATGTTGCCGGAGCCTAATTGTTGTAGTTATTTACCAAAAACCGAGACACCTACATTTAAGCTTGCACGAATTCGAGTTATTGAAAATATTAGAGAAACATAAATGATCTGGTTGATATTTTCTCCTTCCATCTGAATCTCTATGTTTCTATTTGAGTCACAGGCAATATTGATGGCATCTGATTGCAATCCTCGATGGCTAACAAAACATCTCCCCACATTAGCTGCATCCCGGAATGTCCCAATAATCTCGGTGAAAGATAGGAAAGAAGGCTCCTTAAGATTAGGTGAGTTGATAAAGCTCAAAACAACAATTGCCATAGGTGTAAAGGTGAGTTCCCATGCTGAACATGTTTTCGAATTTTTGTATATTCACCTGCGCTTTCTAAGGTCTTTATGCCTCACTTTGGGATATACAGGCTCAAGAAATTTCTCTTAATCGACTTATAGAGGAGGTCCTTGCCAATGACAAGATAGACAGCATCACCGCCTAGAGTCTGGTATCTATCAACAATGTGTGCTTGTTGTGTTTTAGAAGTTTTTTCTTTTTTTTTCAAATGTTATGTTCTTAAAAATTATTTTACCGTAGAATATAGAACGAATAGTACAAAAATGAATTTTTACGTGCAACAGTCTCTTTTCTTAGGAATTTGTAGTAGCTTTGCTTGTTTGCATTCCTTTGTAGTTTCTTTAGTCGGATTCAGTTGCTGTAAAAGACCAAAACCGTAGGAAAGTGATTGTTGTCTCGATTCTTTTCTTGGATATACGATGTCGATATCAAACATGCTACTACTATGTGGAAATCAAGTTTGTCATTTAACTGTAGTGAGTATTGGTGTTATTCTTTCTATGCCTCTTTATGCCGGCATGAACTAAAGTATAGCTTTTCTACTCGCATCTTGTGGTTTGGTGAATCAATGTTCTTCGGTGAACATTGATTAGAAAACAGTGTGTTTGTTAAACACATGTTTGATTTAATATTTTTATGAGAACAAATTTGATAGAATAGTGAAAATGTGACAAATTTTTTTAAAAAAACACACTCCGAACATACTTTGCATTTCAAAATATACTAATTTTTGTATTGTGTATGGGGGTTTAAACTATTTAGTTCGAGGTAAATGTGTTCGATTTTTTTTTTTTTTTTTTTTTACCACCTTAGCAACAACAAGATGAACCAACAAACCAACATAGGATTTTGTTTGTCGTGGCTTGGTGGTGTAGGAGTAGTACTTGTGACCGTGAGGTCATTTTGCCTAGTGTCTTTTGGTTTGCAGGGTATTAGATTCTGCCGGAGGCTTACCCAGTGCACACTTTCGATAGCGGCCGGATTCCCACATCATATAAAATAAAATAAAATAAAATAAAATAAACCCTATGTTACTCCTTAAGTCCTAATAATTTGTTTTTATTTTTTATTTTCGTCTCATATAATTTACTATTTTTAGAAAAATTATTATAAACTTTAATTGGATTTTTTAAAATTTTATAATTTATAATTTTATTTAAATTATTTAATTATTTTAATTTTAATAATTATTTTTATTAATTATTTAGTAATTATAATTTCTATTAATTAATTAATAATTATATTTTACCTAAATTATAGATAATATCTCGGGACAATGGAGTACACATACTACTACTTATTTATAGAATTTATTCTTTTTTTTTTATCGGATATTATTTATAGTGTTCTTTTACTATTGAGAACAATGCAGTGATAATTGATAAATTCGCATGAACGCCATAACCGGACAGAAGAAAAGACAAGCATATTTATGTGTCGGTGGGAGTCATGGAGGTCCCACCAATTGGCACATTCCAGCTGGCATACCGACTATATATTTTCGGTGGGCCCCACTAACGTATTCCATACTTTTACCGTGACCGCCGGGCCAACCACTCAATTATTTTATTACTCCCGTTTCGTCCCACATCCTAAATTAAAAAATTTTGAAGGACGTTAAAGATTGTAATTACTTTTAAAAAAGAAAAAATGACATAAAATATGGGACAGATAAGACGGACACGTTACGAAGAGAGTATTATATTTGGATTTATTTATAATTTAAATTATTATACATTAGAATTAGGTTTTGATTAGATTATAGGTTTTTAAATTATTAAAAGTATTGAAATTTTAGAAAAAATTTAAAAATTTAAAAAACTAGTAGTATTTGATAGTACGAGATACTCCTTGTGTACATGCAAAAAATTATGATAAATATAATTAGTAAGTAATTATTTTATAATATAAATAATTATAAATTAAGATAATTAGTTAATCTAATTAAAATTAGATTAAAATGTGTTTAATCATTTTTTAAAAGAAAAAATTAAAGTGACATAAATATGAGACAAACAAAAATGATGAACACTATTGGTAGAAGAAGAGAATATTTATTATATAAAAAAATTGAGATGATTTTTAAAAATAAATAAAGCCAAGCACTTGAAATTGATATTAAAAGCTTCAATTAAAAAGCATATATTTTAATTTAAAAATATCATACCAGTATATTTAAATTCGAAATTTTACACCATATTTCGACGGTACAATACAAACAAACACATATAACCAAAAAAGAACCAATGCTAATCATCTACTAATGTGTAGCAGCTGTGTATGTTTAATTATTATTATTATTATTATTGTTGTTGTTAATGGTGTTGTTTTTATTACTATTATTATGCGCACGTGAGCTGTCCCCAGCTCATTAATTCAAAGCATAGATAATTAAAACCTACTATATTTATTTTAATACTAAATTCAAACAACAAAAAAAATTAAATCCCATAAAAAAAACATACATATTGATTTTAATTTTAAGAAGTGAAACAGTGGTTACTTATATAAGACTCTTTTATAAAAAATATATATATAGATATTTAATACAATAGTAGGAAAAAAAAAAGAGAGACTACATTAATTGAGAATTTAGTGGTATAACATTTTTTTTCTGCTAAGGGTGTGTTTGTTTGAGAGTTTGGATTTGAATAGTAATAATTTTGAATTTGAATAGTTGTATAATGTGATATAAATAGGTGTTGATGTGATGTTTTGAATGTAAAATTGATTTTTAGTATAATATAGAAAAATGAAAAATAGTTGCTTGATTTGATATTTTTGGGGCAAAAATTGGATGAATAATGGAAATCTAATTCAATCCCCCAAACAAACACAACATTTGTACTAAGGTTGTGTTTGTTCGGGGATTGGATTTTGAGTTGGGATTTGAATAATAAAAATTTTGAATTTGAATAGTTATATGATGTGATATAAATAGGTGTTGATGTAATATTTTGAATGTAAAATTAATTTTTAGTATAATATACAAAAATAAAAAATATATATTTGATTTTATGTTTTTTTAAAAAAAAATTAGATGAATAATATATTTGGGGGATTTTCCATAAAAAACCCACCCTAAAAGGAAAGCATTGGAGAATTAATTCACTTTATAGTAGTATTTATTTTCAGGGAAAAAATCAATTTTTAGTCCCAATATAATCAAAATTAATCAATTTTGGTCCCAATATAAAATATTAATCAATTTTGGTTCCAATACAACCAAAATTTATTAATTTTGGTCCCAATATAAACAATTTCAATCAATTTTGATCATATTATAAACAATTTTTATCAATTTTGGTCCTACCGTTGAAAAATTAACGAAAATTGCTGACATGGACATGACGGAGGTGACGTGGCAGTTGACCTGGAAAGTACGCGGCCATGTTGTTACATGGTCATGTATATTTCAGTGTATAATTATACATGGTCATGTTACACGACCATGTTGTTACAGGGTCATGTATATTTCAGTGTATAATTATATATGGTCATGTTGTTACACGGCCATGTACAATTATACACAACCATGTTGTTACATGACCATGTATATTTCAGTGTATAATTATACATGATCATGTTGTTACACGGCCGTGTATCTTTCTGTTTCGGTCTAAAATTTTAATTTTTTGTTATATTTTAATTTTTATTTTTAATTTAAAATAGTTGATATAGTTAAAATGGAAAAAAATTAATAATAATAATCATAATATAATTAAAATATATCAATTTTAGTTCAAATATAAGTATTTATCGATGTTCTTTTGGAATATTTTGTCTAAAATTCTACTATTTAGAAAAAAATTTGTCAATTGATGAATTTTTTATATTGAAATCAAAATTGATTAATTTTAATTATACTGGGACCAAAATTAATTTTTTCCCTAATTTTCATTTTAAATTAATCTTTTAAAAAAGCGCGGAGATAAGTGTTCTTGTTTTATTTTTATAATTTTACGGTTTGTTCTTTTACAATTTGAATGATACATTAGTAATAAAAATATATTATTATTTATTTACAAAATATTATTTAAATAACATTTTAAATATAAATCCTATTTCAAACCATAAATGAATAAAACCTTAAAGGTTTTGGTTGAAATATATGAAGAATTAAGATATTATTTAAAAAATACATAATATTTTTTATTTTTCGAAATTTATTAAGTTTGTTTATTTAATATTAATTTTTGATGAAATGATAAAAAAATATATACTTATATATATCGAAAAAAAATCATGTAGAAAAAAAAAACTTTATTGGAAGAACACACATATCTTTTAAATTAAATAATATTTAAAAATTATTAATTAATAATTTTGTATTCAAAATATTATATCAAATAATTATATTTCCTTCGTCTCAGTGAAAGGTTACCATTTTTTATTTTCGTCAATCCCAAAACAAGATTACAATTTTTTAATTTAGTAATTGTACTACATACTTAACATAATAAATACCATTTCAATTTACAATATATTACAAAAATGCATTACTTTTATATTACACTATACTAATAGGGATATTTTTATCATTTTTACTGCAATCTAATATAATACTAATATTAAAAAATTTAAATCCAAAACGTAAATGACGGAAGGAGTATATATTTATAAAATTATTTCAATGTAAATTTGTTATTATTCAAATACAAATCCCAAACAAACACAGCCTAGTGTCTCATTTATTGTATTTTTATTATGTTGCGAAGCGAAGGTGTGAATGTGAGTGTCGGTTTCTATTTTCTTCCTCAAATTTCCGACCAACCCTAACCCAAATTAAATTAAATTAATTATTTATATATAAACCCTATCTATCAGTAGACAGCAGTCATCAGCCATATCTGTGATTGTGGTGTGGTGCAGTGGTGCGGCTACCAGAAGATTCTCTCTCTCTCTCCCAGTGGCATTGGCTGTAGTTTACCCTAATTTCCAGTCCCTTTTCTATAAACTATACCAATCCTGTAACTTTTACAGCTACCAATTCGGCTGTCTGCTTCGCTCACTCTGCAAAATTTGGAGAAATTGGAGGTCTGGTGGCGATGGAGCTCCGTGCGGCGGCGGTTTTGGTTTTGAGCGTTTTTGTGGTTTTCCTCGGATCTGCGGTGGATGCGCACAATATCACTCGCATTTTGGAGAAGGACGACAGCTTTTCCACTTTTAATCACTACTTAACTGTGACGCAGCTGGCTTCGGAGATCAATGGGAGAGAGACGATCACTGTTTGTGCTGTGGACAATGCCGCAATGGCGGATCTGTTGGCGAAGAGCCTCACCATCGGCGCGATGAAGAAGGTTCTCTCGCTTCATGTTCTGCTGGACTATTTTGACGCGAAGAAGCTGCACGATATTACTGATGGTAGTGCTCTGGCGGCGACCATGTTTCAGGCCACCGGTTCCGCCACAGGCACCGCCGGATTTGTTAACATCACGGATCTGAGAGGAGGAAAGGTCGGATTCTCTCCGAAGGACAATGGCGGCAGGTTTGCCGCTACTTTTGTTAAGACGATTCAAGCCATACCGTACAACATCTCCGTTATTCAGATCTCGTCGCTCTTGCCTTCTCCTGAAGCGGAGGCGCCGGCGCCTGGTCCTAGCAAGACGAATATCACGGCGGCGATGTCTGCTCACGGATGTAAGGTCTTCGCCGAGACGCTGGCGGCCAGTCCGGCGGAGCAGACGTACGACGACAACGTACTGAGCGGACTCACCATTTTCTGCCCCGGCGACGACGCGATGAAGAGCTTCCTGCCGAAATTCAAAAACCTAACCGCTTCCGGTAAGCAAAGCCTGCTTGAATACCACGCGATGCCGATTTATGAATCGGTTCCTGGCCTCAAGTCGAGCAACGGTCTGACGAACACGCTAGCCACCGACGGCGCCGATAAGTACGACTTCAACGTGCAGAACGACGGCACTGACGTCACCATCGTCACCAAGCTCGTGACGGCGAAGATTGTCAACACCTTGCTCGACGAACCGCCGGTAGCTATCTACGAATTGAACAAGGTTTTGATGCCGAAGGAGCTGTTCAAAGGATCCCTGCCGCCCGCTCCTGCTCCGGCTCCTGCTCTAGCGCCGGAGGCAGACGCCGAGTCTCCGAAGCCGGCGAAGAAGAAGAAGAAGCACAAGGCGGTAGAGACGCCGTCCGATTCTCCGGCGGATGCTCCTGACGGAGACGCAGCAGATCAGGCGGCCGATGATAACGGCGCCGTTAGTCTCCGAGGCGGAAGCGTTGGCGCCGTTATTCTGAGCCTGCTGTTTGCCTTGTTAAATCTGTAAGTGAAATCTATGGTATAATTAACGGCGTTTGCTTCCACTTTGATATTTTCTTATTCATTTTCTTTTCTCTCTTTATTTTAGTATTTTATTTCATTTAGTGTGGGGAATAATTGAAGCCATTTGCATATTTCATTTATTTTTGCCATGCTCTTCAGATTCCATTTGTATATTTTGTTGAATCTTAATATGTTTCCGTTTTGATTTATTTTATTTTTTTCTTTGCATATTCATGTTCGTTCTTTCAATATATATTCTTCTGTTAGAATTATAATTTTGAAAATTTGGGCACTTTTAATTTTTTTAAAACATCATATTAATTACATTTTTCACATATTTATTTTATGCAAGTAGTTTAAGGTATATTAATATTATTAGTATTGTGTGATATAAAGATATCACATTTATATAATATATTGTAAATTGTAAGGGTAATATATTGTAAGTTGTAAGGATATTTGTAATGTTTGGTAGACATTACGGTATTAAAAAATGAAATGTATAGTTTTTTGTTATCAGACGGAAGGAGTACATCAAATTAAATATTATTTATTCGTCCCAATACAATAGTCTTATTTACTATTTTTGTCCGTCCTAAAACAATAATCTTATTTTTATAAATGACGATATCACCATAAAATTACTTTTACTTTTTTATTTTTATTACACAATTGTCACTATTTTTTATACTGATATATTTACTAGGGCAAAAAATATTTTATTCATACTTTTTAATAATTATTAATATAATATTAATATTTTTTAAATTTCGTGTTTAATTCAATTAAGACTATATTTATTTAGACGGAATGAATATTTTTATTATTATTTTGAAGTTTTCAAGTTTCGATTCACGGCGAGTGCCAATGCAGCAGATATCCTGACGTATGTCTGTATGGCTGTGCTCAAATGTTATTTACATTAAAATCAGATACGTATATTAGTTGTTTACTACGTTTTTATCTAAGTTTTTATTATTTGGTCTCTGTATTGTTTTTAAAAACATATATATTTTTATTTAACAAATATCTATTAAATATTATTTTAATATCAAATTCAAATTAATTTTTTTTTCAAATTAATAAAAATTATCACAACTTTTTTATTAGTTTTTAGTAAAAATATATCAAGCGTGCTGCAAGCTTGGATTTTAATTTTATTATTTTTAGTATTTTTTTTTTAAAAAAATATTAAATCAAATAGCAGTACTTACTTTTTGTTTATTATAGTATTAATTTTATATTATATCTTATTAATATATATTTATATAATAGTATATAATAAAGTGCCTTTTTATTTTAATTAAATTATTTAATTATTTAAATTTTAATTTTAATTTATAATTATTATAATTATTTTTATTTATATATTTTTTAATTACTTATTAATTATATAATACCTAAAATTTATTGTATAAATTAAATAAGACAATTTAGCTGAGATAAAAAATATAATAATTTAATTTACTATAAAACTTCACAAAAGGAAAGGAGGGAGTAATATTTAAATTTAAAAAGAAAAATAAATTCTCTTTTATAATTTTTCTTTTAAAAAAAAAGTAAGAAATAAAGAAAAACAAAATTCAAAAAAAGTCTACCGTTGTGTAATACATACGTATTTAAAATTTGAAATTATTTGGACTGTGTTTGCCATCTAGTTTGAGCGCCTTGTAAAAATTTCTTTATTTTATTTGATTACTCTCTTTCAAAAGATAGATAAAAAATTATATTTCCTCAATCCCATAACAAAGTATCTATTTTTTTTATTTTAGTTTGTCCTATAACAAAATATATATTTTTATTTTAGTAAATGTACTATTTACCTAATATTACAAATACCCTTACAATTTTTAATATATTACACAAATATTATTATATTTATATTACACAATACTAATAAGGTCATTTTAGTCATTTCTACTTAATTTATACTTATATTTCAATATAATATTAATATTTTTAAAATTTCATGCAAAAAAAACAAATGAATACATAGTTATTTAAATGAGAAAGTATATACAGTTGTACTTGTACGGCCACGATGGCCGTGTGGGTGGACTAATGACTCGACTCAGATGATAATTTTAATGGATGAATGGAGTAATAATTAATATTTTAACATAATATAAAAATTAATATTTAATATAAATATATAATATAATTTTCATAATATTAATTAAAAAGGAAATAAGTTTTAAATATTATATTTTTAAAATTAATTTTAATTTTTACTATTATAAAAACAAAGTATGTTTGGTTGTGATTTGAATTAATTTAAAATAATGTGTTGAATTAATTTTTTTTATCTAAATAATATTTTGATATAATATTTTATAACAAAAATAATAAAATTTTATTGATAATCAAAATAAATAGTAATGATCTAGATTTAAAACCATAAGCATCCAAAATAATTATATATATATATACATACAATTCATATGAATGTCTATAGCTGTAGATACGAAAATATACAAAAATTATAATTTTGATACATATAATTATAATATAATACAAATAATTTAATTAAAATAAAGTATGTGAATTATAAAATTTAAAATATAATTAAAGTATATAATTTTTTTTTATATAAAAATATAAATTTATATGAGACGGATCGAAATGAAAATATATTTTATGTAAGAGGAGAGAATAGTAATATTTATTAATATTTTTTTAAAATATCTAATTTAAAATTATCAAAGATTTTATTTTTAACTAATAACTAATTTATTTCTTAATTTTTATTATATAAATTAATTATATTTAAAAAACTATATATAATTCTATACAGTAATTTTAAAACTAAATTATCTTATTAAATAGTTATATACTCCAATAAGAAATAAATAATATTTGCTCCGTTAACTAGCTTTTTGAATAAAATGATTTTTTTTTTGTGGGATATAAAATACTTTTTTCGTCCCATTCCAAAAGAGCCCTTCGAGATTCTATAATAGATTAAAAAATTAGAATATTTTATTAGTTAGTGAAAATATTTAAGATAATTTTTGTCATTTGATTTTATGTATAAAATAATTGTATGTGTAATAATAATATATTTAAAATTTGGGTAAAAATTAATGATATTAGTGTATCATTAATTTTACTAAAATAAGAGACGAATACCCACGAATGGACATAAGAAAATAGTAAAAATGATAACTTCAGTTGAGACGGATGAAAAATATTATTTTAAGTTGAATATTTGATATTTTGTGATGACTTTAGATTATTTTATAATTAATATTTTAACTTTTTAACTTTTGTATAAAATATTGTGGGCAGTTGCAATTGAAAAATAACTTTGGGAAAACATATCAAAAATATATTTCAATTTTATTTTACAAAATAAACATACTCTAGATATATCAATTCATTTACTTTTATTAAATTTTGTAAATTTGTTAAAATAACATAACAAATATTTATTCAGTTGCGGCACATTTGATTATCAATACGATACTTAAGATAATATTATATTATGATATTATTATTTGTTATTATTTACGTGAGTATTGTTGTTAATATGTATTTTTTTTAATAGTGATATGCAAACTAAATAAGTATTTATGTATGTTTTAATATAAATTCAATAAATTACATATTGTTTCAATACATTACACCAACTCACATATATGTTGATAGTATAATGCTGAATTTTTCATTGAGCACATATCATAGATTGAGTAAAATGTAAAAGCAGTATGGAAAATTTATTAATTATTTAATCGATTGAATTTAATTCGTGATTTTTGAAACCAATTTGTTGAAATGCATGTGATTATACAGTGATTATTAATGCTGTAATTTAGATTGTATGAATGCCGTTAAGCCACATGTGTAAATGATTATTAATGATGTACTTTGAGCATATGAAATGCCGCAAGTGTGTGCCGTCCGCTTGATAATAAAACAATTATACGAGCATGAGTTTATATTGGGCTTGAAGTTATGAGTTTATATTGGGCTTGAAGTTCTTGGTTGTTGTCGTAAGTTCATACTTGAGTTTAATGAATACTAAACTTGATGAAGTTTATTAATTTTTAAAGTCAAATTTAAACAACAAAATATTTTGTTGAGGTCCAAAAAGTATATTTCTTAAAACAAAAATATAGTTCACAAATAATAATTACATACATGTATAATAAATGATTATTCAGAATTAATGACAGACGATTTTGACGGTTTAAGGCCGAAGGTTACATGACATTAGACGCCGACGGTTTCGACTTGACATTAAACTCCAAGGGTAGAGGTGCCTAATATTATGGGATCCGGATCGTGTGCTGAACACCTAGAAATCAGCCCTCCTATCACCACTCCCTCCGCCTTCACCTCCACCTCCACCGCCACCTCCACCTCCACCAACTTCTCTTATTTTCCTTCACTATCACACTGGTTATCTCCTTTTCCATTTTCATCCAAGCTGTCCTCCAACATCACCACTAAATTATCCTCCTCTACCACCATTGCCGCCGCCACCTCCTCCTCCACCACCACCACCACCCCCTTCTTCTCCTCCACCCAATTGTTCGTGTGCTACTGTCATCACCACCGGTCCACAATCAACAAACTCAACTGTTTGCCACTACCTTCACATTGCCACCACCAATACAACCCTACTCATCATCATCATGTCATCGTCTAATTTATCATTTATCATCCTCCAAAATTCGAGAGCTAAAATTATTTTCAGTACAGTGCTGAAAATTAAATTTTCAGCACCTGATCCAAATCCAATATTACGAGTCTTTCGATATAGTTCAAATCTTTTTTAGTTGGTTCTAAAGTTTTATCAAATTTATTTTAATAAATTATTTTAATTATCAAAATTTATTAAAAATATATAATTTAATGAATAAATAAAATGTAATAAGGTTTTTATTGAATTTATTTTAATAAATTATTTTAATTATCAAAATTTATTAAAAATATCTAATTTAATGAATAACTAAAATGTAATAGAAAAAAATAATTTTATAGTAATATAATATAGAAAAACCTAATCTAATGAATAGTTTTGGAATGAATTTTGCATTTTATAAAATATCATATAAAAATATAGTATTTAAATAAATATTAAAATCACATTTTATTTCAAATTAGTTTAACATCATCACAGCCATCTCCAAAAATTTACCCTAATTCATGAATAAAGGATTGATTTTGGAGGTCCTATTGAAAGAACCACAGCCCACAAGCATCGTCTCGTCGGTAGTACTGCGCAGCAATAAACAAGTGCCGTCCCTTTGCGTTTTCCCTGCCTTCCATTTGCATTTTGATCGATTGATTTCTATAGAAAGAGAGAGAAAGTGAAAACCCCAGAACCTCAAGACAATTCGGCACCCAGAAGGGAAAATCCCTAAGCACTAGCCATGTCTCTGGGCTATGCCGAGAAGCTCTCCGTCATTGAGGATGTGGGCAACGTCGGAATGGCCGAGTTCTTTGATCAGCCGAACGTTCTTTGCGAGAAAGTACTCATGTCTTCTTCCCTCTCATGCTTATACCCTGTGTCTTGTCCCGATCAATGTGTTTTATTCTCTTCGCCAGTACTGATGTTTTCTTTGCTTGATGATCTTTCGTGCTCTTCTTTTGTTGATTTTAGTTCTATTCTTTTGTTCGGCCATTTCTTGATTTAGGGCTGTCGTTTAGGGTTTTCTTGTTTTTGCCTGTGATTTTTGCATTCTCCCATCAGGCACTCTGAACCTAGTTCATTGTTTGCGATCTGATTCTGAGCGGATTGAATTCGTCTCATTTTTATTTCGAATCGAGTGTATGGGTGGTGCAAAAGTGGTCTGAAGCCTAATTTTTCTGTTAAGGATTTCTGAAACCAAATGTAGTTGGATTCATTGTTTGTTAGTTCTGGATATTAAGCTGGTTCTTGGGAAATCAAGAATTTTCTTTTATCAAAATTTCTCGAAAATGATGGTTGCGCCAGCTTATACATAAAGTTCATTGATGTTAATTTACTTGTCTTGATGGGCTTGTGCTTGGATGAGTCTGGAATTATGTGATAATGATGAGATTGGTACTTGTACATTATATGGAGGAATTCAGTTTGAGGTTTTTTACTTAGGTTGGATTCATTATTAACTTTATAGATATTGTGCTTTTTCTTATTGTAAATTAATTTGCCTGATGAATGTGGTTGTGGAAACCTTATGAAGCTACGCCAGATTAATTGTGCGCAAGTTGAGTGATTTCGTTGACTTTATTGTTTAACCTCTAATTTGGTTGCTTATCTGTATGATCCTCGTATTTTCAGGCTGAGCGACTTGCCAAGATGATCCAAAAGGTCTGACCTGACAATGATTTATGTACAACCAGTTTGATTCTCTCAATTATCTATAGACTCTTGTTTGTTCGTGCAGAGCAAGCACTTAGTCGTATTTACTGGAGCGGGGATATCCACTTCATGTGGTATACCTGACTTCCGTGGCCCCAAGGGTATCTGGACGCTTCAGGTAATGGTCGTAATCTTCTCAATATTAGGATGCTTAAACACATTTTGAGCTTTCTGTTACCCAATCCTCACTGTTCTCTGTATTTTATAAATGTTCTTTTATTTGCTGATGGAATGTCTGTTTATATCCAAAACTTTACTCATGTTGTTTCTCAGCAGATTACCTTCTTTGGTAGAATAATATAATGGATAGGTTAGAGTATTAAGCTTTCGATAATGCTTTAATTATACATATATATATATATCATTTAAAGAACATTTTGTTTGAATCACCACATTCCAATTGATGGTAAAACTAATATTGTTTAGAGCGATCCATATATAGAAATGTGATTGGTGTGTGTATGTATGTATGTATGTATGTATGTATGTATGCACTTCCTTGCTGCTTGATTCACCAGAGGGAAGTCAAAGACATCTATCCCTTTTCTCTCCCTTCTGCCTATCCTTAATTATTAGTTTTATTTTATTATTTACAGCGCCTGGGAAAAGCCTTACCAGAAGCAGCTTTACCTTTCCACCGTGCAACACCAAGTGCAACTCACATGGCATTAGTTGAGCTTGAGAAGGCTGGTATCTTGAAGTTCCTGATTAGCCAGGTTGGCTTTCACTATTGACTTGTTTCTAGAAAAAGTTCAACTGCCTGTATGTTATCTATTTTTTTTCTTCCCTGACATCCAATTTTGGCTTATCATATTTAGGACTAACAACTCTAAATCTTTTTTGCACTGCTTGGTTTCCATCCATTTAATTTTTTGTTTCCTTGTTTTTTATTTTTATGTTCTCCTCTTGCCTAAAATTGCTAGAATGTTGACGGCCTCCATCTTCGATCTGGAATACCGAGAGAAAAGTTTGCTGAATTACATGGAAATTCCTTCATGGAAATATGCCCATCCTGTGGAACAGAGTAAGTTTTATGATTGATATCATTTCTATGTGTAGGTGTTTGTTTGATTTTGTATCCCTGGGAGATGCTTAAATTGAATGGCTGTATCCTGTGAAGATATTTGAGGGACTTCGAAATTGAGACTATTGGTTTGAAGGAGACTACACGCCGTTGCTCCAAGGCAGGTTGTGGTGCAAAATTAAGAGACTCTGTCCTTGACTGGGAGGTATGAACCTTTCGTTGTAGAAATGAAATCTCTAGTTCTTAGTTACAATCCCACGTTTATGAGTCTGTATGATGAAGAGGGATTGGTGATTTTTACACAATAGACCAAACTTCTTAGTTGTAACAACAGGATGTACTGAAATGGATGAGGGTCATATAATGACCTAAAGGTACATACCAGTACATTGCTTAGGTCTAGATGAAAATGTAAAACACTTAGAGCATGGTATAGACACATAGTGTTGTGTATTATAATGGGCCAAATACCAGATCTATATCATATTTTCAAGTCCCTGTTTTGATGTTCTTTTTCTGTAAAAGGATGCCTTGCCACCAAAGGAGATGAATCCAGCTGAAAAACACTGCAAAATGGCCGATCTTGTGTTATGCCTAGGAACAAGGTAAAAATAATGTGGGCCTTAGTATAAATGCATTTGCTTGTCTTGGGATGTAGTTGATTTTATTTTATTTTTTTATTTTTTTTATGTTTGCATAAAGAAGTCACGTAGTTCAATAAACATACAATCAAACGTCAATCCTTGTTATATCTCCGGGAACATATTTGTCTGAGTAATGACAGTTTTATAGCAATGTTTAAGTTCACCATATTAAGCTTGAAGCTACTTTATTCTAGATAATGTTTCTTCTCAACGATCAGAGATCCCAAATTGAATTAAATATACGATCTTCATGTCTTTGAGTACACTGTATTTTGATTTAGTTTTGAAGTTCTGGTTTTTATGTGAATGCATAACTCGACTGTTACTGGTGGTTTGGTCCACTCATGTCATGTTTTACATTGGTCAGTAATTTCATATGGATGCTAAAACATAAGGCCTCGAATATCTTGATATTGACTCAAAATTTAGGATCAAGGAAGCGTAGAATAGGACAATGCAACAATCCACTTCACAATTCATAGACACTCAATTTTAGTGCAGAGTTATTGATGGTCACTTTATATGTTAATGTGCTTTTTATTTATGTATTCTTTAGCTATTAGTATTTGAGTTTCTATAAAGCTGAGCGTTGTTACTTATCATTAACATTTTTAGATGTGTAATTTATTCATCTTGTTCGATTCAGCATATTGACTATTGAATGATGCTGCGATGTGCAGTTTGCAGATTACACCAGCATGCAACTTACCCCTAAGATGTCTCAAAGGTGGTGGGGAGATTGTGATAGTGAATCTTCAGGTACCTTGTTCTTCCTTGCATCTACTGCCTAGTTTGACAGCGGAATTGTTTCTTACTCCATTGGCTTGGATTTCATCATGTGAAATAAATTTAATATGCATTGATGCTAAATGATAACTTGTGGGTATATGTAGATCATTGTTAGTTGTTACCACCTTATCTAACTTTTCAGAAAACACCCAAGGACAAGAAAGCAAGTTTGGTGATACATGGGCGTGTAGACAAGGTGAGCCACTCTTGTGATTGTCTTTTCTTGTTTATTTAGTTTCCTCAATCCAGAGAAACCTCAAATTCATCCAGCCCTGGGCTTATGGAAATGAACAATAAAATATTTAATTTCGTGCTGTTATGTAACTTATGTTCTCACATTAAAGTTCATTGCCATTAGTTCCTTGTATTGCCAAATTGTAGTAGACAATAAGCATGTATAGTCTATATGCACCAGGCTCAAGAGTAAAGACAAATGTCACGGTTGAATTACCAACTAAATCAAAAATATTAACCAACAATCTTGATAGATATTTTATTCTCTACACTTCATTTTGACTAAAATGCATTATTTAAGCCCCCCTCCCGAATTAAAAAAAAAAAAAGGAAAAAAAACCATTGGTTCTTGGAATAGCATTTTCTAAGTGTATATTGAGTTTGATGTATAATTAACCTTTCTGTGTGGAGTTTTCTAAAATGGTGTTTAACAGGTGATTGGAGGAGTCATGAACGCGCTCAACATGCGTATTCCTCCATTTGTTAGGGTTGATCTTTTTCAGATTGTTTTATCTGAGGCCTTAAGTGTAGGTAATTTCTCTTTATACCCTTTTTAGTATTCCTTGTACTCATGGAATTCAGTTTTACCTTTGTTTTTCTACACATGCTCCAAAAGATAACTCCACTGCCATTGTTTATTTGGGGCATTAACAAGTTTTTCTGTGGTTATTTTATATTGTCAACGATAGTTGAAACAAATAAAGATAAACCAAGAGTGTACACATATGGGGAGGTTATGTGAAGTGTAGCAAATTTCTCTCTTTCTAATATAATGTGCTCTCAAACTCTGCAATGTGGCACTGCCAACAAATGCTCGATATAATTGTTTCTTAATCATTTTCATACCATCTTATTTATTTTTATTTTTTCCTTTTCACTTGCATTGTATTCAAATTTTACCCAGTAGTGTCAGTATTCGTTTTGATTGACGTCTCACGCTTGTCTCACAGATAAAAAATATGTGAACTGGACTCTCAGGATAGCAAGTGTGCATGGGAAGCAAGCACCCTTACCTTTTATTAAATCTGTTGAGGTGGGTTCATGAATGTGTAGATCTAACATACATGGTTCAACGATTTAGTAACACAAATCTGTTAAACCAGGCTACTGATATCTGAATTCGTGTTTCAGTAAGAAACAATTTAAATTTGTTTCTTAGCCACATCATCTTTGTTGACTGAAATTTAAATTTCAATTCTGCTTCATCCAGACTGCGGTCAATTTGTTTGTTGCTTACTATTGGCAGGTATCCTTCTCTGAAAGCTTGAACATGAAAGCAGCAGTTCTAGTTAACCAACCTCTTCACCTGAAAAGGTATTGAAATTTGCTGGGTGGGGCATGGTTTTGGGGCTGCATAGAATGCTCCCGAAGTTCTGTTATGTGATCAAACTTTATTTTTTCCCATCAAGAAATCGCACTATAGTTTGTCTCTTCTACAACCATACATTGAGTTTCCTTTCTGTTTACTCCTCACAATTCCCTTCTTGTTATCAGAAGGACGGCAAGGAGCACAAAACCCTTCGATATTTTCTTGAAACTGAGTTTTGGTGCTGGCTGCAAGTGTTCATCTACCAACCTAAAGATTCCAGTCGACTTTGAGGTATAATACATTTCGGGTGTGTTTGTTTGGGGGATTGGATTTAATTTCCATTATTCATCCCATTTTTTCTCCTCAAAAATATCAAATCAAACATTTATTTTTTATTTTTTATATTATATTAAAAATCAATTTTACACTCAAAACATCACATCAACATCTATTTATATCACATCATACAACTATTTAAATTCAAAATTTTTACTATTCAAATCCCAACTCAAAATCAAAACCCCCAAACAAACACACCCTTCCAGTACTATTCCACTGCTTTAATCGCCTCATCTCTGTAACATTCACCTTCTTTTAAACTTCGTTGTTAATGGATAAATCAATGAAGCATATTGGACTAAGTCCTCTGAAAATATTCCTAACTGTTTATTCTCTCCAGATTCCAACCGACTGTTCCAAAGAAGACAAGAATTCCATCATTAGCCGCTTGAAAGACCAAGCCATCCACGACGCATCTTGCGGGCAGACTGCTGTCGTAGAGAGGCTATCCCTTTTAGTCCCCAAAAGTGAAATCTCAGTCCATGCCATTGTCACCAACATTATCGAATACAGCATCTTACCCGGTGAGCAGGAAGTATCTTCCCTGACCAATACATCCACGCACAAGAGGAGGAACGAGAGCCCATTCGACAGCGGGATATCTTGGAAGCGGACAAAGGCAAGGAAGCCAAGGAGTAGACATAAAAGATGACTCCATCCTGTGATATGAATATGATATGATTTAAGGTCCGTACATACTTATGCTGTAGCATTTGAAACAGCTTGGAGATTTCTGTTTCCCCTCCCCCTTTTGGGATTTAATTCCTACAATGGAAAGTAAGTGTGTGTGGTCTGAGATATGTTTTTTGGTAGATAGTGACTCAGCCCACTTTTCCCTTTAGGACACTGGAAAAAGATATGACTACAAATTGTCCCCATCCTTGTAGAAATTTTGAACTCTTTGGGATATGAATTGTTTATAAATTAAGCCATTTTTGTCTTTTTTTGTGCTGTTCCAAAGAAGCACGCCCTAATTCTTCTCTTCTGTCTATTAAAACCTGATTTTGAGAAAGCGTGTTTCAGATGTACATATTAATATATATGGATGCATTTTGTACACCTCATTAGGACGGTGTACTGTAATGTCTCTCTCTCTCTTGTCTCTTTACATTCCACTCACTTATATATATATACATACATCTATATTGATATCACCCACCACACATATCACTATATATATATACTTAATAATATTATATTATATAATTATTATATAACACAAAATTTTAAATATGAATATTAATAATAGTAAAATATACTCGTATTATTTTTATTTTATAATGGTACTAAATTATTGTTATAAATATTTACTTTTATTTAACATTTTTGCCCTAATTAATAGTACATTACTAGTCCAGAGCGGGGCCTGCATTATTTCGACTCACATGTACACAATTTTTTTATCATTCAAAAACCGATTGGGCAAGTCTAGTTTTAAGCCCATTTTAGGATACAGCACCGAAGCCCATTAGTCTAAATCCCAGCTCCATAATAGTTCGGGTCGGATCAAACCCGGCCCGATATTCCGGTCGGTTTTTAGACGATGTAAACTCGTCGGCCATTTCGCAGAAATTTTTTGAAATTCTTTTGTCCGCGCACACGCAGACAGTCACTCTGCGCAATTTTTTTCTTTCAGGATAGTGAGATTTGTTGTACTGGCGGATGGATTTGTTGTACTGGCGGATGGATTTGTTGTGACACTACGCCTCCTGGTGGAAGATGACGACGGTGGAGAAGCTGTTGGTGCAGATCTTCGAGCGGAAGAATTCGATAATCGAACAGGTGAGACAGCAGACGGAATTGTACGGCCACCACTGCGCTTCAAAACTTCTCATCGATGGAATTACGCCTCCTCCATGGCTCTGGGATGCCGAATCCCCATCGAATTCGAAAGGTATCCGCGATTTGTTTGTTGCATTATTGGTACAAGGATGTTTTTCGATTTCTCATTTAAAATTAGGCTTTGTTTAGCTAGTTCTGGTGGTGTAAGACTGAAATATAGCCTTTCTAGTTTCGATCTGATAGAGGTTAGTCAGTTTCTTATCTTAGTGTAGATTAGAGTTGCAATCTCGGCATTGGACTTAGTTTGAAATTGGGTATAGCTGGTGTCTGTCGTTCGAGGTGGCTAGGGATTTAGTTGCTTTCGTTTGTTTGTGGGCATGGTTTATGCAGTTACCCTTGTCGTTGCGTCTGTTCATTGTTCTTATTGTTTTTGCTTGCTACCCTTGTTATTACATCTGTGGACATTGGCCTTCCCAAACAATGATTTTCATTATAATCTGAGATGGTCTCCCGCGTGATGGAGCTCACCATCAGAAATGTTTAATTACAGTGGTATAATCTAATATTGTTATTTGTCATTATGCCATGGCAGAGCTGAACAAGGAAGAGCTGATCTCTAAACTTCTAAATCCACGTCAACGGCCACAGCCACAGCCACAGCCACATTCTTCAGCTCGATGCTCTCTCGTAAACTACTACCCCTTTAGAAATAGCTTAGTAACTATAGGAGATTATGAAGCATTTTCCGAACAAGTTCCCATGGAAAGCATGGCTTTCAATAAGGAATACAATAGGAAAGATGGCACAATGGTACCAGAATGCAGTGGAGAAGACCATGCTGGATGTGCCATTGACAGTGTTCCCGAGCCAGATACCAGTGTTACCTCGCCTGAGGTCAAGATAAATAAAAGGCCTAATGAAGCTGAGCAATCCCTATCTAGAATCCAGAGATCCAGATGCAGGCAGAAAGCACTTCAGCTTCGCAATAGCGCAAAGTCAAAAGCTAAAAGTTGTTCAAGCAGTGAAAATATTGGCCAATCTTTGTCTAACCAGATCAATTTTTCTCTCTCTACTAACCTGAGGGCCCAGAAAGATGAGGTGGCAAAATTGGCAGAAACCCATGCTGTTGCTAGTCAAAGTTGCAAGAGCTTAGAGATGACAAAAGGAATTGAAACAACCTTGTCTCCTCACCAGCCAGAGGTATGCTTCTCAGTAACTCTTTGATATTCCTCTCAATTTAATTCAATTAGATACTTTGAATTTCAGGTAAATATTATTAGAATAATCGTCCTTGCAGAAACCTTCAACATGATGCTTTTCTTTGTCATCAAGTGAAATTTGTTGACGTTTGATTTTTTCATACCATAGTTTTCGAAGAGCATTTGTTACCTTTGCCATTACCTTCTCAGTTTCTTCTACAATGTAGTTATTACCTCTATTCAAAATGTATAGGTCCCACACAAATATTACCTTTTTAAAAAACTCATTACCTCCACAAAAAAAATGATAAAAAATTAATTATTATCCAAAAAAATTTGAAATTTAAAATTTAACAAAATTTTATCTATAACTTTGACAACAATATTGATTTCTAAGTTATATTTTATGAATAATATACTTAATTTATATGTTTTTGTTGCACCAGTTTCCTTTCAATGTCATTTTCAATTAATGTATCAATTGATTGTGGTCAAAGCTGTGGAAACAATGAAGGGAGCACTGTAGATATCATAAACAAGTATAAGGAAACTGATTGTGGTTGAGTTACTAGGTCTAAAATTTCTGTTAAATGTCACAGTTCTGTTTCTAATACTTCAAGAGTTGGTTCTTTTGATGGTTATCAGAAATTAGGTGCTGCCAAAGTGGATTCTGGGGTTGAAAGTTTACGCCTAGACAATGCTGATCAATCAGTAATTGGGGTCAGTTCATCTGATGTTCGTAGTGTGGTTAGTGAAGCCCGAGAACCAATATCTGAAGATGTCGAGAGTCATGGGGGAAGGCCTACAATTCCATTTTCGAGTTCTAGCCAACTCAATTGTGTGGAGGATGCTTCCCATTCCTATAATTATTCAAATGAGCCACTTGGGTTATTTAAACCTTCTATTGGGTTTTCTCACAGAATGACAAGGTCACAAACTCACTCAAGTGGCCAAGAAAAACCAGAGCCCTCAGATTATAATGACAGTCATTGTTCAGGGAGGCTAATGTCCAAATCAAATCGTAAACGTAAGTCTGCAGATGATGGGCTGCAAATTGTACAAGGTTTCCCACTTTGTGAAACCCATGATACGCTTGATAAGAATGAAATGGCTCGCATTTCAATTCCCAGTAATGTTAACGAGAGAAATCAGTTGGAGTCTGACACTGTTTTGGCTCCCTTAGGTTCTTTTGAGGCTTTGGACTCACTGTTGTTGAAGGTTATTGAAAATGAAAACCCCAACTTGGAAGCCTCAGCTTCTAGTTCTCGAAAGAGAAGGCTTGGTACTCAGGCTGATAAATCTGGTAGTTCTGCTGCTGTAAGTGACTATACTGCAGTGAGAACTTCTGAAGATAATCTAGAATCTGATACAAGTTATTTAAGTTCTGAAGCTCATCAGGAAGCATATATTATGCCATCACCACTGGTTGACATTCCAACCTCACAATTGGACCATGAGCTTGAGTCCTTTCATCAACAGCAGAAGGAAGAAGTAAGATTCTTCTATTTATATCATTACACTTCTTTACAAAAATGCCACAATTACTTACACGCTCAATCTATCAAAAATTTTCTCACTTTATTAACTCACCCGTATACATCTCAAAATATCCCTGCTTTTATGTCACAATCAACCAATATAATACTATATTTATTAAAACCCACGTGTAACCCAAATAAATATACATTTGGTGGACGTAGGGATTATTATGTATCTGCAGTTTCGGCCTGTTTTTCATCTATGTATGCATCCTTGACAGACGTGGGCAATTGGCAGGTTTGAAGGGAGAGCACCTAATGCTGTGTAATCACTTCTAAACAATTTTTAGCTGCTCTCATAACATTCGATTTCCCTGGTTTGTTTCTGTATGTGTTTCATTATCATGGGATTCATGAAATTGACAAAATTCAGCAAATTTTGCATTTAGATATCTTCCACCTTAAGATTTCCAGGAAATTGAAGTGGGTAGAAATTATATACAGCTAATTATCTATAAGGATTGTAGGTAGACAGATGCACGTCTTTGGTATCTTGCCCTTTTTCACAATTTTCTTTTTATAGAAGGTTAATTCATCTTGATCTATGTTTTGTCTGTGTTGACAGGGAAATCCAGCTGGTGAGGGAATGGATAATGGTCGGTTGCTGTCATATACTCCAGAAAGTGAGAAATTGGGCTCTTCAGTTCACCAAAATTGTCCAACAGAGCCAAGAGTAGACTCCTGTAGCAAACAAATTGGAAAACTGGTAATGAAAAGTTCAATAGCTGTTGTTGACATAATAGAAAAGTTTTCAGCACATAAATCTCGAAGATTTTCTTGCCAGGGGGATGGAGTATGTGAAAAACATGTTGGATATATACCTGGTAGGGAATCATGGCCACAGTTAAAGAGAAGGAAGAATGATCACCTAAAAGCTCAAAGCTCTACTGCTTCCCAAAGCCCTGTAGCAAGAATGGGTGTGAGCATCCTAAGAAGTCCCTCTAGCAGAGGCCTAGAGAACCTGAAAATGAATTTTGATACCCTCCAAAATATGGACTGCACTTTGACAAAAGGAATTGAAACAACGTTGTCTTCTCACCAGCCAGAGGTATGCTTCTCAGTAACTCTTTAATATTTTTTTCAACTTAATTCAATTAGATACTTTGAATTTCAAGTAAATATTATTAGAATAATCGTCTTTGCAGAAACCTTAAACATGATGCTTTTCTTTGTCACCAAGTGAAATATGTGTTTGATGTTTAGATTTTTTCATACTAGTTTTCTAATCAGTGCCCAATCAGAGGACAGAGACTATTCTTGTGATGCATTGCCTGTGGAACCTAAGTCATGAATATTTATGAATTACTCTTTCTTTATTAGAAGATGATTTCTACTAAGGTAGCTCTAATATCCTTACACAAATCAGTCTGAAAAGAAATGGATTAAAAGTATACTTTAACCATTATGGTAACCATTTCCATTGCATACCGGTGTAGCTCACCTGAATAAAACTAGATCAGACCTACAGTGGAAAATGTAACTTAATCTGAATTTTATTTGCTTATTGTGAATGTGACGACACTCAACCTTCTGTGAATTTTTTATTGTAAGGGTGTGTTTGTTTGAGGGATTGGATTTTTCTTTTACTATTCATCCAATTTTTTCCCCCCAAAAATATCAAATCAAACACCTATTTTTCATTTTTTATATTATACTAAAAATCAATTTTACATTCAAAACATCACATCAACACCTATTTATATCACATCATACAACTATTCAAATTCAAAATTTTTACTATTCAAATCCCAACTCAAAATCCAAACCTCCAAACAAACACACCCTAAATTAGATGTGTTTGTGGGTACCTTGGATGCTCTTCTTTTTCGGTAAAGGAATTCAATTATGTTTTGACCTACCTTGTCTTTGCGTTAGTATTATTGTTAGAAAATTTTCTCATCAGTTGTCAATACTGTGCAGTCAGCGGTGGAACTTATCCCGAGCTTGACCAAGGAGGAGGCTAGAAATTCTCATGGATGTTTTGTTGAGAGTACAAGTACTCTACATTCGAGTAGCAATGATGGAGGAGAGACTGGTGGTGGACAATATAGCCACGAAGAAAGGAATTCCAACCATCCAAGCTCCAAAACTTTGACTCTTGCCAGTTCAATGGTTGATGAGTTGCAATCTCAAAAGTGGGATAGTGACCCACAGGCACAGTCTTCTATTCTTTCTCAAAGTTTTGATGACCTGAATCTTCTGGATCAATCCATGGCTGTGTTTGAGAGATTCACTGCAGATGCTGAGGCAGATAATGAACTGAAGTTTGAAGCAAATGGTGTTAACTTTGGCCAAATAGAACTTCCAAGGAATGCTATAGAACGCGCTAGCATTCTCGCCGAAATGTGCAAATCTGCTAGCTTGAATACACCTATGTCGCATTTCTCATCAAGTTTTGAACTTCAGGGAGCACAAAGTTTATTTCAATCTGTATCTGATGACCAGTACAAGCACTTGAACATGCAGAGTACTTCTCCTTTGAGTTTTGATATTGAGAATCAACTCCAATCTGGTAGTGTCCTGGCCGATGATTACAACGATCCCTTAAGTGAAATTCCTTACTGTGATCTCCGAGGCTATTCTGGTGTGCATTATGATTGGAAATCAAAAAACCTTCATGGTTCTCCAGTTGGTAAGCCATGGGGAGATCTTGAACCCTCATCACATGGTGGGAGTTTAGGAAAGAGTTCATGTTCAAATCCTGAACTTGTATGCTTCACAATTGAGGAAGATCCTTGTACTGGTGAAGAGAATAAATGTGCAGATGAGCATGCAGATGATGTACAAGAAAAAAGTGATCCATCATCAGCTAGCTGCTATGATAGAAGGCAACCCCTTAAGGATTTGACGAATTTGAATTTAAATCCTGATTTATTGGTTACTGCACAAGATGACATATTGAGGACGAAAGATGGAGATATTGCAAGCAACAAGTTGAGTGCCACTGGGGCACAAGAGGAGGTTCAGCTGTCAACAAACAATCATTCCAGGGATGGGTCTCAAACCATGGAAAAGAAGATGCCATATGTTGGGTCTACTAATAATGGAAGGATTAGCCATACCTCTTCAAATGGTGCAAATTCAATTCGAAAGACCAAAGAATCGATTAGCAACAGCACCAGAAAACCAACTCTGTTGAATAAGGCCAGTTTAAAAGGCCTGGATCAGAAGAATTCATTGAAAGAGTCCAAGAGGAATAACATTGTTTCGAATGTTGATTCTTTCATCCCACTTGTACAACAGAAAAAAGCAGCTGTCACTTGCACAGGTAGTTTTTCTTGTTTTATTTCTTTAATTTTAATTTTTTTATATGTAATTGGTCTTCTGATTAGGAATAGTTGACGACATATTTTAGACTCTACATTCTCAGTCATCTTTGCCTATGAAGCTTTGTCCTGACTCTGTTGCCTGACTAGGATTCATTTTACTTTTCTTCTGTTTAGGTTAGTTGGACTTTTACAACAGTAGAAGTTTAGAGCTCTTCATAAACACACTCCCTTTGTGTTGGTGTGGATAAAAATGTTAAACTTTTCTACATTTTAGAAATGTGAACTGCATGTTCGAGTGCTGTTGTGAAGTAGTATTTTTTATTTTATTTTATTTTTTCTGGGAAATGTGAAGTTGGAAATTGATGGCATTATTTTCTCTTTGTTCACTTTCCTTTATTCATGTGTGTAATACATTATAATGTAGGAAAGCGAGATGTTAAGGTGAAGGCCCTTGAGGCTGCTGAAGCTGCTAAACGTTTAGCAGAGAAAAGAGAGAATGAACGTAAGATGAAGAAGGAAGCATTGAAGATTGAACGGGCAAAGATGGAGGAAAGGAATTTGAGAAACATGGAATTGGAGAAGAAAAAGAAAGAGGAGGAACGGAAGAAAAGAGATGCTGATAATATGGCTAAGAAAAGACACAGAGAAGAAGAAGCAAAAAAGGAAAAGGAGAAGAAAAGGATTAAACTTGAAACAAGACAGCGCCAAAGAGAACAAGGAGGGAAAGAAAAACTGCAGTCCAAAGTTGTTTTTGTTTTTTTTTTCTGTTGATCTAGTATATATTCCATTTCTCTTATACGCAGACCTGCTAATTTCTAAAATCTTGTAGGATGATCTGAGGAACACAAAGAAGGAACTTCTCAACGAGTCCAAAAAACCAACTAATGTGGAAACCAGTAAAGGAGATGCCACAGCTTTTGAAAAGACACAAACTAAATGGACAAGTGATGAGCTGAACTATGAAGACTGTGGTACCTCTAGTCAATCATGTGAACCTGAAAAGGTAGGTGTTTTGTACTGGCAGTTTGTTGAATGTCTGATGCTAAATGTTTTATTTAAAGTAAAGAAATAAACAAGAATAAATCAACATGTTTTTTTGTGGCCATCCTCACTATTCAAGTGGTTGCTAATATCGCAACTAGTAATTAATTATCAAGACAACTGCTACAATGGTTTTGCACTTAATCAGCTACTTCTTGCCGTAGTTTCTTTTGTTCAATTAAGTTTATTTGTTTTATGTTGGTAGGCAAAGCACACAGTGGATATGACACCTACAAGGAAGGACTTAATAATTCAGGATTGTCAAGAGCAATCGTATGAGATCTCTCCATATCAGTGCTCCGATGACGAAGATGAAGACGAAGAAGAAGAAGAAGATAAGCTGCGAGCTGCGAAATTTATTCCTTCATGGGCAAGGTGATCAATTAAGTTTATTCTTCTTATTTTTTATAATTAAGATAAAATTGCAAGGTTTGGAGATATAACAGAGGATCTTACTTGAAATCTTTATCCTGTTGAGTCTGAAAAACTTGAAAGCAATAAAACAAATGCTCAAATAATCACAATTCACAAGTATATCAGGCGTAGTCTCAGTCCTAAACCGATAGCTTGGATATACTGCATGATTTTGTGCGGTGCAATGCGGGGACACCATGTGAAAAGTTTTCTTTAGTTCTTCTCTTAATTAACTAGTGGCCAAGATGCTGATCATTCACTTTCAATTCCAAACATACAACCATTGTATAATTTTGGCCTGGGATTATACTGTAAAGAGAGCATGTTCCTTGCTTGATTTCCATGTACTACAGACAATGAAATGCTATCACACGCACACAACATATGCATGTAGATTTGTGAAGCTAAGATCAACTAAATTCAAGGAACTTCCTTAGTTACATCTTCAGGCTGAACAGAAATAGTGTTTTTAACTTGTCCAACTATCTCGTCTTGCTATTTTTAATCTAAGTTGCTTAATTGGTAGAATATGATAATGTTTTTCAATGCATATCATTTCTTTTCTTGGTTAGCTACTACAACTAATTCAACTGTGTTCTTGCTATCTTAATTTCTCTAACTCCAGAACTTTGTCATGTACTCTGTGCACTGCACCAATGTAAAAACAGGTGCCTCAAATTCCACCATTGCAGCAGATCTATTGCTTCTTTTTGCAAACAATAAAACAATGGAGTTTGTTCACACCAAATTTCTACCCATTTTTCTTTGTGAATCTATAATAATAATAATAATAATAATAATAATTTATAGTCAGTTACCTTTTTGTTTGTTCGGAAATGCATTGCAAATTTTCAGTCATAGCATGCTCTGAAAATATTAAAGCTCCAAGTTTTTTATTCCTTGTGCAGCACCAAGTCTGTGGCTCTGCTGTTAGCACAGCAGAAAGATGTGGACCCTGATTTGGTTTTCCTTCCTGAAAGTTTCTGCAGTATTGATGAAGGTAAAATATTCGCTGAAGATTCAATTTTGTGGAAAAGTTTATTTATATCTTTTAAAACTGAAAATACTCGTTATTGTTTAGTTCTGCTTCCTCGCAAGCAACAGGAGAAAGAGATGGCTACACGAGTATAGCTCCTACCTGTTGCAATTGTCGACTCTGGATATGGCCCTGATTTGCTCAGGTTGTAGTACTTTTTTGCTTATTTCTTTCACTCTCAACTTGCTATCTTCATTTATATTGTCAATTTATTTTACAATGAGGTGACTTACCCCCTCAGCTTTTATACTCGATCATATTCAATTAGACATATACTTTCTAATATCCATCCTGTCTGTTTATTCTCCTTTCCAAACACATAATTAATCAATGAGCAGTTGATCTTTCCTTGCAGAAGGATGATAACTCAGCCAATATTCAGAGTTCTGTTTGTACATACTTGAGTGATGTTTTGTTGGGCCGAGTAAATCCCATATTCCTCCCAATGCTCTATGCTGCTATCTATCGCCCGCCTAGCTGTCAGCCCAATCATAGCCACATTCTTCAGGTGCTTTGCTTCTGGAAATTATAGTACTGTGTTCCGACACTTTCTATGGTTTTTAAGTTCTTCCTCACCTCCAAGAACACACTATTGGAGTCTGTTGTACTGTCGTAGCCATGCATATGAGCATATCTATAATGAGTTTTCACTGCTTGCCTTTTTCTTTTTTGTTGATCTGAATAATAATTCATTACCTTTTGATTTGAATTATTATCATTTGTGGATTTTTTTGGGCTTCAGAATTGTGCTTCAGCTATTGAAAAGGATGAAGAGTTTTTTTCTCAATTAGGTGATGCTTCTTACGGCTTGTATATCAAGGATTTGTGTCTTTGAAATATTTTGAAGTGTGTATGCTTACATTGAGGTAAATCTAAAAAATAGTATTATCAAAATATATATATATATATATATGCTCGCACTAATAAAAATTAATAAAAAAAAATATCTAAAATTATAAATTTAATATTTTTAAAGTTTTTGGCCTTTTTGAAAATAATTATCAAAATTAGTTTAATAAAAATATATAATATATATATATATAATAAACACATAAATGAGCAAAAATTAATATTACTTCAAATCAAAATTATATATAGTTTTTATTATATATTTTTTATTTTTGGTCCCGTTTGAAAAATAATTATTAAAATTAGTTATATATATACATTTTTAAAAAAGTTAGTATTTATTTCGGTCAACTGTTAAAATTTCATACTGATGTGGGCATGTGATTTCGTCCTCCGTTAAATTTTTTTGTTTATTGGGATTCTTCCCCCAAATTCTCACGGGTCCATCGGGTCGATCCGGATAGAGCCGAATAGTTAATTGGATACCTTGGAAGGTTTCGGGTCGAGTCGGATCACAGGCCGGCATACCCGATCATGATGTCGCGTCTTGACACGCGCCACAGAGCATTGCTGTCAGCCATCGACGATTGATTCGTAGCGCGCTCTATCTCTCTCTCCATTTGCTCATCCCAAGTTTGCTACCACGATTCCGATCTTGAAGTTGATTTCTGTTAATTCAATTCATGCAGAAGTTCATCTCTCCGATTCAGATTACAGACGATTCCACCATTCCCAATCCATTATTCCACATATTTTATTCGAAATTATTCCCTCTCAAACACTTTTCTTGTTTGATTATCCATCCATCAAATTAGATTGACTGTCAATCGATGTTAGAATCAGGTATTTATCTAATTTGGTTGATGTTCCCTGTCAGCGAAAGGAAATTGTTTGGGGATGGATGTTTAGGGTTCATATTGGCGATTGCTCTTTTATGTATGCTACTTGCATTGTTAATTTTTTTTTAATTAAATTTTAGCAATCTGAGAATGTCTATCGATTGAATGGAACTAGTTTTCTTTTTCTGAAGCTCCAATCTTTTGAGTGGGAAATTATTGCACTAATATCATTTTCTACTCCATTATTTTGGACAACTGTGTACATTTTTTGTATAGGCAGCGATAGTGATTTTCAAGGGTGGGTTTGTTTGGGGATTGGAAATTAAATACATTATTCAATCTCAATTTTTTCCCCCAAAAATATGAAATCAAGCACCTATTTTTCAATTTTTTCTATTATACTAAGAATCAATTTTACATTTCAAACATCACATTTTATATCAACTATTCAAATTCAAAATTTTTACGATTCAAATCTCAACTCAAAATTCAAACCCTGAACAAAGACACCCTCAGAGCTACATTTTATCTTATGTTTTCTCATGATTTGGAGTGTAAAAAGCTCTTTGTTGTGGTGATGATTTGTTCCACTGATTCCTGAGTTCATTCAATTGCCATTCAGAGTTATGATATTTTTTCTGCATATTTCTCTACAGCCTTTGAGGAATGTATCTAGATTCTGATTAAACAACATCAACACAATGGTTAGTGAAGTAAACAGTGTTGTTTCGCCCAAATTCGTCGAGGCCGCGGGCAGTGGGCTCATCATATCTATTACGGTGACCATCCAGTCGTTCCTCTCTGCATCTTCCATGGATTCTTATCTATCTGAAGATCTTAGAGACTTATCGTCTTCACTTAAAGAGCACTCGACCATTCCTTACAAATCCCTCAAAACAATATGGCTCAGATCCAAAAAGGATACTCGACCGGATTTGTATTCTCTCCTCTCCGGTTCCAATTTTCTGTTCACTAGCCCTAAGCCCAGGGAGAAGGTAGCTACAATTGGAATTAAAGAGATCTCTAAGTTCATTCATGAAAGCTCATGCATTTTGAATTCAGGTTGTTTGTTTCTTCTAATTCATTTAATTAGTTTATAGTTATAATTTTTTGTGGTTTCTTTTCTAGAGTGAGGAATTGAAGGTGCGTCTGAAAAAGCTACAGGAAGCTGTTGAGAGGAAGGCATATGATGAATTGGTGAAGGACATTACTCCTAAAAAGGGTGTGGAGGAACCTTTTTCTTCGTACAAGGATCAGTTGGGCTTTGGTAAATGTTTCACTACTTTCTGTGTGTTGTTTTGCCATTGGTCTCGTATACGTCTCATTTGATTACTTCATGTCATGCTCATATATACTTTGCACATTAAATGTAATTTCTTTCTTGAATAAAATGAAAAGGATTCAAAACTTAATGTCATTATGTTTTGAGAGGGAGCTTTGAATATCAATCCAAATGGTTGTTTGACGTCTGTTCCAAGTTAATGATCCTCCCCATAAAAGAGAACAACTGTAAATTTGAGATGCATCAATTAACCTGGAATTATGATGGCCTGTGAGTTTGCTCGATAAAATTTTCCAGTGAATGAACTCTGTGGTTGTGTACTGTTTGATCACCTAGGTTTTCAACTACACAATTGTGAGTGCTTTGATTTGGTGGAATATTGTCAGGAAGTATCAAGTGATGGCCAGTATTATGTTGGCAAAATTTTCTATTTTCACTTCTTACATGGCCGATGATAAAAGAATCAATTACACATATACTAATGCTTAGGCCGGACCCTGAAAGGAGTGGCTTTATGTAATTCCGACCCACCAGATGAAAGGAGTAGTTTTTCAGTTTACTTTTCAGCAGCCTTTCTTACTTAGAATATCCTTAAATCTCTTTCTAATAAATTGGTTTCTTCTTAGCTAAGTTTTACATTTTTGGTGCATTAATTTTCCTCTCATCCATATCACAATCTGGGTCCCTTCCATATGCAGTACCCAAAATTTTTACCCCTCATAATTCATTTGCTTTTGGCTGATGTCAAGATTCTAATTTTCCGTGTCGATTTCTTGCAAAACATGTTTACTTATATCTGCAGCTTAATTGAAGTGCAATGTTTACAGGACTTCATGTTGTGGTTACAATGTTCACCGGTTACTTGGTTGGATATGCTGCTTTCAGAGCCCTGTTTAACCACAGTCCAGCTATGGTAACTTTTTAGAATATTAATGGTGCAGCACGATACATGATTTATTGTTTATTAATGGATATTGGATTTGTTAACCTTTATCCATCAGAATGCTGCTGGGGGCATCCTCGGTTTGGTTGGCGCCATGCTGGTCGAGACACTTTTGTTCATACTCAGATCTTCCTCTAGCCAAGATCGCCTATCCCCTTCTTCCCCATCGGCTACTAAGTTGAAAATAAAGAAAAATCAATAGGCTTCGACTTAAAAGATACCCATTTTATCGTCCACATTATAGAACAGAAGCAGAATATACTTATTTTCTTGCAGGATTTAAAACAAAGAGCATCCATCCGCCGGAGCTCTTCTTTTTTTTTAAAGTGTTTTTCGAACTCCAAGTGGAATTAGACTGTTGCGGAGATGAAGTTCATACTCAATTCATGATATGTTGATAGGTGCTTCTATGTAAGTTTCTCGAATTTACAATCCGATGGTATATGTGTTGGGTTGGACTTGTGACCTATGAGGTCATGGGTTTAAACCTCCGATGTCATCTGCCACACGTGGTTACCTTAGGAGTTGGACTTGCGACGGTTACTTTACAAATTGTGTCATTTTGTGCTTTTGAACAATTTTTTTTTTTTTTGTGTGGAATATAGTTTTTTTTCATTTTAATTTTAATCAGAGTCGAATATAGTTTCTTAATAAGATAAACTATAGATTGAATAGGGTAAAAAAAAAAATGATTAAAATTAATATCTGTATGAAAAATAGTTGTATCATTTTGTATGATATATCTTTATTTAAGAAATATTTCTATCAAGTGATTGACATTAATTTAAAAGAAATACAAAAAATTATAGTTTTATTATAAAATTTTAATTAGAAATGAATTCAGTCAACTCGTGCAAAATTTAATCGTTATATCATACTATATATAATGAATTGGTATGGAAATTCCTTAGAAGTTAAAATATGAATGCACCTTGGAAAGTGTTTTTCTTTTAAAATAATTATAATAATTTAAAAAGAATCAAAAGATAATCGAAGGATGTGGATATATTTTGAAGTGTATTGGATTTTTTAAAAATATAAATTAATTGTTACATACTACAATATTAAAAAGATACATAAAATTATTTTAAATTTATGAAATTTATCATTGATCATTGTATGTTATATATTATATATATAACTTGTTATACTTATTCAATGATTAATGTAGATTATTGTAGAAGGCAATTTGTGTAAAAATAAAATATTGTTAATATTATTAATAAAATAAAATAAAATAAAATCGAATTTGGGTGTAGTGTAGCCGTGGCATGTTATCGTTCGGAGTTGATCCCTCTCTCACTCTATATATATATATATATGATGTGTGTATAGAGAGAGATAGAGAGTGGGAGAGAAAGAGATCCGTCTCCTGCGATTTTTCTCTCATCGCTTTCTTTCTTTCTCTACAATTCTCTCTTCTCTGCGATCGTTTCTAAAAACCCTATCTAAGAAAACCCTAGAGCTTCGCGATCTTCGCTGCCTGTGGATTCCTGGCCGCGAATTGCTCACTTATCGTTAAATTTCGCCCTCTTTTCTGGGGGATTTCTGCGCACCGATTACTTCACTCGAGTGTTTTCCAAGCCCTATTTTCGTGATTGATACCTGATCGATTTTCGAACGTCTTGGATCCGTCGATTCGTCGGCTGGACATCTATTGCTACTTGAATCGGCCAATGGTTGCATTTGGTTAATCTTCCGCGATGAAGTTCAAGCGTAGGAGGGCACTGGAAGTGGTCAGTGATTTTTATTTTTTTGATTATTTGTTTCGTGCTCCGATCATTCTTAATTGTGTTGCGATTATATGAACGGAGTTAATGTTAGGGCAATTTTCAATTTCCTTTCTACGTTTCGAGTGGAGTAGTGGTGTTTGTCTGAGCTGGGAATTGCGTTCATATAATTGAAGGAACTCTGACATATCGGAACTCCGATCAATTGGTGGAGAGCTTTTTTTTCATTTTTTTTTTTCAAAAAAAAAAATATTTTGGTGCAATTAACTTATTCTTTTTTGAGGAGCAACTTGTGTAATGTTCGACTGCGATGCCGAACCATATCTATGTGATATTGTTTATGTACTATACCTTACCTATTGCGTGTAATAAATGTGAGAGCTTACATTACTTGAATGATGATGCGAGTAGGCACATTGAATGTGTAGTCGAAAACTACATTAGAAGAATAAAATCTTGTCAGCAACCTGTGGTTGATTGATTTGCTTTAGAGGTATTAAACTTCTCTAATACCTCTGTGACGGGCAATGCTCTCTCCCATTTTCTTTTGTTGGTTGATATATTATTTGCTTTTTAATTTATTTATAAGCAGGAAATGCATTTGGTGAAACTTGAGCATTATTCCCATTCATTCCAGCATCATAATTATTCTACCGTTCTCAGCAAACATCCATGAGTAATGCTTTTAAGTTGCTGTTTTTCTGGTGGATTCTGTATGTTGGAGTACACAAATTTGCAGTCTTTGGTGCTGCTAAAACGACTGAAGAAACAGATGAACTTTTATGGGATTGCCAACTTTTTTTTGGGAATGGATTATGATGTTTACTAATGTGTTTTCTCTATTTACTCCCACTCTGTAATGATTTATCTTTTCAATATTATTTTAATATGCAATTTTTTGGCATGAGATATTATTTTGCTTATTCAACTTCTAACATGCTCTTTATTCTATATTTCCAGCCTTCAAGGATAAAACAATTCATCAATAACGTTATCGCCACACCACTAGAGAATATAGAAGAACCACTGAAAAGTTTTTCCTGGGAGTTTGATAAGGTGAGTTCATGAACTCTGACCAGATATTATTATATTTCTCTATACTTCTTCATTGGTTCTGATTTGAGTTTATGCAGGGAGATTTTCATCACTGGGTTGATTTGTTTAATCATTTTGACACCTATTTTGAGAAACACATTAAACCAAGGAAGGATTTACAGCTTGAAGATAACTTTTTAGAATCTGATCCACCTTTCCCAAGAGAAGCTGTTCTACAGATTCTGCGAGTGATAAGAGTAATTTTGGAGAACTGCACCAATAAGCATTTTTACAGCTCCTATGAGGTAGGTGCCTTCATATGTAGCTTTTAGTTTTCATTTATGTTCTTAATGGATTTTATAAATTTATTTATGATGAATAATGTACTTGTCTCATCGCAATAGAAAAGGTCCCACTTAATTTATTTATCATCTGTAACACAACGCCCTTCCTATTAAGGCAGTATGTTTCATGGTTCTCCTTGAAGAAAGTAATCTTGCTTGTTAATTCGTTTTACCCCTGGCATATGGTGAATGGAGAATGCTCTGTTGTTGAGCATAAAAAAGTGCTTTTGGTGTAAATATAAAGCCAGTTAATTATGCTGGAAATGCTTGCTGTTGACTGGATCCTTGATACCTGTTGGAGGACGATAGAGCTGTTTGATGAAATCATGTTTTTGATAGGACTCTAGATTATTTGATTTGCTACAAAGTTTAATAATATTCTCCAACTATAGAACCTGCTGACACCAACTGATTGGTGGGAGAGAGTGCATGGTATATGCGTTAAGACGGAGTAATTATCACAATATTAAATGCTATGTCAAATGTAGGAGGACGCTCCAATATCAATAATGTGAAAAAATGATATTGATATCCTTTTTATATTATTGTTATTTTCACCTGCTTAATGATCCACTTTCTGTGGTTAGCTGCCATTCACATACTTTTCTATCATAGAATAGTGTATGTTCCTTTGAACTTAATTGCATGTGTAATCTCTTCCACTTCATACTTCTGTTATATTTATCCAACATTGTTTGGTTTTGCAGCATCACCTATCATCTCTTCTTGCTTCCACTGATGCTGATGTTGTGGAGGCTTGCCTGCAGACTTTAGCTGCATTTTTGAAGAAGTCCATTGGAAAATACATTATAAGAGATGCTTCTCTGAATTCAAGACTATTTTGTTTTGCCCAGGGGTGGGGGGGTAAAGAAGAAGGCCTTGGTCTGATCTCCTGTATCTTGCAGAACAGCTCTGACCCAATTGCTCTTGAGTTGGGCAGGGCTTTGCATTTTGAATTTTATGCTATCAACAACTCTTCAAATGAACCCCCTTTATCTGGACATCAGACACAGGGCTTAGAAATTATACACATTCCTGATGTCAATGCAAGAAAAGAGACTGATCTTGAACTCCTGAATAAGCTGGTTGTAGAGTATAAGGTCCCTACTAACTTGAGATTTTCACTTTTGACAAGGTTACGGCTTGCCAGGGCCTTTCACTCTTTGGAGGCTCGGCAGCAGTATACATGCATTCGACTCTATGCTTTCATTGCTCTTGTTCAAGCATGTAGTGATACAGAGACACTAGTTTCTTTTTTCAATACGGAGCCTGAGTTCATCAATGAATTAGTTACCATGTTGAGCTACGAAGATGTGGTGCCTGAAAAGATTCGCATATTATGTCTTCTTTCTTTGGTTGCCCTTTGTCAGGATAGATCTCGACAGCCTACTGTATTGACTGCTGTGACTTCTGGTGGGCATCGGGGCATTCTATCTAGCCTTATGCAGAAAGCGATTGGCTCTGTTGTTAATAATTCATCTAAGTGGTCTGTTGTTTTTGCTGAGGCTCTCTTGTCTCTTGTAACGGTATTGGTGTCATCATCATCAGGCTGCTCAGCCATGCGTGAAGCTGGATTTATCCCCACACTTCTACCTTTATTGAAAGATACAGACCCTCAGCACTTGCATTTAGTTAGCACAGCTGTACATGTTCTGGAAGCTTTTATGGATTACAGCAATCCAGCTGCTGCCCTTTTCCGAGATTTGGGTGGTTTAGATGATACCATTTCGCGCTTAATGGTGGAAGTCTCTCATGTTGAAAGTGGTACAAAGCAGCAGAGCACATCTGTTGATGCTGACAATTCTGAATGTAGCAGTTCTCAAGAAGTTTCTGATTCTTCTGCTGAGCTTGATACCCTGCAGCCTCTTTATTCTGAAGGATTGGTTTCATATCACCGCCGTTTATTGATGAAAGCATTGCTGCGTGCTATATCATTGGGAACTTATGCACCTGGGACAACAGCACGAATGTATGGTACGGAAGAGAGCTTGCTCCCACATTGCTTGTGCATAATATTTAAAAGGGCAAAAGACTTTGGTGGTGGTGTCTTTTCCCTAGCAGCCACGGTGATGAGTGATCTAATTCACAAAGATCCTACCTGTTTTCCTATCCTAGAAGCAGCAGGACTTCCTTCTGCCTTTATAGATGCCATTATGGATGGTGTCCTTTGCTCTGCTGAGGCAATCACGTGCATTCCACAGTGCCTTGATGCCTTATGTTTGAACACCAATGGTCTTCAGGCAGTGAAAGATTCCAATGCTTTGAGGTGCTTTGTGAAAGTTTTTACTTCCAAGCAGTACCTGCGAGCCCTTGCTGCTGATACTTCAGGTTCCTTGTCTAGTGGCCTGGATGAATTAATGCGGCATGCTTCCTCATTGCGTGGACCTGGAGTTGATATGCTGATTGAAATACTGACTAAAATTTCAAGAATTGGGTCTGGGCTTGAATCACCATCCGGGTCTGATTCTCCAAGTTCTCAACCTGTTCCCATGGAAACTGAATCTGATAATAAAGATGTGGTACCAATGGATGACCGAGATTCATGCAAGCCCGGTAGTTCTGAGCAACAACCAAATGATACTGTCTCTGATGCATCTTCCAATATCGAGTCATTTTTGCCTGATTGTATAAGCAATGCTGCTCGTCTTCTTGAAACAGTTCTTCAGAATTCTGATACCTGCCGAATTTTTGTTGAAAAGAAGGGAATTGAGTGTGTCCTGCAATTGTTCACTTTACCACTTCTGCCTCCATCAGTTTCTGTGGGCCAAAGCATAGCGGTTGCCTTTAAAAACTTCTCCCCACAGCATTCTGCATCCCTTGCTCGTGCGGTGTGCTCTTTCCTTAGAGAACATCTTAAGTCAACAGAGGAACTTCTGATTTCAATCAGAGGGTCGCAGCTTGCTCAGGTGGAACCTTCTAAGAGAACAAATATTTTGAAGTGTCTCTGTACTTTGGAAGGCGTCCTGTCCCTTTCCAATTCTTTGTTGAAAGGTACGACTACTATAGTCTCTGAATTGGGTTCTGCAGATGCCGATGTGTTCAAGGATCTTGGGAAGGCTTATAGGGAAATTTTGTGGCAAGTATCTTTGTGCTGTGAGCTGAAGGTGGAGGAGAAGGTGAATACAGAAGTGGAGTCTGACAGTGCTGATGTGGGTCCCTCTCATATTGCTGGAAGGGAGAGTGATGATGATGCTAATATTCCCTCTATTAGATACATGAATCCTGTTTCAGTCAGAAATAATGCTCACTCACATTGGGGAGTGGAGCGTGACTTCATATCTGTGGTTCGTGGTGAGGGTTTTAATCGTCGCAGTCGACACAGTTTGGCTCGGTTTCGAGGTGGCAGAAATGGAAGGCATTTGGAAGCATTCCAAATTGATTCTGAAGCTGGAACAAGTAGTGCAGAGACTTCTGTTAATGGAGCGAAGAAGAAAAGTCCAGAAATGCTGGTTTTGGATAACCTTAACAAACTTGCTTCAACCATGCGCTCTTTTTTCACTGCGCTTGTGAAGGGCTTTACTTCACCAAATCGTCGAAGGACTGAAACTGGATCCTTGAGTTCTGCCTCAAAGAGTATTGGTGCTGCACTTGCAAAAGTATTTCTTGAGGCGCTGGGGTTTTCAGGGTACTCCAACTCTGCTGGAGTAGATATATCATTGCCAGTAAAGTGTCGCTATCTTGGGAAGGTTGTGGATGACATGGTGGCTCTAACATTTGATAGTCGGCGGCGCACTTGTTTTACCATAATGATTAACAATTTTTATGTCCATGGAACCTTCAAGGAGCTTCTTACAACATTTGTAGCAACAAGTCAGTTGTTGTGGACTGTGCCTTGTGCTATTTCCACATCAAGTGATGATAATAATGCTGAGGGGAGCAAGCTGTCTCACAGCTCTTGGTTGCTCGATACATTGCAGAGTCATTGTCGTGAGCTTGAATATTTTGTGAATTCTGGACCCCTACTATCATCAACATCAGCATCCCAGACGCAGCTACTTGTTCAGCCAGGTGCAACTGGTTTGTCGATAGGACTGTTTCCTGTTCCTAGAGATCCTGAAGCATTTGTTAGGATGTTGCAGTCTCAAGTTCTGGATGTGATACTTCCCGTCTGGAACCATCCAATGTTCCCCAACTGTAGCAGCAGTTTCATCACTTCAATCATTTCATTAATAACTCATGTATACAGTGGAGTGAATGATGTGAAACAAAATCGCAGTGGGTCATCTGTAGCAGCAAATCAACGCTTTATGCCTCCCCCCCCTGATGAAGCTACAATTGCTACCATTGTTGAGATGGGTTTTTCAAGAGCAAGAGCGGAGGAGGCACTCAGAAGAGTGGAAACAAATAGTGTTGAGATGGCAATGGAATGGTTATTTAGTCATGCTGAGGACCCTGTGCAGGAGGATGATGAGCTAGCTCGTGCGCTGGCTTTATCTCTTGGAAGTTCAGCTGAAACACCTAAAGCTGATGGTGCTGATAAGCCTGCTGATGTTATGGTTGAGGAGAAACAGGCGAAACCACCTCCTGCTGATAACATCCTATCTGTATTGATGAAATTATTCCAGCGTGGAGATTCTGTTGCATTCCCTCTGACAGATCTGCTTGGGACCCTCTGCAGCAGGAGTAAAGGGGAAGAGCGCACAACCGTAATTTCTTTTCTTGTTCAGCAGCTAAAACTTTGCCCACTTGATTTTTCAAAGGATGGCACTGCATTGGGTATGATCTCTCATACTCTAGCATTGCTCCTCTCTGAAGATGGAAATGCTCGAGAAATTGCTGCACAAAATGATGTTGTCTTGATTGCAATTGACATCTTGAAAAATTTTATGGCCAGGACAGAGGCTTCAAAAGAATTTCAAGCCCCTAAATCTATCAGCGCTTTACTTCTTATATTGGATAATTTGGTGCAGCCCAGGCCAAAAATATATTCTGATGCTGAGGAGGGAAAAGTAAGTGGATCTCTATCCAGTACATTGGGTAATGAGGCATCAGCTGGGGTAATGGAAGAAAAAAATGTTGCAGCTGATGTTGACAAGGATGAATCTACAAATGATGGCTTTGATTTTGAGAAAATTCTTGGAAAACCAACCGGTTATTTGACAATGTTGGAGAGTGGTAGTCTGCTGGTGATTGCTTGTAATTTGATTAAAAGACATGTGCCCCCAATGGTTATGCAAGCTGCTCTTCAGTTATGTGCTCGATTGACTAAGTCCCATGCCTTGGCTGTACAGTTTCTTGAAAGTGGTGGGTTGGTGGCCCTTTTTGGTCTTCCCAAAAGTTGCTTTTTTCCAGGTTATGACACCTTAGCATCTGCCATCGTTCGACATCTACTCGAGGATCCTCAGACTCTGCAAACAGCTATGGAACTGGAGATTCGCCAAACTCTGGGTGGAAGCAGGCATGCTGGCCGTGTGTCAACAAGAACATTTCTGACATCAATGGCACCTGTTATTTCCCGCGATCCAGGTGTCTTCATGAAAGCAGTGGCTTCTGTATGTCAGCTGGAGTCAACTGGGGGACGAAGCTTTATTGTGCTATCTAAAGATAAAGACAGAGAGAAAGAAAAAGAGAAGTTAAAAACGTCTGGTGGTGAGCCTGCAGCATCTGCAAATGAGTGCGTAAGGATTACTGAAAATAAAGCACCTGATGTGTCTAGTAAGTACCCCAAAGGCCACAAGAAGGTTTCAGCAAATCTCACCCAGGTGATCGATTATCTTCTTGAAATTGTATCAATATATCCTGCATGCAATGGTGAAGATGATTGCACAGGCCAACCAAGTGCTATGGAGATTGATGAACCAACTAACAAAATGAAGGGTAAGTCAAAGGTGGATGAGACAATAAAGATAGGATCAGACAATATATCAGGGAAATCTGAATCCCTAGCTAAGGTGACATTTGTTCTGAAGCTATTGAGTGATATTCTGCTTATGTATGTTCATGTTGTTGGTGTAATCTTGAGACGGGATCTAGAAATGTCTCAGCAACGTGGTTCTAGTCATTTTGAATGTTCTGGACAGGGTGGCATTGTTCATCATATTTTGCATCATCTTGTTCCCCTCTCAACTGATAAATCTGCTGGCCCTGATGAATGGAGAGACAAGCTTTCTGAAAAAGCTTCATGGTTTTTGGTTGTATTGGCTGGTCGATCAAGTGAAGGAAGAAGAAGGGTAGTGAATGAACTTGTTAAAGCCTTGTCCTTATTTGTAAATCTTGAGAGCAATTCATCTAAAAGTAGTTTATTGCCTGATAAGAAAGTCCTTGCCTTTGTTGATTTAGTATACTCCATTCTTTCCAAGAACTCTTCTTCTGGGAACTTGCCTGGTTCTGGTTGTTCGCCTGAGATTGCCAAAAGCATGATAGATGGAGGAATTGTGCATTGCCTTTCAGGCATTCTTCAAGTAATTGATTTGGACCATCCTGATGCACCAAAAGTTGTAAATCTCATACTGAAGTCTTTGGAAAGCCTGACCAGAGCTGCCAATGCTAGCGAGCAACTTTCCAGGGCTGATACATTGAGTAAGAAGAAAATGAATAATACAAATGAAAGGTCTGATGTTCAGCTTGCAGGCACTGGAGCTTCTCAAGAATTACAATCTACTGAAGATAGAAGCACCCAACATGGGATTTTGGCAACTTCTGGTTCTGAAGCACAGGATACCTCCCAAAATGAACATGTACAGAATGACAACTCAAATGAGAATGCTGAGCAAGAAATGAGGGTTGAAGAGGATCCAACTACTGATACACCTGTGGATCTTGGGGTAGATTATATGCGTGAAGATATGGAAGAAAGTGGTGCCCTACCGAACTCGGAACAAATTGAGATGGCTTTTCATGTAGAAAATAGGGTAGATGATGATATGAATGAAGAGGATGACATGGGTGATGATGGTGAGGATGATGATGATGGCGAGGATGAGGATGAAGATATAGCTGAGGATGGCACTGGTTTAATGTCTTTAGCTGATACAGATGTGGAAGATCATGAGGATACTGGGTTGGGAGATGAGTATAATGAAGACATGATTGATGAAGAAGATGATGATTTTCGTGAAAACCGTGTGATTGAGGTTAGATGGAGGGAAGCCCTTGATGGGTTGGATCATTTGCAGGTTCTTGGACAGCCTGGAGCTGGTGGAGGGCTAATTGATGTCTCTGCAGAAGCCTTTGAAGGGGTGAATGTTGATGATTTCTTTGGAATTCGTAGACCTTTTGGATTTGAACGTAGACGTCAGGCTAATAGAAGTTCCTATGAGCGATCAGGATTAGAAGGAAATACTCTTCAGCATCCTCTCCTTTTGAGACCATCCAATTCTGGTGATTTAGTTTCTATATGGTCGTCTGCTGGGAATTCATCCAGGGATTCAGAAGGCCTTTCTGGTAACCTTGATGTAGCGCATTTTTATATGTTTGATTCTCCTGTGCTTCCTTATGACAATGTACCTACTAATCTGTTTGGTGATCGGCTTGGTGGTTCTGCACCATCTCAACTAGCTGATTTTTCTGTTGGGTTAGAGTCCTTGCGAGGATCAGGTCGAAGAGTCCATGGTGATGGACGGTGGACTGATGATGGCCAACCTCAGGGTGGTGGTCAAGCTGCTGCAATTGCTCAGGCAGTAGAAGAACAATTCATATCTGTATTGCGAAATGATAGTCCTGAAAATCCTGGCAATTCGCAGAATGCAGATCTACCAGAGAAGCAGGAGGGAGATCCTGTTGTGGATGCTAGTAATCAACTGCCAGCAGGGACCACTGGTACTCAACTAAATGATGATAGACATACTAATACTGATCATGAAGGCAATCAACCAACACAAGATGTTGATGATCAAGCTGGCGAAGGTGAGGAGCAAGCAATGGAAGACATGACAATTGAGGTTGGTAATGATAGCATGGAAACAGCAGATGCAAGTGTCCCTGGCCAGTCTTTGGAGACACCATCTGGTTCTGCTTCTCAGGATGTTGCAACCTCTGATGAGACTGCTCGCGGCCATGTAGATTCTTCTGCTATACCATCTCAAGGGGAGGGCTCTGATAGACCGTTGGGGCAAAATTTCAGTTCTAATTCTCTTACCCCTTCGGCCTCTGGGGCTGAGATGCTTGTTTCTGATGATCACCACATTTCTTCAGTCCCAGAAGGTACTGATGTTGATATGAATGCCCCTGAAGCTGAAGGAGATCATAGTGACCCCACACAGTTACCTCCTCCTGAGATTAATCTGGAGGAGCCATCATCACATCAAAATAATCCTTCTGAACAGGATGCTTTGCAGACAGATGAAGGTGTCTTGAATAGTGATGCTTCTAATGCAAATGGTATAGACCCCACATTTTTGGAGGCACTGCCGGAAGATCTTCGTGCTGAGGTTCTTGCTTCACAACACTCTCAGTCCACTGCAACTCCTACTTATGCACCGCCTACAGTTGAAGACATTGATCCAGAGTTTTTAGCTGCTCTTCCTCCTGATATTCAAGCTGAAGTTCTCGCTCAACAACGAGCTCAAAGAATTGCTAATCAATCGGAGGGTCAGCCAGTTGACATGGACAATGCATCAATTATTGCTACTTTCCCTGCTGATCTTCGTGAAGAGGTTTTTTCTTTTTCTTCTCTCTCTCTCTATTGTTCTCTGTAACTCCTCCCAAGCCTATTGCCTTTAACTAATTTTCTTGCATATTTTTGGTCAATCAGGTACTTTTGACTTCTTCAGAGGCACTATTATCAGCACTTCCATCTCCCTTACTTGCAGAAGCACAAATGCTGAGAGACAGAGCAATGAGTCATTATCATGCTCGCAGCTTGTTTGGAGGTAGCCAAAGACTCGGTGGTCGAGGAAATAGATTGGGTTTTGATAGACAGACAGTGATGGATAGGGGTGTTGGAGTCACTATTGGAAGGAGGACTTCATCTGCTGCAGATAACTTGAAACTGAAAGAACTTGATGGAGAACCACTCTTGGATGCTAATGGATTAAAAGCATTAATTCGTTTATTACGTCTAGCACAGGTAGTCTGAAATTCGCAGTAAATTATACTCTTTGATTGCTTGTGAAGTGCTCAATCTATGAAGTATTTAATGAATCTCTTATATAAGCTAAAATTTATTCAAACTGAATGCTGTTCTGCTCTTTTCTTTTAGCCCCTTGGGAAAGGTCTGTTGCAGAGACTTCTGTTGAACCTGTGCTCCCATAACTGTACAAGAGCAATTCTAGTTCGTCTTCTGCTTGATATGATCAACCCTGAGACTGTAGGCACCGTTGGTGGACTGACTTCGACAAATGCTCAGAGGCTTTATGGTTGCCAATCCGATGTTGTTTATGGCCGATCTCAGTTGTGTGATGGTACTGGTTTATTAGTAATTTTTCCTCCTAATTTTAAATCTTATTTTGCCTCTTTAGATGTTAAAATGGATAGTTCTGTTTCATTCAGGTGTTCCTCCACTGGTTTTGCGGCGGGTACTCGAGATCCTCACCTATCTTGCCACTAATCATTCTGGTGTTTCCAGCCTTCTTTTCCATTTTGAGAGCTCTAATGTTCCTGAAGTTACGCCCACAAACCATTCAGAAGTCAGAAATGAAGGTGACACCGCCATTGAAGGACAGCATGATCTTGGGCGTTCTAGAGGCTTGCAGAAAGGGGATATTCCTTTGATATTGCTTCTTAAACTTTTGAGTCAGCCACTTTTCTTGCGGAGCATTGCTCATCTTGAGCAGGTATGTTTGTCCTTCATTAACTGTAGATTATTAATGTAAAAAATGTGATCTTATATGGTTTTACCTATGTATGTTTGGTTCTCGGAAGGTCATGGGCCTGCTCCAAGTGGTTGTGTATGCTGCAGCATCGAAGGCTGATATTCGGTCTAATACTGAAGAAACTACAGCTCAAATTGAAGCCCCATCTGGCAATGAAACTAGTGATACTCAGAAAGATCCGACTGCAGAAGGAGAACCTAATCAAGTTGATCAAAGTGCCAGTGGTATAAAGTCCACATCTGATGTTCAAAGAAGTCTTCAGCCATATGATATCTTCTTACTGATACCTCAATCGGATTTGCATAGTCTTTGTGGTCTTCTTGGTCACGAAGGGTATTATTCTTTAATTTTGATCAACCTCTATTTCAATATTATTTGTTTTAGTTGAATCATCGTTTTTAAGCTAGTATCAGCTCTATAAGTTTGATGGTCACTGTTGAAAGTTTCTTTTAAATGCTATTTATTTTTTGTAATTAGGCTTTCAGATAAAGTTTACACACTTTCCGGAGACGTGCTGAAGAAATTGGCCTCTACTGCTCCTGCTCATCGTAAATTTTTTATTTTGGAGTTGTCAGAGTTGGCTCAGAGGCTGAGCAGCTCTGCTGTCAATGAACTGGTAACTCTTAGGGACACACGGATGCTTGGGTTGAGTGCCGGTTCAATGGCAGGGGCTGCTGTTCTTCGTGTTCTGCAGATTCTCAGCTCACTTACATCCATTGGGAGCGACGGTGACAAAGACAAGCTAAGTGTTGAAGAACAGGAAGAGCATGGTACCATGTGTAAGTTAAATGTTTCGCTGGAGCCGCTGTGGAAAGAACTGAGTCAATGCATTAGTACAATGGAATTAGAGTTAAATCAAAATCAAAGTTCCTCGAACTCTTTGGCTAATATTGGTGAGCAGATTCAAGGTTCTACTTCAGCGTCCACAGCTCTTCCTCCTGGAACTCAGAGGCTCCTCCCCTTTATTGAGGGGTTTTTCGTTCTGTGTGAAAAACTACAGGCTAACAATTTATTATATCAGCAAGATCAATCTAATGTGACAGCAAGAGAAGTGAAGGAGTCTTCTGGAAGTTCAGTTCCTTCTTCTATTAAGAGTACAGATTCCAACAGGAGATTTGAGGGGTCCGTTACATTTGTAAGGTTTGCAGAGAAGCATCGTCGCCTGCTAAATGCCTTTGTTAGGCAGAACCCAGGTTTATTGGAAAAGTCACTCTCAATGATGCTGAAAGCTCCTCGATTAATTGATTTTGACAACAAAAGGGCTTACTTCCGGTCCAGGATTCGGCAACAGCATGATCAGCATCTGTCAGGTCCACTTCGAATCAGTGTTAGGAGGGCATATATTTTGGAGGATTCGTATAACCAGCTTCGGATGCGACCTAGTCAAGACCTTAAAGGACGTCTGAATGTGCATTTTCAAGGAGAAGAAGGCATTGATGCTGGTGGTTTGACTCGTGAATGGTACCAACTGTTGTCAAGGGTCATATTTGATAAAGGAGCTTTGCTTTTCACCACTGTTGGAAACAATGCAACTTTTCAACCAAATCCTAATTCTGTATATCAGACAGAACATCTCTCTTATTTCAGATTTGTTGGTCGTGTGGTAATTATTGAAGGACCTTTCTTTGAATTTCAACACTTACGTCTTATGTTTATTGGTTTCTCTAACAGTTTATAACATCCCAATTTGCAGGTAGCAAAAGCATTATTTGATAGTCAGCTACTTGATGTATACTTCACCCGCTCCTTCTACAAGCATATTCTAGGTGTAAAGGTGACATATCATGATATTGAAGCCGTTGATCCCGATTACTATAAAAATTTGAAGTGGATGCTGGAGGTGAGATAGATTAAGAGCAATATTTACTATTAATCTCAGTACTCTAGATTAAATTCAGTAGTGAGTTTCTGAACTATTTTCAATGCCTTGCTCAGAATGATGTGAGTGACATACCTGATCTGACATTCTCCATGGATGCTGATGAAGAGAAACATATCCTTTATGAAAAAACTCAGGTACTTTGATGAAGTTATTTTATTTTTATGTTTTGACATTACATTTACTTCTTTCTGAATCTTACCGTGTATTTATTTTATGAAGTTCAATTGACCTATATTCCTGTAATGATTGCACATTCATCTTAACTTTTATTTTGGATATTTTGTAATGCAAGGTTACTGACTATGAGCTTAAACCGGGAGGAAGAAATATAAGAGTGACAGAAGAAACAAAGCATGAATATGTAGACCTTGTTGCTGATCACATCTTGACAAATGCTATCCGTCCCCAAATTACTGCATTCCTTGAAGGTTTCAATGAATTAGTTCCAAGGGAACTTATATCCATTTTCAACGATAAGGAGCTGGAGTTACTGATCAGTGGACTTCCGGAAATTGATTGTAATTGACTTTTACCTTTTCTTATCTTGTGGTTATTAAGTCTTATCCTCATGAAATTTCCTCACAGCCTTGATTACTTTGCAGTGGTTGATCTGAAGGCCAACACTGAGTACACAGGCTACACTGCTGCATCTAATGCTGTTCAGTGGTTTTGGGAGGTGGTTGAGGGATTTAGCAAAGAAGACAGAGCTAGATTGCTCCAATTTGTCACGGGAACTTCAAAGGTGAGTGTTTAATCTGAACCTCAAAATTGCGTATATCTGTGTTATAAATTGTGCCTCTTGTATTCTGTCAGAGATGAGCATGGTTTCGGTATTGCACTAATTCTTCAATCATCGGTATTGCATTTTAGGTTCCTTTGGAAGGTTTTAGAGCGCTGCAAGGCATATCTGGGCCACAAAAGTTTCAGATCCACAAGGCATATGGAGCTCCCGAGAGACTTCCTTCAGCTCATACCTGGTTAGCCTTTATTTTTAAATCTGCAATTTATATAATATGTTCATTTCTCATGTTGTCTTGATGGTCTTTCCTTTCCAGCTTTAACCAACTTGACCTCCCGGAGTATTCTAGCAAAGAACAACTTCAAGACCGCTTGCTCCTGGCGATTCATGAAGCTAGTGAAGGATTCGGGTTCGGTTAAATGATGATGGTTTGATATGGGTGTGCGTCACTGCTGCTGGCTGGACTTGCTGTGAAAAAGTAAGCTTATGCTCAACCTCAGAATCTCCTCATGTAATGTCATTTTGTCCATATCTCTCTGTCTAGGATGAAATAAGTCAACATAATAAAACAAATAAATGATTACTTCTCTTCTTCTTCTTCAGCAACTCATTAAATTCTGGTTTGTTATTCTAGGTGGTATTAAATCATCCATCCCATTAACAGCTGCTGGTCTCGGCTTGGCTTGGCTTGGCTTGGCTTGGGGCACCATGGATTCTTGCAGCAGCAGCAGCAGCAGCAGCAGCAGATGGTTTATTATTATGCCAACCAGGCAGTGGTGAGTGTTTTCATCCTGACCTGTGTTGTGTACATACAAAATCTGCTGCTGCTCTCTCTCTCTCTCTCTCTCCCTTTCTCTCTCATACACTACTACTACTACTACTACTTTTGGTTGAATGCTTGTTTTTTCCTTCTTTTTTTTTTCTCTTTCTGATTTTGGGAATGATGAAGAATTCTGTCTATCTTATCTATCTTATCCATCTAGCCATTGATTTATTATTATTATTATTATTATTGTTATTAATTCACATGATGGATATAGTTTTAGATATAGATATTAGTAGTAGTAGTGGCATAGAATAAATGTGATTTTGCTGTGGATGGATGGATGCTCTCATTAATTATTTAATTAATTAATTAATTAGTAGATCCTTTTTCCAATTGTTCACTTCTATTTAGTTATTTATTTATTTTTCATTTAATAATATGATGCAACCTTTCCTCTGCGTCATTGCTTACATAAGATTGATTGCATTGCACTGCATATTTGCATTGACATGCACCAGCAACTTGGAGTTAGTAAGCACACAGCCTGTCTCAATAACACAAATATAATTGTTGCCATTATTATTTTTATTATTAAATATAAAAAGGAATACACTTTTTTCTATTAAAATGTGTCTAGTGTTATAGCTGAAGTATTTTAATTTTTATTTTTTTTATAAAATATGAGGTACGATAAAGTGTGTATTTGTTTTAGTGCTTGAAGTATTTTGTATTTTGTATTTTTTTTTTTAAATACTAGGTGAAGAATCATATACTTCAACTTTTGGTTGTGCAAAGAATTTATTGGATTTTGATTTGAAATTATTATTTTTATTTGAATTTGAATTTATTTTTCTTTATGGGAAAAAATAATAGATTTTTTAAACTGTCTAAATTAGATAATAGATTGGGTGTGTTTGTTTTGATGGAATTTGTAAATTTTAATTTAAATTTGATATTAAAATTATATATATTTGTGAGAAAAAAAATATGTTTTTAAAAAAATAATAGTTTAAATAGTAAAAAGTTGAAATTTGAGGTGTAAAAATATACACTCTAATTTTTAGTGAAATTTAAGCCAAAACATCAAACAATTTTGCTTCTAATAATTATCTTTATTATATTAAATGAATGCATGTATACTTTTAGCTTTGACATATTGAAAAACAAAACAAAGATATAAATAAACAAGTCTTAATCTCATAAAACTTGTGATGGTTGTGTTGTGTATCGCCACTCATCAAATGAATAAAATAAATAGAAGATGATAAATTCTAATGCCTCACCCCCACCCCCACCCCCACCCCCACCCCCACCCCACTTGTGTTTGGTTACGACTTACGAGAATAGATTAATCAACATATTGGCATCTGACTCTGACTCTGACAAAAACAAACAGACAAACAAACAAACCCTCTAACCTAAGACATAAATAAAATAAACATATTCTTACTTACTATAATAAAACAAAATCAGTCAAATAACTTTCCAGAATGTATATATAATCATCTCATTATTATTATTATTATTATTATTCTTATTATTACGCAGTAACTACACGTATATATACTGTTGAGCTGCTCCGTTTATATATATTATATTCTTCTGTGCTGAGTGGCGACTATATATACCTGTCTCGCTCTAGCTTTTTGCTCTTCTCTCTCTACATTTCACCGCTCTTTTTGTCGTCAGCTCAGAGGGAATATATCTTCCGGAGGATTATTCATGTCGGTATGTGGTAAATCATTACTTACATCTGCCTCTTTTTCGCTGATTATTGCTTATTTCCGATTAATGGATTTGAGTCGGTTTCTGTGATTTTTGCTACTTCTCTTTACTTTGGTTAGTAACTGCGATTTGCTTCGAATTTCGTGTGTTCTAATTGGAATTTTATTCTGTTTTTCCGCTGAGATCTTTATGCTGTATATCTTTTTATTGATTTTGGTTTGTGTTTTTATGTATTGGAATTGAATTAGCGGATAGTTGCTTTGTGATTGAGGTGGATTACGCAGAATTGTTGATAAAAATTTTGCATCATTGATGCGAGGAACTTATGGCGTAGCAAATAATTAGAAGATGTTGAGAAACCAGTTTTCAGATTTTTCATAGTCTTTATTCACATATTTTTGGCCTTGATCATTTGTTCACGGAAGAGAGTATTAGTGACTGAAAATACCTTAGATCAATCAATCAGGCAAGGAGATTACCTATAGGCATAGCTCAAGTAGTCACTGATCCTTCATTTCTCATCATCCACATCTATAATTTCTTGAGACAAAATTGTTTGTTCATTAGCTTCCGAAATTCGTTGGGCGATGGAGAGATTTTATGATGCCACAAAGTCTTCAGTGTACTTTGTAAGTGGCCTTATGATCTCTGCTTACGGCCAACTTATTTAATCACCTGGAATCGAACTTGCAGTAAGATAATTGGCTGATGGGATATGATCGGGATGGAATTCTCCCAGGAACAGAAGATCAAACCTTGTTTGGAATGGAGTGTAAGTGGGACAAATTAAGCGACTGGCAAAATTTCTTAAGTCAAAAGCATCGACTCTACAGCAATAAGCATGTCTTGTTTTGTCTAGATAATATAATAAACAAATTTGAAATATCATCTCCTATGGAGGCACAAGTTTAGTATACCGCCTGCCATTTCAGGACCTGAAACGTAGCCTGTTAGATCATTTCAGTGCATTGCTTCAGTGTTTAGGTTAAACTGTTGGATGATGATATGGTTAGTAATAGTATGCTAGATTGTTCATTCTTATGGTTTTGAATTTCGATTAGTCTTAGAAGTGGTTTGTCTAAAATTAGTAGCTTCAATCCTGTGCATATTTTCACTTGTAACACTAAGATCTATATGATCTATTTCTACAGGAAAAGGGTCAGCCACTGCCTAAATTTGGCGAATGGGATGTTAACGATCCAGCTTCTGCCGAGGGTTTTACTGTAATATTTAACAAAGCAAGGGATGAGAAGAAGACGGGTGGGAAGCCCGAGTCTCCTACAAAGGTGGATACAGACGCACATCATGGAGTGGAGCCTTTGAAACCTCAGGGTGTAAGTTCTTGACCTCCTAAATATTACACACATGGATCAATATTGGTTATTTAGCCAAAGTTGTTTTATCATGTGATGTGAGCTGACTTTGCACCAGCCATCTGTTTTATTATTAGTGTTCCTTTCAACTCTAGATTCTTGATTATTCAGTTTTCAAAAACTCAAAATTGTATGTTTTTTGTTTTTATGATGTGAAACATAGAATATAAATGATTTGAAGATAGAACCTTCTAGATCCAAGTATATTCAGTAATCGAAATTTGGTTATGTGTGGTGTTTTCTATATGAAATCTAATCCGCTGCTGCTCTCCTTCATTTGCAGAAAAAATGGCTTTGCTGTATGCAGAGCCCAAAGGCAGAATCTTGACGAATATATACATATACATATATATATATATATATATGATGAAAAGAAAGATATATAAATGAGTGCACATTCCATCCCCCACCCCATCCCCTCGAAAAGAAAAAAAAAAAGAAAAAAATGGATAAGATAATAGAGCCAGGAAGATGGCTCTGCAGCTAGGTGGTTGTAAAATGTATTATTATTATTATCAACATTCTGTGTGCTGTTTTGAGGATTATATGCGACTTCTCTGTTTGCTGCTTTTACTCTCTCTCTCTCTCTCTCTCTCTCTATATATATATATATATATGTGCGTGTGAGTGTATGTATTTGAACTACGCTCAGCGTGTCTTATGCAATAATAATCTGGAAGCCACCAGAAACTGTTTGGGTGTAACAATTTTGGTAAAGAAATAGATGTCTTAAATGGGTTTTGCAATTGGATTTTGATAGCTCAAGACGTTCCCCAAGCTAATATTATGACATATATATATATATTATTGCAGAACATTCAGAAGTCCCGAAAACACTTGTAAATATGTCCTAATGATTGACCAAATGTGTCTAGGAAGGTTTCGGCCGAGGGGCTTCAGAAAGTGAGTACATGTGCAATATAATGTATACCTCCTTAACTTACCTGTGATGTAACAGTAATAATCAACAGTCTCTCCCAAAACAAAACAGGGTAGGGTAGGGTGGGTGGTTCCCCATGTTAAACTCTCGTCGCTCCGAGCTTCCTCTCAAACAAGCGGCGCATAATGTAGACTTGCAAACCGCTGGCTAAAACCAAAGCAGCTGATTCAAATATTGCCTTGTGGATTGCCCTACTGCTCATTTTCTCGTTCACTGAAATCCAATTACATGATGATCGACCATTAAACACAAGAGACCAGATAATATTGTAATGCAAAAATAACGGGGAGTGATGTCATCATGAATAAACAAAAGGGTTTGTTTGTTACCTATTGCTTGGCGTTGGGTTTGAGCCTCGAGCCAATGCTGCTCAAATTGAATGTTGTATAGAGCTTCCTCTAGCTTCCCAATGTGCTCAAAAAGAGGTTTGAAATGCTCTGCACATTCCCACCGGAATTGTTTTATAAGAAACTACGGACAATTAATTACTCAAGGGATGGATCAGTCTATAGATATTTGAAGGATATAATCACCATCTTTAGCATGCTCGTCATGGTAGTAGAAATGGCCGGCATGCACATCAAAGTCTACAGTTTCATGGTAGGGGGACTTATTTGTGAAACAAAACCGATAAACTCCTTGATGATAAGCCACAAACTCGTGCTTGTCACTTGTCTTGTCACGAACATCGTGTACCTGTTCACCATTTGGCCCCCTCACCTAGAATCCAACAAATCAATAGTTATTTCAGTACATGATTTTAACATAAATTATTGTAAGACGTTAATCTATCCCAGGAACATGTTAAAAACAATCAGCCCATGAGATATAAATTAGACTTGCGACCAACAATTCACATCACAAATATAACCGTGTTTCATATGAAAAAAAAAAAAGAAGAGATAATTGAATAAATAATTATTGCCCAACATCCGAAGCAAATATACTCATCTACATGAAGGAAAAACACAAACTTGTTGGTTCTAGCAAAGAAGTAATGGAATTGGAAAATGAAGAGAGGGTCTTACCACAAGGTCAACACCTTCTTCATTGTAATGCCAAGAGCCCTCTGATTTGATCACCACAAAAGATAAATGTACAGTTTGTCCATACTCCACTTTGTGAGATATACACTCCTCTCTATCTATAACGAATCTAATCCCAAAGGTTCCTTCAAAACTGCTTAACATTACCAACAACGCCACCAACACGGTTGGAAACTTCATCTGAATCAAAATTTCAAAATATTATCAGCATCATTCAGGAAAAGGTGAAAACCAATGTAAAACATATCTTGTTGCCTTACTGGTACATCAAAAAATGGAAATGCATATGTATAATGAATATTGAAGAGAATATATGAACACATACATGCATAAAATGCCAGTTCAAACTAGATTTTGAGATAAAGGAAAAGGGCAAAAATTCAAATTGTTGACAGCCCCACTGACAACAGTTTGTAACAAGGATACAAGGAACGAAGGGATGTGAACAATTTGACAAGATTTCTTCTTACAAAAGAATTCATTAATATTACATACATTACCACATGACTCAAACATATGGAACTAAAAATAACACAAATTTCTTTAAATCCAAGATCGCTCTGTGTCTCAAAGCTCAAACAGGACCAAAATGGAAAATGTATCCTGCGACAACAATTTTAGAAGTCCAAAAGAAATTAGATGTGTTTTTACAAGGGAAGTAGCAAATCAATGACATATGATAGATTACATCCCAGCTGTTCTAGCTCAATTATAAAAAACTACACTGCTGTAGAAGAGCTAGCCTCATCAATTAAAATCGAATGCCAAACCCTAAAGAACTAAAAACGCAGTCTATAGGGCTAGGTTTGATCAAAACCTTGAGATAACTGATGATTCCACCAAGCCTTAATAGAGAGGAGATAAAAGACAATACAAATCCAGGCAAGTTAAACTTTCAATTTTCATCTGTATAATTCTAGACAATATGAATGTAACCAGAAAAAAAAAAAAAAAAAAAAAAAAAAAAAAAGATTCAGCCAAACAAAGCAAGATTTAGCGAGAGGGAAAGGAAATTCATGTGAAGAAATTCCAGAGGCAAGGCACCAAATTTTTAATAGATCGAGATTAGACCAAATTTCCCCAGTCAACCCCCAAAACCATCGATTTATAAACTAAACATCAGAAAACTAAAAAATCAACGCAGAACATGCTTAACCAATCGGCCGGCGCAAATCTGTAAATCACGATACGATGTCGACAACCAAACCAACAAAATAACTACTTCGCGCATGGATCGGTCAGACTAGGTTGATAATAAACGAATTATACCGACGAATCGAGGAAAAGAAAAAAAACAACTCTCCGATACCTCCAATAATCTCCGGCATAAATTGAAATCACATTAAGTCAAAATTCATGTAGATGCTTGAAAATTCACACACTTTCTTCTCACTTTAGCGATTAACGAAAGGGAGGAAATCACCGAGACTTACAATTTCTAAGAGAAGACGGAAGTCGACTAAGAGCCCTGTTGAAGACGACGAGACGAACTATTGACGGAAGAGATGAAGAACAGGAGGAGGGCAGCCGCTGGATATTTATTATTATTATTATTGTTATTGGGCTTTGTCCAATTATCCAATAAAAACAATTATTCTTAATAAAATCTAAATCCCCCCCCCAAAAAAAAAAAAAAAAAAAAAAAAAAAAGATGGTAAGGGTGTTGTTGGTCTCTTTTGGTTTTCTCGCATTGTCCTCGTGTTAATTATATATATTTTTATTTTAAATCTTTATATAGATATATATATTTTTTAAACAAAAGTCATTAAACAGTTTTTCATAAATATATATTATTTTATTTTATAAAATATTATATTAAAATACAATAGATAAAAATATTTATATACATATTCTCTCAATTCAATAAAAATAATTCATTTGAACTAGAAAATTAGAAGTAAATAAATATTTTATTAAAAAAATGATAAAAATTAAAAGATAATTTAAAGTATTTTTAAAAGTTTATTAAGTAATAAATTATATAAAAAAAAAAAGAAAGAATGTAATAAAAACTGTATAATTATACTACTAAATAAATGTTGAATTATGATAATAATTAAATATTAAAAGTTTAATATTTTTAAAATTGGTAACAAGTTAAATTTAACAAATAAATAAAAAATAAAATAAAAATAAATTTGACAATGACTATATCTATGTATTTAATTGTTCATAAAATTTATGCATTTTATTATCAAAATTTTATTGAATTTGTTTAGGGGAGTGAAAGTCAACGATTGTGGATAATCGGGGTAGGGTTAGATTGGATTGGATCTTCCATGGAAGCCCCGACTTTTTACTTTTTTTATTCTCAATCCAAGTAATTTTCATGGCCGAATCTCCCACCCACCAGCAGAGTCCAGACTTTTGTCGGCAGATTTCAGATACAGACACTCGTCTCCCGACTCACCTCAACTTTCCGCTGCTACTCCATGATTTACCGTCGGTGATTCCTGCCATAGATGCTCTCCTTTTGTCTGCTTTTCTCATTAGGTTTTATGATCGACTCATTATTACCTTCTGCACTCCCCAATTTTCCTCTCTTTCTTTCTCCTTTAAGGTTAATTCTCAGGTAACATTTGCATTGCACTGATTTTCCCCAATTGTGATTCGACATTATTTTTCGGCAAAATCACTTGCTTCAACTGAACTTAACTGCCATTGCATCGAAAAACAGTGTTTACATTATCTATTTGTATGTTGAAGTCATCTACAGATTCATTGCCATTGTCAATCAATCAATCCTGTTGGAATGTTTTCCATATCGTTCTTACCGTTTGCAACTTTGATAGCTTAAATAAGTGTTTATTACACTGCATCTTTGTGGTATTGAATTTCTCCAGCATATGCTCTGTTTGGAAGATTCATCCTAGAAATTTATGGATTGTTTAGCAATGCTTGTTTTTGTTGTTCTTGATTATCCAAATGCCGAATGCATTATGCATAATTCATATTGGTCTAATTTTCTCTGCTTATGTCCACTTCCTGTTAAGAACTTGAGTAGAAGAGAGGGATTATGGTGTCTAAGGATTATCAGAAAACCTTGAGAGGATCAACAAGAGGTGAGGTGGGAGAAATCGATACCAGTGCGCCGTTTCGATCTGTCAAACATGCTGTCGGCTTATTCGGTGAAGGCACATTTTCTGGGGAAAAGCATTCCATTAAGAAGTTGAATTCGCTGCCCGGCGAAGTTAGTCAATTCTACTTTGCTGTTGTGAGTCTTATCAGTTGATGTCTGTTGATTTGTTTCGGGCTTTTGTTTTTCTTACTTGCAGCGGGTTCCGGCAAAAGAGACACGGCTCCACTTGGCGCAGAGAGAGTTGGATAAGTTGAAGGAACGGCTGCAAAGCGCTGAGAGCACTAAAGTTCAAGCTTTAGCAGAACTCCAAAAGGCTAATAGAAGTGTTGTTGATCTCAATGAGAAGCTGAAAATCGTTAATGAGTTGAAGAAATCAGCAGTTAGGGCCTCCGAAGTAGTGAAGCAATTTTCGCAAGATAATGGTGAAACTTGTGGATCTTTGGATAATAAACTTAAGGCTACTGAAGTTCGGTTGGATGAACAGACTCTGGAGGAGGAGTCGAAAATCTGTGCCAACAGAGACGAACAGAAGCAATATCATAAAGCGAGGCTCGAAGAATCTGCAAAGAAGTTGCTTGCTTTGAAGAAAGAAGTTGATCCTAAGGATCTGGACGCTCGACAGAGTGAAGCCTCACATGAAACTGAAATTCTACGAAATGAGATGTGCAGTACTAACTCGGGCAATCTCGATTCAGCCAAGATTGTTACAGTCGAGTTGAGCGATGCTAAAGAAGCACTGAATCGAATGGTAGAAGAGGAAGGAATGCTGAGGAGCCTGGTGGTCTCGCTCAAGTTAGAATTCGAAAAAGTCGAGAAGGAGCATTCTGAAGCGAAGTTGAACGAAGCAGAAACTGAATTGATCGTAAGTAATCTGCAGACGGAGCTGCAGAGGGCTAAGTCTTGGCTAGAAGAAGCTGAGGTTTTAGGTGCTTCCACACAGCGTCTGGTTTCCGAGAGTGGGACTGCAAAGCATGATGCTCAAGAGATGAGCCAGAAAGCCGAAGTGCTGAAAATAGAAGCGGAAGCCATGAGAGTTGAGCTCGAAGAAGCTCTAAGGAAACTGAGAATCGCAACGAGGGAAGCTGAAGAAGCCAAGCTGGCTGAGATTAGAGCCCTCGATAGAATAAAGTCATTGTCGAAGAAAAATGCTACTGCCCGGATTACAATATCCAGAGACGAGTTCGAGTCTCTGATCCGAAAGATCGAAGAGTCTGAAACATTAGCCAATACGAAAGACGAAGCAGCGAAAGCGTGCCAAAACGAGTTGAAAATGCGTCGGATTTCTATGGAGAGCTTCAAAGAATGCAGCTTCTCTGATTGTGTCTGAAACAGAGAAGCCATTCTAATGTAAACAAGAATGCTTGAAAAGGCTCGATGGTTTTGGCTGTTTATGTATTACAATCAGGTCCCTTGAACATAGTAGGCATTACTGTGTGTAAAAATGACATCTTGATGTAATAAACGAACTTGACTTAAAGAAACAACAAAATCCATCTTCAAGAAAGAAAAATGATCAAAAACCCTAATTCCCAAATCAATCAATTTAGATTAGACCTCATCTCTTACGTATTAACTGTATCGAACACTTCCTTTCTGTTATTTTAATAGTTCTTTCAGAGCCCACTTTACAGTTAAGTAAATAAGTCGGTGTGTTTCTCTGCAAGAGCAACAGTTGCAATGTCGTCGAATCCATTGCTGGCCGCGAATCGCGACGATCCTCTTCTGCTGTTGAGCGGCCACCATGCCTCCTCCTCATCGTCTCCCAACCCCGCCTTAGATGCGGACGGTTACCTAGTCGACGCTTCTCAGATCGGCAGCGCCTCCGGCAGCTTCCAGAACGATGGCTTCCTCAGCGGGGGATACGACGCCGGATTGATTAGCGAAGCGGAGTACGGATACTCCAGGCCCGATTTCAGGCAGGGTGCCCTCGTCGGGACAGTTGAGCTGTACCAGCGCCACTTGTTCCTGTGCTACAAGAACCCTCAGGTGTGGCCGCCGCGGATCGAGGCAGCTGAGTTCGATCGTCTGCCTAGGCTTCTCGCTGCCGCTTTGACTGCTAGGAAGGCGGATATGAAGCGAGAGGTACAAAGATTTCTCTGAATCTTGATTTCAATTTTTGGTTTAGGGTTTCTTGCTTTTAGTTTTCGATGATTAGGGAATACTGTTTATTTGCATTTTTTAGTTGCCATTTTCTTCATGATTTTGGTGTTCGGATTATTCAGTATATATCTGTTTGTGTTGAAGACAGTATTGGAAAGGTTTGGTGCTGCACATTAAGGATGGAAGACAGACCTCTCAGTTTCACTAAATTTATGTACCTGAAATGAAAATGTGGTTAGCTTATGCCGGAATTATAATTATTTGTTGGCAGTAATTATGTTCAAGAAGATGAATCATCTCGTGAACTTTCAGAATTTGTCTCCGGCGTGCTTTTAATCTTCGCCTTTTGGTTCTGTGTTGTATGTCTAAAAGGTCATTTTCAAAGATATTTGTATGAACTTACTCAGAGTAGCAAACATTAGTTTATTTGACATTTCTCATCCTTGTTTTTCCTGGAAGTGTGCTAAGAGTTTATGTAGTGTGTTATCAGTGCTAAATTTACTATAGACAAATACAGGGAGGAAATCTTTGGTAAGACTTATCCCTGCGATTTAGGAGCCTTAGCTATGGCACATGCCTTAACATTTTATCAGCCATGTTTTAAATTGTGTTAATGTGTCTCTTGTGTCCTTTTTTCAGACTCGATTAACTATATGTGAAGGGCATGATGGCACCGAGACATCAAATGGCGATGTGTTGATCTTTCCAGACATGGTTCGATACAGGTTAAGAGATAGGATTCATCTTTGATTTCTTTAGGAACCCTTGGCATTTACTTCAGTTTGCCACTGCATATACTTAATATCGAGTAAAATCGCAGGAGATTGACACATTTTGATGTGGCGACATTTGTTGAGGAAGTGCTTGTTAAGGATGGTGAGTGGACGCCTGGAAGTCCTGAAGCTCTTAGGGGCTGGTACATATTTGTATGCTGCCATGGTTCAAGGGATCGAAGATGTGGTATTTGCGGACCATCTGTCATTAGTAGGTTCAAAACTGAGATAGAATTACATGGTCTACAAGCAAAAGTTTCTGTTCGACCCTGCTCACACATTGGGGGGCATAAGTATGCCGGTAATGTGATCATTTTTGGATCAAATATCAAGAAAGAAATCACTGGCCATTGGTAAGTGGCTGGGTGCTTTACACTTCGCTAAGGTTCTTGAAGTTGTTTGGCTTTCATTACATGATAATTGCACAAAAAAAGGATATAAAAGGCGGCAATATTACTATGATGCAGGTATGGATACGTCATGCCTGATGATGTTCCCCTTTTGCTTGAACAGCATATTGGGAAAGGAGAAATTGTAGATTTCCTCTGGAGGTGGGTTTCCGAGATTATTATTCCTTTACTAAAGCTTATTCGTTGAGGTTCTGTTAGCATTTCTGGTTATGTGTGATCTCTCTGGACATTTTTTGTCGTCGTGAATAGGGGTTTATTACTTTGGATTCACTTAGTATTTGGTTGTTCATTCGTTGCAGGGGACAGATGGGTTTATCAGAAGATGACCAGATAAAATCTCAGGAACTGAGATTTAAGGGAAGTGGTGGAGCAAATACGGATAGGAGTACGAAAGAGTCGGCACCTACGGCCAGAGGAAATATCAGCGTATGCTCGTCTCAAGTGGAGGGTATCGGATGTTGTCAGGTGAATGAAAGCCCTACGTGCTGCCAGAATGAGATGTCGCAAGAAAAGAGATCAGGCTCCGACTCTACTGACTTTGCAGCAAACCTTACGCCCGAGAAGAAGAAGAGCTCAAAGAAGCAAATCCCGCAAAGTAATAGCGGCAAAGGTACTGGTCCTCGGAAAGTTTGTTCCTTGACATGGTATGATACCTGGGAGCGCGAAGATACCTATGCTGCACTCGCTGTCATTTGTGCTGCGGCATCAGTTGCATTTGCCGTTAGATACTTAAAGCAGTTAAGCTAGTTTCTCGTATTGATATAACAGTTGTTGCCTATGCATTACGTGATGATTCGAAGATAACTCTGGTTTGTATATGGCGGATTTGATCCTGGTTGTTTGATCTTTCCTTCATTTGTATCTTTTAAGCTGCTAAGTCGAAACATAACATCTTCTGTACATGTTAAGTAGTTTGTTCCGTGATTTGAATATGTCGAACACTATACTTGGCGCCTTTGTTGTACATTTAAGTACTAATGAATGCATATATGTCATTGCCCGATAATCGTCTCAGTAGCAGGTTACAGATGGGCGAACGAGCATGAAGGCAGCATTATGATAATGTAAGCTGCTGTGGACTGAATCGAAGGGCTATAAACTACTTGTACCAGGTAATCAGTCACTGATCTTGAGCTCGTGTAACAAGTCGGATGTCCTGTTTTCATTGTCGAGTCTGTGAAATTCCGATTCTATAGTTTGTGCTATTTTCACGTCTTCAGGATCAGGCTCAGGGTACTCCACGTGGACGGAACCTGGAGGAACTGACTGAGCACGATCGGCTTGCTCCTTGACGTGGCTGTAAAGCTGCTGATGGAATGGATGGTCGAGGGAGAAACAATCGCTGATCGTGCCATTCTTGCGATGCCGGGATGACCCTCCTGCGCTTGGCCCTCGACAAAAATGCGGGAGGGATTCGTATTCCATGATCTGCAACCGAGATCATTACTGGTAAGCACGGGAAAACAACAATTTTGTTTGATCTCATTGTGGCGAATGCGCCTACCTTCAACAAGTCATCTCTTCCAGAGCCTGGAAGCACCTGAACTTTCTTCCGTGTCCTCTCCTGCAAGAGAGGCTTAACGGTCTGCGAAACAGAGGTACGCGCGAGGATGATTTACTTACTTTTTAACCGTGATTGATTAAATGCAGTGTGTGAAGAAGGCGAGGCGAACCTTCCAACATGCGGAGAAGATGTAGGGAGCATTGACGATGTAGTAGGTTTCTGTCTTCTCGGGATAGTTCAGGTCATCGATGGTTGATATTGCGGACAGGAGCTGTCGGAAATGCAAGTAGGTATTACGATCTTCTTCGCTCTGCGCAAACTTGTCTGAATGATTGTCATCAAGATAGAGAAATAAGCCATACCTTGATTTGGTTGAGTGCAGAAAGCTTAAGGCCAGTCATGTCCAGAATCTTTATGCAGGTGCCAATGTATCGCCGGTGTTTCTTTGAAGCAGAAGGCTACACGCGACGCAATGTAGAGATGATGACGGTACTTATATATTATGTATGTATATCTATATATGACTGAAACTCACCAGGACGACGCGATCCCTGTATTCGTTGATCTGGATGTGTGACTGGACGTAGTGATGAATCTAAGATACAACGACGACAGATGACAACGATTGGAAAGCACAATCGACGAAAGAAAACGAACAAACAGCAGAAAAACCCGAAGCCTTACAGAAGCTTTGTCGTACGTACTGAGCCCAACGCCAACGGCAATGACGGGAAGACCCTGGAGGCAAAGTCGATTCAGCTTCGGACCAACATTGTCGCAACTCTTAACATGTTCGAACAAGGTAAAAACTTACCTCCTCGGAGTATCCGGACATTCCGATCAGCTGGGATTCCCGGACTGCACGGTAAACATCGTTCGGGAGAATAGGCTTCTGCAAGGATCGAATCATTCGATCGAGGAAGGAACCGAAAACATAAAAATTCGACAATTCAACACGTCGTGGCAAGACTGACCTCTAGTATGTCGTCGATCTCATTCTCGATCCTCCAGTTTAAACAATCGAGAAGCTGAAAAACAAAACACCGGTGAAAAATTAAAACTCGGACCGGAAATGGGAACAAGAGAAAAGGAAATAATACCATTTGATAGGCATCCGCTACGTTGCCATCCCGCGCCTTAAGAAACCTCACCAAATTCTCCCTTTGGTAGCCGTTGTGTACATTCTGTACACATAATTTTTACCAAAACTCAATTCTTGAAAATTTTTTTACCAAAATAGAGAGAATGCTTCTTAGCTAAACAAATAAAAGGGCAGAGAAGAACAAACCAAGAAGCTTTTCTTGAGGGGTTCATCAACTGCAAAGCACACATTTAAGCAAAAACATGAAATCATAATTCAACACACAAAGATTAAATTTTTCGAAACAAGAGTAGAGAAATCACACCCTTTTCCATCTGGGCTTGAAGTTGCTTGATCATATCTTCACTTATGAATGCCATTTCTCCCGATTCCACCGATGGATCGATCGATCGTTCGTTCACTTGTCGTCGGAAAACCTTGGCCTTCGCCGGGGGCTTTCGACTAAGGACTGGAAAAAAAGGGCACCCTCTTGATCCCTCTCTCTCTCTCTCTCTCTCTCTCTCTCTCTCTCTTTCTCTCTCTAGTTTCTGGTAATAACCAACCAGTTGGTTGTTGTTAATGGCAATGGGGGGTATCTATAGCTTTCTTGGGATGTCTGTCTTTATATAAAAGGCCTAGAGACTCATCATGCAACGTAAGTTAAGAGAATAAAGTTTGGTCATTTAATAATGGATGGCAATGGTAAGATTGACATCTTCATAACCAAATAAAAATAAAATAACATGTTTAAGAAATACCAATGGTTTAAGGGAAAAGAAAGGCTTTGAGTATTTGATAGTAGTGGTAAAGATGTTGTGTATAGGGTTTAGGGTTCTAATAAACAGTAATACGGTGCAGAGATAGAAATGGAACAAGTCAATTTGATGATGCAATAATTATTATTTAGACATGCTCAACTAATCATTTATTATTTTAAAAAAAATAAAATGAAATGAAATTTTGATAGTTTATAGTACTATTGTTTAGTGGAGTCCAATGAAACCCCCATAGATGGGTGTTGGATTCCATATTAATTCAAGATTCCAATATTCATCAAATCTGATTATTGAGTCTGGTAGGGAATAAAAAAGGCTGGAATCAAGTGGGGGGAAAAAAAAAAAAAAAAAGAAGAAGAAAACATTAACATTAACGTTAACAAAACACACAAACATGCATGTTTGTGAGTTTCTAATGGCTGTGGAAAATAATTGAGATTAAATATTAAAATTATATTTGACTTTTGAGAGTGTTGTTTGTTACTCGTCCATTATGAAGCAGCACATGATTCCTAAAGATTGATTTCATAATCATGAAAGATAAAAAAGGAATTCCCAACCATTTAAAATTTCTTAAAACAATGAAGAAAATATTATTTTTTAGTGTTGAAAAGCATAGCCACAAAGAAAACAAACCACCATTAATGGCAAAAGTCTTGATGGATAATACAAATCAAGTTTATCACTTTCACTGCATTGCCCTTTCTCAGATTTCTATGGGCTGTCTGAATATGAATATTTATATTATTATGGTTTGTTATCACAACCCTTTTCAGTGTAAAGTGAGAATTTGCAGTGCACACAATGGCAGGTGTGTGTCTCTGTGAGTTTTCATTGCCAAAATATTGATTAACTATATCCATCCATCCAAAGTGGAGAATTGATTCCTTGTCTGCTCAAGAATATGTATACATACACATATATATATACATATAAGTTAATGTACTAAACAATGAAAAATAGAACATACAAGTTGATATATGATGATCAACTGAGAATTCATTATCCTGCCGATTAAAAACAAGAAATCTGATACAAACAGTTTCACAACAATTGCTTGCAACAATTTTTTTTTTTTTTTCAGATGTCCAAACACATAATTATAAATCAAGAACACTACAAATATCACATCACATGAAGCCCTGAAAAATTATACATCATTTTTTTAAAAAAGTTGAAAACAACAGGGACAAAAAAGTTCAGATTAAAAGGGTAGTACTAAAAGAAATCGAATTCCAGATACTTATCAGAGCTTTGGGGAGAGGGGCCGCCGCCTCCGGCGGTGGCAGCGGCGGCAGGGGCGACCTTAAGACTCGTCGACGGAGGCATCGCGGGAACCCTTTCGACGATTTCGAACGGTTTAGGTACGTCCGGAGGGCTGGCGCAGCGGATTAGGGCCCAATTGACGCCTTCGAAAAAAGCGTGCTGCTTGATTTCGGTAGCTCCGCGTTTATAAGCAAGTCTATTGTGTGGCTCTTTCACAAGTAAGCCTCGGATGAGATCTCTAGCTGCGACGCTAACGACTGGTGACTCCGGGAAACGGAGGGGCTGACCGACGACGTTGAAGAGGGTGGCTCGATTTCCCGACCCCTTGAACGGTGTCTTGCCGAACAATAACTCGTACAGAAATATCCCGAAAGTCCACCAGTCAACAGCGCTGCCATGACCTTCCCCTTTGATGATCTCAGGCGCCAAGTACTCGTGGGTGCCGACGAATGACATCGATCGAGCATCTGTTGGTTCCGCAATAAGCTCTGGCAACGGGCTGACTTGATTCCCGATTTCGGTTTTGGGTTTCTGGTCTTTTTTCGATTTTCTTGAAAATATGCGAGGACCGAAGCATGTAGTGGGGCTGATACAGGATGGCTGGATACAGGACGGCTCAATGCAGGCGGGTTGGGCACAGGAAGATGATGTGTTTTTCCGCAACGTATCGGGATCGATCGATGCTGATTTAATCAGAGTCGGGCTGACAGTACAACGAAGAGAAAGGTCAAAGTCGGACAGCATTATATGACCATCTTCCCTCACAAGGACATTTTCAGGCTTAAGGTCGCGGTAGACAATGCCGAGCATGTGAAGATATTCCATGGCAAGAAGGACCTCAGCTACATAAAACCTGCGCGGCACACCCAGAAAAAAAAAAAAAAAAAAAAAAAAAAAAAAAAAATTATTGACAGGAACATCCATTGCATCGAACACAACTATTGTCAAGAAAATAATGATTTAAAATAATCAGCGAATCGGTATTTTTTGTTTGTTAACTAAAACTCAAACTTAGTGAAATGTTACGTCTCTTTTACCAGAATTCATAACCATTCTCTGTATAAGCACCGCAACTCAATGTAATCACTTTACTAAGTAAAACACTTAGAAGCAAAGAGCAAAGACCATCAAACATATCTAAATTTGATCTACTGTGGAAAGCCTACTTGTCGTTTCTATAGCTCATTAATACAAAAAAAAAAAGAGGCAACAAATTTCAATAAACAATAAATTAGATTTAGAAAGTATGTTATCCACTGAAAAACATGGGAGAGTTATTATCAAGTATTGAACGACAGGATCAATTAATGGTGGATCACCATGTTTACTGGAATCATGTTTTTTCTATGCATTGAAGTGTAACTAAGAACAGAATTAGTAATGAGGAATAAGGCATAGATGTCATAAATTCGGTGGAACTAAGGAATAAAGAATAGGTCCAAAAATGACACAACTACACAATTCCTAATTAAAGTTTTCACAAAAACCACCTCAAAGTCAACTAATAAATATGCGAAAATATAAACGAGGAATATGTACTATAACAAGTGGAAGAGTACTAGCTCCAGAACATGCAGCAAATGGTGTATATTACTTAGTATCTGCGAACCAAAAAGTGCCAAAACAAATCGTTGAGCTATACAAGCAAACATAAGAATCCAATCATGAATATCCTAACTCAACTTCTACCATTTTATCATATTTTCACAAGAAACATCGCTCGCCAAGTGAAGAGGAAATGAATACTATCTTAATCATTCATTGACTTAAAATCCATGTCCAAATAGAAGCAATGTAATGGAAATATTCAATGGATAGGTTATTAAGTAGTAGAAAACAGGGAATGAGGCAGAATTGTACTTGACAGCTTGCTCGGAAAAATGCTTCCCTGGTTGCCTTTGCCGAAGTGTATGCAGGTCGCCTCCAGGACAAAATTCCATTACCAGACACGAAAACTTGTCTGTTTCAAAATGAGTGTATAGAGTAGGAAGAAATGGGTGATCAAGAGACTGCAGTATTTCTCTTTCCGTCTGGGCGCGCAGAAGTTTCTTCCGACCAGCTAAAGAAGCCTTATCCATAACCTTCATAGCAAAGTAACACTTTGTACCACACAATTCCGATAAATAAACACTTCCAATGTCGCCACAGCCCAATTTCTTCAGCAGTCTGAAGTGCCTCATATCTAAGGCCCCATCCTTCGTACGGACTACCTGTATTGCTTCCCATCTAAGATCATTTGCTTTGTGGGGTTTGTTGATGCTGCTGCTCAAGCTGCTGCAAGAACTTTCGTCGCTGATATCAGTACTCGTGCTACCTCTACACAAACTGCTCTTTCCGCTCTCAACAAAATCAATCCGATCGCTTACCTTGGGGCCTCCGCTATTCTTCCCATCACTAACCTTAGGAAGTGGTGAGCTATTTTTAACATTTTCGAGATCTGATGGCTTCTTTTCCTTATCAGGAAGGCAGTCAAAGGTCAGCGTGCACTTTTCATTACCTAAACTTAAACTTGAATCCATTGCACCTGCCAATGCACTGACTGCTTTCTTTTGTTGACGATCGCACACTGTTTTTTCTTCGGTAGTTTCTGATATGATTTTCGGTGAAGGGTTCGATTTTCCTGTTTTGTGAGCTTGCCCTTCATGAGTTTTACCATGTTTTTCTGATGCCCTGTTGGTCCGCGACTCAGAGGCCATTTGAAAGTTAATAAACTATGTAGATTAATCTAACTACCTAAGACCATCAAACAGAATCCATATATGATGCATCAAACCTCTCATCCCAAAATCAGACATCAGAATCAGAGCCAGCAACTGCAATTGCATTCAAATCAGGAGATCAGTCCCGGAAACAAGTGCAAAACCACCAAAATTCATTCAGCTATCGAAAAAGAAACAGAAAATCATAATAATCGTTCGAAAATCCATTGATTAATCGAAAGTAGCAAAGTCCTCAACTTCTCATCACAACCAAATAGATCATACATACAATCAGAGCCAAGCTCCAGTGACAAATAATGAACCAGTGAAGTAATTTAGAAACACAGAGCCAGAAAGAACAAAAAGATGAATCAGGTAAGGATCTAAGAGCAGATTGAGAAGCAGATACAAACATACGCAGCCAATGGGAATGTATGAAACCACTCGATTCCCAATGGAAAGAAAGAAACGCCAATTATCTCCCTTCTTGGAACAAAATTAGCAAAGTTTGAAAAGCACTACTGGAAATGGGAAATTATCCCAACCAGAAAGAGGATTTGAATAAGGAAAGATTAGATTAAGCTTTAATGCTAAATGGGTAGCCCCTCCATGGCTTTTCGTAGTCAAACATTATCAGATGAGCAGGAGTTTACGATAAAAGCAAGTGCAAAAAAGTGTAGAGCGGGCATTAAAAGCATAGATCTTGAACAATACCCCACCTAATCTCCGTCAAAACCCTAGCGAGAGGGGATCCGATGAATCAAACCCCAAATGGTAGAAAAAAAAAATGTAGAGAAGACGAACCCACCTAGAAATCCACTGGGCCAGTTCAAGAGCGAGCAGAGCAGAGCAATTCGGAGGTAAAAGAAGCAGCTTTGAAGTGACAAAGAACAGGGATTAGGGTTTCCAGGATTTGCTGCGGAAACCATGGAAGAAAGAAGGAAAGGAAGTAACTCTCATAAAGGATGGCACTCAGCAAGAGAGAGAGAGGGAGTGAGCTACACGCCCTTTCCAATTCCAACCAATGTGTCGGGGCGTGACAAATTATGGGATTTCGGAAAAGAGAAAGTAGAGATTCAAGACTGTGTAAGAGAGAGAAGCAGAAAGAGAAGAGAGAGAAAGAGGGATCTTGATTCTTGAACTCGAATCTTATTAAATTAAAATTAATCAGACTGTCCCTCTTCACTTGACGTTGTTCACAAATCAAAGCACGTTACTTTAACCCCTTCCCTCTTTGATTAAATTAAAATAATTGACTAATATTGGAGTGGATCAACGTCAAACAGGCCATGATTTATATATATTTCAATTAAACACATCATCCCCTTGAAGTTCACTTTTTTTTTTTCTTTTTTCTTTTTTTTTTACTATTCTGACGTAGGAATTATCAATATTGGATTTTTTTTATTTTTTTTTACTATGCTGATGTAGGAATTATCAATATTTGATCAAAAAATAATAAGTTATGAACCCTTTTTAAAAATTTCAGCTTGATCCGATAGTGGACGAAATAAACCCAAAGTTATGCAGTTTTAGGTGGAGAAGGTGATGAATTACCTACATCAACGTATCAAAATCAATAGAGAAAGGTTTTGCATGTCTGGACACTTGTATTTTGTAGGAAAATTAATATATTTAAGTTATGTGTGAAGCTACTAATTATGAAGTTTGTATATGGATTATTGTATTTCGCTATTTCCGAATACATAATGTAATATATTTGGGTTGGTACTCCAGATGTAAATTAGTTGATGACCGAACATGGTAAATAAACACCAATATGTTGTTTGTATTTTTTATTATGTGAAGTTTATTATGTGATCGTTGTTTATATCATACATTAATAGCAAAATACTATTAATTTTTAGTTAAATTAGAAACATATAGTGAAAAAACTATTACATTTGGGCGTACTCTTTTGTGTTTTGTTACTATTTTTATGGACGATTCAAGATATTATTTTTCGAAAAACATACACATCCAATACTTATATTTCATACATAGTATTCAATAACTATACTCATACCAAAAAACATTTTAATTACAATTTCAATTTTTATACAAAAATTCGCATCCAAAAGAACTTCAACTAACTCTAATCCCCTCTCGACTAAGAATGTTTCGAACACCGCGGGCAGAACCTTCTTCTCGTCCTTGCTCGACCATTTGATGTTCATTTATTTGGGTAAGTGACGAGATGCAAATACAATAAGATCGGAAAATGCATTAGAGGAAGAACAATGGAAGCACAAACAAAAAATGAACATGCAAGAGCCATGGGAGCTGTGATGCCGGAAATTGGATCACAATGGTTGATCTAAACTGATTATTTCCGAGCTTCCCATGGCAGCCATTAGCTTTGCCGGCAACAAAGCTGATGAATTCCGAGAGATATACTCTTGAATTGCCTCCTTAGCATCGTCTGCAATCTTGGAATCGGGTGGAAGAATTTTACAGATTATTTTGATTAGGTAGGACAATTCTTGTCGTTGTTGCTGCTCGGCAATTAGATCAAAGACAGTGAATAACAAAAACGATATATAGAATTTTAGTATATACAGATGCTATAATGAAAATTTAATCAACTTGTAATATATTTGCAAATTTACCGGATCTGCTGATGTGGCAATGCGATTTCGGTCCTCAATTGTAGATGTTTTTGAATTTTTTTGCACTTTTTGTCATTGTCTTTAATACTTATTTTTCATACAAAACATCGCATCCGACAACTATTTCATATTTTAAAAAAAATTCAATTGAATATATACAAATATATTAATATACTGACAGAATTGTTTTTGATGTTTTTGAAAAAAATTGGTGCAATATTTATAGTCAAATATTTGGGTGTAATATAATATAGTAGAAACAAAATTTTATATTATTTGTATATCCAAAGAATTAGATTTGATGATATATAATTGCACATTTTGTCAATAGATAATAATATTATATGCATACATTCAAAGCTCATGTTAATGATAATTACACATTTTGTTAATATATAATAATATTATCTGCATACATTAAAGATATTTGTCATATTTTGTTAATCAATAATAATAATATTATCTATTTGTCATATTTTGATAATGGATAATAATATTATCTATATTAAAAAAAAAAAATAGATTTGATAATAATATTATCTCGTTAAAACTCATATTTGTTATATTTTGTTAATCGATAATAATTAATAGTATCTATTTGTCATATTTTATTAATAGATAATAATAATATTATCTATATTTAAAGAATTAGATTTAATTTGATAATAATATTATCGACATACATTAAAGCTCATATTTGTCATATTTTCTTAATCGATAATAATATTATCTATATTCGTTTAAAGATAATATTGATTGCATAAAGAAAATGAAAATTGTATTAAAACAATCCATAAGTTTATCATGATAATAATCACATAATCAGATTGTGATTATTATTTTATTTATTTGTATTTTTTAATTATATATTTTTTTACTGTTCAAATTATTTCTTTTCTTCTCAAAGACATAATTAATAATTAAATAAATTAATTAAACAAGTATTTTCATTGCAAATACTTCAAAATCAAATCATCAAAACACAACAAAACAAGTAAAAACATCAAATTATCTCAAATTGTACCTAAATATAATTATTTGTATAACATATTCGATAAATAAACAATAACATTTGTTAAGATAAATAAGAATAATAATAATAATAATAAAAAATAAAAAAATTTACCACTTATTATTTTTTAAGATTTTTTTTAGAACTTCCTGAAATAATTATTTGTTTTTAGTGTTAAATTAATTAGAAATGAATTGAAAAATAAAATATTATGAAGATTGAAAATAAATATATCATATGATAATGATAAAAATAAATTAGTAAGATCATTCGAGCTAACAAGACAACACATTTGTTTTCTTTGAATCAATAAGTAATGCCTGTAACGTATTTGCTCTTAAATAATTTCAATATAGTTCGATATTTTTTGAAAAATAAAAATAAAATTTCAAGACATGCACAAAATAACTCATATTGACATGAAAGATTGATTTACGATCACACAATGCATCCAACTTACAGTAAAGAAGCCGGAGTGCTCCACGGCCTCTATACAACAAATTTTGCCATAAATTATTGTGCATCATTTTTTTCACGCTTTCGTAAAATTGAATGAAATGTGTGTCTTCTTTCAAGAATAAAACACCGTATTTATACTGGGCAAGAGAGATGAAAAACGATTAAAATAGAATAATATGCGTTGATATTACATTAATTTAATTAGGCGTTACGTCATTCACTGTTTAATTACGTGTATTTTTTTAAATATTATTTAGTAAGTACAATGACTTATTTTAAATAAACTATTCGTCAAGTTAATATATTATTTTAACATTCATATCCGTCTACAATATAATTGTAGATTTGCTCTATAAATAAATTCTAATTCTAATTGCACATCGAGAGAAATTTTTAAATATAAAATATTTCTACAACATGCTTAAACTATTAAAACAATGATATGCACGTTGATATTAAGTTGTAAGGGTATTTGTAACGATAAATAGACAGAAAAAAATAAATAAATACTTTGTTATGAGACGGACTAATAGAAAAATGGATAGTTTGTTATGGTAGTAAAAATATTGCACAAAAATTGTGAAAGATATTCAACAATTTTCTTTGAAATGATATTATTTAAAAATTTAAATTTAAAATCAAAATTAATATTAAGTGAAATAATTGTTTTGATTTTTGTAATAGAAACACTATTTGTAAGGAGAAGCCCAGACGACGTCGTTTTCGACAAATAATTATACAGATCGATTCCCCAATTTGATCGCTAGGGTTTGGCTTTCTCGCCATGTGTGAAATGTGTTTCCGATTATTATTTCACCAAATTGGTTCTGCTTCCACGCTCACGGTGCTTGCATTTTGCGCAATGAGAAGCACCATATGCAGCTGCAGCTTCTGAGTCGAACAATTTGATCTCCTGGAATCAAGGAATCGAAATTAAAGCATTAACAAACATGCATGGTAATTGGTAGGCAGCAGCAAGAATTAATTAAATAATTAACAAACTAAGGAATGTATTCTCGAGAATCACGATTGGCAGCTAAAAAACAAGTCATCTAAACAGAGTCTGCAGTTGGGCATAAAAAGCTTGCTGCCCAACAGCCACTGTTCTTACTCGAAATGAAATGCCGGCAGGACATGGTTGCATGTTTGATGATACACTATAAAAACATAATATTTTGTATCAACAAATTAGCTTATATATCTTGTAGTAATAATGGAGGAGATCGAAGATTTGTCGTCGATAGGCTCCATGCAGCAGAGGCAGATCAGCAATGGCTTTGCTCCTAATGTAAGAAACTGGAGCTCAGAAATCGACATAGAGGAAGATATGTCGAGCGCGGCACAAGATCGGGCCATCCCAATTTTTCTTAAGGCCAATCCTTAAACACCTCTAATAATGTGTTTTCGCGGATCATCAAATCTTGTGTGTGTGTGTTTTTTTTTCTAAACCTTTTTTGGTTCAGTGCAGTTTGCAGACGTGGAGTTTAAGGTTAAAGTTCAGAATCCTTCTTCTTCTGGAAATCCTGTTAAGGCTGTAATGTCGAAGGTCGCGTCGCAGCTGCATATCGAACAACAGTACAAGCAGATATTACGAGGTATTACCGGAAGCGTTGGCCCCTGTGAAATCCTCGCCCTTATGGGGCCTTCCGGCAGCGGAAAAACAACGTTGTTAAAAGTCTTAGGTGGTAGGTTGCAGGAAAATGTTAAAGGAACTGTTACATACAACGATGTCTCGTATATGCCGGCTCTCAAGAGGAGGTAAAAACTTAAACTCGTCATAAAGAAAATCGAACACAAAGTCGAGTTCTTTTCTGGTAATTATGTATCTTGTTTTCGCAGGATTGGTTTTGTAGCGCAAGACGATATTCTCTATCCGCAGCTAACTGTGGAAGAAACTCTGGTTTTCGCGGCATTTTTGAGGCTTCCGAGCAATATGAGCCAACGACAAAAGTATGACAGAGTAGAGATGATCGTTAAGGAGTTAGGCCTCGAAAGGTCGGGTTAGATCACTCGCAAACTTCATTTAAATGTCGACGAATGTTCATACATCACAGAATTAGTCCTCTTTTGCAGATGTCGTCGCACAAAAATTGGTGGGGGATTCATTAAAGGGATTTCTGGCGGGGAAAGGAAGCGAACGAGTATAGGATATGAAATTCTCGTCGATCCTTCGCTTCTGCTGCTCGATGAACCGACTTCAGGTCTTGATTCTACTTCAGCTAACAGAATACTTCAGCTTCTTCAAGGACTTGCAAAGGTCTGGTCTTTATCACTCATTCGTTTATAAAGGATAGAATCGATATGTGTAGAAGTTTTTTGCTTTATCGTTTGTCTTACGGTGGTTCTAAAACCATTCGATCGATGCCAAATTATGAAGTGTTGATCATATGAAACTTGTGAATGTCTCTCTAGGCAGGAAGGACAATTATAACAACCATTCATCAGCCGTCGAGTCGAATGTTCCACATGTTCGACAAGATTCTGTTAATCTCCGAAGGGTATCCGATCTACTATGGGAAAGGGAGAGAATCGATGGAATACTTCGCGAGCTCGCGGTTCATTCCAGAAATACCGATGAATCCTGCAGAGTTCTTGCTGGATTTGGCGACTGGGCAAGTGAATGACATCAGTGTACCCGAGGAATTGCTTGCGTCGCGACAGAGCGCTGAATTTGAAAATTCCGTAATAAGAGTGAGCGAAAAATTCCCTCGCAAACATTTCTTTCGAAAACCATTTTAGTTACTCACTTTTTTTGTGTTCATCTCTGCTACTTAAGTATCTGCAACATAAGTACAAAGTCGACTTGGAGCCGAAGGAGAAGGAAGAGAATCATCGCGCGGCGAAAGTGCCAGAACGACTTCAGCTCGCCGTGCAAATCAAGAAAGATTGGACCTTGAGTTGGTTCGACCAATTTGCGATATTGTTCAAGAGGACATTCAAAGAGCGATGGAGAGACTACTTCGATCATGTCCGGTTAATTCAGTCGTTCGGCGTGGCTGTTCTTTTAGGCCTTCTCTGGTGGAAATCGAGCACGGCGACTGAAGCGCAGCTCAGAGATCAGGTAAAATCCTCGACTCTCTTGCATCATCGACGAACTAATCAGCCAAATTATGACGAATTCTCATGTTCTTGTTTCCAGATCGGTTTGTTGTTCTACATATGCATTTTCTGGACTTCTTCGTCCATATTTGGAGCAGTTTACGTCTTCCCCTTTGAGAAGATGCTGCTGGTGAAGGAAAGAAAGGCGGACATGTACAGATTGAGCGTCTACTATGCGTGCAGCACGCTGAGCGACATGATCGCCCACGTCTTGTATCCGACGTTTTTCATGTGCATTTTGTATTTCATGGCTGGGTTTAAAAGAACAGCAGAATGCTTCTTCCTCACCTTGTCCGCGATACTCTTGATCGCCGTAACTAGTCAAGTAAGGCCTAAAAAACTCTCGTATTCGATCGAATACCATAGCATAAACACAAAATCCTCTGTCTTTGATCAGGGGGCCGGAGAATTGTTCGGAGCAGCCGTGATGAGCATCAAACGAGCGGGGATGATTGCTTCCCTTATCCTCATGCTGTTTCTTCTCACCGGCGGATACTATGTTCAGGTAATCGAACAATTTTTTCGACTGCGACTAATGTTCTTGGTATCATCTGAAATCTTGACGATTGAGCTGAACCGATTGCAGCACATACCCAAGTTTATGCAGTGGATGAAGTATGTCTCGTTCATGTACTACGGGTTCAGGCTGTTGGTGAAGGTGCAGTATTCGGGGGATGATGTTTATGACTGCGAAAGCCCCGCCGGCTGCCGGAGCCTGCAGAGCTCGCCGTCGTTCGACACGGTGAACTTGAGCGGAGGGCTTAGAGAAGTCTGGATTTTGTTGGGTATGGCGCTGATTTATAGGATGTTTGCTTATCTGTGTCTGAGGAGAAAGATCAACATTGCCAATTTTTGAAAGTACCTGAAATGCATATACATAATATATATATATATATATGTGCGAATGTATTTGTTATTTGAATCTGAAAGATTGTGACGAATGACGACTTCTCCATTGTATTGCACACCATCAGTTTGTTACTATTAATGGCGATGCTTTAATTTCAAAAAATTGGCGTGGAACTGAAACATGGAGGTTTGAATTGGATTAGATTCTTGATTCGACGTGGAAACGATGGATGGATGAATGAAATGAAGAAATTTTTTGAAAATGCCAAGAAACTGCCAAGAAGATGTTATTGAGAAACGTACGTATGTTCATTAATTTGGAAATCCATTGCGGATCTTCTTCAGCTCCGATCGTCGTCTTCTTGTTGTAAATGGGAACGGCACCCTGCGATTCCGGCGACGGAGAAAATTCCGGCGTCTGTTACCCGGCGTGGCAAGACATGTTCAGATCGGCCTCCGCCAGAAGACCCGACGCCGACGCCCCCAAATCACCTGATCGGAATCTTAAACAATCGCCGGCGCCGGCGGCGTCAAACAACACGTTCTTCGGCGACCCTCAGGCGAGGCTGGCTCTGTACATAGCCATGGCGCACGCCGGCCTCGCATTCGGAATCGCTGTCCTCTACGGAATCTGCAAACTCCTGGAGGATTTCCGGCGGCCGATATTGTGGGCGATGCTGTGCTCCATACCTCTCCGGGGGATTCAGGAGACTCTTGTCGGATTCTGGGCGGAGCCGCTGCAATCCGGCATCGCCGAGACGATCCTCGCCGTGCCTATGGCGGTGGTCAGAGTATTCATGGGAACGATCGCCGAGATTAAATACTTAGTTCTGAGAATCGCCCTGAGGAGGAAGAAAAGGGCGGCGCGGCCGCCATTGCGGCGGCGGCGGAGCGGCTTCTGCAAATTGCTCCGGTGGCTTCTGTCGTTCTGGCTGTTCGTAATGGCTTACGAACAGATCGGCGCCGTCGGGTCGATCTCAATTCTGGTATTAGGATTTGTGTTCAAGACCGCCGACGTCGAGTCCACCATGAGCAGAGTCACCAGCTTCAAGCGGCTTCCGGCGACGGCGAATTTCACCAGAGCAATTCTCGACCGGCTGAAGACCGTCGTTGCGCTCGGGCTGATCGTGGGGATGTTCGTGGGATCAGTGACGGGGACGATCTTCTTCTCGTACAAGATCGGGATGGAAGGCAAGAACGCAGTGTTTGCTTTAAAATCCCATGTTCAGGAGAGCAATTACGCAGAGAGATTGGGGATCAAGCAATGGATGGAGGAGAACGACGTCGCCGGAATGGTGGACACGTATTCGACAAAGCTGTACGAAGCCGTTTCCGATCAGATCGACAGCCTGGCGACGCAGTACAACGCGACGGAATTAGTCAACGGAATCAAGCAGTCGGTGCTGTCGCCGGCGGGGAACGTTTCGTCGGAGCGGCGGGGGGCGATGAGCCCGTCGCCGACGGCGGAGAGGCTGATGAGCTTGAAGAGGAGGGTGAGGGACGGCGAATGGCGGCAGATATACTCAGAGGTGGATTCGATCGTGAGGGAATTGGTGATCAGCCGGGAGGATTTGGTGGTGGCGGCGAAGGAGTACGCGTCACAGGGGATCAACGTCATGCACCGGGTGTTCGACAGCAGCAAGTCGGTGGTGGGCGGCGGCGCCAGGGTGGTGGCGCTGGTGGGGAGCTCCATACTCTCCGGCGCGGCGGAGATCTTCAACTTCGTGTCGCAGACGATGGTTTTCTTCTGGGTCCTCTACTACCTGATAACCTCCGAGTCCGGCGGGGTGGTCGAGCAGGTCATGCAGATGTTTCCGATCTCCAACTCCGCCAGGAGCCGCAGCGTGGAGGTTCTCGACAGGGCCATTTCCGGCGTGCTCCTGGCGACGGTGGAGATCGCTTTTTTCCAGGGGTGTATGACGTGGCTCCTTTTCCGGCTACTTTCCGTCCACTTCCTTTACGTCTGCAGCGCCCTCGCCTTCTTCGGCTCCCTGCAGCCACTTTTTCCGGCGTGGCTGTCGACGATCCTGGCGGCGGTGCAGCTGGTGGTGGAGGGGAGGTACGTGCTCGCCGTGGCCCTGGCGGCGGTCCATCTGATACTGATGGATTACGCCAACACCGAAATCCAGGAGGACATTCCCGGCTACAGTGCATATCTCACCGCCCTCAGCATCCTCGGCGGAATGACGCTATTCCCCTCCGCCCTCGAGGTACCAAAGTCTTCTCCAATGGCTGACTGCAGGAATAAAAATTTATTAATTAATTAAATTCGATTTAATTAATGTATGAAAATGGAAATGCAGGGAGCGATAATGGGACCAGTGATAACGACAGTGGTGACTGCGCTCAAGGGTCTGTACGTGGAGTTCGTCTTGGAAAGTGGCTCCAAGGACCACCAAACCTGTACAAATTAATCTATGTACAAACTAACTGTTTGATTGATTACCAAATTGGGCATGTACAGACAGATGGATGTGGATGTAAAATTGGGGATTTATGAGAAACCAGTAATTAATTAGCATAAAAAATCAAATACCGCCAATTCACTTCATCGTCGTCATCATCATCATCATCTTCTTCGTTGATATGAACCAGTGGCTGTAATTAGTTCCATCGGAAAAACAATCTAAGCCACCTGATCTGATCTAATCTATTGGTTTTCGTCTCCCCCAATAATTTGAATCTAATGGAATCTGCTGCTGCGTTTCAGATCCGTTTCCTGCAGTCGCCTCTTCTTCTCGCCAGGTGAGCTGCCATTGATTCTTATCCTGAACTGAAATGAAGTTTTGTAAGTGGAGGCTAATTTCTCAATACAAGTATTTCAAAATTTGATGAATGTTGAGTAATGCCAAAATCATGTGCAAGCCAAACTAGTCTTGTTTTTGGAAGCTGAGCATAAAGTACCAAATCCGGATCATGTTTTGAAGGCTGCCATTAACAGGAAACATGAGAAACTGAGTAAGGTTTCTGCAATAAAAGGCTTGGAAGATGAACATCCAAACAAGGTCCTAAGAAGGGAGGTTTTTGGGCTCATGGGATTCAGTATAATCCTTACAAATGTCTGCCCTGTTCTTGCCGCCTCGATGATGCCGGAAATGAAAGATCCGGATGTGCTGAGGTATGTGCTGTTTCCCCTCATTTTAAGACTACCTATCTGTGTTGGTTCTTACATACCATGGCTGTTCGATTTTTGAAGCTTCCAGGACATTCAAGCTTCCGAGTGGTGTACGAATACAAGGTTAAATTTTACCAACTATAGTGCTTGAAACACGCCCATCTTAGGCATGATGTTTATGTTAACTAACGGATCTCTAATCCATCCGTCTCAAGACATTGTCGATGGACAAGGGCAGGAGGCGCACGAAGGAGACACTGTAAGGTTTAACTATGTATGCAGGCGATCGAACGGATACTTTGTTCATAGGTAAATCTCTGAACATGTTGCACATAAAACATCGCGCCCACGACTTAACATTTTCTGAGGCTACTTCTTGCCCTGTTATATGTAGCACTATCAATCAGTTTAGCGGAGAGAGTTCACCTGTCACACTTCCTCTGGATGATCAACAGGTTCGTTTCGAGGTGAACTTTCATTCAATGTTCTTCCTAAATCGCACCAGGAATAAAACTGGCCTTAGATGCAACCCTCAAGCTGATTCTGTAAACAATCCATCCAGAGAATTATCTTACCAAAGGGAAAATAATTCATGTAATGTATTAAAACTTACACTGCCACTTTTCCGATGATACCATAGATGATCAAAGGTCTAAAGGAGGTTTTGATCGGCATGAAGGTTGGAGGTGGGCACAGAAACACTTTCGTGGAACCACCATAATTATTTACAGTTACACTAAAGAATGCAGCATACTTTGATGAAGAATATTCATACCTAAACTCTGGTTGAATGCTCCAGGAAAGCGAAGAGCGTTGATACCCCCTTCTGTAGGATATACAAGCGAAGCATTAGAGCCAATTCCTCAAGAGGTTCGTGCTATGCACAAATTAACCTTTGCTCATATCTTTTTGCGCAGAAATTTACATTCCAAGGCCTCTACATTTAAACGCATATGAACTTGCTCAGTGGCTGCACATCCTTGTTACTTGCTGCTATATATATAATATAGATGTATATTAATGTATATGTACCTTGCACAGTTCGGTCCTCGGCGCAGCCTCTTGTCTCATATGATGGAGCCTTTGATCTTTGAAGTTCAGCTCTTGAAAATTGTATAGAGCACTAATCTTTGTGCACTGTCCGAAGATTCAGATTGATTGTCTAAAGAAAAAGATGCTCCTTGTGCATATCCCCCTCCCCCTGTAGGAGAATTCATCAGAGCAATTTGCAGATATGTTTCTTGCTAATAGTTTCAAGAATGTAATATCAGTGATTATCTGAGAATAAATGAAGTAGCAAGATATCAATGTTTCGATGTGCATTGATGAAAACAGGGGAAAAGGACTTTGAGGACTTTCAACAAACATTTGATGCGCACTGTAACTCTCACCATCTCCTATACCTAAATCACTGCCTTTAAGCCTTCAAATCGAACAGATGAAGTATTTACAACTTATCGAGCATAAGAATTGCACGGAAGCTAAAGCAAACTAAGAACAATAAGTTCACATGCAAAATTCCATACCGTGACCAAAGGACTTTCAACAATGATTTGATATGCACTGTTGTAGCGCTCACCGTCTCCTCAACCTAAATTACTCCTTTTAGGCCTTCAAATCGAACCGATAAACTAATAAAAACTGTATCGAGCTAAAAAATTGCAACGAAGATGAAGCAAAGTCACAGTAAGTGCTGAATTGACATCCCATACCATGAACAAAAGAAAACGAAAAATGGGAATGCGGTGAGCGTGGATCGAACACGCGACCTTCAGATCTTCAGTCTGACGCTCTCCCAACTGAGCTATCCCCGCTGTTGACATCTATAGTTTATACTTAAATACATAAACCATTTAACAAGTCTCCTTTTTCCAAGACCCATTCCTGGAACTCAATGTGCTAAGTAGGGCAGTATTTAGGTGAAATTCAACAGCCAATATGGACAAGGATTTGATCAAAACTAGCATATGCATTCCAACAACATAGAATTAACAAAAACTGAAATATTTTAGTGTAAAATCAAGAATTCATAGATGAAGCCATCACATATCCATTACAATTCAAAATGTATTTCTTTCTAGCTAAACAACAATGCTATACACACAAATACTCCTTTCTCCATAAATAAATCACAAATAATCAGACAAGCAGAAGGTCAGAATAAAACGAAAAGAGTTGTCCTTTACTACCATATCTTGGTGACCCAATAATAAATTTCAGATAGGATTTATCATCTACAATAAAAACATATCTCGAGTTTGAATCCAGCAGCCATGAAGGGTGGTCTGCACAGCTTGCATTATAAACCAACAAAATAAATAAATCATGATGAATCATGCAGGCCACATCAATGAAACAAACAACTATGAAGTTGATGGTCAAATCACCAGCATTTATCTGTGCAAGCTGCAATACAAACCTGGAGTCAAGGAGCAATCAAGCCTTTGTACAAATAATTATCCTCATTTTCTTTATGTATGTATGTTTTCAAGTTATGAATTTCCCACGAGGCGTAGATCTACTCCTCCCAAAACCAGGCACGGATGGATATTGATACCCAGCTTCCCGTCCACTGGAAAGTTTGTTTTCCGGGCCCGATGATGGATGATCCTCAGTTTGAATTGCTTCTCTGTTCAGGAAGAATGACTTAAGTATCATGGGAAACAAGCAAAGTTCCATCAATATTAATATAGTGATTGTTGATAGAAAATGCTTTCGGCATACCTTGGTTCAACATTTTGGGAGTTTCTTGAGTAGGTTCTGTGAAGCTTTTTCGATCTAGTAGGACCACAGGCGGGTGGCCCAAAAGGTCCCTGATCGTTTTCAGGTTCCGAGGAATCAATCCTTTGAGTTACTGCATGCATTTTAACCGCACCTACATCAGGGTGCAGGGATTCAGGAGCACTGGATTTCTGAGCTTTACTGGATGGCTGTTGCTTGATCTTGACTTTATTATCTGGTTTAGCTTTTCTGGTGCCACCTTGTCGGTTGTTCAGTGCTTGCCTGAGTTGATCTTCATGTTCAGAATTTACTCTGCGTAGTGTGACCCTCTGGACGCCGTTCAAAGCATCTGGAGGAGGTGGCTCTTGTGAACCCTGATTGAGCCGTGTATTCACTGAAGGCAGTATAATTGAAGGCACATTGGGGACAGATCTAATAACTGAAAGACCAGATGGAAATGATACTTTTATGGTGGGTGGATTTTCAACTGTATCAGGTCTTATTCTAGGTCTGATGCCAGCACCTCTATCAGTGGATATTGATCTTCTAATTGGAGGAGATGGAGATCTTTGCTTTATAGAGCTTACAGATCTTTCTCCAGCTAGAAGAGGTACTTTTGTCCCGACATCCTTGTCAACAAATTTTGAGGGGAGCCGAGATCTTCTTTGCTTACCAGAGGAACAGCTTCTTACCTGGAATCAAGCAAGCAAGAGATGACATACTCATGGCTGACCAAGTAACAGGAAAGTGGCAAAAACTGATGGAGCAAGACAAGTAATTCATGCATATTCCTTGAGAATGAAATTTTCAATATTTATGCATCCGACTCAATAGCAGGATATAGCCAAAGTTCAAATCATGCCAGTGTTAGGTCCTGATGTGGAATTACCTCTGTAATTTGAGTATCATGTAGCTGACTGGTGGTGCTGCTGGAGCTGGGGTTCACGTTACCATTGCCGTTGAATTTTGAAACTCGAAGTGGTGATATTGCTCGAATATTCGTGCGACTTTTCATCAGCTCCAGTTCAGCTTCCTTTCTTTCCAATGCTAGCTTAAGGTTTGAGATCTTGATGGACAAGCAAAGATAGTAAGAATCTGAGCAAGCAAAGTCCAAGAGAGGTTAGAAGAGATTGGAGGGCAGACCTCTTCTTTAAATTCTCTAACTTCACTAACTTCTTTATTAGATTTTGCTGCCCCCAGGTCAATTGTAGCAACTCTCTCAGCAAATTTTAAAGTACTAATTGTCTCTCCTAGAGCATTGACCTCTGGGTTTATATGCACAAACATCAGCGTCTTAGCATGTCCTCCTGTAAAATATATTGATACACACAGTTGAAAAAGATTTTCATGAGTAAAATTGTATTCACTAATCTCATAAACCAGAAAATCCAGCAACTGCATCTAAAGCAATTCTATGGGGAAAAATAGCTTTCCATAAATTACCTAAAGAATCCTGCAACACTTGTGTTAGCTTGCTATTCCTGTAAGGCACATGAGAACTCTTCTGTGCTAGAGCAGCTATGACATCTCCCAGTGCAGACAGAGATCTGTTAATATGCTGAGCTTCTTTCAATCTCTCACCAACAGCTTCAGATTTATCCACCCTCTCACTCCCAGCTAGATCTACTAAGTGTAGACAACCTTTTAACAATGAGCCTGAGACTAACTCTTTTCCTCGAACATGAATTGTCAAAATACTGCAAAAAATGGTATCAATCATAACATTAATATGGATACATGAAAACTATTCATGTACCAATATAATTTAGAAAATTAGAAACACTAATAGTTTATGGGACAAAAGAGAAAAAGAATCACCTGTGAGATCGACTACTTCGCACATTTAAAGCTGTGGCACCAACAGCCCGATTTCTATGTCCAATCCTCATCAACTCAAGAACATCTTGAGTACATATGACAGGAATCAGACTTGCATCGGGAACATTAAGTCCATTGAGCTGAGAATTGTTTCTAATATCTAATGTATAGGTAATTAAGGGAATAAACAAATAATTCTAAGAGATGCATATCATAAACAAATGGCTTTTAGCATTTTTTAAAGCAAATGTTTAAGGATATCTTCTATTGCTGCCATCAGATACTAACAAATCTCTCACTTGTTCATTGTATATCTCAATCATTTGGACTCCAATCTCATATTGGGTTGTGTCCATTCTGGCCTCTGAAATGTGAAAAAGATCACGCAGAGCACGATAATTTACTCCCCAAGTTTCCTCCGTATTCAAATCCGGACCACTCTGTACAAAAATGTAAATTATACATTCATTACCTGTAAGCCTTCTTAAAAAACAGAAAATGAGATCATTTATGCATCATGAAGATTATTGCATAGCTTGTCTAATAGAGAATCCCGACCATTAAATAATTAGAATCAGCTTAGTGGAATCAATTCATGGGTAAATATAAACGATGAAATGTCAAATGAAGAGTTTCAGAACAATTTTATACTCTGCAGAATGCATTATCCAATAAACGATTGAAGAGAAAATAATTGAGATTCCAGGGGTGTGGGATGGTTCATGTTCCATAAATCCAAAAATATATAATGATAAGCATGACACAGAAAATATCTTTGGGGCTAGAATACTGTAATAGTTACATTACCATTGTGTATGTCTTCCCAGAGCCAGTCTGACCATACGCAAAAATACAAACATTATAGCCATCAAGAACAGATCTAACCAATGGTTGAGTATCTGCATATATATGTTCTGCAAACATAGAAAACCTATGAGAATAGAATATATATTTAAGAAATGAATGATACACTAACAAAGTGGAACTGCAAGCTTTCATAAGTAAATGCTTATTTTACGAATTAATGAATAGCATCAGAATGTGTTCACGCCTCCAATTTAAGCTATCATGCTTGCCTGATTTCCAAATAGATTTCAATATAATAACTGAATGCAATGCTAAGTCAAATAGAAGATGATAAGGAGACATACGTTGTGTTACATTTGTCCCAAAAACCTTATTAAATGAGAAAACCCTCCTTGCCTCTTTACCCTGCTTCAGGGGATTCACAATCATGATATTTCCATTTTCTCCAATATAATCAACTGTAGACTGTTCATTACATTGTTCTGAAAGAAATGGTCTAACTCGACAGTAAACTCTGATTGTGCCTGTGAAGAAAATCATCACATCATGTTACAACTCTAGATAAGTGATAGGTACATGCTTTGGGCTACAACACTTTTAGCTTCCAGTAAGAAAATTCAACGGATCACCTTTTAGGTCCTGAACTTGATTGTAAAGAAGACGGTTTTCCTCCAGAACTTTATGATATGATGAAGCAGCCACTTCTAGGCCTTTGACATTATTCCCTGTTAAAAGGAATTCCATATATTTTAAGACCAGGCAAAATGCTCTCATGAGAAGCATACCAATTTTAACCATGCAGACAGCTCGTAGAAAGCAAATGCATGAACCTAAAGAATAAAATGACATATGGAACTAAAGGTTAGAATCTTACCAAGGCACTGGAATTCATTCTCCCATCCTAGTGTTGCTCGACGAACTTCTTGTTTTGTTTCCCTAAAAAGAGCTTTTAAATCCTGAAATTTACTTCTTGTTAAGAGAACAATATAATTCTCCAGAATGTATATGCAAAAAGAGAATGAAAACATTGTGCAAAATGTACACCTAATAACATAAAATCAGCTGGTTTTGGCTCTAAGACCATGTTGAAATACATCTGAAATTTTAAAAGTTAGGGAGGTGTATCAATTGATATCTTCATACTGAGTCCAACAAATAACTTTCTTTTAGTTATAACTAATGGACAAAAAGATTTTCTGATGGAAAATATGTATGAAACGTTGTCCACCAAAACCCAAAAGCAACAGACGGTAGAAAAGCATTAACAACGAACTCATACAAAGCCTCATTTAATTATGCAGAACAATATTATGTGTAAAGATTCATTTTGATCCTGTTCTTCACACAGACGCCTCCACAAAAAGAATTAGTAGTAATACCATCTAATTCAAGGTATATATGATCTAGACCATTCATAATTTGTTTCCATCACAATTTGATTTCAACAGCAGGTTTTTGAAGACAGTAAGTCCTATACAGTGGAAGAATCAGAAATTCTAGTTGTCTCTTCTATTTATTCTTTTAGTCAAAGAAAAAAAGTAGAGCTAATACCTCTAACTGTTTTTGCTGACGATCAAGTAATTCCATACCACCTTGAAAGGAGCTTTGATGCCGTGTTTCATCACCTTTCCCACCACAAAAGCAGAAATAGGAAATATCCCGTGATACAAGGCCAGCCCTTTTGTTTAGGTACTTTGATATGGCTTCAAGAAACTCCAATTTCACGTGAGGGGCAGAGTCATTACTCAGAAGTTTCTTCAATAACATGCTAAGCTGCAGAAGAAAGGAACATGTGGAAATTCATTCTGCAGCTAATTGGGTAAGTAAGTTGTAATACAGAATGAATTAAAAAAGGCAACCATTCCATGCCCGCAAAAAGATGTTGTTGTAACTCACCTGATTTCCCTGAGACACCAGAGCTGCTGAGAAATCATTGAGAGCCTTCCTCAATACAACATCAATGACCTACACATGCATCCAATATTAGACTAAATGAAGTTGATAAAGGACTAGTTTCTACCAGTACTAGCAATAGAAAGTGAAATTAGATATTTAAACAGCTGCATAATGTAGGTAACTGGGAAGTTGTTTTAGTAATCTAATTTGTTTTATGTGTTCTTTAGAGTAAACTTTTGCATATCCTTCTCAAGAAAAAATGCTTTAGTTCCATCATAACACAGGACATAGCATACATACATTTCAACAGCTAGGGAACAATCTTACCTACCATTGGACTTAAAGGAAAGTCATCAAGTTCATTGGTTTCAGAGAGACAGGATTGAAGAAGGCCAAGACTAAAATGATCAAACATGAAGGTGAGCACATTGATTGCTTTGGAATCCTCATGTGAGTCTGTAGATAACTGGAGGAACTCCATCAGTTGATCATATTGTGATGAGTCAGAACCATCTATTGACTCATCCGCACTCTCTAGACTTAATGCAGAGGATGGTGACTCTTTCATAAAGGATGTAATTCTCACTGTTCCACCATATCTCCAGACACCAATGCCTCCTGATTGCTTCCATTCATAATATCCTTTTAAGCACAGAATGCATTCCACCACTTTGCCCGATGAGCCTCCCTAAAAATCAAATGATTCCGTAGTTTTGAGAAGTTTGAACAACCAGACACACCAAAATCATGCAAACAGTCCCATGATGAATCTTAACTGAATATTGATATTATATAACCAATACTATTGCAACTCAAGGGCAGAATACCATAAACAAAACAAAAAAATGTTATGAACATCATGGCCTTAAGCTTCCTCCCAAAATATTTAACTAGATGGAAACATAACAGCAAATACTGTAGATGATTCAATATAAGCAAGCAAACATGGAAACCACTTAAGAAATTAATATGTTGGGGGTCTCATCTATGGAAGTGTCTTTGTGTTACTACCTATCTATCTACCCAAAGTATAAACTGAACAGTTGTCCTGCATACATACTTTACGTAAGGTTACATAGCCCGAGAAAACATAACAAAATTTACAAAATCTATACATCAAACACCAATGAAATAGAACAACCACTCGTTTACTCACTCTGGAACTAAATCAAAAGACTAGTGTCAGCGTTGAACAAGAGCCAGCATTAGGAATTAATAAAAATAAATAATTCATATTCAGCGGGTAGTAAATTCTTGTGCACAATATAATTGAAATTTTTCACAGGCCACGTCGCCATTTGAGCACAAACTAGGAAAAACAAAAACGTGCTGCAAACCTTTTCAAGATCCGAGGCTTCAAACGTGAGCAGCTTCATTTTACCAACAGCAACAAGAAAATTCCTCATGTTCTCAAAATACTGAATAGCAGACTGAGCTGCTCCTTCTGCGGCCTGCACGTCCACCACTGGATTCTCCACTACCTATACGTCTCACAAGCAACACAAGACCAAAGGATCAGTAGTTTCCTCGCAATCAAACGCACTACATATATCATATATGGACGTTTCTCAGCACCTTGTGAACAGCGCCAGGATTGACTTTGTTGAGCACATTGCAAAGAATGAGTCCGTTGCGGAGCGCCAGACAGAATTCCTCCTCCGTCGGTTCTCTCGGCAGCACTTCCGACGCCCCCTGGTCCATCTGCCGCAGCCATTGCGCCGCCTGGTACCTCCTCGACGCTGTGTAAGCATGTAGTTAGTTAACAGCCGGTTCTCCCTATTTTCTTAATTAAATTAATTAAATAATAGTACAAATTTAATATAATAGTACAAAAAATTTATTGATTTAACACATTCTAATTTTGCCCCTCGCCTTGTCGTATTGGGCGGTAAACTGAAATTTTGCCAATAGAAAATATCCGCGCCATATCCTACAACGCCTCCACCTACCGTCGATTTGATGCTTATCAACGCTCCAGAATCACTCATCATATAATAACTCGGATCACGAACGACAGCCGTTGATTGTCTACATCAATCGGACGGCTTAGAAGCATCCCCATCCCTCAACTCCCACTATAAAACCTGCCCTCATAACTATCAAATCCTTCAACGCTCAACAGAAATAACACCTAACAGAAAAGGATTAGCGGCGTTTCTTCTGAGAGAGCAGCAAAATGTCAGGAAGAGGAAAGGGAGGAAAAGGTTTAGGAAAGGGTGGAGCTAAGCGTCATCGGAAGGTGCTGAGGGATAACATCCAGGGCATTACAAAGCCTGCAATTCGGAGATTGGCTCGCCGTGGCGGTGTGAAGCGAATCAGCGGCCTGATCTATGAGGAGACTCGTGGCGTGCTGAAGATCTTCTTGGAGAACGTCATCCGTGACGCCGTCACCTACACCGAGCACGCTCGCCGTAAGACAGTGACCGCCATGGATGTTGTCTACGCACTCAAGAGGCAAGGCCGTACGCTATATGGATTTGGGGGCTAGGGTTTTGGTTTGTGATTTGGAATGGTTGAAATTACTGTAGATTTTTTCTAATTAGATGCACTAAACGTGGAGTGGTTTGATTTTATCACCGAATTAATGTTTGAATGGAATGCATCTTCTCTATCCTTCTCATATAGAAGTTGATACTCTTGAATTTGTATTGGGAATTTTAATTAAACTGGTTGATTATGCTCGGCGTGAAGTATAAGCATGTTGGTGGCCAATATGATTCGAGGCATGTTTGTTTAATTGTTAGTTAGGGTAAAGCAGAAAGGGTAAATTCACCATTGTTATGACGGGGCTAATGTCATGAGTTGTCTGGCTACTGTTTTTTGTTTTAGTTTTAGTTTATGGGTATTCTTGTTCTTGTGTTACAACAGGAAAATACTATATGAAAATTGGGAATCTGATGTAGCTACAATCAACTAATCCTTTTGACTTCTATGAACTATATCCTGCTTTTGTTCTTATTTGAATTGATGGATTTGTCTGTCTTTTGTTTTTATGAAGTTTGTCGATTAAATACAATATTTGAATATAGAGATTGGATTTATAAGGTATGAGCGTACCTGATTCCTCAGCTTTCCTCTGAGCCAATTCATGGTCATTGATTATTTCCTCTGCCCCTGGAGCATTACCGTTGTTGTAGATCAAGCTTTTTAGGCCTCTCAAGTTCTTACTGGGAGAATTGAATATGGAACTGTAGCTCTCTAGCGGCATTGTTGTAAATTGCTTGATGTTCTTTATGCTTAGCCTGACTGCTCAAATTTCATAAGCATAACCTGTGTTGCAAAAATCGTAAGTGATGTCAGAAGAATCACGAGGAACAACTCTGTGGCGTTATACACTTATACTAGGATCAAGTTGTGTATTAATCCTGAGAAACTGCTAACATCAATGGAAGAATTAAATATATTTGGACTTGCTTAATAACAGCACAGGCACTTCGAAAGGAGACTGCGAACAGTTCCACTGAATTCATATCAGTTTCTCTTAAAATTTGATAATCGGAATGAAATTATCATGAACTCCAACAGATAAATCTAAAATTTGAATCCAACGTGCAGAAGAACAAAAACATATAAGAAATAAAAAAACTTACACGAAGATTATTGCATCACAAACAAGCTGTCGATCTCAGGAATTCAGCGATCGGCAATGTCGAGGACAACTAAAAGAGAAGATAAAGCAGAAGCATCAGACGACAGGCATCCAATAAAAAAATCTCTCAATCCATCCTCCAGCAACGGATCTCCGCTGTACATGCGAGCTTCTCGTGAGTTGGAGAGAGCACCAGAAATTGAAAAATCTGAATCGGTTCAATTAATGCAGATACGGAGAAGAAATAAAAGAAAAGGCAGTGAAGATGAAGAAGAAGAAGAAGAAGAATAAGAGCATTTGCATTTACAGAGAGAAAAGGGCGGAAAAGGGGGCCCTACCCGTCTACCCGTTGTCTGTGCTTTTTCCGGGTCGGGTTGGACCCACACCGTTTACATTTATTTGAGAAAGGGAACACCAACGGTGGAGATTCGGTATCATTATCCACGTGTCAAGCGATGAGGGCATATGGGTGGGACCCTTTCGAACGTTGGACTGGGCGCCAAGATCTGTAATTAACATTTGAGATGGGTAGATGCTCTTTTTACTTAATGACCGTTTTAACAACAATAATTATTGCTATATTAATATTAGAGCACTACTGCTAAATTAAATACACTGAACTTATTTAGATTAATTAATGAATAAATAAATTGTGGCAATGAATCATGATGCTGGTTCATGTTCATGTACGTTTTAAGCTTTTTTGTTAAGCATCATTAGGCGCAACCCTTGAATGTATTGTAAAATAATTAAAAAAATAAAAATAAAAATAAAAATAAAATGCTTTGTCCCCACTTAATTTGCTTTTTCAAACAATTTTTTTAAGGGCATAGATCTGATGTTAATATGTTATTTATATTTTATCTATTCATTAATTAAAGTTTAGAATTTAAAATAATTAAGAAAAGACTATGTTTGCTATGTTTTCCAAATAAATATAACCCTTTTTTCCTCTTAAAAAACACAGAATATAGAAATTACATCAATTTTGATATTTTGAAACTAAATAATAATAATAACAAAAGTGCCTATCTGTAACGTTTTTTTGGCACATTATCAATATAAAATGTAATTATTTACTTAAACTGGAATATTAATTACTATATATATACATTTAATTTAATGTGATCTGATCATTATTACTGCTGTTGTTACTGAATTTAAATAAATATTGATGATTGGTTGATTGATTGTACGAATTAAATTAAAATACATGCATATTCCTGTTTAGGCTAAATACATTGTTAAATAATTTATTTTTTTTTACAGTTTATATCAGTTTATTTACCTCGATGCATCCATCATACTACACAACTTCAATTCAAATTTGTATGAGTAATTATTAAACAAATTATTTATGGAAAATGTGACAGTATTTTTCAGACACGAGCTGACAAAGAGGTGCAGAATATTTTATAGCACGTATTTATTGCTGTTCCCAACGCATAATAATAATAATAATAATAATAATAATAATAATAATTCACTGCATATTGGAAATTAAAATTAAATTTGAATTTCTGGTGCAAAAAGATAAGAAAATGTACGTTGCAATTTGAAAGGAAGAAGAGCGAAAAACAAAAGAAACAGCCCATAGTCAATTTTATGCCGTTGGATTGCCTTGATTTAAATCACGCCGTTGATTTCTCTATGATGGTCCATTGAGTCCGAATTATTATTATTATTATTATTCCTCAATCTCATAACTATATATCCGTTTGTTTTTCCTACGAAGTTTTAGAAATATTAGTATTATAATGTGATATAGTAGAAATAAAATAGAAATGACTAAAATAACTTATTAGTACGGTGTGATATAAAAGTAATGGTATTTATGTAATATATTGTAAGTTATAATGGTATTTGTGATGATAAGTAGATATTACAATTACTATAAAAAAAAATGAATAGTTTATCGTGGGATAGACTAAAATGGAAAAATAGATAGTTTGTTATGGGACGGAGGGAGTATTATTATTGTTTTAATTTTGAAATATATAGTTTTAGTATAATCTTTTTAATAGATAATAATACATTGATATTATTGGTCTACTAAGTATAATAATTTTAATAGATATTGTGTTTGTTTAATGTTTTGATTTAAAATGTTTTCTTTTACGTAAAATATGAAAAATCATATAAATAATATAAAAATTAATATTTTGTATAGAATTATTTATTTTTATAAAAACTATAAATATAAAATTTTAATTGGGTAAACAAATCCGTCTTTGGAATAAAAATGTTCTTTTGATATGTATTTTAAAAATTTTAATTTGATATTGTTAAGTTAAATAATCTTTAGAAGTAATTTTTATATGAAAAATAAATATCTAATGAAATGTTATTGAAGAAAATTTTATGAAATTGAAATATATTAAAAGTTAATAAATGCCGGTATTTCCCAATGTAGTTATGATTATTATTATTGAAGTTTGCTAAATTACATTTTAAAGCTTATATATATATATACTTACGTGGTACAATTGATATACATAAAGACTATTATACCCCTTAATATTTATGGTATTAAGTTGTGTTATTTGATGACATTTTTGTAATATTATATAAAATAAGTGGTAATTTTATATTTTAGTGAAAGATACATTTATTAAAAATTGAAACAGATACATTTGCGATGGACAAAGTAAAATGACAAAATAGATAGATTGACGGTGGACGAAGGGAATATATATATATATATTAATACTTTTACCTTTTTACATATCTCTTTCTTTCTTTATTTTTTCATACTAGTTAATTATTATGTGCAACTTTACATTTACTTAATTACTTTAGATTCAAATATAATTTATTTATATGATAGTTTAATCAATTATAATTTTGCTCAATCTATTTTTAACATCATCTTTAGTATTATTATACATCCAAGCTAAATATATATATATATATATATATTTAAAAAAAAAAACTTTCCACCACATTCAGCCATTATTTTTTATTTTAAATTTTAAAATAGATAATATATAATTCTTCCTCCGTCCACTTACAATGTTTACATATTTATATTTTGAGACGTCCAATTACAAAGTTAACATTTCATTTAATATCTACTTTTTTTCACAAATACCCTTACTTTACGTCACATCATTATTTTTACACAAAAAAAAGTAAGGACAAAAATATCATTACACTGTTTTTAACTACTTATTATAATTAAAATACTATTATTTTTTAAATAGGGCGTCAAAAGTAAATATGAACATTGTAAAAGGGCGGCGTATGATTAAATTCATTGATAGGAACAATCAATGATGACTGAACATTTCTATTATGGGCTCAAAGTTTGTAGTATAATATAAAGTTATTATTGGACGCATATAGAAAGCCCAGCCCAATATCTGTTTATTCATTTAAGTTTTGAATATGAAAGGAATGTTTATTTGGATTTTTTTTAGAGTTTTATTTATTTATTTATTTTAATTATCATGTGCAATTTCTATTTTATATGTAAATTATACTTCTCCTTTCCAATTATTTGACACATTTTCATGGATATATATCCATTTTAAATAACTTATACTCATTAAAATATATTTAATAAATATAAATTACTTTAATTAACTCAATAATATAATATAAATTCACTCAAAATGTTATATAATACAAATAAATAAATTTATTACAAAATATCATTAGTATTATATATATATATTGTCGAGATATAATTTTAAATATAAGAAAAAAAGGTAAAAATTTTACTAATCAATTAAATAAAATAGTAATATATTTGTTTCAATTCAAAATAATTTTTTATTATTTTCGTCTATTATATTTTAAAATATATTCTTTTTATTTAAAAAATGCTTCTTCTATCCTATTGGAAGGGTGATATTTTTTTTCACGTAGATTTTTTAATATTAGTATTATATTGAATTGTAGTTAAAAAAAAAAAAAGAAGATAAAAGTACCCCTATTAATATGATATAATATAAAAGTAATGATATTTGTGCAATATATTGTAAGTTGAAATAATATTTATTATGTTATTTAGGACAATTATTAAATTAGAAAAAAATAACAAATGTTTTGAGACTGACGAAAATAGAAAATATTGACGGAGAGAATAATAATTATACATTAATACCAAATATATCTATAATTTGTACTTAATTTACAAAAATATATAGTTACCTAATACCCTCCTACAAATTAGACCCGAAAAGACATATAACTATGCGAACCGTATTTCTAGTAATCTTTATGTTTATATTTTAGTGATAGTAAATCAAATGATTATTGATAGATTTCAATTTTTTTAATATTTTTATAATTAATTATGTATAATTATCATCAAAATTGAGATATTATTTAATTATTAAATATATTTTTTCTTTAAATGCTTAAAGATTTTTTATTATATTTTTTAGTGGAACAAAAATTAAACAATTATTTAATAATATTTAAATATTAATATAATATGTTGAGTACATTTATTTCGTATTTTTGCTTGAAATGAAATATAAAAATCATATATTTAAATTAAAATTTTCTTTTGAGACTATTGTCAATATATATATGTAATAATTATATTTATTTATTTATTTATTTTTTTTACAAAAATTAAAACCATAAAATATTATGAAAAAAAAAAAATCAAATTAAAACAATAAACAAACGAATCCATAGTTATTTTCTATCGCACACAGACTACTCACAACTTGTAACCTAACATGTTAACATTGGCATTAAATCTGGACCCTACACGTGGAGCGTATCTAAGGCGGGACCCGCGCACCTCCACATCCAACGGCTGCGATTCGTCGAGGAGCTGGCCCATGAAAAGCCAGCGGCTGGAGGCCCCACGGCGCCCGCTGTCGATGGGGATGACGGTGAAATTTCTGACGGGGCTTGTCGGGTTGCTCAATCATCGACGGAGGATAGAGATTACAGAGAGAGAGAAGACAATGGCGCGTGTGTACCCGAGACTCGATTTGCGTTGCGCTCCCGCTGTAAATTTTCTGAATTTCATGCCTGATTTATGGCTAAACTTGTTCAGCTATAAATACGTCCCCGCAAACCAAACCTATGTTCCCTACCTCTCCTGTAACCGAAACCCGAGCCGAGAATCGCCGCCAATACAGTATGTGCTGCTAGATTGTGCTCGTGGGGTTCACTCGGAGCTGCATTGGTTAGTTAGTTTTGATGAAGTGTTTTTGTTTCCGACGACGTTTTGCTTTCTGTTTTCTCGAACTACGATGTTTGGTAAGTTTTGATTCTTAAGAGGAAGCGCAGTAGCCGCATTATTGGGAAGGGTATGTTCGTTCGGATTAGATGCTAAAGATGAACATTTTTTTTTTTTTTTTTTTTGAGGAAAGATTCGTGAAATTTTTATCCTACTTTGGGCTTTTAGATAGAATTTCTGAGTGCTAGTTTTGTTTGATTCTCAACGCTTTTGGAGAGGATTATTTAGGTTGAGCATTTAACTGAATCAAATAGAAGTTTCAGTGTATCTTGGAAGTCACTGAAAACTTGATCTATTTAGTATGTTCTTGATATGCTTTCATCTTGGAGTTCGGTGATAAAGTGAACTAGGATGGCTTGATTTGGATCTACTTAGTGGTTGCAGAGTTGCTTTCTTGTTTATGTTGGAACTGGAATAATTTGATCTGTTGCTTCTGGTTCAATTTGCTGGTATGGTAACTAGAGATGGGATCTTATTTGATTGGGTACCTAAAAGATAAGGGGGTGTTGATGATAGGTAGCTTTGTGATTCAACATTGGGTTCCGGACGACGACGATACTTTTACTCTTTGGAGTTGATGTCTCTATTTGCTTGGCTGCAAGATGTATTATCACCGATCGTCTCACTTTTCTTTCCAGAAATGATGCTGTGAAACTTATTTATCCGGGGAAGAATAAAAGGTCCGCATTTGGGAAATATTCAAAACATTTCCAGAATTGTTAAGGTTCTATTACTGCTGTTTCCCTCACTTATCTTTTTTCCGAATACATATACATATATTGAGAAGCTTGTTTGTGGTATTGTTCCTTTTAACTTAACATTTTATGGTTTTTTTGGCAGTAAACACAGAATGGGTTCAACTGGTGTCGATGATTTGATGCAGGAGGCCCCCAGGGTTCATTTTTCTGGATTTCATTTGCAAAATACAGATTTTAGTGCTGCAGTAGTTGATCAGCAGATGGCTTCTGCAGCTGAAAACATCAAGCAGCCCTTTGTTATAGGTGAAGCCAGTATCTAGTCATTTTATTTCCACGAAAAATTATAAATTGCGTGATATGATTTTTTTTGATCTGCTGAATGTTAAGCAGCTATGGGTAAATTATGTACTGGTGCTAGTAGACAGCTGCATGGTATTAGAACGCAAGAAAAGTGTCTCCAATTTCTAATCTTAAAAGATGTGTGACTGTAAGGTCCCGCATTGCTGAAAAGTGATCGCCTTTAGAACTAAATGGCTCATGCGCAAGACAAGTCGAGATGTAAATCAATCCTTGTTATTCAAATTGTAAAGAAATGGCTTGAATTTATTCTTTTTCGTCATGATGTAATTCAAATTTCAGATTTTGCTCATGAATCCATTGCTATAAAAGGCAATTTGGATCATTCAATTTGGAGGGAGAAATATCATCCAGCATTAGCATTAGGCCTAAAGTCCGTAATCCTGTAATCCTTTGAAGATGACCATTTTCGGTAAATGTGATCTATGATGATGAAATCTGACTGCACTGTATTCGAATAAACTTCTGCATTAGTACTGTTATTTTTCAAAAGATGTTGAGGCTTGATGTTGTAAACATTTGGAAGCCATGAAAAAAAATCATTCAATATAGTGTTCAGTGAATCAGTGGTCACACACTATATTTTTAGGTATTCTGGAAGCCATGTGAAATCATTCAAATTGGTGTTCAGTACTCACCTGCCTTTTTTTTTTTTTTTCTTTAATGATATTAATTTCTTTTGAAAATTCTATTGCAATTCTTAGTGTTGATCGTTATTAACACTCTGCTCTGTTTACCAGGAGTTGCTGGTGGTGCAGCATCTGGGAAGACTCCAGTCTGTGATATGATTATAGAGCAGCTTCATGATCAGCGTGTTGTTCTTGTAAACCAGGTATTTACTCACTCTACCAAAACCTTTTGGAAAAACACAAAATGCACATATCGGATATTGAACTTTGGCAATCTTTTGATGGCCTTTGGTGTATATATCTTGACTAGAAGAAGTGCTCCATTGGTGCTTTAGTTTATACACCATATATGATTTTTTAAAGGGTGAAATTGGCAGTCTTCCTGTGTTTTTCGACTCAAAAGAAGCTGAAGTAAATGGCTGAGCTTTTGCTTGTACCCATTTCATCTATTCATCGTCTTCAAACAAAAGTGAATTATTTAAAGACACATAGGGGTTTTTTACTGATTATGTTTGCACTTGGAGCTTTGTATATCTTAAGCACCTCTTTCTATCTTATATCTTATGGAAAAACATTGTGGCAGGATTCTTTTTATTACAATTTGACAGCAGAAGAACTTAAAAAAGTTCATGAGTACAACTTTGACCATCCTGGTGCGTATTATCTCAAATGTTTGGAATGATATTTTCTCACCACATTTTTCAGATTTGATTGAGTCTCTTACAGATGATCCTTTGGAAATTTGGATTTTTTTCTCACACTGTTTATGGTTATATTAAGGATCTTGATTGCTTCTTAAAGTTTATTTCATGCTTACCTTTACTGAAATAGAATTTCATAGTTCTTGCATGTTTCATCATTCCCAATGTCTTTTTCAATGCATGAATGGTTGTTTTCCGGTTCAGAGTTTGTGCCTCTTTGAAATCATGAATTACTCTCTCCTCTGCCATAATTTTCATTTTCCATAATAAAAAAATATGGGCTTTAGACTTTCCTCTTTGAATTTCAACTTCGCTTGAATGCCATATTGTGCACAGACATAATTCTTGTTTTTTTTAGGGTAGCTTTTTCATTTCTTTTCTTTCTTTTTTTTTCTTTTAATTTTCCTTTGATTCAGATGCCTTCAATACGGAGCTACTACTAAGCACCATGGAAAGACTGAAACATGGTCAGGCAGTAGATATTCCAAGATATGATTTCAGAACTTACAAGAATGACATCTTGCCTTCTCGAAGGGTACATACATATATATTTCTTCAATTTTATGTTAAGACCCTTGTTGTTTCTTTCATTTAATAAACATCTTTATTCTTTAATATATGGCAGGTAAATCCATCAGATGTCATCATTTTAGAAGGCATACTCATTTTTCATGATCCTAAAGTTCGAGATTTGATGAATATGAAGATATTTGTTGATACAGGTTATTTTCATTCATCTACTCTATTCATATCATTCTATATTGTCATTATCAATTTGTTTAGCCTATACTGGTTAAGTTGAGCAATTCTTAATCTAAAATTATCTACTCATTTCCCCTTTTAGCTTCCTTGCATATCAATGATCATTCATCTAATTCAAAAGCAGTGTGCACTTTTTGAGTCAATGTCTGTGCTTTATTATCCTAGTTCTCTTGCCTCCACTAACAATGTTTCTCAGCCCTATCATGGATAAATTCCATCTCTGTTTGATTACCCTATACGCATGTTTTGCTATGAGCTGCATTATGTTTTTCTTACAATGCAGATTCTGATGTACGGCTAGCCAGGAGGATAAGGCGTGATACTGTAGAAAAAAGTAGAGATATTGGGATGGTACTTGATCAGGTAGTTAATTATTGACTATTTTTTGACGATATATACCTAGTAATGTTTGCTTCAAATATATCCTTAATTTATGAAGCTGTGTAAGTATTTGGAGCATTTTGCATAATGAGAAACCTTTACGTGATGGTCAACCTCAATTTTAACTATACTAGGCCCAACATATGCTAATCTGTCATTATTTTTTAAGTTTTTGTGTTTTATGTGATAGCTAACCTTCCATTTCTTATAATACTGGGCCAAAGACATGCATCTCTTTAGAAAAGAATTCTACGTTTTAATGTTAATGCTTAGCTGCAAAATTGAAATGCAATGGTTTGTTTTCTAATCATATGGTTTTATCTGCCTGCAGTACTCAAAATTTGTAAAGCCTGCATTTGATGATTTTATTCTCCCGACAAAGAAGTATGCTGATATTATCATTCCTCGTGGAGGTGACAATCATGTCGCTATCGACTTAATTGTTCAGCATATCCGGACGAAACTTGGTCAGCACGATCTTTGTAAAATATACCCTAATTTATATGTCATTCAATCGACTTTCCAGGTATAATTTCAATCTTACTTATTTAATCACTTGGAGATGCTATATCCATTATAATATTTTTCTATGCACTTCTGTTCTCACAGAGATTTCATTGAAACTCTGGAGATCATTCTTGCAAATAGCAATCTATTATTCCCATTTATTAATATGTGGCCTTTTTTTAATTTATCAAGATACGTGGAATGCATACGCTTATACGTGACTCTGAAACAACAAAACATGACTTTGTCTTCTATTCTGACCGGCTAATCCGATTGGTAGGTTTGTGTTACTCAAGAGGATTTTGAAGTGCCATTGTATTTGAATTGTCATCATGGTTATATTTGTTTATATGGTGAATTGTGTGATTTATTTTAGGTTGTTGAACATGGGCTTGGACATCTCCCATTTACAGAAAAGCAAGTGATTACTCCTACCGGTAAGCTGCTATCCCTTGTTGGTATCTGTTCTCTGCTTCTGGCTTCTTCTGAAATATTTATATTATATTTTGTAGTCTTTGAGAATGTCGATTTTATGCCATTTGTTGCTTAATTAACGGATTAGCACCTTTGATCACAATCCTAAAATTAAATGCTGGATTATCTATTGTCTGTAGCAGAATCTTCTTGGCACCACTGCTTGGAAGTGTTTTTAACCATATTAGAAACAAGAAACATGACCAAATGATCACCTAGAGTGGTGATTGACACAGGTGGCCCCTAACAACCTTGCGGTTTATTCCCTTGACTAAATCCATTAATCGTTGGTTTCATACAGCATCAGTATTGTCATTAGATCGAGTACATATTGGAAACATAGAACAAGTAACAAAAGAAAAAAATTTAACATAAATCTCTACAATGGATGATAGGCGTAACCTGGGCTGTTGAATCCTTTTGCTTTACATCTGATAAAGTTATATATTCTGCCTAGTTTCTGTTTTTTTTCGCAGCATTTTCTGTGAGTCTGCTATGAGTCACTAGCATTGTTAAGTAGAAATCTCGTCCTCCTTTTCAGCTTTAAAAAATGGCATCTCTGATTATGCAAATTCATCTCAATTGAATGGATAATTAAAAATGTTGCAATAAGAAAATGGCTTGTCAATATTTTGCAATCTCTGTCTCTCTGTGTATATACATATCATCGTCTCACCACACTGTGTCGGTGTGTCAATCTCAGAACTCAAGAGAAACTTGCACTGGGTTCATATGAAATCTTGTCTATTTGTGCAGGCTCTGTATACACTGGAGTTGACTTCTGTAAGAGATTATGTGGTGTTTCTGTCATCAGAAGGTGTGGTGCTCATCTATTTCTTCAATCCTGTCACCCGGGTCATTTTTTTTTTGTTGAACTTATACTTGCTGCAATAGCTGGAGGGATCAGCAGATCCTTCATTTTGGTGGTTCTGTGCCTTAGCTTTTAAAATCCTACAGTGGTGAGAGCATGGAGAATGCCCTGCGCGCATGTTGCAAAGGAATAAAAATTGGCAAGATTCTCATTCACAGGGAAGGCGACAATGGTCAGCAGGTAAGCATAAAATCCTCTTGTTCTTGTTGATTTCAATCATGTGTTTTTGATCCTTTGGAATGCTTGCTGCTACGTTATTTTGAAAGCACTCTTCTGCTTATGCAGCTGATTTATGAAAAACTTCCAAATGACATCTCGGATAGACATGTCTTGTTATTGGATCCAATTCTTGGCACAGGTTAGCCTCATTGAATTCTCCCAAGTAGTTCGTCTTGTCCTAAGTAATTATTTGGTTATCCTGCTGGCGGTTTGTCGGTCTGTGTCTGCGTCTTTAGAACCAACTATGTGGTAAAATGTGCCTACAAATTTGAATTATACAACTTATTCTCGTGACATAACAACTGTGCCCCTTAGATCATTTTATTTTTCAATCTGTTTGCAGGAAATTCAGCTGTTCAGGCCATCTCTCTACTTATCAAGAAGGGTGTTCCAGAGTCGAACATCATATTCCTCACTCTAATTTCTGTACCTACAACTTCAGAAACCCTCTCTCCCTGCCTCCGTTCCCTCTCTCCCTCCCTCTCTCTCTCTCTCTCTTAATTTGAGTTTCTTTTCTTCATTCAGGCACCTCAAGGAGTACATGTGGTCTGCAAACATTTCCCTCGAGTAAAGATCGTGACATCTGAGATAGAGTTTGGTTTGAATGAAGATTTTCGGGTTGTCCCCGGTATGGGTGAGTTTGGTGACCGATACTTTGGCACTGATGATGATTGAACACCAAAATGTGACTCCCCATCAACATTTATCTGATAATTGAAGCTCCAGCAAAATTATTCGCTACTCACAAACAAAAGGGAAGGTTCGCGACGATACGCTCAATGCTTTCCTAGTACACTATATCTCGATGAAATTATTCACATTACAGACTATATATCCAAGCATAAAATTGTGGGGTATATTTTTAGTATTATTATTACTATTTTTTTCCTTTTTTGTGGCGGCAGAAATTCAGTAATGCTAGTCTTCTGGCATGTATACCTGTTGAGGTTTCTTGTATTATTTACATTGACCCCGTTTTTGAAATGTGGCTTAAACCAAGAGATATATATAATTTCAAGTAAGGCAAATGTACCTAAAGACCAATACTTTTGATTACGCTTTTTTTTGGATGACTTATTGTATCCTAACACTACTTAGCTTATTTTCAACATATCTCTATCGTTTCTTGTTCTGAGAATTGTCTACATATATATGCGAGTAGTATAAAAGCTTATGCCGGAGTTGTAAAACTTGGCGTGCCATGGATAATTGATTTCACTTCTGTGATACCATTGATGAAATTCTACTATTTATTCTTAGTCTCTGTGTTTGTCTTAGAGACTTCTGGTCAAATTACACAGCAGAGTTTGTTTCATTCCATTGCTATATTCACCATTTGAGACTCACCAGTACACATAATCTGTTCCCTACATTGTTAAGTTTCAGGAATTTAGATAGTCCCTGTTTAATTTCAACCTATATTTTAAATAAAAATTTGTTGTGATCCTTTTTAAGTAAGTGCATGTCCTATGGATGATATTCTGCAAAGTGGGATAGCCTTTTTTCCTTGTCTGCTTGAAACACAGTAAACTATAGGCATCCCCACTTCTTCTTTAGTGATTGAATATATTAATAATTCAGCCTCATAAGATCAACCACAATTCTGTGGTGCTGTTATAAAAATGATTTTGCAATATAATACGCGAGAACATGATCTGGAAAGCAGGTATTGAATCTCTTTGATCCTTCAGTGCATCTTCTTCATAGTTTGAACCCTCATCAGTGAAATTTTTTTTAGTGTATCCCCTTGTTCAATTAATACACAGATGCTACATATATATATATATATTGATTCATACCTATGTACATGATAATTGCTCTGAAATTGTAAACAATATGTGTAATAACAATTAGGCCAAAAATAAAAGGGGTAAAGAATATTTATATTTATATATATGTGTGTGTGTATCCTGCTTCTTCTATTTCGTAGTTTTGCAGGTGTGTGCTATCAGGACACCATTTGGAGGGCTTGTCATCTCCATTTGACAGTCTCCAAGAAGCCTGTAAGAATAGTGAAGTGATCCCAGGCTAACCCTAACTTTGAAAGTCCCCTTCATCCTGTACTCAACTCTATTCCTCTGCCCCTGCTTCTGAAGCTCCATGGCCAGATTTGGAGGTGCATAGACCAAGGTGGGTAGCAAATGGACTGGCACCAGCCTGACTTCACCAGGGCCCTGACTGAAGGGCTGAATGGCCTGTGCAGCAATAAGCCTCTCTGCAAAGAAGAGCTCAAAATACAAGCTTTGAAACCTGACCCTGAGTTTCCTGTTGGGGTTGGAGAAGTTTGCCAGGAAAGTCATGTCATTGCCGATGTACTGCGGGGAGTTGAAGTAGATGGCAGTGAGGCTTGCTCCGGGGGTGTCGAAAACAGGGGTCTTGGGCTGGACAGCAAGGAAGACAATCAAGATTGCAACTCCAAAGAAGATGATGAGGAGAGTGAAGATCATGCAGAGGATTGCAGCAAACCATACTATGGGCTTTGTTTTCTGAGGTTGTGTGAGAATTGGCTTGTCCCTGATCATGTAGAGAGGGGTTTTTGGTGTGAGCTTGTCCAGGTGGTTCCTGGATTGCTTGGACAGCACCATTGCCCTGAAAGGAGACATTCTGGTTTGCTTGTTGAGGGGTGAGGGAAGTATACATGATGATGATGATGATTGTGGTGGTGGTGGTGGTAATGGTGTCTGCATATTGTGATTGAATTGAAGCAAACCCTATGGTGGAAGGCAGGCAGGCAAATGTGGGAGCTTTTGGTTGCCTCTATAAATAAGAGGAGTGAGAGAGTGAAAGTAGAGGGAGAAAGAGGAGAAGCTGCTTTTGATGGCAATGGGGGCCAATATAATTAGGGAATGAGCTCACTCATTCATTGTCTTGTTTTATAAAAGAGGATTGAGAGAGAGATGTGTGGATGGATTTGAATTCTGGTTTGGCTTTCCACTTTTCTTGAAATTGTGAGATTTTTGACCTGTCAGATGGGAGGGGCTGTTTTGTAGGAAATCAACGGCTGGATGATGGTGATGATGATGATGATGATGATTGGAGTAATTCAATTTGCATTTTACATTAATGGAATATTATTAAGGAAAACGAGGCTGATTTCTTTTGTGACATACTTACCCACTAAGAAAGTTAAAAGGCAGAGAGAGAAACAAAGACGGAGAGAGAGAGAGAGAGATGAGTGTGTTTGTGTCAGTCACATCTGCTGCAAAGTAAATCTTCTGTGCCTACAAAATTTTGCTGTTGCTGTTGTTCTTGGGAGCTCCCGGGACCTCAAAAACCGGGGTATTACTGAATAAGTGAATATGCATTTGTGTTCTTGAAAGTTTTGGTGGTGGTTAGTATTGATATTACTTACGTAGCCTATAAAGAAAATATAAATTATTACTCAGTCCACAAAATCATACTTCTTTTTTTTTTGAACAAGTCCACGTTCATGGCTATTCAAGTATATTCAGCTGCCGTGTTTGAGAGTGTAATTTATAATTGGCTTTAATAATTATATGGAAAGTAAACTTTGAGAATAATTAATTAATTATATGCATGCATTACAATTTACATGCACGTCTATATCATTCTTCATTTCAATCTCTTAGGCATCAAGAATTCAATTATGAGTGGGATATTATATTATTTATTGGGTTGGTTGTATATTAATATATACTATTACCATCATATAAAAAATAACCCCAAATAGATTAATACTATATTGTAATGGGAGACCATTCTAAATATTAAAATAATACTCCCTCCGTCCATACAGTGTTTAAGAAATAATAGTATTTTAATTATAGTGAGCAGTTAAATGTAATGACATTTTTGCCTTTACTTTTTTAAGTAATGATCTGATGTAAAATAAAGGTATTTGTGGAAAAAAAAGTAAGGTATTTAATCAAATGTAAATTTTGTAATTGGACGTCCCAAAATAGAAACATATAACTTTGTAAGCTGACGGAGGGAGTATATTCTAAATAAATTGGTTATTTTTTAAAAACATATGAAATATATATAAGTATAATATTAAGTGCATTCAAGAAATACATTAAGGGTTTGTTTGTTTGTAAGATTTCACATAAATTTTACTATTTATTATTATTTTTTCAAAAAATTAAATCAAACATTTATTTTCTATACTAAAAATTAATTTTAAACTCAAAATATTATATTAACACATATTTGTATCATATTATATAATTATTTCAATTCAAATCTCAAATTCAAACTCTCAAACAAAAATAGTCTTGAAACACACTTGGGTTGTTTTTATTGCACTCTATTTCAATTTTTATTTTTTTTATTACTAAGCAATTTTAACAACTTTTAATAAAAATATATGAATTTTCTTTTTATAAATATTATATATAACAAAATTACAATTAATTTTGAAAAAAAAAAAAAAACAAAAAACAAAAAAATCTATTAGCTTAATTCTTTTAATGAAATTATTGCATGAAAGTAGCAAGATATATACACGTAACGAAATAAATAAACTACAGTTACTCAAAATTCAAGACCAAAACTCATCATGTCATAACTGTCTTTCGAAACGAATCAGATGCCTCTGTGCCCTCGAAAACTCAAAGGTTTAAAATCTGCTGTAATTTACGATGGAGGAAAGGTAATCTGGAGGAGGTGAAAGGCCAATTTGGCCAGACTGACAAAATATTAATTACCTCTAAATTATTCCAATCCTGAAATTGCTTGATTTATTGAAGGGTCTCTCAACCATCATCAACACATTTTCGTCGAACTTCTGCAAATGATTTTGCATACCACTGATGTACGCAGAGCCATCAATGGCTTCCTGAAGAAAATAACTAATATCTGCCGAGCTTTCTGCAATGGCCTGCGGAAGAGAATCAGAGCTTTCTCTAATGGCTTCCGTCCAAGAAAAGCAGCCTCTACTCAACCGGATCCTGACATGGGAAACTCATTCGAAAGCTTCAGAAACACTAATAAAAATGATAATCTGATATTGGTCGAAATCGACGCCGTCCCCGCGGCGGAGAATGTCACCGCCGGCGATGCACAGAAGAACAACGACGGCAGTCGGGAACAACTGCAATGTCACGGCGGCGATGTTGACCCTCCTTCCCAACTATCGCCAGAGGTCGATTTGCAGATAGATAATAGCGGCGGCGGCGGTGGGGAACATGTTAATGTGGCTACGCAACTACAGCTTGATCAGTCGAAAATTGACGATTATACAACTGACATTGAAGATCACCATGAGAAGAGGCTAAAGCCAACTGAGAATCAGACAATAATCGAGATTCCAAAAAATGTGGACCACGGCATCAGGTGGATCAAACATTACAGCAACCGCCATCGGATACTTCTGGTCGGAGAGGGTGATTTTTCGTTTTCATCTTGTCTTGCGAGGGCTTTTACTACGGCTCCCAATATGGTCGCAACTTCACTTGATTCTCGATGTATGTATTATCGTTATTTCTACATATATATATATATGTATGTATAATTGTAATGAAATGTCTGTTTGCAGTCTTTTTGCAGTGCAACTATGGCAATGCTCCCTCGAACATTAAAGATCTGGAAAGCCGAGGATGTCGAGTGATCCATGAAATCGACGTCGGTGAAATGTCGAATCATTGGGAGCTCAAGCATTACAAATTCGATCGAATAGTTTACAACTTCCCTTACGCAGGATTTTTTAAATACGAGCCACGATACCAGCAGCTTGGGTCAGGGCTGCATGGCTACCTTGCAATATTTGTCTGTATTGAATGATAGATACACATATTAATTAATGAAGTTGGAATCATGTGCAGACGCCATAGGGATCTGATGAGAAGCTTTTTCGAGAATGCAGTGAAGATGGTAAGTGAAGATGGTGAGATTCACGTGACTCATAAGACCAATGGATTCCACTCCGAGTGGAATATCGATTCTTTAGCTTTATGTTGTGGGTTGAGGGTGATTGAAGCTGTGGAGTTCGATTTGGATGATTATCCTGGATATCATACAAAACGTGGATTTGGGGGAGACGAAGATTTCCATTGCTATCCTAGTACAACTTATAAATTTGTATTCATGAAACGAGGGTTTCTTAATGATTAATAGGTGGGAAAGATGGTTTTAGGCTTTGTTTACACAATTATTTTTCATTTATTTGATAATATTCATCTTTTAAAAGATACTACAGACAATATTTTATTTAACATTTTATAAAATATTAAATCAAATATTAATTTTTTATTTCTTTCAAATATTTAAAATTCCAAAAACCTTGAAAAATCAACGTCTAAATGGAGTCTTAATACTTGGAATTGAATTTAAGGGTACGTAGCCAAATACACCAAAATATATAAATATATATATTAGTAATAAAACTCAAAACGCACAAAAACGGCTATATATATGATTATAATCACATAATGGAGCAAGGTTCAGGGGACGGCGGCCCCACACAGACCGGGGGCTGCCACGGGTAGTAACAAATAGGAGTTGCCTGGCACTTCGGCTCCGGCTCCGGCTTTGGCTTCGGCGGCGGAGACGGCGGCTTGACTTCTTCGATGGTCATAATACGAGCGAAACAAAACTTCCTCCGGAGGGAAGTAGCCAAGAACACAGCATCAACATCCTCTCCGATCACCGTAAGTTCATTGCCGGTTTTCCCTCCGACCGACACCGAGCTCACTCCTGCACCACATCCATATATATTTCCGATTAATTATTCAATTTAATTTAATTTACTAATTAATTGATTGATCGATGTATCTATGACTATGGCACACCTACCGGTGATGCTCACGGCGATCTGCATTGCCTTCGACTTACATTTCTCCGTCTCCATTGGCACTTCCATCAAAATCTTCACCTGCATACATACATACATACATATACGATATATATATATATATTGGTTCCATTTCATTATTAATTTTGATCATGTTTTGAATCTTCACCTACATACATACATACATACATACATACCTTCATTATTAGATTAATCCGCGCGCAGCTTGAATGGAAGTCTCTCGAAAATCAAGGAATGCAAGAGATGACGTCGGGTAGCTAGCTTCCAGTCAATATATATATATAGAGAGAGAGAGAGAGAGGGAGACAATTGGGCAGGATAGTTGATCTGTTGATGTATAGTACTCCTACATTATAGTATGTATTTATTTAATTTAATTAATTAATTAATTAATTATGATGGTGAGTGGAGAGTGGAGAGAATATAATTAATTGTAAATATTTAGAATTAGCCACTTGCAGACGTGGATATATGATCCATAGATAGGGGAAAGTCGTTTACCCTACCTACACACATATGATCTGTCACTCACTATTGTTGGCCATTGTTTTTCCAAATTTGCTATTCCCTTTTCATATGGTTTAATTTGTTGTATGTTTGTGTCGCTACTCCAACCACACAAAACAAAAATGAAAAATGCTCTTAATGATCTGCTGGTATAGGGGCTGAATTTGTAATAATAATAATATTTTCTCCGTCTTGGATATTTTGTCTATGTTATTGTAGACAAATAAATTTAGGAGGGATATAATTAGTAAATAATTAAAAATGTAATAATGAAAATAATGCCCGTAAAATAAAAATAATTATAGATTAAGATTAAAATAATTGATTAGTATAATTAAAATTAAAAAATTATAAATTAAATTTTTAAAAATAAAATTAAAGTTTATAATTATTTTCTAAAAAATAAAATAAGTGAGACTAACATAAATGAAAAAATGGACATGAGAAGTGGACGGTGGGAGTAATAATAAGAAAATGCAGTTTAAGCCCGCTATTATTCTTTCTTAGTCACTTTTAGGGTGTTTGTTTGGGGATTGGATCAAATTCACTATTCATTTCATTTTTTTTCTCAAAAAATATCAAATTAAACACCTATTTTTTTTTTTTTTTATATTATACTAAAAATCAATTTTACATTCAAAACACCACGTCAGCACCTATTTATATCACATTATACAACTATTTAAATTTAAAATTTTTACTATTCAAATCTCTGCTCAAAATTTAAACCCCCAAACAAACAGACCCTTAATGTATTTATTATATCATCCATTGAACAATTATTTTTATTTCAAAAAATAAAAGGAGATGGACGCTGATGTTTTAATTCAACCACCAACTATGTCATTACATGATTAATCATGTCACGTAATTGCATAATTAATTTATCCATTAGCACAATTGTTGAATAATAATAATTATAATAATAAAGGAAATCAGCATCGATCTCATCATCTTCTCCGAAAATAAAAAAAAGTAAAAATGAAAGTGAACAAATTAACTCTGAATTTAACAAATTTACAATGCTATGTATCTTATATTTCCCAAATCAAATTAGTGTCTTAGGAATAGTAAATTATTTTTTAAGTTATTTAGAATTTATTATTTATTATTTTAGAATTTTTAAAATGAAAAATTATCCATAATAAAATCAAAACACAATTAAGTATACATGGATGGACTCGTGGCGTGAGGTGTTTATTATTCGATTTTTTTGCTAATGAAAAATAATCTTGGAATGTTTTTTATTTTTTTATTTTTAAAATATTATACTATAGATTGAATAATGTAAAACTATCTGAGATGACACAAACATGCGACTTCTTGTTACTATCTCAATGATTCCTTAAATAATTTTGTACCAAACATATATAGTTAAGATAATTAAGGTCATGGCTGTCGCACATTGCAAGCACCGCTGGGATATGTTGATGCTGTGTTCCTCTCTATGTATGTATATATAATTAATAAATTAATTATTTGGACAGTAGCAAATAAATATAATATAATATTATAAATTAATGATTGGCATCCAAAATAAATAAATAAATGAATATATAAAAAAAGAAGACTAAAACGACCAAGAATATGGGTTTGTCACCTTGTGATTTTATATGCACACTTTTAAGTGAAATAATAAGTTTATCTGTTTATTTAAATCAAACATGTATTGAGGTTAGCATACCTTCTATTTATTTATGGTTTTGAATAATATTGTCAAACTCACCATTATAACAACTTCACAATTTTTTTTTTTATTTTTTTTTTTCCCATAATAAATTTTTATTGTCATTTTTAATCTGCTATTGATTTAATAAATTATTGAGACTTTAATGCATGGTTTAATTTGTAGTATTTTGTAATAATAATAATAATAATAAATTATCAATTGGGAGTGAGAAATATAATACATTCAAAAAAATAATAATAATAAAAAAATGATTGATTTATTACTTATTAAGGGGGTGTATTCAATATAGATTTTGTAGAATTTTGTTGGATTTTTAAAATGGTATATTCAATCAAAACTTTTAAAAGTCTTTTAAAATCTTGGGTATTCAACGTAGACTTTTAAAAGTCTTTTGATATATTCAAAAATTCATAGACTTTGAAAGTATACGGATTTTAATGGATTTATGTGAAAATTTTGTATAAAAAAGAATCTCTCTTGACCATCACGGGTTTTGGTATTATTATTATTATTATTATTATTATTGTTGTTGTTGTTGTTGTTGTTCTTCTTCTTCTTCTGTATGCACTATAAAAAATTAATATATTTGTAACGGAATTTCGTCCCTAAAGTTCACGTAGCTAACGTAATTTCATTCATAATTCCGTCTCTAATGTCATTAGTAACGGAAAAAGTAGACTTAAAGACAAAAAATTTTTGTTACAAAAATAATTTTTTCTTATAGTGATGCGATCAATAATACAATAATATTTATTACTATTATTATAATTTGTAATAAAAATAATTTAAAACTAAAATATATTAGCAAATTATTATGATTTTTTAAAATATATTTTTGTATTATAAATATAATTTTAAAAAATATTATTATCACAATAAATATGTATTGTTGTTATCTTTTCTTTTCAAATATCGAATACACTATATTATCATAACGATAACGGTGAAATAGATATTTAAATATATATTTTTTTGTTGAACCGTTAATTTATATTTTTTTGAAAAAAAAATCGTAAATTATTTATTTATTTATTTTAATATAATCTTTTTACATGTATATATTATTTATTAATACTTACATATTATTTATTAATATTAAATATTATCTTATTAATAATTATTTATTACATTTATAAAATTTTTTATTTGATATAAATTTATATAATTAATATATATTCACAAAAAAATTATTTTACAATCCTACAAAATTCATATAAATCCATAAAGAATTAAATCAAATCCGTAAAAATCCATCTAAATCAATTACTAAAATCTATCAAACTTAACATAGGCGGTGTGGATTTTCTAAATCCACATAAATCCATAAAATTTTTAAAATAAAATAAAAAATCCATTAAAATTTCATTTGAATACACCCCTAAAATTTGGTTTTTACTCAATAAATTTAATTAATTAATGGAATTATATATAAATATATATATATATTTGGAATTGTTTTGGGCCTCAATATATATATCATAGGCCCAATTAATAACACACAACACAGATTGGACTTGAGCTTAAACTCGAACCTAGTCGTAATTATGGTCATGAACTTGAAGCTTAATAGTGATTTGATTTTTTAAAAAGCCCACAATTACTTACTTGGGCTGAGCCCATGTAGTTGGAATTTTGAATGATACAAATTAATGACCATAATGCTGAACATAATTATGAAAATTACGACTTGATCACAGCTTCAACATGACATTTAATTATAACTTTTATTGTTACTCCCTCCGTCCCAGTGTCACGTTGTTGTTTCTGTCCATCCCATGTTCTATGTCATTTTCATTTTTTGAAAAATGATTATCCACATTAATCTCATTTTAAACTTTTTAATTTTTTTTAATTTTAATTAAACTAATTAATTATCTTATTCTTAATTTATAATTATATATATTATAAAATAATTATTTTCACTAATACATTCTATTATTTATATTATAAAATAATTATTTTCACTAATACATTCTTAATTAATTAATTAGGGAGTATTATTTTTCTAGGGTATCCTTTCATTCTTCTTAAATAATATTAATTAATACAGACTATGTGGCGATTTTTCAGTCGCGTCCATAAAATTGGAACTGTTACTATAAAATATTTGATTTTCTTTCAAATAATTTGTTGCAAAAATTAGAAAAAAAAAATAATAATAAAAAATTCTAACGTTTATCTGAATCTTACTAACTATATTTAAAAAAACATTCATAAGCAGTAAATAAGACCTAAGAGTCAAGTCAAGCTGTAATTGAAGAGGGAAAAATACGATGGGTTGAACCGTAAATACGAAAAATCTGGAGGCGCTTTGAAATTTTCCATAACTGACGGGCCCTATATTATACACACAAGTATTTATAAATAAATAATAAATATAATAATAAACATCCTCCAATCATGTCATTAATTATCAATTTCAAATTCTATTCCCTCCCTTCTTTATTATTTTTAATTAATTTATTATTATTTTTATAAAAGGGAAGAAACTGCTTTCCCCTCATGTCGCTGACGTTAAACCTCCCCCGCCAATTGAAACGGTCCTCCCTACACTGAATTTACTAATTTATCCCTACTTTAAAATTTTATATTATTTAATTTTAAATAACCAGACAATATATTTTATTTATTTACGATAGTTAAATAGATTAATGTATACATTTGATGGAGGAAGACAATTATTTTCGCGGGTCCCATTTCTAATAAAAAAATATTGTTGATGGTTTGGTGGTACATCCTAAATTTATTAATTAATTTTTAAAAAATTTAAAATAAAAATTTGAGTCAATGACTAGTTAGTGATAATTTGATCAAATCCTAATCATTCATGTTGTTATTTAATTTATTTTTTATACACACAAACAATTGATTAATGCCATCATTTGGTTGCTTCCAGCACACAATTTATCCACTTGACTACAACACCACCAAAACAATAACAATAATAATAATAATAATAATAATTAATCAAGAAAGATGATCCAACGGCTGGAATTCAAGAAGGACCACAAGTCCAACGAGACAAAACGGCGACGTTTCAGCCACACAACACACGCATACATACGTTGTTGGGGGCCAACATGTGTGGTCGAACTCTAAAATCGGCGTAGTTAAATAATAATAATAATAATAATAAAATATTGAATCAGCACATTGGAATTTCCGAAAAATTTCACAACTATTTTTATCCAAGTTGTAATTTTATTTTTATTTTTGGTTCTGGGAATTTGATGATTTGGGGAGGGGCAAAAATGGAATACAATTTTCGAGCTGTCATCAACCGTATCGTAAATCTAGGAAAGTTAGTAGAGAGTAGTTTATTCGGGGCAGTATATATAATAAATAGAGAGTAGCTGGAATTGTAAACCTTTTTTTTAAAAAAAAAGAAAAGAAAAGAAAATCGATTTATTTCATTCACCATGGCTGTGAACTGTGAAATATGTGAAGTGAGAGTATGAAATGAAACAATCAGCAACAGATAAGCATTATCTATTTGTAATAAGAAATGGGGTTTTTGGAATCAGCAGCATATAAATAATAAAACTGCAGCAGAGTATTGCTCTTCGCCTTCAACTTCCACCCATCGTGTTCATTTCATCTCTTGTCATTTTGCAGACGTAGATGAAGAAGAAGAAGATGCTGTCCCTTTCTCTTTCTCTATGCTGAGGTTTTTCAAAGAAGAAAAGACCGATAAATAGAAGGTAGTAAGTAAAGGGGAGTTAGTGGATCAACGATGGTTCTGTCTTATATTTCGGTTTCTAATTTTTGGGGAAGATTCGTCTCTTTTTGTTCTTTCAGCCATGGTTGTTTGGATAAGGTCTTATGTTGAGTGTAAAATTTCATTTCCTCTTTGTATTGTAAGAACTCCATGGGCTATATTTGAGTTTCTTGCTGTTGAAAATGGAGGGGTTTTTCCATAGCTTGTTTGGGAGGGTAACCTGATTTAATTGCTGCTGTTTATGGTTGCTGCTCTGCATGTGAATTGTTGTTGGGTAGGAGAAACTAATAAAATTCAATTCTTTCTTCTTCTTCTTACATCTCCTCCTGGTTTTGGATAAAGTTTTACTTCACTTATTTTCATCTTGCTTTCTTGAACTCTTTTTCCTTTTATGGTTCCTTAGCACATAAGAATACAAGTTTTTTGTCAAGTTCATGAAACTACAACTATTCTGTCGATGTTCTTCGCTTCTCACCAGATCAGATCTTTTTTACATGTCATCTTTTTAATTCGTAATTTTATGTTTGTAGTCTGATGTGCAATGGATGCTTCCGAGGCTGCAAAAGTTGTGCTCGATAAGCTCTCGAGACTGGAACCCGAACATGTTGCCAAAAAAATCGTCGGCTTTATGTGTTTCCTCGGCTACACCGATCAGGACATGATCAGGATTGCCTTGGGGCCGGATAGTTTGATCCATGACTTGATACAGAAGGCCAAAACCGCGACTTTCTTAACTCCGGCGCCGTCCATTTCGCCGCCTATTTCGCCTACGATGAACCCGAACCCTTCTTTACCTGATCCAACCTTTCAATTTTGTAGCCACTTTTCGTCCGCAGCTTCTCCTCGACCCGTTCCAATGTTCAGGAGATTAGATTCTTGTTGGGATCATCCTATTCGTAATCCCGGGGGTGTCAAATTGCTGCCTTATGCTGATTATATGGGGCTGGAGGATCAAATGGAAGTTGTAAAACCGATGCCGTCTGGTTTTTTGAATGATTTCTACTCACCCGAAGCTGCATTTGGCGGTATGGGCGTTAGGGGGAATAGGATTTCTACGGGACCTGTCGATTATCCTGTCAAGACTTGTCATTATTACAGCAAGGGCTATTGCAAGCACGGCAACAGCTGTAGGTATCTGCACGGCGAATCTTTCCCGGAGAGCTACCCTGCTCCGATGTTTTGTCCTAATCTGTACGAAGGAGGAGACGATCAAGCGTTCTCGCCTGGATCTCTCGAGAAGCTAGAAGTCGAAATTGTGGAGCTGCTCAAGTCCCGAAGAGGCAATCCTTTGTCGATTGCGTCGTTGCCTATGTTGTACTATGAGAAGTATGGTAAGACATTGCAGGCCGAAGGGTATTTGACGGAGAGCCAAAGGCACGGGAAAGCTGGTTATAGCTTGACGAAGCTTCTTGCTCGACTGAGGAACAGCATTCGGCTCATCGACAGGTAGACAATTACGACGACTATAATCTTGTCCTTCGATTGCTTTTTGTCTGATCGTGGACATTGTTGTTGCAGGCCTCACGGACAGCATGCCGTGGTACTAACTGAGGATGCACCGAAGTATATGGATGTCCGGGGTGAAAGAAACGAGCCGGGGCATATCGTCAATGGGTCGAGGCAGATTTATCTTACATTTCCGGCGGAGAGTACTTTTACGGAGGAAGATGTTTCCGACTATTTCAGGTGGCATATCTTCCCCGATTCTGCATTCGATTTTATATCGATGAATTGTAATTGTTCTAAGTTTTTGTTTTTTCGTAGCTCCTACGGACCGGTTCAAGATGTGAGGATTCCTTGCCAGCAAAAACGAATGTTCGGATTTGTTACCTTCGAGCGGGCAGACACGGTGAAGGAGATTCTGTCGAAGGGAAATCCTCACTACGTGTGCGGTGCTCGTGTTCTTGTGAAACCTTATCGAGAGAAGTCGAAGCTTATTGAAAGGTTCATTTCGTTCATACGTTATACGAGTTAGTTCGACGGAAGGCGCTGATTTAATTTCAACACCTTTCGAATGCAGGAAGTATATGGAAAGATTCGACCATCCGGCGTACTACAATCCACACCGTATTGATTTCGAACAGGAGCTTCAAGCAGTTGGTATGACAATGGGAATCGATAAATCCCATCATAACAACATATAAATATCGGGTTTTGTTCAATCGAATTTTTTGTAAAACGTTACAGGATGGGAACCGTCGAGGCTGTTCCGGAGGCAGCAACAAAGAGACGAACTCGAGCATGCCCTTGAACTCGAGACAATGCGACTCTCGCAACTGAACATGCGAAGCAAACCTTTTGCTGCGCAAGCTACTCTGCCTGATGTTTATTCGAGCCAAACTCGCGCAGTCCAATCCAACTTCCCGTCTGCGGAGCGGTACAACTATCTTCTCGACGTTCTGAACAGCAGCTCGACTAGGGACGATCACCCTGAATATCCGGCGAACACCTGTGGCGATCAGGAGAAGTTAGCAATATCTTCATCTCCACATGTTTTCTGCTAATGTTGTTCTTGCTGAGTCGATAACGTTTTTTTTTTTTCAGTGCTCAAGGACTCAATCTTCCCGACAGCCCCTTTGCTCCAGCGGTGGCGAGCAGTATATCTGCGGTCATCTAGTCTGATACACAATACAAGATTATAGAGTTTATAGAGGCGAGCGACGTACAGCTTATTTTACAGACCATGCTACCTACATAGTCGAAAGCTACACTGCAGGTACATATCATTAGCAACAACAACATCGAAAGGATTTCATTTCATTTCAACCGATAGCAGAGCGAGGTAAATGTAAGAAGTTTGATGATTTCGATTCGGTTTCCAAACAATAAACAAGAAACTGAAGAAGCATTTATGTAGCAGGAAGAAACAGAAGCTCTAGGAGTGAATATAGAACCCCCATAAGTAAGTATATATATATATGTATAACAGTAGCAGAGATGTTAATCTTATGTTTTAATCTCTGGTGAAAAAAAGGGTCAGCAGATCAAATAACTTCAGACAAGCTAATTGTGTCTTTTATTACCTGCTTAGTTTTCACTACATTCTTGTTTCTGTTACTTACCCTTTCTTTATCTGTTCCAAGTGTAAGAATATCTATATATATATATATATATATATGTGTGTATTGGGATTTCATTGGTCCATACAATTTGGTGGTACCCTTGAAAAAATGGCAAATCTTGTGGACACAAAACCAACACATAGTTTTGTGTGATTGAGGGTTGTCCCATCCAAGCCATGGAAACAAGACACCAATTTGTTCTTGTTTGGAGAAAGTGACTTGATGGAAATGTGCAGATTCTGCCCACCATTTTGAAGTACATGTCAATCAAATTAAAAATTAGTGACTCGGGCCATTGAATTTAAATAAAGGGAATAATTCATCATTAAAATGGGGCTAAGATGATGATGAATTGATTTTCAAGTTGTTCCCAAGAAAGAAAGGGCCACCATGTTTGGCTGCAAGAAAATGGAATTGAGGCGAAATCAGCGGAATGGACAACAGCCATGGATGAAGCTGAAAGAGACCTTTCAACCATTCAAATACACCAGTAGGAAATATAGACACGATTAATTGATTCCATGGAAATACAGACTGGCAATGAAACAGCAAAATTATTGAAGAACATTTGTGAGGTTTTCTTTCTGGAGAAAACAAAGCTGGAAAGACTGCTTTAGAAGGTAAAATGACTGCTCAACTTTCGTAATAGCAAAGTAGTATTATTTTCACAAATGACATATAATCCATACATCAATTGACCAAGCGGTTGAATAGAATAGATTAAACACGAATACGTTATTTCTATTGATCATACATATGTTTCGGTGTTAGGACAGGATAGCCGATAGGATTACAACACTTTCCCATTTTGAGGAAGCAAAAGAATGTACAATTAATCAGATTGTGTATTTTACTGCCAGATAACAAAATGCATAGCTTACATGGTGTGGAGAAAAGTGTGATTGTTATGTGTGTCTGCTGTGTCACGTAGGCATTCGTTGATGATACTGTCGAGAACCTGTTGGGAGGAAGAAGAGAAGAAAATCAACAATTAGATGAGCACAGCAGTCTATTGAAAATATGATCTTGTGCTTCGATACAACATATATTGCCACTTTGACTCATCAAATTTCACAAAACCTTCTTTTTTCCATTGTCATCACCAGAAAGTCTATCTTGGAATAATTTTTCACAGATAAAATAGCCTTAAAGCCATCTGACAACGCACAAACATGAATCTATGTTCATCTCCAAGTCAATGTACCGAACATTACCTTGATATGATGGAGACCGATATTCAGTGTAGGTTGGATTGTCAGCGCCAGCAGCAGTCCGTGAACAGTCCTTGCGTGCTTTGCATACATTTTTAACAAGCTTCATTACGGAACTCCATCAATTCCTCAGGCAGCTTGTAAATATTTGAATACATCTATCCTATACCACTTCCTTGCAGTCAAACCATGGTGAAACACAAAACAGCGAGCAGTTTTACCATGGCTGGGTAATTCTCTTGAATTAATTCATCTCCGCTATATTCCATTTAGTAGGAAGTTGGAAACATCTGCCTGGAGGTCGCAAGTTAGGAAGGGGATTGAAGCACATCACTGCTTCTCATATTTCTTGGCAAACTCTTTGAGCAGTAATCTCTGGCGAAAATCAAGATATTTATCCAAGCTAGTTCCCGCCCATTGCTGGCAGAAGCTTTCATCAGTTGGAATGAATGAACTCAAAGGAAACGGCCCTTTTGGGGCTTTCTTTAACAAAACCAAGAATCTGTGACGCGGCCTGATCCGTTGGTCTAAAGAGAGACTCAAATATGTCGGATACTTGGTCAGAGAATGGACCTCATTCCGAAGCTCATTGATTAAGTATTTATATTTAGGCTTCAAATTTCCCTCCAATGAGAGCGAGAGCACCTGCAAATACAAATATGTAGAAAATTATTTAGGCACTCCAACATCGAGCAGAATTATCGAATCAATTACACAACGAAACAAAATCAACACCTGCGTAAGGCTTGTCAGTACTTTCAGTATGTCGGATTTTTGCATACCAATACTTCGCAAGAAATTGATTCTAGGAAGTAATCCATCCTCGATGCTGTAGTGAAGGATTTGAGGATGTTTAGTGACCATCTTCACAATGCTCTGCCTAGGAGCATCGAGCTCTTTCATCAGAAAACTAAGACGAGTATTCCACGAATGATCTATCCGCTGAACCAGGATTTGAGGACTTAACTGCAAAACCTTACTGATATCTTTCTCGTGGATCCCTATCTCATCCAGCAAATACTTAACTGTGGGTTTTAAGGAGTTCTCCACACTATAGGAAAACAACGACGGAGTGGCAGTAATTATTTGCCCGATTCTTGATTCTGGAATGCCCAAGCTAACCAAAAAGGAAACATGGGACTTGAGATTGTTTTCTACTGTGTATTGTAGGATTTGAGGCTGTCGCAAAATTATCTTTCTGATGTCTTTGTGTTTAACGCCAATACTCACCAGGTATTCCAGCCTTTCCTTAGCTGATTCCACATTAATCTGAAGAGACGGCATATGCCTCTCGTACATCTGGACAAAGTGAGATTCCTTAAGTCCAAAGGTGCTTAGATAATCAAGAAGTGGAAAGGATCTTTCGTCTAAGTCCAGTTCTTCGGCAAAATGGGAGAATCTAGTACCAGCAGAGTTTCCTATTTGCTGGAAACAACAAAGAAACAAGGATCAGATTCGACATAAAATTTAATAAGATGGACTATGAGACATATATGTGAAAAGCTAGATTAATGGCAAAACCTTGTCTTTGGAAGTGCGAATATGTGTCGAACCACTGCAGAAACTATCCATATTAGTCTTTCCTTGAGCATATGCACCATTCTTTACAGAAGACTTAATCTGTTGGGATTCGATGTCATATCTGGGGCTGGACGAGTGCAAGTCCCGAACTTTTTTCTTTCTGCTGCTCCTGGCTGTGCTCTTCAGCTTCAACCGCTGCCTGTCGACCTCGGAAATTTTGAACTCGTCCTGGAGGGAGTCACATCGTCAGAACGAAGAACATTGAAAAATGAAGAACAGAATAAGTAAAAATCTAACAGACATCTTGATATTTGAATAATCGTAGTTCATTACAAAATTTGCTTAAAGGATCTCTACATCAGCAATGCCTATGAACTTGTATAAGAATCTGAGAAGCCATCCTTTTGATGTTTCAATTTGCAGCGAAAAATCAGTGAAGCTATCGATCCAGATTCACTATCCTATTTCTTTAAAAAAAACTCACAGTGCTAAAAACTCATCGGCTACAGCTGCTAATCAGATAAAATTTGTTGCATTCAGAGCTCACCCTAAAATTGGCTATGGAGTCTTTCCCACTAAGCTCGAATTCCAGCAAAGCTCAATCAGTAAGGCAGAATTGGGAACAAAAAAAATAAAAGGACACATACGACACAGCTTACGTTAGCAAACCAGTCGTCTTCTTCATCAGAATCGGCGCCATCGCCGCCTCCGTCTTCATCCTCGGTATCGTACGGAGAGAGCGGTTTTCCGTGTCTGGAGCGGCGGTTGGACTTCAAAATCTTGGGGTTGGAATGCGACGACGTTACCCGCCTTTTGCTGCAGTAATTTCTGCCGTCGATTCTGATGGATCTCGACCGGAAGCCGGCGGTGAAATTGAAAATAGAAGAAGCGTGTGCAGCCGAACGGCTAAGCGTGGCGGTGGAGACGAAGGAAACTGCCATACAAAGAGCTATGTAGGAGCATAAATGCTCTAAAACCCAATTAGGGTTTTAGGAAATGGAGGAGAGATATTATGGGTGATTCCGCGGCCCTACAGGCTACGGTAGCAACCTTATCTCGTTGTTTTCTCTGGTCGCCATTAAACAGGTTGCTTTCTCGTCCTCCATCACTGCAACTCCATCAGCTGGAGTGGCGCCCGCCAACACATATTTATATTGTGTTAATTTCTCAAATTTCCGCCATTTGTGCAGAAGAGCGGAACTTTGTCATCGGATTTGGACCGAGTTCTAGAAAAATCGAATCCACCATATCCAACAAAAGCTCGATCTTGCCTGAAAAGATTTCAGGCCCACGAATTGATTTCCCTACACAGGCCCATGTAATAGACCATCTGGACGCCATGGAACTGGAAAAAGCTCCTCCTCTAAAAATCACAAAGCAATATTCATGTCTGGGATATGATTTATTTGATTCTTCAGAAATGGGTTCTTCTTCTTCCCCCGTCTTCCAATTTCTGCAATTAACCACAACCCTAAACCATCATTCGTCAACCCCACAGCTCACCGCGTATGATCGTCAACATCGTTTTAAATTCAACGAATCAAGACTGGTAAGTTCCTCCGATGCCAACAAACCATCGATTCTGCGGATTAGAAAAACACCATCAGATGCAAAAACCTGCAGGGTTGTGGGTGCTACTGTGAGTGACGTTTCGTCTGCAATTTCTTCAGACCCTGCTATGGCGGCCGACGTCTCTTGGCAGATAGTCGTTGGAGCTATAGGTAATGATTTCAATATTGCCCAAAATCAATTCATTAACCTGAATACTAATGGTGTATTTGTATAACATTTTCAGCTGGGGTTACTCCATTTGTGGTTGCTGGAATTGAGTTCGGCAAAAGAATTGTATACATTCTCAACTGCAATATATACAATACATACAATTATATTCATACATACATATATATCTGTGTGTCTATATCTGTGCAGGTGGCGCAAAGGAACTGCAAGACATGTAAAGGATCAGGGCTTGTGCTTAGGGACAACAAGTACTACTTCCGCTGTCCTGCCTGTGGTATGACACCCACCAAAATCCATGATTTTAATTACAACCTAATAATTGATTTTATTTCTGCGGAAATTCATGGAAGAACTGTTGCAGGTGGATTCTTGCCATGGCAGTCGTGGACAAGATTCTTCACAGGTTAGATCCAAATGGGCTTGACCTGAGATTGATGATGCCCAAAATTGAAGGACCTCAAGTAATCCTTACATTGAATTATTTGTATCAAGCAATTATACACACAAATGAGAATATCTGTTTATGTATTTGTAAGAGGATAATTTGCCCACATTGTTTTTAGTATTTCTGCGTGTAAAGGTATTATATTCATTCAAAATCAAATCAAGAATCCAGAGGCAATGAACTTATCAATCCACTGTTTGAGATCTTTCCAACGGGAATTGTTGCATGATTGACATATCCACTTTTCAGCCTACTTATTGATCACTTTAAAAATTCACTCGAACTGATGATTAGTCAACCAGTGTTCCATGAAACATGCAGACATTGTCTTCTTGATTATATATATAATATGTAAGTGTGTGTTTTCTTGTTTTGTTTTTC